>NC_092588.1:143081500-143772000 GCF_047663525.1 Anas platyrhynchos
GGGTGTTTGGTCTGGAGAAGAGGAGGCTGAGGGGAGAGCTCATTGCTCTCTGCAGCTGCCTGAAAGGAAAGGTGTGGGGAGCTGGGGTTGGCCTCTTCTCACAGATAACCAGTGATAGGAGTAGAGGGAATGGCCTCAAGTTGCACCAGGGGAGGTTCGGGTTGGAAATGAGGAGATATTTCTGCTCAGAAAGAGCAGTCAGGCACTGGGACGGGTTGCCCAGGGAGGTGGTGGAGGCACCGTCCCTGAGGGTAATCAAGGAGTGGTTGGACCTGGTGCTCAGGGACATGGTTTAGTGGGTGACATTCGTGGTAGGGGGATGGTTGGAGCAGATGATCCTGAAGGTCTTTTCCAACCTTATTGATTCTATGAACACACACACACACACACCACCAGTTTATGCAGTGAGGGTGAGAGAGCAAGAGGAAAGGCAATCTACCGACCTTTCGACAGAGAGCAACAAAAATAAGAAAATCCATTTTTTAGTGTTTTTTTTTTTTTTTAATCTAAATGTGAGTTATTCCAGAAAAACAGGGCTCTGAGGTGGATCATGCTGCAGATTAGCAAACATCTGCCCTATAACCAGGACACAGACCACAATTTGATGTAGTCATTAAAAACAAACAAACAAAAAAAACACATTAATACCTATCATGCTTTTCAAGAGAAGCAGCAAGAAACTGGAAAGAAATAAATAATTCTATTTTCCTTCCAAATGCAAATGTTTATTTAAAAAAAAAAAAAAGTAAATATACACCTTGCAGTGGAAAACAATCTGGATTTAACAAACACTTGGTATTATTTAAGCAGCAAGATCTCAATAATACATACCATACTTTACTATCATAGATTTCATGGGACAAGGAGGACAGTTGAGCTTTATCCCACATAATTAATTAAGATGTATTTGGAGTATCACAAGCATCAAATAGGACATCAAATAGGACTGGGTTTTCAGGCACTAAGACACACAATTTAAACATTAGTGGGTTTTTTTCATTCGTTCAAATAATTTTCGTTATTATGAAAACATGTCCATTGCTATTACTTCTGGACATAAAAACATTCTTTAAATAATAAAACTAGCAGTATTATTAGCATCAGGCACTAGTCGTCACACATCCTTCTACTATTCATCTTAAAATTTTCTTGAGACTTCAGAAAGCATTTGGCCATGTAATAGTTAAAAAAAAAAAAAAAAAAAGGCAGGTTTTGGAAGGACACAGAAGATTGTGTGATAAAGGAAGGAAAGTTCCACTGTGGAAAATCAGCCTAAGTTAGACTACAACATCTTCCAAAATTCAGCTTGAGTATACTCAATAGCTTCAACTGTGACAGAAGTGAAGCACGTATTTCCATGGGGGAAGGAGAAGAAAAGTGAGGTAGACAGAGGTAGGATTTGGGAAGATAGTAGTCTAATCCTTCAAACACAGGAACACACACACACCTCCATCATTAAGGGAGAAAATGTAAAAGAAACAACAACAACAAATTCTCACAATTCATCTTTTCACATGTACATGAGGTGTGAGGGGGAAAAAAAACATCACCGCACTATGCAGTCTATTTAAACTAATAATTCAATGAAGTTCCTTACATTATTTTTCGTTTCCTGACTTGAAATCTCCCTCTTCCTTTTCAAAATCTTGCTATTATTTCCTGTGGATAAAACTATGTGCTCTAGAATAACAAGCAGAGGGATGGAAAGCAATGATCTTTCTCCTGTAATCTCAGCGGGATGACCTATTTACCAAACACCCTTGAGAAAAAATACTAACTTCACTTGCCCCTAAAACAGAGACAAAAATATTGCCAGAGAGGCTGCACACAACAGCAAGATTAGATTTAACCTTTGAATGTAGCTTGCTATTGCTACAAAGAAGGTTAGAACTCCAGAAAGCTACATATCTGCACTCCCACTGCCTGCACTCAGTGATAGGAACTGGACTCTGATTTGGAAGGCAAAGGAAGGAAGAGAACTTGAGACAGTATTTTTCTTCTCCTAATTTGTTAGAGAAGTGTCAAAACCAAGTAGTCTGTGTTCAGAAATAACTCCACTGATAACTAACTCACAGAGGGGATAGTCTAGACTGCTGCAAATATTAAGGCATGTATGATATCATCATCTTTTTTTCTCCTCCTCTTTAAAGTTAACATTGTAGGAACCACTCTGAGGTGAATCCAAATTCTTCAGATCCATATTTAGTATCTACTTAGGGGCTGGGGATAGGGAGAAGAGGATGGCTGGGCTTTTAAAAAGTAATCTATTATTTTTATTAAACCTGTGGTATTCCATATACTTACATTAACTTCAGGAAGAAAAGGTTATGTTTAAAGTGCTAACTTACGCATCTGTTAAGACCACAATTAATTATCTTATTTGATGATTTCTTGAAACAGAGACTGTAGACTTAACAAATAAGCTCTGGAGGAAACATGCAGTACTCCTTGGCTTGCGTACCTGTGTCACTTCCAGATCCAGTTGATAACGCTGGCATGATTTAGTCTGCAGAGTATCACGCAGGAACGTCAGACTAGTGCTCTGCGGCCAGAAGGCAGAAGTTAATTTCGGTTTAACTGCTTGCAGCCAAGTTGTCTACAAAGATTTATGCAATCTCCCCGTTTCTCCTAGAAAGAACGGAAACAGAATTTTACAATTAAGAACTTTGTTAAACTGTAAATTACTGCAGCTAGGCAAACCCAATCATTATCACAAAATAAGCTTTTGATTTAAGTCTCTCAAAAACAACAAAGCTCTTTGCATTTATATAGAACTGTTAATTTTTTTTTCCCCAGGTGAAACACGTTTTGTTTTCTTCAGTCTAGTCTATAATCCCATCCCGCTGTAAAAATAACTTCACACATTTCTCTCATGTAAATTATACTCTAACTCTAGCATGTCAGGTATTTGGGAAATAAAGTGTTCTTTAAATAAAAACAGTGAATAATTTAAGTCACTCTAATTTTGTTACTACTTTTCACAGAAAAAAAAAATTGCTTACATGTTAATTTATTCCATGCTTCTACTCAAACCCCTTTCAATCCATTTCAGTACATTTAAGATCTAACATGTGATTTTTATTTGTAATCTGGAAATATAAACTAAATTTTAACTGAAATTATAAAAATCAGGACTGTAGCTAGCACTTATCTAGGGTAAACGGCAACTGGATTTATGGAGCCATTCTCATCATTCTCACGCAAACTATATATAGATTTTTTCCTGTAATTCATTACTATGAAGTCACTTTTTTTTTTTTTTAAGATACAGTTTTTAATTATTGCACAGGCCTGCAGACATTAAATTTGGGTCTTTTGTTTTAACCAGTTCTTGAGGAAAATTCAGGGAAAATGTAACAAAAGTATGAACCGATTTCAAGTGTAAGTGAAGATATTTAAATTCCGGTATGTTAAAATATAAAACTGAGAGAAACTCGAACTCTTTTCACAAGACTGGAAATGTTTACTAGTAGCAGGGCATGTGTTTGCAGGGCGAAGGAATGGAGGGGGGGAAGTAGAAGCTTACAGAAAATAAAGCATTTTCTCCAGATTTCAGAAAACAAAAAGTGTCCTTGAAGAAAGAAACCAGCACAGTTCTGCTTTAGCATAAGAATTTAAACAAAAAAGCGAGCATTTTGCTGCTGCTGTTGCTGATTTGGTTTTTGTTGGTTTTGTTTGTTTGTTTTGTTTAAACACATTCATATTAATCAGAATGACTTTTGAAGTCATCTTGGCTCTAAAAGTGAATATTTTGGACACATTTGCACTTGGCAACAGTCTCATGGAAGAGTAATATACAGGTGCTGTAAACACTGTACGCTGTTCAAAAGTTTCTTTCTCAAAAAAAAAAAAAAAAGAAATCCATACATTGCTAAAAACTATTGCAACATATTAAGGGCCATCCGTAAGATTATGTTTACTCCTTTTTAAATCAATTATTAGATAAAAGGTAGTTGTTTACTTGTCCCTCTGTCTAAGCCTATAGTTTAAATAGTCTGGCAACATTATGATTTTTTTCTGTGTGTGTTTTGTTTGTTTGTTTTTTCTTCCCCCCTGAACATTTTACCTGAAGAAAGATTTTGCATGTCAGCTTTCAAACCCCAGTGGTTCTGGATATTTTTTAAAGAAGGTAAGCACAACAAAAGTTACAGTGATAGGTAACTTCTTCTATTAAACAGAATGAATAAAACTCAAAACATATCTATCATAATTGTTTTAGGGATGGTTTCAGTTGTGGGTTGGGGTTTGTTTGTTTGTTTGTTTTTGTGGTTATAGAAGGTTTTGTTAAAGAAAAAAGCTTTCACCAAAAAAGCATCACTTTCCCCCCAAAATCAATTATTCATTAAAACAATACAACGCCTTAAGCTAAATTTAAAACAGAGATAAGGGAGCACTTCAAAGTGAAAGATAAACTTATGATGTTTACAAAGTTGTAAAACATCTATATGCAGAGCTAGCCAGGGTGCCGTTTAAAAGGGAAAAAACATCTCGACATCATAGCCAAGGACACACTGTGCAAATTAAGAGCAAACATACTCACTTTACACTAATTCTGTTTGTTTTCTTTTTATTGTACCACATACAAGTACCATAAAGGAGGACTCCTGTTGCAGGCTCCCTTACAGTCCCCAGAGTGAGCACACGACTACAGCCGCAGGACGCGTGGAAGCACTTTAGGTTTTCATGTGTGTTAGAAACTGGTTAAAACAAAATGATTTCCTGCTAATGGGCCATCTTTAATTTATACGCAGCTCTGTCTACTAAAAAAATCCACCAAAACATGCACAGCATTCTCATTAATGAGGATTAATTAGAAACTCAGATGCCTCAAAAAAAAAATCATTGTGAAATGTGGAAAGTCTTGATGATCTACATACATGTCATGTACTCAGAACTCAGTCGTGCTCTTTATTTTTCTTTATTTCACGGTAAATCATTTGATATTAAAAAAAATCAAGTTCCTTATTATTTAAGAAACTTATATATGGCATAAAGTTATTCCCCCCAGATCCTAAATATATATTAATGAAAAATAAATGACCTGATGAAATCCTTACCAGTAAAATGCTTAATATTTTGCTGGAATGGAAGAGGGATTTTTTTTTTTCTAACTTGCAAATTAAGCTACATTTTTGCAGTGATGATGTTATTTTCTTTGGCTCGCTCTACGTAAAATGCTTTGGAAGTTTTTGCCGGAGCCCAGCCATAGGCACTGCTGACTGCTGTATGGAATCGATTTGCCGCAACACAGAAATACCAGCTGTTACAGTATGTCCTGAGAGGGATTACCGAATATTCTTAAATTGAAGTTCAATCCATCTTTCCATAAAAATTAGAACCCAAAGCCAGGAACGTAACAGCAGTATCAAGTGCACCTGAAGGCATTTACAATACCCAACAGGACCGTTACGACCAGCCTTTAAAAAGGGCTTATTTTTTGAAATTTCATTATTCCAGTTGTACCTTGCTTCTATAGATCACACTGTATCAGATTCTTCTGGCAGCCACCATGTGGAAACAGTGAAAAATATGCGAAGCCCGGCGATACGCGGCTGACTTTCCACCAGGCCCCGGGCCGCCTCCCCGGCCGCCGCGGCGCTCCTGACCCCTAGCGGCCCGGCCCGGCCCGCCTCACGCGGCTCGGGGTCGGGGCTCCTGGGGCCGGGTTTCTGAGGGATTTCAGGCTCAGGGAGCCAAGGGGCTTCTGAAAACGCTAGGAAATGTGTGATGGGTTTGCACCGTGTGGGTATTTACCTCAGCGGCGAAGGGCGGTGCTGTCTCTAGGGCTGTCCGGTGGAGCTGCGGACACTAAAGCTGCGTTTCCCTGCCTTTACATAACCCGCGTACGCTGTGCGAGCACACGAACCACGCCAGACACGCTTCACCCGCCAAGTTCATTACGGTAACGCAACACATCATGGTGCCAAATGCCCCGGCTATAAATAGCCAGGAGGGCGGCAGAAACCTCCTGGGAACACCTTGCAGAAGGCAAAATCCTACAGCCACAGCCCTCCAAGGAACTGTTCTTCTGCCTGGCACACAAATCAGGGGCCCCTTACCCACCAACGGAGGGGAAGGGGATAAATCCTGCTCCCCACCACCCGTGTCATAACTACGGACAGTGGTAGGAAGGTCAAACCCGAGAGCAGGAGACAAAATCTGAGCGCTAAGGTGCACTATGCCTTGTGCATAACCCTAGCTTTAGCGACTCTGTTCTAGCATCATCTGTTGTTTTTGAATGAGAGCGACTCCATTAGTCACACGTACACCTAATTTTCATCAAGTTAGCTTTTTCTGCTCGGAAAACCGATTCAAATTTATCTTTATAGCAAGCATCGTGCATCTGGAGACAGCATGCATCAAGACTTGGTTCCACATTCGGCTCCCCGTCCAAGCCTCAATGAACTTAATATTTCTTTCTGAAAGGTTATTTTATAAGTTAATATTTTTGGCACTTTAATGAATATAAACAAATTTCCTTCACATTTAAAAGGCAGGCTGATGATTTCAGTTGATTTAAAACAGTTAGAAATATAAGAAGTATGAACCTAATAATGTTATGAATCAGGGAAAAAAACATAAAAAACAGGTTGTTCGATACAAGAAACACACTTAACATGTTCTTCTAAAGGATGCTACAGTTATGAAGACTATAACCTGGATTTCCAGAACTAAAACAGCATGCCTGCAAATGGTATTTGAACTACCAGATAGAGATTTCATGTGGAGACAGGAAATTTGACAGCCATTCGGTCTTGTATTCATTGTGGGGCCTCCAGTAATTGAATGACTAGAGACATGTATACAAGTCTCCAAAACCTAGGCAGCACAGGAAATTGCCAAAGGAGGTCTTCTAGACTGGGGGAAGTAAATCTGCTTTGGTAGACAAAATGTGAACAGAAGATGGTGGTCCGCTCTTCTGGAAGATGTAATGAGACCTATTGAATCCTTAATCCTTGCTGAGGAAGCTTCCACCCACTCCATCACAGGAGACAGACTAGTGGAATCCATTTGTGGCTTTCGACTGCCCTACAAACCTGGTCAGCTGCCCTTATAGGCAGTATGTGCACGCTGCCAACAGGAACCCCCCCACACACAAAAAATCAGCTGGAAATACTGCATAGCATATGAGCACTATGTAATTTCAACCGTGTCCCAAATTGAAGAGGACAATAGCTGCTTTGACTGACATCCTCCTGGTCTTGCCATTGTATCACTCTTCAACCATCGGAAGAATTTAAGACTTTTGCATGATATTTTAGAGTATCTTAATCAGCGGTTTCCATTTTGTTTAACCTATGCAAATCTTCAGTTTACACCATAAGGATTTTAGATACAACCACAGTCTGAGAACAAAAGCCAAGAATTTAGTCCCAATTAGTGCTTGGTGGCTACTTCTGAATGTGGTCAGATTTCATTACAATGAACACAGAATGAAGCAAGGCTTATTCCTGATGTTGGTGTCTATGTCTTTAAGAGGAAGAGAATAAAATTGTAAAGGATGAGCTCACACTAGATCTTTCACTCAATGGGTCATTAGCAGAAGAAAACTCCAATCACTGTCTCATCACCCACTCATGAAAACTTGCCAGATATTCATACACCGTGAACTTTTCTATCGTTTGACTGAATTTGTTCAAAGGGCTCAGAAGACAGGAAGGAGAGGGAGATGAGAAAGTAGAGCCTAAGATTTGCTTCCTTCAGAACCTGAGCAACAAATATATTCCTCCTCCTGAAGAGCTTAATCCTGACTTGCAGGAGTCTCACTTACCTATACGCTTCAATATCAACGCTGAAATTGATGTCACCATTTTCTTCCTCCAGACTCATTTTCCCCCGTGTTGTCTCTTTGCCAAGACTGGAACCATAACATAAGACCTGTTTATCTAGACACCACCTTTATCTGAGCCCTCTCTAAACTGTGAAACTACATTCTTTTAATAACGAGTCACTCAAACGTAGAAAAAAAATACAAATAAAATATAAATCAGTGTAAAAAATCAAGTAATTGGGCCACTGAGCAATGTTTCTGCAGAAGTCCAAATGACTCTGAACCCTATCACACATCTGAATTAAAATTATAAAAATCTGCACAGAAGAGACCCTGTCCACATATTGCTAATGGCATGCCAAAAGGTAAAAGCATACGAATGAACTGTTTTACCCTCCAAGTAATACAAGGTTGACCAAATGAGTGATAAATACTTGTCTATTCACATCCTTATGTGTAAACTAAACACAATTGGGAAGGACACTTGATTCAGCCTAGTGGTTCCTATCACTCCCAGCATCTCTAAATTCAACTGAAATTCCCTGATTTCAGAGAAGGAAGAGGAGAAATCAAATTAGCTGTATCACAGAACAAACACTGGAAACTGTTTCAGTGGAGCTTAACCAACCTGCCTTCACACTATTCTGAAGAGGGCACTTCATTGTAAAATGTAACGCTGTCTTCATGTTGACTCATTTTCTGACCTATGTGGCAAATGGTATTTTAAATTATATAAATGCACTTGCTTTTTCTAGGGCATTTACAGAAATTTTTATCAAAAAGTATGGCTTCCAATCAGTCAAATATGTTATCTTCTATGTATATTTGTCCACTGTCTCCATAGCTGATGTTTATGGATCTCCTGAATGTATATAATCCAGATTCTCTTCTGTGATTAATAAATAACCAGCACTCATAAAATAAATAAATAAATAATAATAATAAAATGCTACTACCTACAAAAAAAAAAAGGATTTATTACCTATATCAATTACCAGATTTTAAAAAAATATGTTTCAAAAACTTAATCTCATGATCTTGATTAAAACTTTTCCAGAGATCTTCAGTCAAAGTAACATTTGAAGGCAGTCCAATCTAGCTTCTAAGATGCCAAGTTTATTTTTTTATATATTGTACAGAAGTTGTTTTAGATTATTGCTGTCTTAAAACATAATCATGTTACATGTGAAATACACTCAAAAAGCTGCAATAGGTAAAATTGCAACAGTGGCAAACCCATTTGCAATCTGCACCTCTCATCTTTAACACAAAAAACCCCTCGAGCTCTGTTCAGCCTCAGATTTTAAACGTCAGTGTTGGAACTGAGCACATTCCTTCAAATGCTTGAAAACATTCCTTTAAATACATACACTAAAGCTAACAGTTTAATTTAAAACAGCATCAGTGTAGTTGATGTCAGATACCCTTAGACAGATCCAATTTTCTGCAAATAAAATGTACCAACTGACAGAATAATATTAGTTTAATAAACTAGTTTAATAAAGCTATTCACTAAAATGTGACCTAAACTATATCTCAGATCAAAGGCTGCTCTTTTGGTTTGAGTTACTGGTTTGGGTACACTCTTAACACTTTTCCCCTAGCTGCAAACCATTCCTTTTCCTGGAAAATACCTGTCAGCGGGTACCACAGTCTCTCCATTAATTACATGCACAAAAAGTTTTGTTCTGGCAGGGTTTCTTGACAGACTTTTTGAAAAATTTAAGTAAGCTGAAGTAAATGACAAACCCTACTGGCCCCCCAAATGCTGAAATGATGACAACTGTAACTGTTGCTATAGAAGAGAAAGCTCAGCAAAACCTCCAGCCATGAGTTATCTGATAACCTCAGCCCTCCCTAACGATTATATATGCATTGTAGCAAAGGGCTCTACAATTCCTATTTTAGAAATATAATCCATATTTTAGTATTATATATATGATTCTGTATTTTTGGGTGGTCCCGTGTGGAGCCAGGAGTTGGACTCGATGATCCTTGTGGGTCCCTGCCAACTCAGGATATTCTGTGATTATTATAAGGCAGTTTGATCCCACATCTACAAAAGCTCATGCAAAATCTTCAAGTGATAGAAACAAAAACAGTGTTAAGGCTGTGCTTAATAAAATAATAAATATTTCATTTATTTATTTACAAAGTATTCACAAAGTTTGTGTGTCAAGTTTAGCAAAGTATTTGTGTCAGTAATATACTGAACTTCAGTCCTGTGGCTCAAAAAAATTGTGCACCTATTCTGAGGTCTGTTAAACAGCCGCGTCCAAAAAATCATCCTCAGAAATATATAAATATACAAATACAATTATTTCAAAGTCAAAAACATCCCCCAAAATATTAGCATGTTATTTTTCTAAACTCAAAAACACTTATACCTCTAGAGCCAGATGTGTTGAGGAGGTGTTTTACACTGCTTCCATATTTTGTTTGTTTTTACAGGAGACAGGCTGTGTCCGCTTCATCTTTTCTAGATTACCTCACCTTCCAAACATTTATCCTTTGTTCAGCACAACTTTCCATAATCCATTTCTGTAGATACGTGATTTATTTTTTATTTTTTTATTTTTTTTGATGGAACTGAAGGTTTGGAGAGGGAGAACAGGGATGAAAAAGTAAACAATATGTATTTTTTTCTCTGAGAGCAAAAGCAGAATCCACTTTCTCAACATATTTTTATCCCCATAAAAATCACTACAATAATTTCCAACTGAATCAATTTCAGGCTTTTTTAATATTAAGTTTTAAAATTGAATGTGAGCAATCTGAAAAGTATATACTTTTAGCTCAATTGTGGAAAATGATTTGATTTATTAAGTGATAATTTACTAGTTGCATCTTGGGCATAAGTAACAAAAAACTTCCTCACATGTACAGGTGCATAGTAAAAGCAAAGTATTGCTAGGCAGAGGAAGTATGTGCATTTAATTTCCAGAACTCTACAAGCTTTGTGAGCCAAACTGCACGTGGGGTGCTTGAGCTTGTAAAAGAAAACAAAGCTGAAGCCCAATGGCTAAGCAATGACACCTCCCAGGGCCCTCCCCTGCCTCTTCCTTCTCAGCAAGCTCTGGGAGCACCACTCCACCTAGTCCAGCAGCGCGTGATTTGTCACCCAGGACACATTTCCTTAGTTTTCATTGCCTTCATTTTCCCCCTTTTCTTCTTTCCAGGATGGCAGGTCCCCCCTTGCTGCCCCATTTCTACCTTGCAGTTCCTTGCTCCAGGCCTCTATCTGTCTTACTCTCTCCTTGGGTGGCACTGCTATGAAATCACTATTCTTGTCGTGAATTCATGGTCTCCCACTAGCAAAGCTTCCTTTTACCCCTTTTTCACCAATATCCCTGCATCCTGACATGACACAGTTTGTTTTTACTTCCCCTACAGATTTTGCTTTCTCCCGTCTCCATTCCCACTCATCCCACCGCTGCCTCAGCCCTTACCACTCTATTTTTCACACTGTTGCATTCCAGTCCCAGATTCGCGTTCCAAACCTATTCTTCATTAGCAAGCAGTTAGTTTATTACCCTCCAAACCTCAAATTTATGACAATGCACAAGTGGTAGCAGATGGGGAGATTCTTCTGCCTGCAGCTCCGTACCATCTCCAGGCTCCGAGCAGGACTTTCCAATGTTCTGACTCAAATATTTATCAATGCTCTGTAACATCTGGAATATTCCCCCACAAGTTTGGAAACAATCATGGCATTTCCAAACTTACACATTATAATACAAAGAGACACGGTTAGAGCTTTACTGCAACGCTTGAAGCTTGACACAGTCCATGAGTACAGACACTCTGCACACCTCAGTTACGTAGGAACTTAACTGGCCAAAATAGAGTAGACTTAATTGTAGGATTGCCAACTATCTTGCCAACCTGTACAGCCTAAATTACAGTCCCACTGTAACTGGGGTGCTAGCTGCTGAGATTCAAGTCTTATTGTCAAGTTTGAAAGCCAGTTCATTCACATCTGAGATAGTGATGGATGAAGAAGAGTCAGATTCAAGGCAAGGGGTAAACTGTAAGTCAAGTTCACACTTCAGTGAAGACAAACTCTCAGATTTCACTTCATTTGGCCAAGAACATCATATTCAATCTTTATGAAGAAAATCATTTAAAATGATAAAAGCTCAATAAACACAAATGGTAACAGTACTTAACTTGGCAGTGTTACCTACACGAAGAATTTTCTGTTTTTCTTGTTCAACTCACAGCTTAATACATTACTTTATACCTTAATGTATACCAGGAAAACACAGGATATGCAAAGAGTCCAAGTTAATGTTGCTGTTGGAAACTTAATGTTTGCATTTCCTGGATTTTGCAATTTCAACGAGGTGAACAATACTGCATTGATTCTATTTTGGCATTTGCTACAGATACCAAAGTGTTTTTCCTTATTTTGTCTGAACCTGTATAAATCAGAGAGTTAGGCAGTTTGATAATGAGCTTTTGACATTTTTTGTTATTCATAGAGGCCTATCCATCTTACATATCTTCCAATTTGTTAGACAATCATGAAGGTGGTGATGTTGTAGATCGGTAAGCTTACCTGCTCCAGCAAGTGTAGCTAAATGGAAGTGTAGAGGCATCTTAAAAAGTTGATGTTTTTAAAATTAAAATATTGTGAGTACAGAAGTTTTGATGAAGCAAAGGAAAATATTCTACAGTAAAAACATTTAGTTGAGATGGTGTCACTGTAGATTCCCTAATAGCACTCAAAACAGGAAAGTGCAGTTAATGTATACTTACTTGTAAGAGAGTAAAAAAGAGGCAGTTCAATCTTCCCTCTAAATTCAAAAGCTAAAGTAATTCAAAACTCCGAAAACTAGAAGGATGGCGGCTAGCTGAATTCAGCTGAAGTGCAGCTACTTGTACAAAAATTACAGTTACTACAAAGTAACTGGCCTCTTCCAGTACATACTGACGGTGTTCCTTGCATTAGTACCCTTGAGATGGTGAGATAAAGAGCTGAGCAGTGGCTAGTGTTGATCTGGCACTCTCTTCTACTTTGACAGATGATTTAAAGACACTATGTTAACAGAGATCAGTTGAATATAAATAGATATATTTAAAATCATTCTGCATTCTCAGAATTAGGAAAACGTATCAAATTGTAGAGGTTCTTGGGATCACTTTAAAAGGAAGGAGTCTAAGAAGCTGCTGTTTGCCTGGTACCTGCTTCATCCTTCCATTCACTCTGCGCAAAGGAGTCCTACAAAATTCCTATTGAGAACTGATGCTGCCCACCACCGTGCCCACCAGTCCCTTATGCAGGAATACCTACTGCATGATTGTCACAGCAAGCATTCCTGACCAGCAGCTCTTACCACAGCATGAAAATAGATTCCAAGTCACTGGGATGTCCTTCTTAGAGCTTATCCTACTGCCACCTGAGTAGTTGTCCTGTCTTGTGCCCATCAGTGTGGCTGGCTTCTGTGGCATATATCAGGAGGCAAATATTCAGAGCTGTGCTATAAAACTAACTTCAGTACTTCCCAACCAAAAGACTATGAAACATGCAGACTAAGACAGACTTATGGAAAGTTACACATGAAACCTTACAGTGCTGCCCTACAGACAGTAGAGATGAAAGCTAACTAGATCATAATTGAATGTGCTTTAAGATTACTAAATGTTGATGTCTCAGTAAGATCATAAAAGTGAATACAAACCAAAGCCTACAGAGTATTGTACTGGGAACAGCATCAATGACTGTTTCGGCAAGACCAGAGGTGCTACAGTTCCCTTGGACTGCAGCAGCCTGTGAGACCTGCAAAACCCAGCGAGACAATTTAGGGGTGGGGACAAAGAATTGGATGGGAAAAGATCAGACAGGCAGCATTCAGAAATCTCTATTCCTAAACAATTCAGAGGCAATGAGATGGATGATACCTTGCCACAAATAGAAAGAAGATAAAGGCTATGACACTTGTGAATCCCAGGCTTATAAGGAGGATACAGGAAGAAAGAACAGAATTAACTGACTTACTAATACCCAAAGTGGACACACTCTGGCATCTTAGTCAGTGCTGGTAATTCAGATTGACTAATACCTATTAAAATGGCACCGCAACACACTCAGGCAGTACCAAGGAAAGGAATATAACAGCAGGCATTTATTGCTGGTTCAAGCAACCCTTCAGCATGAGCATGCCTGGGTAACCAGGCATCTATTTCTTGGAAATTTCCTCTGTCCTTACCCACTTTCTCAACACATGGGGCGTTGCTGCACTCCTCCCTCCTGTTGTGCAGATTTGCTTCCTCTTGCAGGGCAGATGGCCTCACCAGCAAAACCACTGGAGATAATCCTGTTTATGCAGAACAAAACATGATCCACTTCTTGGCACGCAGGCAGTCCCCAATACAGGGATAAGACTGCTGCTCCCCTCGTAAAGAAATCCGTGCTGATACAGCACTGTCCGTGTTGTTTTTTGTTTGATTTGTTGTTTTTTTGTTTGTTTGTTTGTTTAAGAGCTAAGGCAACAGGTCTCTCTCCAATGTCAATCTTCCAGTCAGCTTCCTGCCCTCGGGAATGATGCTGCATGAAAGACAGATGCTGCTCTTCTAAACTCAAATATCAACAGACCTAGAATGGTGTCTGAGGATTTGCAAAATTCAAGAGGCTATTATGAGAGGAGAATGCTTGAAAAAACAGAAACAGGCAGAAAGCCTCCTCTCACCTACTGCTCCCTGGATGGACGGGAGGAGAGGGATGGGGTCACAACACGTATAACTGTAAAGAGCTTTAAACAAGCTTAAGAGACTGCTAATTCTCTGCTTTTCTAAACCTAAGGTAATTTTTAGGGCTTTGTACCAAGTCCCAACCAAGAGCTTAAATTACTGTTAACAGCTGTGAAAAGCTCAGGTGGGACTTAAATAAAGAGATGATATTGGAGCTGCAACTCACACTTACATTAACCACTGCTGTCATGACCAAACAGCAACGTGACATCAACAGTGAGGAAATCTGCCATCCGTGATGGTACAGAGCAAGACTAAATAACATTTTTCCTTTCAAAAGTTGCTGTTTGCTATGGAGAGTTCCCAAAAACAAATTAGAAATGAACTACAATATGTAACAGGTATCAGCTTATATTAGACCAAAAGAGTTTGGTCTGCACCAACTAAGAGTAAATATTCTTAATTCCTCTTGAGCTGCTGCCTCTCTACATGGTTTAACATATTCTGTACATAAAAAAACAGAATCACTTGGTAACCTCTTTAAGAAAGGGTTGGTTTGCTCTGCTCATGAATCACTATTGCACATGGAGCTGAATCTAAAGAGTTATCAGAGGATCAAACCCAATGAGTGCCAATATACCAGAAAAACATTTTTTTTTGCAAATAAGTATTCAAAATGAGATAGAGGATGTTCTCATCAACTTTCAAGTTGGAGCATTCCAAAGCCAGAAGAGGGAGCTCCTGCACTTTACAAATAAATCAGCATGGATTTCATCTTGTCTTTACCAAGAAAGCACTTCCTATCTCATGCCACACATTTGCATCTGGTCACTTAAAGAGCAAATAAACAGCACAAATCCAATATGAAACTAACGCATATGCATGACTGATAAAGATCAAAAATTGTTACAATAGATTTATTCCCCTGCCTCTTGTAAAATTGATCATTTTCATAACACGTACACAGCACTGCAAAGCTGAAACTGCACTGCCTGCTAACAGTTCAATCAGTAGAAGGCACCCGACCTACACACAATGACACATGATAGGTATGAAAACCCATGGAATTTTCTTTTCTAACAGTGGTGTTTTTCCTATCTGTCTTTTAAAGTTGAATAAATTGAACATGAGCCTTGTCTACCCTTATAAGAAATAAGGAACTGGATTTTGCTAATTTTAAGAAAGTTGGGAACAGAAGAAATGCCGCTTAAATATTTGCGACTGTTTTAAGAAGGTAGTGTTTTCCAAAATGGCTCAAACCAGAACAGTTATCAATAAATCATTTCATTTCCTGCTTTTCTAATGAAGCAAATGAAAAGTTTTTCAAAGATTTTGTGGTCTGGTTGCTTATTATAATGGCAATATTTATCCAAAATGAGCTCAGACCACAAAAAAGTCAGAGGGGATAAAACACAACTTTTCACAGCCTGTTTCATCAGAATACATTTCTTAGACTGTGCTATCACTGTGATCTATCTGGTAGTTACATTTCCTAGACTGAGGGAAAATTCATGGAATCTAATGGATTGGGTATTTGAAAGATATTCCTACAGTGAATGTCTGAGTCATTTCTCTTCAAATGACACATACAAAGTGAATTCTTCGGTTGCAAGTGAGCGTACCTTACTTGAGGAGATAACCTGTGTTTTGTTTCAGTGAAAATAAACTCATCCATGTGAAATTCTTAATAAAGAAACAGGAACATGCAAGAACTATTTCTTGAAATGGAATAAAACCCAATATAAATGTCCAGGACTGAGCCTGTCCTTTTTTTAATCTGTAAGTCTGGTAAAGAACATCCAAGAAATTTGTTCCCATCTAAAAAAATTGTGAAAACTTATCTCTAGAAGACTTATGCCAGTTTCAAGAGGAAAGGTTTTAAGATGTAAGATGCAATTTGTTGCGAATATAGGAAACCACATACTTCAATCTTCACTGGACTGAGTTCCAGGTAAGCACTCCGGAGTCCCACTTCATGTCCTTTTCTGCTGTTTTGATTCAGATCCTCAGCCTTCTGCGTTCTCACTGCCAATGAATTGACTTTGAAATGTTTCTTTTTCCCATGAGGAAAGTGGCAACGTAATGGATTTCTTCTCAAAGCAAATTTCTTCTTCTCTTTACTGAAGTCTGTATTAGCATTTCCCGCACAACTCTCAGCTTAATCAGAAATCTAAAACTTAGCATCATCATATTCCAGCAACCAATTAGCCATCTGGTCTGTCTTAATACTCTTGAATGAATGATTTGTGCTTAAAAGCAGAACTGATATGCGCTGGGATCTAGTCATCAACGACAAAGCTAGCCTAACTGCAACAGTCTGTTCAACGAAATCTGGAAATTTGGCCAGAAAGAGAGAAAAGCCATGCTTAGAATCGACCCTTGCATCTGCTCCGACCTTTAACTGGGGTGCTGAAGGAGAAGAGGAAGAAAAACAGGGCAAAATGAGCAGTAATATTTGCTGCCAAATTTCACCTTGCTGTCAGCTTTTGCAGCCTAGCAATATAATTATGTAGTCTAAATTTCATACAGTTCCATAATTACTTGTCTCACTCATCGGTAGGCTTCAGATACATGGAAAATATTACAGAATATACGCTATTTTTCATGGTATAGTATTTGCCAAAATATCACTGTCACAGCTCATTTCAGGTATGGTAGCGTGATTAAAACACACCAAAAAGGTTTTGACACGTAACTTAATTTCCAAAAATATTTTAATTTTTACTTATAACACCATAAACTAGTTTAAACAAACACTTGGGCCTGGGAGTTAATTTGCTGTAAGTTATTAAGTGGATACCAGCAGGTATTTCCTCACTATCTGGCCCAGCAGCTGGAAGCAAACCAAGATACCACCTTCAGCTGAAAGCAACAGAGCTGCATCAGCATGGCAGGGGCAAGGAAACCCAAACCCAAAAGCCCACCAAGCACTCTGGAAGAGTTTTTCAGTACACTCTAAATTCTCTCATCCAACAGCCCAATGAAAAAATCAACCAAACACACAGAATACCATCCCAATACATGTCTGGTAGTCTTTGCTGTTAAGCAGATGGCATAACAGGTTTGCTTAGAGCTGGTCAGATAAAACTTTGCTAAGACACCTGCAATATCCAGCAGTCGCATCGCATGGCAGCCCCCAGCTGGGAAAGTAATGAGGCAGAGAGGGGAAGGAAGCCAATTCTGTTTTCCCACTGCTTCTAGTGGTCCCAGGTTGGAAGGAAAGAAACCCATAATTTCTCAGGCTGTAGATATAATCCCAGCTTACTAAAGCAGTAACTTTTTTAACGTGCCATGTCACAATATTCAAGTACGGAGTGTACACAAAACTGGAGAGATAAATGTTAATAAATACAGAAAAAAAAAGAAAAAAAAACAGATTAATCACACAAAATATACAGGTAAGCACATGTAAATAATCAAACAGTGCATTTTGAAGATCAGAGCGTGCTTCTGTTGTGAACATACATCATACATGTTGACACAAAAGAGGATGAGCGAGACTTGTTGTTAATCTCGTTCTCCTCTTCTAGCTGCACACAAAATCCCTTCAGGCCCTCACAAACTACAAACATACCAAAAAATATCAGGAGTTTTACCAATGCAAAGGAACCACTGTATTGATAGGTGGTTTTTGGAAAACCAAAAACCAAAAAACAAAGCCAAAGCCCATCGTGCTTCTTGTACTGATGAATAATATGAGAGTAACCACAGTGGACGTGGCCCAGCATCGAGGCTTCCCACAGTCCGAGAGTAACAACAGGCTTTACAGAATAGCTAACACATGGCCCTTCACTAAACACCTCGTGATAACACTACTGGAATTGCGTACGAAAGGCTAAAAGGCTTAAAAGCTATGGCATGTCAAAGGAGGAGAGTAAGACCAAGGTTACTAGGAACACTGTGTGCTTGCACAGTAATTGTCGTTGTGAAAATGTACAACTACCTGAAAGCTCCTGCTGCATGAGGGGCAACTCGGAAACAGAGAAAGAAAAGGATATGGAAATAGCAAAGCCCCTAGTTGTAAATTTAACTTGGAATAAAGGACTTCAACACACCAACTAGGCAATCAAGAAGTTTTTCATAACCATGAAAAGCACCCAAAAATGCTGCCTAGCACTGGGTGGAGATGGGTTGAGTTAGAGCTAGCAACCTTTCTCCTCCTCCCTTTGCTTTTTGAGACCCAAGGAGTCTGATAACCAGCCAGCAGCAGCTCAGCTTCATTCCCGAAGTAAAAATGCCAGCAGCGCCCAGCCCTACCACCACCCATCGTCCTCCACAACACCAGAAAGCAGCCATCACTTCTTGAAAATGGCTGAGCAGGACTTGCAGAGGCCAGTGATAGTCTTCACCGAATCAATGAAAGCAAGGGCAGTCTATGATGAGTAGCTCCTTCGTTAAGGTACAGCTCAGCAAGTGTGGGATCTATTCCAGTCACATAGTCAGAGAACGGTCCTTAGAGCTAAAAGGTAAGCTTACAAATGCATCACACCGAGATTTGGTGGTGAAGGGTTTTGGATCCCACAAACTGTACCCAACACTTTTGTCCTACACTTCCCAACCTTGATGTCACTTGATGGTAGGCTACAGGCCACGAGGCATGGTTAATTCCTCTTGATGCGTATGTATACACATAGACATACCTACAGAGGTATATATACAATGAATTCATATTTCCTATGTATCTTCTTTTGTCTTATCTTCCAACCCCAAATAAACCCACCCTTGCCTGCAGGTTTCAGCCAATCTGCAAAATGAAGTCTTCATGTGAGAAAAGTCCTTGCTGCCTCTGAAAGCCAAGGGAGGTGCTGAAACCATTGAAAAAATGAGTATGATCAGTGAATTTGTGATCAAGTTTACAAGAAAACTTTACTAAGGACACCTGTAATATCCAACAACCTCATCATAACATCCAGCCTGGAAGAGGAGGTTGTTCCTCCTATAAAAAATCAAGCAAGCATATATTGAAGTAATTTATGTTCTCTGTTAATACAGCAGTCACCCCACATCCAAGCTCATACTTTGCAGCTACAAGTAATTATTCTTCCTCCCTTCCCACTCCCCCATCTCACTCACTGCACAGGGCAAACCCTGCTCGCTGTGTAGCGCTCTGCACTGTACTATTGGTTTACTGTTTTTTTACATTTTCAAAATATTCACGCAAAACAGCACTGTACTTAACCCCCGAGCACTGATTAATCTGTACTGCCCTTTTTGAGATGCTCTAATATTTAAGCACACCTTAATGAAGACCTGTGTTTGCAAAAAAAACCACAGTTACAACGAACATAAACCCCTGCTGAACACAGGGAGGATTTCTGCACGTCTGCTACCAAAGGCTCACACTGGGATCTCAAGCTGAAATATGTTAATTTAGCAGTAACTCTTGAAAAGTTTAATTACCTAGAAACACTAATTAAAGTCTAACTTAAAATCAGACAACACCTCTGTTGCATTCCCGTAACCAACTGCCCTAACAACCCCTAACCTTCCCCTGCTCGCAGCCTTCTGCAATAGCTGTAAGCCCCACAGCTTTGATAGTACCCGAAATTGAAGCATCAGCTCAAAGAGCAAATTGTGCCATTCAGGACCTTCAAAACACACAAACGCGACTGAATTAAGCTCTAAGTGCCACGTTTAGCACACCCGACTTACCACTTTTAATTACATTATTTCTGGCCGTGAAGCAATACAGTTTCCTACAGTCTTTGTAAGAAAAAAAACGCATGCTTTGGTATGACACATCTGCACCTACGTGGTTCGTGACCCTTTGCAGGAGTCTTGGGCACTGCAGAGATCAGCAACAGGCGTTGGCCACCATGCAGGCAGCTCAGCAGTGAGGGGGCACCAACTCTATATATGTTATATATACAAACATATATACGTATATATATATCAGAATGGAAATATGGTGCAATTGGAAACATAAAAAGACAAAAAAATTTCTGGCCTGCTCCTAAATAGCGATAGTCCATAGTGATCTCCTGGTGTCCAAGGCTCTCCTTGCACTGAAAAGGAGAATCTGTTCAAACTAAAAGAGAAAATACATTATTTTTCCCTATATTTCCAAATGTCTGTGGGATGTTCAGCTCTGCAGTGGGAAAGAGCAGAGAACACAGCCCAACAGCAGAGGCAGGGGGAGAGGTGTATTGAGACTGGTTTACCTGCCATCCAGGCAGTGCCTTACGTTGTAGGACACTATGTTCTCCCTGCTTGAAGAGAACTGCGCGTCTTCTCCAAGAGACCAGCTGAGAACAAGTCACGGACAGCCAGCAAAAAGCAAGTCCCATGTAAAGTTACGAAAGGACTGAGAAACAAGACGGGACTTGCTGTCTTACTAATCCGCGGGAAGGCTCTGGGAGGGTGCCAAGTTAGTTAATCCAAACACACAAACAAGTTAATGATGACCTGAGGGAGCAACACTGGATTTACACACCGAAGGAAGCATCGTGTAGGAAAATGTTAAGAAACTGCCTGTATGTCAGAGCTCAATGCTAGTATTTCACAAGCAGCTTAATTTGACCTTCTGACACACACCAAGAAGTCGAACCTCCCATGGAGAATCCCACAGCATCCCTTAGTTATCACAGGCTGGGAATTCACAACAGAAACTAAAGCACCCAAATTATCAAGTGCTTCTGGAATACCCTATAACACACCCCCTGAGGACCAGGTCAAATTATGACCTGGTCTGAGTTTATACCATCCAACCTAGAATTTTGTCTCTTGAACTTGCTGCATTTTTCATTTCAATTGCTATATGAGTGAAATTGTTACACAAACTGAAAAAAAAAATCAAGTAAATATAAAAAAGTTCATGCAACAAAATTTCCATATCTAAATACCAGACAGCAGAAACCTGAATTCTCCAAGGGAGAAAAAATACTTGTTGACTCCTAGCTTTAAAGATGCATAAGAAAACATTTTGGTTCCCAGTCAGTTACTAATGTAGTAAAAAAAATCATCAGCCTCTCTGAGAAGACAGAAATTATTCACCTTCTGAAAATGTTTTCAAACATAAATGACAAAAAAGCATCACTTCTAGTTTCGTAAGTAGAGACACCAGTTTACAACCCAAAGACGGGCTCAGACTACCTTCATAAGCATTGGATAAAGAACTCTACAAATCCACTGACAAACGTTTCCTAATATAGTTGTATCGTGTATTGTAGCTTTCCTAAGCTCCCTGTTGAAAATCATTCTCTAAAATCACTGTTAAAAGGACAAATCTCTTGCCACCGTGTCCTAGTTATCAGAAAATATCTGGCATGAACAGAATCGCCCTAAGCCTTTTTGCTGCTTCCTTCAACCACATTCACATCCTCCCCTTTTCTTTTTATTTCATTTTGAGGACAGAGTAGTATGCAAGCAGAACTGAATCTTGTATTCATGGCTCATTTGTTATGAATCAAGCATCTTCCCGTGAAGCCACCCCTCCTGCAGAAGCAGGACGCTTAGGATTTTTTTTAATTTTATTTTTGCAGCTGGATTCAACAACATGGGGAGGAAAGGCTACTGAATAAAAACTGGATTTTCTGTCAACACGTTTTTATTTTAGGACAAACTCAAGTACCCTCAAAAACAAAAATACATTTGAACAACCACCCTTTAAAATAGATCCCAATATTAATTACTTACAAGGTGTCTCTACTCTCCTTCCTTCCTTACACTGAGCATTAAAACCACCGTCTTCAAGACACAGGAACGTCCCAGTACTTTGGAGACTGAAATTTAGTTTAGTATCCCTAACAGCAGCTGTCCCAATATTCCATATTTCCTGTAACTCAAGGAACTACCTAACAAGCTTTAACAGTTGGGAGAAGCACAGCAAAACACCCTGTTGCTCAGATGTGGAGAGGGTGCATCTTACTCAGCACAACAAACGTCCCCGCACTTTCTAACCATTTTCATCTCCGCAGCTTTTTGTGCTGTATTTTGTTGTGTAGAGACTCGGCCATCACTAGGGACAAGCTCATTTGTCTCTAATTAGCTGTGATATAATCATACTGTAGAAGTGAAAATTTCTCCTAACAAGCAGTATTTAAAATACTGTGCTAGTGAGTGTAAAATACCTACACTGCCTGTTCAGGCAGCACTCGTTAGCCACCACCTAGTCTGAAATGCAGCTAATGAAACAACAATTACTAGTCCTTCCTCTGAACCTGCCAGTCCAAATTCTCAGCGCTGGGTGTGTACGGCAGGAAGGCTGATCAAAACCTCTTAACCAGCTTGTGTGCTGCTGGGCCACCTCTTCTGTCCCTGGGAAAAACTGGAACTTGGAGATAAAAACCACATCTGCTCCGTGTCAGGTGTGAAAGTGCTTGCTTTTGGTTGTCCTTACAAGAATCTGATGTGATGATTTTCTGGAAACAGAGGTTAAGAGAAGTAAAATACCTGGCTAGAAGTCAGAAGTATCTGACTACTAGTTTAGCACAAAATTACAGATATTCAGAACTTGTTTCAGGCTTCTATCAAACCAGAGTGTTATTTCCAATGCCATCACTACGCTGGTTCTGTTCAGTTGTTTTCTGATCCACCTGGGAATAACATGCACACAAAGTCAGCTCTGTGTTCTCAGTACATAATAAAGATGTTGGTAGTCTAAAAGTTTAGCCCACCAACCCACACCCTTCCACTGCTAGCAAAGGCCTGACACTGCCTGTTTGCTCTTCAGCCAACCTCTTACAAGGAGATAAAAACAGTAATTAAGAAAAACACCAACCCTTCAATACCTCAACTAAAGGGCACTCCCGATGATTGCATTCTGCACTACGTGGCCACGACATCAAACACATGCTGAAGACAATGCAGGTTGAAACTACTTCTTGCCCCAGCAACCAGCAGTACAGCACCTGAGCCTGACTCTGGGCTACCACAAATACCACCTCCAGATTTGTAGAGCTCCTCAGTAAGGCCACTCATAGCCTTGATTGTTCACAGCACCTTGTGAAAATTAGTTCTATAACTCATGGCACATGTAAAGCACTCCTGGCATTTTGTTTGGCACCACAAGTTGTCAGATATAGTGAATAAATAACCTACTACTAACTTCCTTCCACGATTTATAATTATCCTTCATGCAATCCTTCAAATGCCTTTTCCGAACCAAAATTAGTTGGTCCTTTGTTTTTGTTTTTTAATGGAGAAGCCACTTCATATCTCTGATGTAGCCTGCTACCCCTTTTCACTTACACTGGCTAAATACCCCAGGATACTATGTCAGTCCCAGAGCAGATGCAAATGTTCAGGTACTGACAAAATTTTGATGGTAATATTGTTTTGTCCAGGAGTTTAGAAGCAGGCTATGATTTTTTCCCTTCCTATCCATCTATACAAAAGCTCAGGAACCTCCCAACATTTTCACATGTGAGTAGGAGTCAGGGGCCAGTCCCTGCCCCTACGCAGTAACTAGGTCAGAAAATTCAACACCCATCACTTCACACGACGTGCACTGGGTGATAGAACAGGGACACCCGCTCCGCTTCTGATACCATATTTGTCTTTCCTCATTGGGAAAAAAGAAGGAGCCCACAACCTCACCACCCTGCTTCAATTTGTCTTCCTTGTCCCCAATTCCTTTTAGAACAAAAACCAAAACCCACAACTATTTCTTGTCACCAGAATAGCAAAAGGGGGGCTTTTATTTATGGTGCAATTCAAAAATATCTTTTGACAGTAGTAAATAAGTTAAATGAAAACAGCGTTTGTAAAGCCAAATACGTATGAGCGTGCAGAAAATTCTTCTATGTTTATCCCAGATAAAAGTGAACCAAACCCGTTTCCAGCAGGATGAGAGGAGGCATAATGGTGCCATGTGCAGTAACTCCTAACTGCATATGAAAATCACCATGATCGGAAGAACTCTAATGCAAATATCGGCATGCAGGCTGTCACAGTCGTCAGCTGTGAAATAAACATATAAAATAATAGCTCGACATTATGTTTAAACATAGATGTAGAAGTCGTTTTCCCTGGCATGTCTGGTGAACACGGCAAACAAAACACAAAATTGGCATACACAGCTCGTGAAGACTCTAGAATACAACGACCAAGATAATTTGTTACAACAAGCTGTCTTTCCAGAGTACTTTTTATTCCTGTTATAATAAGAAAATCATTATCTTTAAATATTACGTTCTGACCAACATAACATCTTTTTAACCAACTCACAAGCACAGATCTGCCTTTTGATCCTTTCTGCAAGATGCTTCTGCCTGAGAACATTCTCCCCTTTTAGAAAAAAAGATGTTAACAAGTTCACGCATTAAACCACAGCTCTCCAGCACATAATAAAGTCCTTGAAATTCAACACTGCCTTAAGCTAGTCATTACAAGTTACTGCTACAATCACTTCTTAATTGATTGAGAAATAAACGCAGTATCAATGAAGGTGATAAGAAACATTTAAGACGGTAAATATCTAATGCGAAAAGAGAAAAACAAGAGAGAAAGGATTCAGAGTGCTCATTAAAGTGAAAAATTCCTTATGCAATTACTTAATAGGAAGCTGAATACATCTATTCACTGGATCTTAGCAAATTAAGTTTGCCTTCTTTTCTCCGAATTCCATTTATACACAGACATCACGATGCAAAAGAAGTCTGCCCAAGCACTTGTACTTTTGTTTTGAACTGAAATGTCTCAGCATGGCAAACATCCCTATCTTTTTTCCATCTGTCCTACACATTTACTCGTGTTAAACTTGTGACCAACTCCTATATGAATTAATAGAAGTTTAGGTGCACTAAAAAGGATCAAAAAACAGCTAATTACTTAAATTACAGTGAGAAAACAAACTGGAAAATTCCTGGTTTAGGTTCATGCTTCATTTCTTGGAACTTACATGATTTACTAGAAATTATGAGTATATCTTAACTTGTTTTTTCCATACCTGATCAACTTATTTGACTATTTGAAAACAATAATTTAATTTAGACTTGGAGTTGTATTAAGGCAATTATGTCCCACGTATGAAAACATTCAGATTCTTAACCACTTAGCATGTGTAATGAATTTCGCAGCCTGTGACTGCAGATCCCTCGACTATGAAAGATTTAGGCTGGACATATCGCAGAGATATTGTACATTTGGTCAGCAGCTTTAAAACATCTCCTTCAGAATTTTACTTGTGATTAAGCTCAAATTCCCAGCTACGTTCTGCCCACCTCTGAAAGGCTAGAGGAGTTAATTAGAACTACATAATTAAAGTACACACCCTAAAAATTACAGTGCAACGTTACTTGCAATCCAAGATACACGTGTACTCAGAAAGCAACCACCCAGCTATACGAGATGCTCTAGGGACTGCTGTACGGAACAGGTGCTTTGAAAAGATGCAGAGACCATCCGTCAGCACTGCACTGCAGAGCAGAAGTTGGAGTCAAGCTAGCTTACTTCGACAAGGAAGAGGAATCCTGCAGAAGAGTGAGAAGAACGACAAAATCAAAGCAACAGCCTGTTGAAATCTCTGCAGCAGAATTATGTTGCAGAGATAAGCAGGACTCGATGCTGCATATTACGAGAAGAGACAAATGCTGCAATAGCAGACAAAAGAGATAATGCGCTCCAAAGTGTTTTCAATGTTCAAATGCATAAGAATGAACACATCTCATAGCTATTATTATGTGATTTGAAATGAGTAGGATTTAAATACAGCCTTGACATGATGCTGAATTTGGAAAACATCTTCCTGTTTATGAGCTCAAGTGAGCGGCAGAATAATGGCATCATTCACAGCAAATTAAGAAAGGACGTAAGAGGAATTTTAGAAATGGTGATAAAATTGTGGCATGAATTGTGTTATTCAAGAAAGCAAGTAATGTGCTTTTTTAACAATCATAAGTTAAGAGTTTCCAATAGTTTATTTCGCCACTAAGAGTAATAGATAATACTAGTAAAACATTTTCCAATGTAATTTGACAGTAACACTTTTTTTTTTTTTTTTTTAGAAAAGCTGATGATACATGTTCAGACATTGCAGACAATGAAAAATTTGCTTTACGTTTTTGTAAGGGGTATACTCAGTTTTAGCTACTGAGTACATGTCAGGAGAATGAATTTGAAGCAAGATGGCAATGCAGCAAAACCAACCGAACAAAGCTCACCATCTGTGTCCAGAAGGTATGTAAAATGGTTTGAGTGTTAGTGATGATCTAGGAAAATGAGGCAGAAATCAATCAGTCTTTCTAAATTTACCAGATTTTTGTGCATGAAATTAAATAAAGCAATAATATTGTCCTTTTGTTGCGTTCAATGAAAAGCTAAAAATGTGGCTAATATAAGACTTTTTTTTTTTTTTACTTCCTTCCTGCAGATCAAACTAGAATCCATTATCTTCTTTTTTTCTGTATCCCAACAGATCAACTAATGCAGTACATTTATTTCACATGTCTCTAGCGAGTGAACAACTGAAAAACTACGAAGAGGAAACACGTCCATTAGAATAATATTAAAACAGTATCTGTCTATCATGAGCCATTTCAATTTAAAAAAAAAATTAAAAAAATTGGGCTGTGTTACTTCCAATTAATGATTTATTGGGGAGGATGCCTCTGGAGCTTCTAAGTGAGGACTGACATTTGAACAGGACACAACCAGGCACAAGCAAATCAAACTGAAGTAAGCCCAGTTTTCGATGGAGAGGAGAAAGGTATTTCTATTACAATGAGAAATTGTGGGAGAGGTTCCCTTTACCCCACTTATTCCAATGTCAGTAACATGCATTTACCAGAACTTCTAAAAACTGTGTTCTTCAGCTAAAGTTGCTAGTTCTCTTAATTCCTTACTGAGAATTTCAACTGTTTGTATGATTATTAAGGGATGAAGGTATTGGAAATGCAATCAGCTTTCCATCATTACATCAGTTCTGCCCTTACAAGTTCCTCTGCAATTTACTTAGGTGAAAATCTGTCTTGTTAATGACATTTCTCGGTGCAAGGTGGGCACTGCCCAACTTCTTTATGATCCCTTTAAATCCTTAAGAACTCTTTTTGGTCCTTAACAAGCAGCTACTGCTCCTTTTCCATCCAAGGAGCTACACACTGTTGATTTTGAGCAGCAGTGCACTGGGTTCCTCTTCCCAGTCATTTCCTTGCCTACATCCTAATAGGGGTATCATCATCACCTTCATGCTCCTTTCTTCCCAGTAGAGACAGAAGAGTGCTTAAATCATTGTGCTTCTTTATCTATGACCCTTCAGAACTTTTTTTTTTTTCTCTAAGATTTTCTTCAATCTTAAAGAGAAGACATTAGTTTAAAACCGTATTCTGAAAAGACAGGTAGGGCGTTAGACAGAAAAACAGTCACGCATCTATAACATCACCCTCCACTGCTCACGGTAGCAGCAATCACAGCACAGACGTTCACTGGTTTGAAGCAGTTTCAGCACTGTAGTTTCCAAAGCAGTACCGGATTTAATAAATTCCCCAATGCTCACTGGTTAAAGCAGCAAAAAAAGCTTTGTTTTACTGTTCTACTGTATAGTGCCAGAACAAATTATTGTTGGCTACAGAATGCAAGCTTTAACCTAAGGTTCATACTTACAGTTGTTATTCTTCAGCTGTCAAACTGAAAAGGAATATCAATAAGCCACATAAATCTGTAAATGCTGATTAAAATGCAAAAGGAGAATCAGCCGATGCACAGAGGAATTACAAGCTTCCAGAAAACGTACTCATCTCCCCGTGGAAGAGTGATGTTCCAGTGTGTCTCAGGTTGTTACTTATGTTTGGATTGAATATCAGCTCCTGGAAGACTTCAGTAAAAAGGCATGTCCTGACATTAAAATATCACTTTCTGACTTGTAAGTAAAACCAAAGTAGAACACCTCCATTTGAAATATTTAATTATGCAGCAAATCTAAATCTCATATCCAATTTTCTTTCACCAAAACCTCTTTATCCTCAACATTACAGTAACTTCATTTATTCTTAACATTAACAGGTGCTGTTTGAATCCCGTGCCAAAGAGAGGATAGGACACAAGCATAATATTACATTTGGAAACACGAGTGAAATTTGGCAGAAGCTGATGCGTTGAGGTATCTAAGACACTGCACATGTGCTCCTTGCAATGTGCTGTGCCAACTCTGAAAACTACACCACGTTAAGGTAAGATGTCTTACGGGTCAGATGTGTGGACTGCACTTGCTCCATACTCCAGACAACACAGGGCACAAAAAACGAACCCACAAGGGCTCTCCACACGCACACATTTTCCTTCCACCTCACAGCCAACCCCAAAAGGGTGCAATCATACCAGTGTTCACAATAATTTTCATGAGTGCTTCTTTCCTTACTTTATAGATTATCTTTCAAAGACGAAATGAGTAATGCATCCTGTTGCAGCACACTAAATACACAGAGCCTGGGAATTGGGTTAACTGAATATAAGCCACTTTCTTTTGGAGCTGCAGAATTTTTGGCACTTATCAAACCCATGCATTCTGCCGATGAGTTTCCGTCCTCATGTTTTCACCTGATCCATACAAACCATTCAGGGCATGACACACCACCTTTTTCCAGTAAGGAAGGACCATCCATTCACCCTTTGTGCACACTGTCACAGAAAGCCAAGGCACCTTTCTCTGATATCACAGCACGTTTCATAGCATGCAGGAATTGTAGAGCTGAAGAAATTATTCATTCACTGAGACAACTATTGTCTCACACTGAGAACTCCAGATCTATCAGGCTTCAGCTAAGAAGCAATAGATAATATTTTCATGGTTTCATTGAGTAAAATTTTTAACTTTTTTTTTTCAAGGTAAATAACCCATTAAGTTGGCTGAATTTCATTCTCTTGACAACTTTGCCCAAATGAAACTCCCATTTTACATAGGGAGCAGGCACCGTGGAGATACACATATATGAAAACACACCCAGTAAGTTTGGTTTTGGAAGTCGATGCTTTGGAAGTTTAAGAGCTAATAAGTTTCCCAGCGAGGTTATCACCTTCTAAGATCTCCCATTTTCGGTAATCCTGCCTTTTTTGTCTGAAGACAGAAGGAACTTTTCACCCAAGTGTTACATCACTTAGGAAATAACAAGAACGATGTTTCTTCAGCTTGGGAAGTAGCTTCAGAGTTGGATCTTCCATTATAGCCTGCACATACAGGTAGCAAAAGCATCTTCCTAACAGAAAACTGCAGAAGTGGTAAGGAATTTAGTTTCTAATTAATACAGGGCTTACATGAATGCCTAAGGTACAGCCTAGTTTCCTACCACCAGCTTCACTGCCCCAGCACTCCCCAGTATGGCTGTCAAATTCTAGCCAAGCAATCAATCCCATCAGTGTATGGCCCTAACGTGCCTGCCTCCGTACTTCTGTAGCCAGGAGCCTAATCTTTACGAGCCGCAGTGTTGAACATTAGAAGGCTTAAGTTCTTTTTTAAACCTGGGATATAAAACCTTCCAGTGCATTATAAACACTGCTAAGTGTTTGTTTTACTTTTTCCAACACATCAGCGCTTAGGATTCTAAGTGGAAGGAAAGTAGGTCAGGTTTTCCTACTGAAGCTTTTTCAAACTCTTTAATTTTTTGTAAATTCTACAAAACGCATCTGCCTTTTACATCCTTCATTAATATCTTAAGAATACAAACCTCTGAAGTGCACTTCAATTTATCAAAAGCCTTAAGAGTAGCAAGCATCTATAAATATTAGAGAAATATTTCAGCGTAAGTCCATTTTTTTGTTCCTATGTGCTAGGTCTGGCTTATCTTTGATCACAGATTTTTGCAGTAACCCATTAAAAATGCAGAAGGAATTTGCCCACGCAGATCAGCCACAGAATAGTGATCTGAACATTTAACAGCCTGCGGGGGGGAAAAGGTGGAACCTGTGCACTGGAGGGGTGCCTTCAACACCTTCATAGGATCGTCTGCACAGAGAGGACATTCACTGAGTCCCTGCTGATTAGGCAATAGTCTCAGAGTTTAAAATACAGATTTTTCTGTCTTCCTGTACACCGCAGCAACAAGGAAGCTACTATTTGCTCCTTTTATCAGCAGCAGTACAAAGAGTAAGGCACACCCTGCTGAAGCAACTGGAAAAACCTGCTGTGTGAGAGCAGGCAAGCGAGCACCCATACCCATACCTTCACCTCGCGCCACGTTTCCACATCTCCACGGGGACTTGGCCTCAGCCTAGCTGGGAAAAGACGAGCAGGAAGGCAAGGCCTGGGCATAAACACAGCATGGTAAGTCCAAAAGAAGAAGAACAAATATTAAATGAAAAGGACAATCTTGGCACACGACCTGGTTATCGCCAACTGATCTTGAACAAATTGAGGCTGAATACCGCAAGTAGGTTCCCCATGCTGAGCACAATTTAGCTCTGGAACAGGCTTCTAATTAAAGTCGTGGGGGAAAAGGCCCAGCTGGTTTTGAGGCAGAGCTCCATATGGCTATGGCTGTACGCTGAGGCTTACAAGAGCATGGAAATAAACTTGATGAATAGGGAGCTCCTTTCCTGTCCCACATTCCTGGGAGAACAATAACTGTCAACCAAACAGCATCGCTCTGATACAGCTCGAAGATACAACCATCTGCCAGGCAGTACCCACCAATAATTAGACCAGAGAAAGCAAAAACGCATCAATGTCATCGCGGGACAAACTTCGCCAAGAATAAACTTCACAGAGGATCTTTTCACAAATGCCTTAGACTCATAACCACACTTCCCGTACTTTCGTAGCAGAAATTTATTTTTTCAGACCAAGCATTACAGGTTGAAAAGCAGATGGCCTTTCAGGCTCACCAACCTTTCCACTTGCTTGACATCTAAGACGTACATAATGAAGTACACGAGCTGGTCTAATAAAGAATATTTGCCTCCACCTACGAGTGTTTCAAGCTGGGAGACCATTTCACCCTTCTGGGTCCAGGCCGGGGGTGGGGAGTGGGAGGAGGATCTCATATCTTTGTTTATTATTGCAATGTACCTGAAATCGAAGACAAACCGCATAGTATTTTTGGCTGATTGACTCCACCTGTTTATAGACAAAGTCACTGAGCACATCACGCATCTACTGTTCCCCTTCTACGTGCCCATACCGAAACGCAACGACTGAAGGTGTAGCATGAGTGCTCATCGGGAACCGTACCCGTAAAGCAAACTGAAACAAAACTATTTCCTATTTCTTATAAACCAAAAGCTTAGGATACTCAAGGAAATTACCTGGCAGCAGCCAGAAGAGCAAACTATAGGAAATATTTTTTTTCTATACAATATCTAGGTTAAGTTATAATAGCCATAGCCCAACTGTTCAGGTAAGCACTTGAGACATCTTGAGAACGAGTCCTTCAGCGGCTGCTGAACAGAACGGAGCCGACACAGCCTGTCAGAGCCCACAGTTTTGACAACAGCCAGGCTGCTACACCAAAACACAGGCTGCTCTACAGCCATTATTGCTCTTTATTCCTAAACATCCTCTCCTGGTCACTTCTGAAGAAAGTATGACAAGTTCCTACATTCTCATCAGGAGACCTCCCTTCATTAACACACCATTTCAGCTTCCTTTTTGCAGTTGATTTCCCCTCTCCCTAACCCCTTGCAAAACTATTGTGGTCAAACACACAGAAACATTTAGCAGAACAAGAAAAAAAAAAAAAAAAAAAAAAAAAAACTTGTGTCTGAGCAGTAAAGTTTACATAAAATAAAACTATTTTCTCAGCCTTATTCTCCTGGTGAAGCACAGAGCAAGGTAGCTGCAGGAGAATGTTACAATCCATTCTTAGTTTGTATCACACCACACTTTGCTCTACTATTTCAGTACATCTGGTTATACTAGAATACCAACACTTTTTTAGACTTGTCATCAGAATAGCACACACTTACATTGACTGTAAGTGCCTGCAGAGCTGATTTATAGTATATTCCAGACATATGACTGTATAATTCAGACAAGCTTAAAAAAAGTATGCTGAAAGAAGATACTACCAAGGACTTCCCACTGGCTCTGCTCAGCGTAAGAGGACATATTTTACTTGACCTACCCTACTAATCTCAGTAAATTGGACCTCAGCAACAGATGCAAAGCTCAAGTGACCACTTACAAATCCTTAGTGCTGCTCCACCTCCAGCCTTTGATCAGTTTTCTTCTCAGAGTACCAAAGACCTGTGCTCCTTGGGCTATGTAACAGGCTCCTCTTAGTCCAGGAGCTGATCTCTGGTACCAGCAGCAGGGTTACTGCTCCCAACTTCAGCTGTGTTGCTCCCTACACATCCAGAAAGGCCTACATTGACATAGAACAATGAATTTTAGATCTAAGGAGTTCAGAGACTGTTTGGGTTATTTTGCTACAAGATTTGATATCAAATTACAGAATTACTACGATACCATCTACGTGCATGCTGCCGTTTATATTTGACAGTCTGACCCAAAAGTAGCTGAAAAGGATGATGAAATCTACATTCAGACAGCTTTCATTCCTCTGGAAATTACAAAACCATAAGCACACAAATTGCTTGAAGCATAATTCACCTTTGCACAAACTTAAGTTGAACTAGAATTGTTAGAAAGAGTATTTTGGATCACAAATTGCCTTTACCCCATGGGTTCTTACCCATGTTTTTAGTACAAACATAAAAATTGAACTCTTCAGAAACACTGTAAGCATTGCAAAGCAAATAGAAGGAAAATTTGTCTACACAGAACTAACTTTTAGCACTTGGAAAACATTTGGGCAGTAAGAAACACTATCTTACCCTCTTCTGCTTCTTCCAGGCTTCTCCCATGGAAAATTGACAGGATTCCCCATCAGACATCTTTGCTACTATCCTGTGCTGAACCCTGGTCAGGCTCCAGCAGGCTGGAGGATTTTGCTATGCCATTGCAATGACAGCAAAAAAACGTGCCCAAAGTGGCAAGTTTGGTTATTTGGTGTGTGCTTGTGTGTGTTTAAGCATATTGTTCTGAAACAATACTTTCAGAAATGCCGTCTTTGAAACTTGAATGGGGTGACTCCTGCACACAAATTCTGGATCTCAAGCATGTTGTTTACGCCAAGTACCAGGCTGATAAAGTCACGTAAACTTGCAGTTTTAATACCAAGTTTATTTTTCCCTTCTTCATTTATATTTAATACCAAGCTCCCAGCCCTACATAGGTCATTCTGGCAGCTGGTACAATTGCATGCCAAGTCACAAGCTAAAGACTCTGACACCAAAATGTCAAACCAGCGACCCTCTGGTGAGGGTTAAGCAATAGCAAAAGAAATCTGCCTTCCAGAACACAGCCTGGCTGAGCGACATGGAGGCAAGCTCTCAGCATCAGGTCAGGAACTTTCTAAGGAGAAGCCCAAGCCAGCCTGCTCATACTGTTCTCTTTGGCATTGTCTAACAAAAAAAAGGAAATGGAGAACACAATGCCCCTTGACAAGACAGGTCACTGCCTAGGAACCACTGACCTAGACAGCAATACTGTGACATTAATTCATAACCAGAATCCAAACGCTAGGGCTGGAACCAGTTTCTTACTTGGAGATCAGAGTAGCTCATCTCTTGAATCCTTAAAATGTTTTTATTTTATTTTATTTTATTTTTTATTTAAAGTCTTTTCCATCCCTCTTTTACTTACAAGATCCATGTAAGATCCAGTAAGTTACATTAGCTTTCCTTTTTCCAAGGATACTGTATTCTCTTCCAACATTTTTTTCCTGAAATGTGCTGGTTTTATCAAAAGAATGGCGAGCAACTAACATATTTCCCCCCACCTTGGCCTAGGAAATGTTTCATTGCCAAAGGAGGCAGGAAAGACTCATCAGTAAGAGGAGTGCTGCAACAGTTATCTCAACTTTCAAGGTCAAAAGTAGGAGTTGTAGACACATGCACACACACAAACAAATCCATGCTCCTTATAGTAAGGGCTACTCTAAAATAATTTTTATGTATAGGAAATGTGTATGCAGAAGGGAGTTTATGCATAAAAACATCCAACATTCATGGAAAAAATGTAATTGCAACTAAGAGGAAATGTGTAGCTTCCTGTGTGTGTAACTTCTAACTTAGACACTTCTAAGTGTCTCTGCTACAATACAAACACAAGATTTCAGGTTACTTTTTCTATTACAGTCTCTATCCAGCAAAGATAACAATGTGGAAAAAAAAAGTAACATTTGGCAAAAAGTAACCAGACATGAAGCTTTCATGCTGGCTGTGGCACATTCTCACTTCTCTGCTGGGGAAGCAAGGCTGTCAGCTGCCATCTATGCCCATGCCATGGCTCATCTCTTCAGTCTGCATTCCAGTGCGGAGATAACATCTCGGCATACTGCTCAGGAATGAGTTGTGGAGAAGAACAGGCCCAGCCATTACTTTCTGATTCAGAGCAGTGCATTACTACATTTAGTAGTTTAGTATTAGAGTAGTTACTACATTTTACGAGGTCTCTAAAAAGTGTTCTGAGAACACTGCAGAAATCTGTTTCTCTCTGACAGCAGCAAAAGAGATGAAGAACAAAATCTCATTAGAAGATGTAAGGCAGCAACAGGAGCGAGGCACTAAGATTTGCTAAGGCAGAATGAGCAGCAACCCCTGTGAGAAAGATGGTAACATATGCTTTAAATTCATATAAGATAGAAGAGCACGTAGGTCACAAGGCCAGCACTAACTGGGCACAAAGGGAAACTTCAGCCCTTTGCTCATGGTTCTCTCGATTCCACCTGGAGAGAAGGGAAATCAGCATTTGCATTTGACCAGCCAGGGAATCAGAAGCAGCTGGCTGCAAGGAAAGGGATGGAGACATGTAGACACAAAGGCTGGATGTGGTGCTTAGAGACTCCTTGATGGAGGACTCCTCCTCTCATCCCAGTGCTGAGGAAGTGCACAAGCTGCAAACCAGCAGGCAAATATTTAGCCAGAAGCACCAAACTGTAAGACGACGTTTGCTTTTTGCACAACTGGGAGTAACTTTGTTTACTGTTTGGGTCTTCACAGGGTGGGCAAACGTGTTCATTGAGATTTCTTACGTAGCTGCTCTGCCATACTAGAAACTTAATACAAACACACTGAGCAGCCACACCAGGTCCAATTACTTAAATGAACATTTTTCTATTCCTGGAGTATGGCATTAGAGGTGTTAGCTTTAGCCTGACGTTAGACTGTATCAATGGGCACACAATGTCTTCAGGAGCCTAGAAATATTCCATTCATAAAATGAAGAGGTTTTCTCTCCTGAAGTACCACCAGGCCCATTTTCCATCCTGTGAATACATGCAGTGCACCTGCTGGCTCCACGTCATCCCCCAGGCTTTTAGCTGTGATGACAGCAGGCTGATTTTAATAAGCTGCAGTGTTTTGATATGTAATGTACGTGCCTATTGAACTGATACACGCATTTTAAATATTAATGCTACATCCAAGCTAGATGAAAGCATTAGGGAATTTAGAATAAGTGATTAATTAAGGTGGGGCATTTAATTCCCTGAAGTAAGGCAGCGGTATGCAAAACGGTGAGTTCAGTACTCACGTAAAGCACCCAGAATGTCTCCTGTTTTCTTTCAAATTTAATTGCCATCACCCATACGAAGCCAAAACCACTAGCCAGAACTCGTTAAATAGTGTGATACAGCTTGAAGTCTGAGGAATAAAATGGAAATTCAACATTAACGAAGTGGCATTTAATCAACTGTCATCATCGATTACAGTCGGCCACCTACACAACCAAGCTAGAGAATTAAGCATTATATTACAGATGCTGTCTGCCTCTATTTGTAGAGCAGTAAAAAGAGGATTCGACTAAAAACTCTCTTCCTACAGGCTGTTTTAATTCTTAACAGTAACAGAAATAAATCCATTACTCCCTTTGATTTGCTGAACAGAAGCTAACCACTGGTAAAGAGTTCCTGGATCAAGACCAATCTTTGTATTAGACATTGGTTATTATGGGTCCTGTGTATTTTTCCAGTTAGCTAACTGTTACAATGTCTTCCTGTACCTAAAATACCTGAACTCTTCCTCTGCAGCTACGCCAGCTACAGACTCTCCCTTTCTGACAAGCTTCTGCATTGGTTCAACACCTTTCTATTCCCATCTTTTTTCGCCATTGAAATGAAGGCACTTTTTTTTTTTTTTTGAAGGTCTGCATTTATCATGGTGGGAAAGCTCAGTGAAAAGCCCTAATAAGAATGAATCTAAATGATCTTTATTAAGTGATAAACGCATTTATCACGAAATCAGGAATTCAAACACCTCATTGAATACAATTCAGCATTAGAAAACATTTAAAACATTTCTCATAGTTTCTAGGAAACAAAAGCTGTTTACAGGTGGCATAATGAAGTTCTCGACTTTTCTCCCCGTTGCCAAGCTGCTCCTTTGGCCCCTGCTCCCTCCATTAACTGCCTTGCCAGCCCTTCTTTTGCTGCACCTAGGGCAGAAGTCTGCAGGTCCCGTTGCCCAGGAAGACATCTTCCTCCACTGCCACAGTCCTGGAGTCAGCTCTTTCTGGTCACATTTTCTCTGTTGGTCTGGGTGCACACCGTCAGTCAGAAGCAGCTGTCTTGCAGCAGACATGAACAGAGGGAACTCCTGGCACTTGCTGGGTGTCAGTACGCACCTTTCCTACGCTCCTTCCAAATATCAGTTTGCTTGATGACTGACCACTCAGCTGCTGCATGCTGCTTTTGGTCTCCTTTTGAAACATCCCAATTTCTTGAAGCTAGACAGTTCAGCTGAGAAGCAGCACGCTCACCTCACCTGACCTGCTGCAGGTCTCGCCGCCCAGCCGCATGACTCGCAGGGCCGTCAGATGACGGCCAAATGCAGCACTCAGCCTGCACTCAAAGCATGCCATTCACAGTTTTATCCCCTGAGGCTCGTTTGCCATTTTGATGCCCTCCCTCGGACTGGTGGTGGCAGCTGGAAGGTGGTCCATCTCACAGTTCGTGTCGTATTTCAAACACCTAACAAGCTTTCAAAGCAGGGAGTCACACACCGCCACTCTACTGGAGCAGTGTACGACTACTGGGCTGTAGCACTTGAAGGGTCTCTTTAGCACAAGAAAAAAATCTAGCATCTAATTCTGATGTTATTTAACAGATTTGGGTCTTTGGATAAGAAACCTGCAACAGCTCAGTGATGCAGGCTGGATGTTCCTTTCCCCATCAGAAAGCACCTGCTAGCACTGAGGTTGGCTTGCCCAAAGCTCCAGGTTACCTACACGTGTTCCAGGAGTTATGGAACCAGACAACTTTGGGCACTGTGCAGCAAAAGGGCTCCTTTCAGAGCCTCCCTGATTTACAGATGGCGAGAGAGCAGCAGGGAGGGCAGGGCAGGGAGTGCCCAGACAAGGCAGCTCACAAAGGGCTGCTGTTCCCGCGGTGGGAGCAGCAGCAGCCGCGCCTCGGGCTGGTGGGAGGGCGAGTGGGGAGTGAGGGCACGAGGGGAGGAGCAAGGACTTGAGATGCGACACGCACACAACACAGATTTCATGTTCCTGATAGACTGTACCCTCTGTACACCTTAGCTAGGGAGCGAGCTACTCATTCAGGAGGTGGTTTTGGTGACTTCTCCAGCAGTGCCAGTGTCAGGACAATGCAGCTTCAGCTTCCCCCTGCGCACACACTTCGCTCACAACGCTGTCAGAGCACAGAAGTTAACTGTGTTCACAGCTTCCCAAATGACCCAGATTACAATGAGATAATTAACTGCTCGCCAACAGCTACTTCATTGAAAACCTCTATCGCTGGATCTGCTAGACCACAGAAAAACTTCATTACTGCGTCAGTTAAGCCCCTGAGAAGAAACTTACGGCTGTTGCTTTAGATCAGTTCTCTTCTGCAAGACTTATAAACTGGGACAAAAACAGAAGCCTTTCTACCAGCTGAACTTGCAACTTCTTAAAAAATAGAAAAAGAAACCTCTCCACCAGCCAGTTCAGGCTTCTGATTCTGATTTGGCCACACGTAGTGTGTGAAATATTTATACTCGGCTCTTATTTATAATTAACAACGTCAGTTCCATTTCTTTAGATAGCATTCGTGGCGTGCTGTCAATGAAACAGCACTTCTGGATTTCATATACGAAACAATATTGTTCCTTTTGGAACAGACTCATTTGCTAAAGCCAAGCTCAGTCCACCAAACAATACATTATGAGTGCAATAAAGATTTTCAGTGCTCTTTATATAAATGGATATAGACATTTCCAAGCTCTAAGACATAATTAGTAGCTCTGAAGCAGTTTTACTCTACTCTTGAACATGTTACATGATTTATAGTATAATTTATTTTGTAGTTAGTCATCATTAACAGTTGGCTGAATTAGCAACACGCTTTCTGATTTTTTCAGAACTTATTCCATCATATACACTGAAACACCATAAGAAAATGTAATCATTCATGACTTAAAGAGGCTGTGTTTTAAGACAATAAAGCAGCACACCGTCAGAATTAAGAAATCTTATTCCATATATTGGTCCACCAGCGTTTCACAGCTTTATTTACTAATACTAAGAAGAATATAAAACTATTCTTGGTCTCTCATCCCAATCCACACGCTGTTAAGGACCAGAGAAAACAAGTGACAGCCTAATCCAGTATCAGAAAACTTTTGGCAGAAGAGTATTCACAAAGTAATCCTACCTGTAAGGCCGTCTTTACTTCAAGGTGGACTTAAGATGCACATTTTCCAGACTGTAGATTCAATGGAACCTGAAGAAAAAAGGAAAGGCTACCAGTATTATGACATTAGGGTTGGAAACATGAAGTATCTTCATGCTTTTATTCTAAACGTTAAGAGCATGTATTCCTAACAATCATTTGTCTATGAAACCTTGCAAAAATAAGAAGAGTCAGAAGAGACTTTTAGGGTGTGGGGTGGGGGGGATGATGAGTTGCTAATTGTTCCGCATCCATGCCTACCCTAGGCAAATTCATCTTAAAGGAGTAATTAAACAAAATTATCTCAAAATATGCCTAAGTAAGCTTCATCTACCTTATAAACATCCATAAGGCTTCATATGTACATAATCACATTTTATACATTTATACCTGGGTACAAATTAGTACAGGTTAGCTTTCTCCTACTATTCTTGAAGTCCAAACTCAAAAACCCTTCAAGCATGCGTGCCTTGATGCTTACAGTAAAGGTGCTCGTTTCTTTGCTTCGTTCTGCTTTGGAGAGCCAGCAATAACCTCAAAACCATCACTAGCTGTGCACGCTGACATTTAGCAAGTATCTTTTTCAACGCTCCACCTGGCATCGTGCGCTGCCTCCTCCTCATGCGGGCGCAGAAGACCTGATGTTCCCAGCCCCGATGTTCCCACAGGCAATGAGCTGCAGGAGCAGCAACAGCGTAACACAGCACAGAGGGTTCTTGGGCAACAGAACCACGGCAAACCCTCTACATGCATGGCAAGAGCTTAAGTCAAAACAGCAGAAAACCTCCATACAGGGCTGCTCTTTCAGCTTTTGTATTTCACCATATCCTTCTCACGCTGCATATGACAATGATCACACCTCCCATTGTATAAATCTCTGTGGCTTTGCAGTATCGTTTGTAGGTACAGTTCACAGATTCTTTCAGTGACTACCTTTAAATACTGATGTCATTCCAGATGTAAAGAATGAGTTAATTTCAGGAGCTTCTCACTGCAGGTCTGTGATAGAATTATTGCACCACTGACTACACTGCACACAGTTAAAGATCTGCAAAAGCTCAAGATTTGTTCTTTAAAACTAGCAAAGAATTGCCTGGCTGATTATTTTTTTCTTCTATTAAAATATTCTTTCTTCAAGATATAACATACTGCAAGCGGGCACTGTCCAAATTTTTTTATTGAGGCTGAATTTTGACTTGTGATTTCATTCATTACCCAAGAAGAGCAATAGCAGGATCGTATTAGCCTTCACAGCACCGAATTGAAAAGCAACAGAAATAAGACATAGGCCACAGTAACAAGATGCGATCCCAAGAGATTAAAGATCCTGAAATCCTTTTACATTAGCTGCTCATCTTTTCTCCATAGCTAGCAAATGGGACATGAAGTCCATTCTAAACATGATTCAGAATGTAGATTGTTAAACCATTTTCAGAACAAAACCTGGGGGTCGCAGAACTAGTCTGCTTAATGCTATTGCTCAAAACACATGGAATTTGTTATCCTTCCAGAGAGGGGGGAAATTCAAGTTATATTCCCTGCTAGGCATAATGAACAGAGATATTTTTCAAAAACATCAAAGCAAAGTTCTGTGCATCTTCAGACGAGCTATTTCTGGTGTTCCCCTAAATGCAAGACTGCTAACTGAAGGAAAGAGCATGTCAAAGTAACATTAATCACTGTCCTTGGAAACTCACTTGTCAAAGAATTTTCCTGAAGGCCTCATGGTAACCCTCAAAATGGTCCTGGAAAATACACTAATGCAGAGCCAGAGCTGTTCTCAGAGCTGCCATAACCACATGGGACAAAGCAAATGGTCTGAGCTGTCAAGGGATGTTAAGGACACTGCACTGCGAATGTTATCTGAAATGTCCTAAGTAATGCCTGCTGCCTGCCTCTGTACTTCAGTACCAATACAGGTCAAAGAAATATTACATAAGTAAGATATTGCTTGTGAGGTAAATACCCACAACTAAAAGCAGGTATAAATTACTTGTTATGTATTTCTAAGACTAAAATCAGTGAAGGCAAGTGAATATACTAATGAACCTTAATGAACCACGCACAGAAACAACCAGGAGGAAAACTTTCCCGGTGATGGAGCAGGAAGAATATATTCACCACAGGCTAGGATTAAGCTGTATTAGCACAACTATGCAGGAAGCTTTCAGGACTTCTACACGTAACTCACCTGGCTCTAGATGGTGAAACTCACTTAATTCACTGCAACAGTTTTCAGGAGGAGGTACGCTAGGAGACAGCTAACAGACACTTTGCTAGCAGCAAGACCAGATTTTTTCCTACTTTTACTTATTATCATAGCAAGTTCTACAATAATCCTTAACATGGAAGAACCAGTTTAGGGGGAAAGATGCTACTGAACTACTTTTCTTAGATCCCTTCTGCTCCCTTCCATATGCTAGAGATAAACGAAATGCTCGAGCATGCCCGGGTGCTTGCCACATAAAAAGGAGAGATTCAGCACAGGAAAGCACAACCAAAGCTCCAGTTTTCCGTGAAAGGCAACGCTGCAACATCATAAGAACAGATGGGCGTTCCAGCAGTTTCCAACAGCATCTTTGTGAGAATCACAGGACTCCCACCAGGCACGCAGGAAAGGGCTGGGAGCTGTCACTTAGCTAGCTTACTTGTGACTGCTTCCTATCAGGAGCTGGGAAGTCCTGAAAATTTGAACAAAATTGTAAATAAGCATCTAATGTAATAGCACATTATCTTTATCTAGCTTTCTCCGCATCTGGTATTGACTTTTATGCTGTGCTGTTACAAGCTGACAGCTCCAACTCCTGCCTCATATAAAAATTGAATTCCAAATTGAATGCTAGCACACAGAAGACAGCTCACTGCACGCACAAAAAGCCACTTTAGCTGAGGTCCACGGCCCATCTCTCAGTGTCCTGCCTCTGATGGGGACTGCTAATGGATGCCTGGAGAGGAGAGCAAGCACAAACACAAGGCAACGCTTCCTGAGCGCTCCCTGACACTTGACAGCACCGTGCGGCACTGGGACCTCCTCCGCCTCCTGTCCAGCGTTCACATGTAGGTAGAAAGATGTTCACATTAAGAATCCGAGCTCATTTAAATCAACTTCTCACCATTTGGGTTGCTGCTTTGCTCTTTTGGCTGTGCTGGCACAGCAGAACCCCGCGGGTCCCCTCCGTTCATTCCCTAGCCCCAAGAGATTAAACCCGAAAACCCGAATTAGCTGTTGCTCTAGGACTGCTTTCAGAACCGGTGTGTAATGACGGTGTGGAGCACGGGCAGCCTTGCCCAACCCAAGGGTGACATTTCACGAAATCCCCACGCCGGTCCAACGTGAGATTAGAGATTTAATCGCCCGCATCCCCCCAAGTATCGCGCGCTCTCATTAAGCACATAACAAAGCTGTAAATTAAGTAAGACCTTCCTGTAGACAGCGCCAAGAAGTAAACATCCCTGAAGGAGGATGATAAAGGATCCGAGTGAAACGTTAATTACTGTTTTAAAATGTATACACGAAATTTGGGGTTAGCCACGCGTTACGAGCGGATCTCATTAAAACTAGGGTCTGGAGCTAGGAAAACTTGAAATTATAACTCCAGAACCGGCTCGGAAGGCACAAACCGTGACGAAGAGGCGAGGAAATTCCGCGCCGGGCACCTCACGGGGGCTGAGGGCGCTGCCGGGGGGTGCCCCCGCCACAGCCCCGCGCCGGGGTACCCCGCGGGGGCCATCTTGGAGAGGGGGGACCGCACCGCCGCCCCCTCCCCTCTCCCCAAATCTCCCCCCCACACGCGGCTACGGCCACCCCCAGGGCCCCGGGGAGGCTCCGGGCTCCTACCTGCGGCCGGGATGCCGGCTGGTGGCGGCGGGGTCGCCGCAGCCTCCCTGCCTCCCTCAGCCCGCAGAGCCGCGCCGCGCTCCGCTCCCCTCAGCCCCAGCCCCGCCGCCTCTGCCGAGCCGGGCCGGGTCGGGCCCCGCCCCCCCGGGGGTCGGGCTCGGCGGGAGCGCGCAGAGCCCAACAGCCGCTCGTCCCCGCGGCAGCAAGATTCTGATTGGATAAGGGCAGGGAGGGCGGTGCGGGGAAGAGCGCTGATTGGCCGAGGGGAGGCTGAGGCCCGCCTCCCCAGCGCTGAGTGACGGGCGGTGTGAGGGGCTGAGGCGGCCCCGAGCCCCCCCCCCCCCGTGCCCCTGTGGTGTGTGTGGGGGCCATGGGGCAGGGCTCTGTGCCTCCTCAGGGCACGCTGAGGCACGGCTCTGTGCCCCCCCCCAGGGCACACGGTGCCCCCAGCTCTACATAAAGCACTGTGTGTTGGGCAGGTGTCTGCCTAGTGGGGGTGTTTTTCACCTAACAGATCATGGCGAGGATTCTCCCAGCCCTTTCCATGTGGGGGAAGCACCCAGGGGTGCGCGGCTGTCTGAAGGACACAAGGACCAGCACTTGAGGTGCGGGATGGTCCCCTCAACCAGGGCTTCCCTAAGCTGTACTGGTGTGATTAATTTCTGCTAGCCTCAAAATACAGCATTGGACCTGTCTTTGGACAGCTTTAATTCTGTACTGAGTGGGGCTTTTCAGGGTTGTCTTCAAGTAGAAGTTTGAGAAACAGTTTTGATGGTGACAACAGCCCACTGGGCTGCATCAACAGCTGCTGAACACCGTAGGTTTTGGGGGCAGATTTATCACTACAGTGCAACTAATCTCATTGAACCTCCCCTGTTCTTCCTGTTCAATTTATCATGATAGTTTTTGGCACTCTACAGAACCACACGGTTTCATTATGTTGTCCATCATTTTTGGTTGAGATCAGCAAGTTATTAACAATTACTTCCTTCTTATCCGTATCTTCAAAGAGCTGGGACGTGGTCCTTCCTTTTGTGATCCATCAGCATCTAAAGCATTTCTGAAAGGAAACTGGTTGAACATATAAGGTTAGGTCGGGCATAAATCATTGTAATGTAGAGTAATTACAATGCCTGGAGGTGCTAGACACCTCGAAATACAGCCCAGTTTCAGGATAAATCCATAGTTTTTGCATTTTTCAAGACCATACTTTAAATATTCATCTCACCTTCCTTTTAAACAAATTAAACAAGATTAAACAAGTGCCAAGCTAATAATTTCCTTCTTTTTATGTTGACTACCCCCCAAGTACTTTTTCATTTCTGCAGACTTAACCTCATTTGGCAAATTAGGCTCTGAGCTCTGCCACTTTGTATGCAAACTTCTAGTTGAGGCCAAGCTGTTGTAGGAGAAAGTTAAATTCCTTGGGATGAGAGCGCTGACAGATTCTAAGCAACAAAACTCCAAAACAAGGCTTCCAGCCAGTAAGATGAATTGCCATCGTACCCATCCAAGTATGACCGTTCTTTTCCTATTATAGGAAACAGCATTTGGCAAGAGTGGGCTGAGCCCTCCATCGGTTTTGGAAAAGGGCGTATGCTTCACAAACCCAACACAAAGCAGCTCCTGCCAGCAGACCACTCCCGTTTGATACCACAGGAGGTGAAGTTAGGGGGAATGAAGAGCTTCCCATGGTTCAGTGCTCTTTCCAGACCCAGGGAGACGGCTGTCTCCAGAGGACATTCTCCAGCACAACTCTAGTTAAGAACTAAACATCCCAATGTCATTAAATCTGTCCCAAGTCTGGAAGTCTAAGAGCTAGGTTAGCAAAATATAGTTATGGAGTTAAACTCAGGCAAGTTAGATGCCTTTTGATTTCCTCCTACGGCTTTCTCTGGTGGAAAAGGACGAGAAGAAATAAGGCACTAGAGAAGCTGTTGTGACACACTAGCGCTCAAAACACTTTAAATGTGACTGATGTGGCCGAGGAATTTTCCTCTGTTTTGCTGACAAGGTTGGAAATCTGCACAAGCGGCATCCTACATCTCCCTTGAAGGAACACAGCCACAGAAAGAGAAGGCAGGTGGTTCTGTGTCTGCAGACCGCTGTAGGGCCCACAGAACCTTCCTGGTGGTCTCTAAAGAGCGAGCCGATCACAAGGTCTTGGCCTCGCTCTTTGCAGTTGCTAAGTTGTTGTTACAAGGCAGCTAAAACGTATTAAATACTTTCCTAAAATTATTTTTCCGTGCAGGCAATTGCCGTGTCTGGCACACAGATGTTTTATGATCATTAATGGGAAATGAAAGTAAGACGGTGTCTCTACAAAATGTGGCCAAGACTCCTGGGAGAACTTTGCGAACTCCTACTTTAAATACATTCAGTTGTGTGTGTATAAAGCCTGCTTTGGTGTTCACCTCCTGACACTGGCACTTCTGCTGTGCATAGCTGGGATTCTTGCATAATTTAACAGAGCCATCTCAGGTGTCTCCCACTCTGTTCAGAGCACTCGAGCTGTGTTCCTTTCCAGATTTTGGCACGCAGCTTGTATCACATTACATTTTAGAAGAGCTTACCAACCTTGATTATTTAGAGAATTTCCTAGAAATCAGATAAATTTTTTTCAAACACATATATTTGAATGGCTCCCAAAATTTTTATGAAATTTGTAAATGACAGCTGTTTGCATTTTTTTAAATTCCTTGATTTTAGTCTGACAAAGCAATAACCAATATTATTTATTTTTCTGTCTCAAATTCCAGCAACATTGGAGCAAGTGAGCTTAAACTTTTTTTTTTCTTGATACATTGAAAACGCTTGCTGTTTTTTTGTGTTACTGCTTCATCTTCATAGTATTCAAACAGACAGGCTTGTGGCTGAAGGACTGGCTGAATGGAACTGGAACCAGCAAAAAGTCTGTTTCAGTCATTGCAAACTGAAGATAATGTAAAAATAGATGAATTTATTGAAAACACATTCATTTTGTTTTCTCACACCTTTTCCTACTATAATTGCAAAACCTGAAACTTGTGGTTCAGCAAAAGCCTGAAGTACATCTAGGTACAGTAAATGAATTATGCAAATGATTTTATTGCAAGAACATGCACATTCGTGTATGCACATTATTTGCCTGGTCTTCCTATTACAGCTGCAGTTAAATCCTAGTTTGTAAACACAAAGGAGTGCTCTAGAGGCTCCACATTTCTGGCTGATACAGTAGAAACCTATCGTGTCTATGTAGGGCATATGGAGCTTGAATACATTAATATGAATAAATACTAAAATATGCTAAACATTATTTTTAGTTGTTTTAGGCTAGTTTCCTAAGGAAACAGGGCTATGATATTTTAATGTTCATGAACAGTCTGTCTATGAGACCCCGTTAGCAATTTCTGAATCTTTCTAGCTACACTCAAGGTAATTTTAACTTTCTTTTTTATTTTTTCATTATATTTACAAAAATTTCAAATGACATATTTTTCTCCAGTCCTCTCTCCTTCATGTTGTGAACTTCTTCTGTCTTGAGTTCTCAGTATTTTTTTGTGAGACCACCATTTTCTAGTGTGTGCACGTTTCTCTTCAGGACCCAACTATCATCACAGAATCACAGAATGGTTGTGGGTGGGAGGCACCTCTGGAGATCTGGACCTCTGGTCCAACCCCCCTGCCCAGCAGGGTCACCTAGAGCACGCTGCACAGGATGGCGTTCAGACAGGTCTTGAATATCTCCAGAGAAGGAGACTCCACAGCCTCTCTGGGCAGCCTGTCCCAGTGCTCTGATGTGATCAAGGTCAGATTTTCTCCCTTCACCAAATATCTCTTGTTTTTTTTTTTTCCAGACTTCCAGTTTTCCTTACTGCAAACCATGTTGATATCCTTTCTACTGCTCTCACTTATCCTTTCTACAGGTCTCACTTCTCCACCACCCTCTCACTTACAAAGTAGAAACTGCATGAAGTCAATCAAGCAGAAATACAACTTCCCTCATGCCTATTCCAAATCTGAATCCTACCTGGCAGCTTGGTATTTCAAGCGCTGTTTGAATGCTTTCCTGTATGTTTTTGTCATGATCTTGCAAGCCATACCAGACAAACTGCTCTGTAATTTGTATGCTCTTTCACCCAATTACATGCATCTGATATATGTTTATGTCTCTATATAAACATACCTAAACTTGCCCAATCATCAGGCTACAGTTCAATTTGCTGAATTTTGCAGTACATCCATTGATGCTACTCCATCCAACCTGAGAATTTATATTGGAGCCTTCTCTGACTTGGAATTATCCTGTTCTGAAATGTTAATTATTTTAATTAAGAATATAATTTCAGATATTAATGGAGGTTGTTATCTTCTATCCATCGAATCCATTTAATTTAATAGTCTCCCGTACTATTCATAAATGTCTGACCATCCCTTGCTTTTCCTATTAGAATCTCACAAATTAATCATTTATTAATTCTGGTTTGCAGTTAAAACACTTCCACTGCTGACATGCAGACATCAAATGTCTCCTCAGAGTTTTGCTGCCACCTCCTGATCCCTGGCACACCTGCTGATATCTTGTTTAATGGTTTGGATTTGCCTAAGTCTCCTACTGCCACCAAACCATGTTGGACAATGATGTACCAAAACTAGACACGTTCTTTAAACTTCTTAATATTCATCCTTTATTTTAATACAGTGCTTGGAGAGGAGAAAAACACATACAGTTAAAACTAAGAGAAGCAAAAATGTGTTTGCTCTGCTTCTAAACAAAAGGGTATTTATGTGTTAAACACGGATCTTAAAGTTTCTTTTAAGACAACTTCAGAGTTTATGGAGGAGTTGTGAAAGAATTAAAAGCATAACGAATGGGAAGCTTAGGATGTATCATCCCTAATTAGAGTTGAGCTTTATTCTGCTTTGTTTGCCTCACAATATAGTTAAAATGTCACTGCTTTCTTTATCATCTCTGGCAGTTACAGAGAACTACTGTTATTAATGAATTAGGATGTGGCTGCAAGCCAAGAATGTGCAGTTTTATGACTGATCCTGCGTGTGCATTTTATTCTTCCACTCACAGAATAAAGAGAACTCTGAGAGATCACCGCCAGAAGCTATGGAGCGTGATCCACCCGTCACACATGAATTTTTGCATAGCAGACAGAAGTAGGAAGAAAACTAAAATGTGGCGGCTGGATAAGCAGCTACCATTTCGTTTTCATTTGCTATCTGGTTGCCTAATCTCATTTCCCTATATTTTCTCCTCTAAACTGATCTAATTTCCTTTTTTTTTTTTTTTTTTTTCTCCCCTAAACCCTGCGTAATCCCCTCCTGCAGCCTGGAGGCAGAGTGCAGAACACCTGTGCAAACAGAGCTAAGGCAAGGAGCATGAGCCGCTGCTCCTTCCCCTTTGGGCAGTGAGTGGCTGTGCAATGGAAAGCAGATTTCCCTTTGGCATTACCTTAAGTTATCATTAGATGCAGCTGACAGTATTTGGAGCATAACCTTTAGGGAGTGTGTTATAAAAGAGGCAATGGCTCAGGTACAGACATGCCACCAAGAATAACAGGAAAAATAGAACTATAATCTCACAAAAGCACATTACCTAATAAAGAACGGGGAGCCAGACATATTTTTTCACAACTTGGGACATAATTATGGCATGTTACGAAATTAAAACATCTCGACTAAATCAGTGATATTACGCTAACAGGAAAATGGAGTAAGAGATGCTGAGTGCCTACAGCAAGCTGTTCCAGGGGAAGGATGTTTGCTTTGGAGCTAAACTGGCCCTCCACATTCACAAATGTTCTGCATGTGGCCGACATTGGGGAATATCAGAACTGGGGAGAGGGCAGTGCAGAACAGGCAAAAGTTAGCAGCTCTGGGATGTCTCCCAGACAAAGTTACATCAGCCGTGATGCCTGAGATGCCACCAGCACTTGTGCACTTAGTGCATAGTGAGAGGATATTTCAGGCTGAAAAACGAGCACCTATTACTGGTAAGATGCTCATTATCAATCCTGCTGTTACCAGTTGTTACAAAGAATGCTCATTCCATATCAAATTATTAAATTCATGTTTATGAGAGCTGCCTGACAAAAACTGAGAGCCATATAATGCTCCAGATACCAGGAAAGACACCAGAAATTAACATAAATTTTCCTCCAAGACCTAGCAAGATCTACACCTTCCCCTCACACACCTAGCCAGGTGTAGTCAAGCCTACCCTTGAAGCCAGGATTGCAGCCAGCTGTGTTACACTTTGCACCAAAAGGCCACAGCAGCACAAGCTGAATGGCTTCCTGACGTGTGCCAGATGCCTTAGCACCAGCTCCTGTGCTCCTTCACTGGATCTGGATGACTCAAGCACAGGCAGATGCCTCGCGGGCAGTAGTGAGACAGTCTCAGTTTTACCTCTTCCTAAGTCCAAGCAGAGATGCTTTGAGCTTGGGCTGCAGCAGAGCTAACACCCAGGATGAAGCGGATCGTGGGTGCCTGCTGCTTGAACTGCCAAACCTGTTCCTCCTTGCTAGGTGAAGCACTCATCACTTCCCAAAAATCCCAGAACTCCTCTGCCGTGCTCCAGCATGAGCTCCTGCCTGTGCAGGCGATGTGGGCACAGCAGGGACCAGCAGAAACGGGACCGTAAGTCAGACCAGAGCTGGGGAGCGCCGTGCTCCTGCTTCCTCACGCTCCCTTTGTGCCAGCCCTTGAGTGGGCTGAAGCAGGGGCTCCTGCTGCTGAAAAAGGCAAGCGGCTGCAGTTCGGAGCTGTAATTTTGTCTGGGTCTTTCCAAGTCCACATTTTTACTCCTCTAGACTGAGTAACGCACTGTGTGGTTCCTCGGTGTCTATTTTTGGTTAGCTCAGCTAGGGTGGATTGTAAGCAGGCTGGCTGCGCTCGCTGCCTGCCAGCACAAGGCAGCCGATCTGGTGCAAAATCTCATTATCAGTCTTTTATTTTCAACTCAGTTAAACTCTACTACCTTTCAGGTCTGCCAAAAGGGCTCTTCTGCCTCCACAGAGCAGTACTCTTTTCCGCCTGCAAAGCGCCCTTCTCCCCTTTTTGCTCCTTTTGGTGCGTGTGTGTGCACATCTAAGGGAGGGGTGGGAGGAAGGAGCAGCTCCCCTACGAGACAAACATCCATTTCTCTCCCTAAGCTGGAATCCTATTTAAATCAGCTTGCTGGGAATCAGCCCTGCAGCTGCTTCCCAAGGCAAGTGCAAGGTAGGGTGAGCAGCTCGTGGGGCTTTAGGGGGCCAGGGAGCCCCTTCCACGGCACGGCTACACCGATCTGGGCATCAACACTGATGGTCTGCATCGTGAGGGGGGTTCTTCTTTGTGGAAAATATCAGCCAAAGCGTTTTGGCAGTTCGGAAGTTAAATACAGGAAGAGTACATTGTTTTTCAGTAGGAAAATTAAAAAAAAAAAAAAAAGAAAAGAAAAAGGAATGAAATGTTTTATGGAAAAAGTTTGCTTTGAAGTTGAGCAAAGGAGGCTGTTGTCAGATGTTGTTTAACGCTCCAAAGAAAATCTACTCGAATTCAGCCAACTTTTCGGGTATTTTAAATCTCAGTTTACAGAGGTACTTGCTGCTGCTTAAGGGTTAAGAATGTCCCAGAGCAAGCTGATGCCTCTGGCAGTCCCAGTCCTGTTGGTCGTGCATCCTTCCCATGGTTCACATCAGGCTCTCCAGCCCCTCGCAGCCCCGCGCCCGGACACGCACCCTCCTCACAAAGCCGCCACACATGCCCCAGCCCGGGATTACACGATGGAGGCAGCATTTCCCAGTCCTGGTTGCTTCCAGCTGCTGCAGGAGCCGAGCAACGAACCGAGAGCGGGGACACTTCCCTGCACTCTCGGTGACCTCTCTGCTGGCATCGAGGCAATGTGAAGGAAGAAGCTATCTGATGCAGAGGCAGGACGAGAGCTGGATCTGAGGAGAACCAGCAGGCTGCTGGAATCGGGAACACGTGGGATGAGAACGGGGACCTGCAGGGAAGGCAGATACGCAGGGCTGGCAGGACGGGAATACTCGGTTTTGAAGCCGGCAAAGGAAATGATGACGGGCAGAGGCTGAAGCTCCAGATGTTAGGGCTGTAGGCTACGGGGCTGGTGGGGGTGGATGGAGGATGGAGGAAACAAATTGCCCAGGAAACTGGGACACGAGTGAGGGAAGCTGCTAAGGAGGCTGGGATGGGGAGAGAAGGCATGCTGAGCACACAGGGCTGGCACTGGAAAGCAGAGGAGGAGGGTGGCATCGGCAAGTGCGTGGAGTGGGATGGGAGACAGGGTGGGAGACAGCCATGGAGAAGGGGCAGGAGGGAATTCGGATGACCTGGACAAGGAGATAAGGAGCATAGTTTCAGTGGGAGCTTGAATATGAGGGGTTCTTTTCAACAAATGCTGGCGAGCCAAAGAAATAAGGCAGCACTTGCAACAAAACCGAAAGCAGCTCCATGATCGTACTGTCAAAGGCCACTCAGCGTTCAGTGCAAGAAGGCAGGAGAGGGCCCAGGACAAGAGCAGCCACCCAGCCAGGACACAAAATGTCCCCTAAATGTCCCCTCACACCTCATGCGTGCCCAGACCAGGCTCCTCCAGCGTCCCCAGGGGACCGGGACGTGGGAGCCCAGGGGAAGGCTTGGTGGCGGTGGCACTGTGAGCCGAGGAGGTGTCCCCTGCTGCCTGTGCGTCCCTCCCAGGAGGCTCCTCCAGGTCTGTCAGTGCGACCAGGACCTGTCCTTGCTCTGTGTGCACCGCTGGCTGATTGGGCTGGGGGATGCAGTCTGATGCCAGGTACCAGTGGGTGGGTTTTGGTAACGATATGGCTTTTCCTGATCTTAATCTACCAATAATAATAATCACGGTAAGATAAACATGGTGAAATCTGCTGTGGCTGAAATCTTTCACAGGCCACAGGACTCGCTGTGTGACTAGCAGGTAATGGTTATTGTACCCAGCCCTGCCTTCTTGGGCAGACTCGTGGGCTTGTTTTGGAAATAGTCGCTGATCTTCCTCCTCCGACCGATGGGTATGACCGTGCCTGCGAGTGCTCAGGCTGGGCTGATCCTCTTACTCCGGATTGTGTTTAACAAAAACTCCAGCTGTCTCCGGGCTCTCTGTGTGCCAGAGCGTGTTAGCCTGAAAAGGCATCGGCATACTTGATGCTTGCCTCAGCATCGCAGAGTCACAGAAACAGAGAATCAGGGAATGGCTTGGGTTGGAAGGGACCTTAAAGCCCACCCAGTCCCAACCCCCTGCCATGGGCAGGGACACCTCCCACCAGCCCAGGCTGCCCAAAGCCCCATCCAGCCTGGCCTTGAACACCTCCAGGGATGGGACAGGGATGGGTCCTCGTTTCTTTCTGCGGTGACCTGTCACAGTTTGGGTTCGTGCCAGTCTTTCAGTAGTTACTGTCACTCAAGATCAACCAGGTACCATCAGCATTTAGGAATCTCTTTCATGTGGTGCTTTTAGACTGTGAATATTCAAAACGCACCGAGTGTTGTGGGAATCACTCCCCTGCAGCTCCGGGGGTGGCTTTGATTCCCACAGTCCCGTGAAAACATTTGCTGCAGAGTAACACCTCGGTTGTCCTTGGTACTCCTGGAGGAAGGATGACTTCAAGCCTTGCCCAGCAGACTAGCATGCCAGGGGAACATTGGGATACTCAGAGGTGCAGTCAGCTTCGCTTTCCTCTTTCTCTTGGCAGCCAGTTGTTAACATATTTAACAAATGTGATCCCGACGATGCTTCATTCTGGCAGGAAATCTGACAGACGCCAAAACCTTTCCAGGGGGGGTGCCTGTCCCTGTGCTGGGAGTGCCTGCACAAGGCACATGTCACCGCAGCCCAGGGAGCGCTGGGCAGGGCAGCAGAAGGCTCACCCTCACCTCTCTCTGCTTTCTGGAGCTTTTTTTTTTGTGTGTGTCCTGGGAATCCAGCTCGGCAGCATGAGCTGGGTGTGCAGACAGACAGGCAGTGCGAGCGTTTCTCTGCCAGTTTCCGCAGCAATTACAGCGTAATATCATCAAACCTGCACATTAAACTAGATGAAAAGCACAGACTAATTTCAGTCTGTGGTTCTTAGGACCTTTTTTTTTTTTTAATGTTTTTATTTGGTAGCACCTAGGGTAGGGTTATGCATCACCTTGTGCGTTCAGCGAGCAGTGCCTGCACGCCCCAGTTCCTGCTATCAGAGGGCGTCTGCAAATCAGCTCCCAGCCTACTGGGCTGGCACCAAGAGGAGGGATGTGAAATTAGAGGCTAACAGGAGCACTCCTCTGCGAGAAGTGTCTAGCAGAAGCGGAGAAGACTGCAGTTCTCCAGGGAAGGCACTCTGCTATCTTAATTGTAAACCAGTTCTGTTTCTGCCTGCCCTACACGTGGATCGTTCACTGCTCATTTTCCAGTTTCAGCAGTAATGGGGACAAGGGGCTGGCAGGCAACGGGTGCTTTTGGTTCAGAAACTGATCCATACCCACAGCATGACTGAAAAGCTAGCGTGATTTTGTAAGTAGAAACCATGCTAAAAGTTACAATTACAAAATTAGCTTTCCCAAGTTGTAATGATCAACTGTACGACTTTAGTAGTGTTGTCTGGATGTATTTTTTTTCTGAATACAGATGCGTTTATGTGCTCTACCTGTTTGTCAGCTCATGTTCTTTCTCTTCCCAGAGGATGCTGAGAAAAAAACAGGAAGGTTGTGCTAATTTGGACTAGTCCACACAGGCAGCTGGAACATGTTGGCCTTACCACCTCCATTTAGATTGGGAAAGCCAAATGGAAAGGGGTAAAGGACATTTGGACAGGGAAGCTCCAAGAAGCAGCTATGTTGGCATAGATGTAAGATTACACTTAAGCAGTTTTATAAAAAAAAAAAAGGTTATAGTCCCTCTATACAAGGCTTCTGCACCAGTAAAATATTATTTGGTTTTATCAAAAATATTTACAGATAGATTTAATAAGTCAGCTAGACTTTTCTTCAACCAGATAATTCATGTGTAACTCCGGAGTGCCAGAGCTGATGTTGCAGCAAAGGGAGCAGGGCAGAGAGGAGCTGGACCTGTCTGGCTGCCGGCTGTTGGAGCTGTGCACCTGACAGCACCCTGCATGCACTCGGTGTTGACGTGTGCAGGTGGCCTTTGGTGCAACCTGCTTAAGGCACCGTCTCAGGGAGCTGCTGCTTTTTGCACCCCCTGGGAGCTCAGTTTTACTCTCCTCTCTGGGGCCACCCACAGCATCAGACCAGTAACTGAAGCATTACAAGGTGGACAAATAGAAGAAAAACACCAGGGGAAACCCTTGGACCAAATACGCTGCTTACCAAACCTGTTTGCTTTTCTAGACCCCGGTAAATGCTGATGAAAAAGCCTCTTCTATAAAAACAAAGTCATCTCATGAGTGCTCTGTGATGTTTTTCCCTTCAGGATCAGGTTGGCAGCCTCTCTTTAATGTGCGGCACTGTGAACTTAAAAGAAATCTCATTATCAGCCTTCCTTGCCTTCAGCACTTCATCAAGTATTCCACGATCGCTGCCTTGCAGATGCTGCACTTAAGGTGCTGGGTGGTGGGGTTTTGTTTGCATTCCCTTAAGCCCTCTTCTTGTTTTTGTGTGTGGCTATAAATATCTGAGCCCTGAGAAGAGACATGAAAGTAATCCTGCAGACATTAATTAGATTCCGGGCGATTTTTTTTTCAAATTCTAGAGTCACAAAGCGTAACTTTTAATTACCCATTTTTGTTTTGGGAATAGTAGCTTCAGACACATATCAACATGATCAGAAATATGTAAAATTTCTTCTCCAGGAATTCTTGATTTCCCCCAGCCAACTTTTAATAAATAAGGAAACATTTATGCCTGAATCAAAGAGCTGCGCACCCCTGAGTAAAAGTTCCAGTCCCTCTGTTGTGGGACTCGGCACTACACATCTACCAGATACTATTCACAGAGATCCTCAAGATAGAGATCAAAAACTTAAGAGTATAGTTAATTTCAGTTCGTTTTTTCTTTTTTTCTTTTTTCTTTTTTTTTTTAACTTCTAAATTAAAGTCAGCTGAAACCCAGAGCAGTTATATCCACCGGACTGGGTAAGAAACAGGATTTTTTATCCCTCACCAAAACAGCTGGTACAGCAAAGCTATATCACTTAATTTAAACTACATCTAGCTAATATTACCTACTTATGTTATTTATTCAGACATTAAGGAGAAGACTCCTTTATTAGTATTAATTTTGGGGGGGCAAATGTGTCTGTCTGTGTGTATTCCCAATAATTTTGGGATTTATTAGCAAGTTTCTATCAACTGGAGTTGACGGAGGCCTCAAAGACAGGCCTGCATTCACTCACAGGTCGTTTTAATTTTGTGAAATTAGGAGGCTGATAGAGGAAAGCAACCCAAACTGGGGATCCCACACCAAAAAGCTACAAGAGCCTGACTATAATTAAATGTCAGGGGATCTGTTTGGAGGAGCGACATTTCTCAGCATCCAAACCAGAAGAAAAGCTTCCGTCAGAGTTTTGCTTGGATGGAAACCCATTACAACATGCAATTAATAGATTCTTGGTTTAGAGACTGTTGTATTATGGCCATTTCTTTGACCAATATAAAAGCAAAGATGGACCATTAAACATGATGTGTGCCCCCCTTTCCTTTCTGCCTTGTGCTGTCCTGAGGCTCCCTGAGTAACACCCCTGAAATTTCCTCCCTGCCTCCCTCCCTACCTGCTAGAAATGTGCAGAATCTGATTTTTGTGCATTTGCCATCCAAAACAACAATTCAACAACCTTGTGCCTACTCTCCTAAATATATACTGTAAAAAGCTATCCTGTGGTCATATGCTGTTTGCTCTTTTAATTTGATTGCAACGTTCCTGCACTCACCTAAGGCTATCAGTGTCTCCTTCACACTTGCTCTCCTTCCCTTTTCCAGCCCCTGTTCTTACCAGGAGCACATTTGTCTCAGTGAGTGGTGCATCCATCCTTTGACCATGAATCAGCGTTCTCGCTAATAAAATTCTTACCTTCATTTTACCATTCTCTGTTTCTCAGAAATATTCTAAAACCGTTCGTTTTTCTAAGCTTTATATCTTTATAAAAATATAACTCTGAATCCTGACAAATATCTTCTGAGATCCTTAGGGCATAATGGTCTGGATGCCATAAACCGTGAAAGGAGAGTATTTATAGCAGTATTTTGCTGTTAAAAAAATTGCTACCATTAAAAATCCCGGCCTGCCAAAGATTATAGATTAATGTGAAGAAAGAGACGCATCCTGGCAGGATAGGCTTGGTGAATGCCATACAAATTACTCGGGTTTAAGCTGCTTTAGTGATCAGAGAATAAACTGCGGGGCTCAGAGAGAGGACTGGTAGTCGGTCAGCGTGCGTACCGCTCACAGCGTTTCCCTTCTGTTTCTGATTTTGCAAATGATGTGATAGCAAATCTGGAATTCTGCAAACTCCTTGAGCCATACAGGGGTGATCGTGGAAGCGCTGACCACCCTGGCCACAGATGTCTGTCTTTGGGAGAGGCCGGCAGCTGGAGCCATATGGAAAGGCTTTAAGATAAAAGTGAGTGAGCGAATTTTCGAGGCGTTGGACAACAATCTCTCCCACCTAAGAAGAGCAAGGACGCAGTGGCTGTTTTTAGATACAAAGTGGTGTTTTTCTGGCAGGTAAGGCTCAACCACACACATTTCCCAATTCTTCTCATTTCTGTATAAGGCCGTCTGTGCAACTTTTCCCTGGCTGTACTGAGAAGGGCCCTGACCTTTCTGCCACTCTCCAAATGGTGTAATTCTGAACGGGCTGCCAGTGGCCACCTACATTTTCCCTGTCAGCAAACAAAGCTGCCCCTATCTTATCTTGTGGCACACAGACCTGTCATTCACTTTGGGCACAGCGGCCACAGCCTGGGCGTTTCTCCCAGCCCAGGCCTCTTTTGCTCCATCCCGGTCTTGCACCAGCTCTGCTATTTATTTCACCATCGCTGGTTTCTCCTCTTGGCCTCCCTCCCTTGTCCCACATCCCTCCTATCCTCCCATTTCTTCTCTCCCCTCTCCTCCACAGCCTCTCACTGTGGGCGACCACTTCTGGGCTGCAGCAGCAGGCTCCGAAGGAGAGGAGGAGAAACTGGCAGAAGAAACCCACCTCGGCCAGCCCCAGGCTAGCACAGTCTCACCGAAGCCAGGATATGTGAAATGCCGAGCTCCGAGGCTCTATCAAAGCAAACTGATCTTTCTCAAGCCAGTCAGACTGAGGTGGATTTCCAGAGTGACTAAAGCACTTGTCCTGCCAAATTTCAAGCTTTTCTTCTCAACTATGGGGCCTTCGGGACTGTCTAAAGAAGAGGTTGCCTTTTTTTTTTTTTTTTTTTAATATGAGGGGAGCAGCACATATTTTCTTGCACTTGCTGAAAAGCAAACCCATTTTGGCTGAAATTTTTATACGTGCTCAGCCTGAGGCAATTCGTGGTACACGTACACACGGATCACACCTATCCAGCAGGCACCTGCCATGGAAAATCTTTGTCCTGGAGGCTCGAGTCTGACACTGTTATAGGCAATGGAAAATGTGACCTAACGGTGGGAGTTATCGGGCAGCAGTTAGCAGGTGAATCGTCCCGACGCCACCCAAAATTATCCCCCCACCGAAAATCTTGTAAAAGATTCCAGAAGCTTTATTTGCCCTTTGCAGTAATTTTCCTTTTAAAAACCCTTGGCACGCATTTGTTCATATAAAATAATGATTTGCGGAAACAGAGGAAGTTAAAATCCCACCCATCCTTTTCTCTCCCGGTTTATTTATTTTCCATGTGAGATTAATGAGTTTCCTGCAGCAGGGCTAGATCCGCTTGCGCGCTGTGCAGATAAGTTAATATTTATTTCCTTTTCCAGGGGCGAGCGGACACCTTCACATTCCCCATTTCTTCAGAGCAGGGATCCGTGTACAGCATGTCAAGCGCCACCAAAACCAAATGTCCTGTGTTTTAAAATGCTGCTTTCACGTTGCCTGCTGCCGTCGAGCAAACTGGTGAATCGGAGTGGTGCTGCCCCGTGGCAGCTTAGTTTAACTGGGTTGATTTATTTTACCAGCAGATACTTTGGAAAGAATACGTGTGTTTCTTTGAAGGGCTTTGGTTTAGAGCCTGTCCTGTGCAGGATTTGGCTGCTGTGTGCAGCGGAGCCCGTGAAAGCCGGTTTCCTACAGATTTCTCTCCTGCGTTCCCATTACCCTCCCAGTTCCTTCCCGTGTCCCGGTGCCACTGCTCCTCCCCGCAGCATCCCCGGGTGCCCCCTCTCTGGGGGTGAGCTCTGCCCTCTGGGGAGGCTGTGGATTCATCTCTGTTGTGAACTGCCAGGTTTTGGGGAACTCCCCACTCTGAAGCTTGCTGTGGCCCAGCCAGCAAGCGGAAAAATGACGAGTGGCAGGAGGAGGGCGGGGGAGAAGCGGCAGGCAGGTGGCCGGAGCATAAGAGGCTGCACTTCCCAGGGAAAGTGGGATAAGAAGGGGCTCCTCGCTGCCAGGGCATTGTGTGGAAGAATTATATGTGAGAAATGCTGTGTGTGACTCGGTTCAAGGGCCTGTGCAAGCGGATATTTATACTGCTGTGTAGCCTCCCCTTCTTCCAGGGTCAGTCCCAGTGCGTCAGCCACGGCTCCTTTCTTGCTGTCCCTGGCCAAGTCCCCCTTAACGACCCAAAGGAGAAAATTCCTGTTTTTCTTCACATGCAATTTCAAATCCTCTGTTTCAGAAAGTAAACTGGAAAAAGCAGGGTGAAAAACTTGTGGCTGAGGTGAGACTTGTCTTCTGCAGCCAAAGGGCCAAGAACTCAGTCCCTCTTCACTGATGTGCCAAGGCTGACGTTCAGTAATTCCTCCTGTTACCGTAATAAATAGTGAGACAGCTGTACCTGCAGGTTAAAGAAGTGGGAATGTCTCGATTCAAACATGCCTGCACTTCTCAAAAGAAAACAAAAAAAAGAAAGCTTATTTCCTATGAATTTGCAGTGAGTACAATAACACGTTACCTTCACTGCTTGCTTTTTAGAAGCCTGTGTTTCAGAAGCAGGCCTTCTGCTTCCAGCAGCGTGAGTGGTGAATGTTGTGCTACACAGCCTCACGGAGAGCATCCTGCATGCTCAAGGGGCTGCCTGGATCTCAGCCCATTAGGAGCAGTGTGAATTTTGGAGCCAGCGCTTTGCCTGTCTCTGGAAAGCTGCCTCTCCCACCTCCCTCGGGAGCATCAGGCAGGAGGAAGCTCAAAAAGGACACCTCGTTTCCCACTCATCGCTTTAAAAGGGAATAAAGCAGAGATAATTGCAGAAGTTCAAAGAGAGGATCGTGGAGTTTTCCAGCAGTGCCTCAGGAAGGGTAAGGTCTGACAGAGCTCACAGCTGCATGGAGTCAGGCAGGGACTAGGAGGAGCGGAGCCCGTGCGTGGTGCCCTCCTGTTCTCCCTCCCGTGCTCATCATCAATTGAGCAGCTCAAGAGTGCTGTGAATACAAAGGTACAGGCAAGGAGCAAATTTCTCACTGAGGAACTACGCATGGTTTTTACAAGTACACAATCCAACTTCTGGAGATGCAACAGGGATCCATGAGGGAGGTTATAAATATTTTTCCCATAATCAGCTTTGATTTTTCTTCCTTAATTGCAGTTCTTTTGGAAATAAGTACTCAGGCATTTTATTTCTAAGATTTGAGAGCTGGAAATAAAAACCCACGTGACCTAAAAACTCTGTTTGCTTATTTTATATCAGCGTTGCCTTTCAGTAACCCAAAAATTTGGATTAACCCTTCTTGAACTTGAGATGCTGAGGACTTGAAGTGCTGCAGCACTGCAGATGCAGAGCTTGTAGGGAACAGAAAGGGGATGTGGTCTTAAAAAATGAACTCTTAAACTGGGAGTTTGTGAACTCTGCAGTAAAAAGCTGGATCAGACTCTACATTCTGACTTCTGAAGAGCTTCTAACCTCTTGATAAAATGTCAATCTCTCTGAATTTTCTTTCAACAAAGAGCTTGTTTTCTGCAATGCAGTGCAAACCCACACCTGGTCTCCAAAGGCCATGGAAACATACCTTATATATTTTTATGGGAATAGTTCCCGTATGTTTTTTGCTTTGGGATTGCACTCCCAGCTCAATGGCTAACTTGTGGGCTGCAGACCGGCTCCGTTATGTTCCCTCTCCTTCCAGCCATGTCAATCTTGGACCTGCAGTGACCTAGCCTACAAAGGAGAGGCAGACTTTGTTCCCTTCCCATACCATTTTGTAGTCTGCTGACTTACTTTCTTTGGAACCACTGATTTAAATCCTTTCAGCTGAGAAGGGAATTAAGCTGCTCCGTTCAGCGAGATGGCTGCATCTCTGGAAAGAGCAGCAGCAGAAGCTTAGATACAAATGATGCTCAGGTGCCCATAAACTCAGGAACATAAACAGGACCTTTTGCAAGTGTTCTCTTGGGCTGAGGCATCACAAATTCTCTCAGGTTTTGCTCCAGGCAGGTAGGGTTTTTTCCTGGACCTCTCCCACCAAGGTAGTTCTGCCTTCCAGCTAGTGAGCCCGAGAGTCCCCTCTGCTTTGATGACAGTGGTGCAGGCAGCAGCTCTTCCCACACCTCCCACCACCAGACGCTGTGACTTCTCCAAAGGAGATGTAAAGACTCATTCAGCCTCGGACAGGCTCTAGAAGCAAGGGCCCAGAGAGGCTTTTTGCCCATGAAAGGATGAACCTGAAAGAATTTCATGGGAGTGGAAAGTAATTGCAAGGGCAGGAGCTACATCTCTGCATGGGATTCCCCACATCAAAAGCTTCCCCGGGCCCTCTGAGTGCTGGAGGTTGGACTCTTACACCTTTGTGTCCTTGATCTTTACAGACAAGCAGGAAAAGGAATTTTCAAAGAGAATCTGTGAAGTTTCTCCTCCTTTCAGATCTGGGGCAGAGTTTACCAGGTCTCATGCAAAGAAGTAACATGCTGCCAGATTTTATCTTATGGTCAGTAGGCAAAAGTATTCATAGAGTTATACAATGAGATTATTACAGTGTGGAGACTGGCAGATCTGTAGATGCAAAACATTTGCAAGTGAGAACAAAAGGAGGACTTCAGCTTGCAGTCTGAAATTGATTTGGCATTCCCTGTGTCCTCAGGTCCCCCTAGATACATTCTGTACTTGCAATCGTGGTTTCATCCCACAGGAATAGAAAAGAAAAAATAAATGTGAGGTGAAAACTATGCAAGTGGAAAGAACATTGTCTTTGCAGAGAAGTGACCGTGAAAGAGTAAAGCAAAAATTATCTTTCCTTTCAACTTTTGCTTCTTCAAAGAGACTGTTTTCAACTGTAGAGGCAAAACACTAATAAACAGTTTTGAAATTTGGCAATTACCAATATCCCTTGAAGGTCTTTTCCACTTGTTTCAAAGATAATAAATAAATTAAAGACTGCCATTTGTCATGAGCTGACATTTGCGTGAGCTCATTTCTCATGATCAGGCTGCAGCTCCACAAAAAGTTGCTCCAGCACAGCCACACATGGAGCTACAAGAGCCTACAATCAGCCAGGAGCGATGGGCAGTGCTGGCACTCACTGAAGGCAGCTTCTGGTGGGTTTTCAGCCCCCACTACCTGTTTCTTGGCGAGGTGCAGAGCATGACACCACAACCTGCTGCTGGAAGACACATCCCATCTCTTCGCATCCACCCCTGCCATTTCCATGGGGGTCATGCTCATCATCCAAATTGTGTCTGAGAAGTCAGTCACATCCTCAAAATACCCAACTTCTCCTTTGTTAGAAAGGGAAATGAAATACCAGTGGAATTTACCCTTTTTGTAAAGAAAACAAGGGCACAAAGCAGGAGCTAAGTGGGACTTAGCTAACACATGGCCCCTATGCAGACTGTGAAGTGTAATTACATGTAATATGTTTCACTCCTGGTGTGATGCACAGTTGCAAGCTGAGCACACTGCTGAATAAAATGTGCTGGGCAGCTTTTGGTAGCAAGGAATCTGGTTCTCATGCTTAGAAACAGAAAGAAATATTTCCCTTTCCTAAGTACCGTAATGGTTTTTCCTGACATAGGGAACCAAGAGAAAACAAGCTGTTATGTAAAAGTTACGAGCAAACATCTACCACTTCCTCTCCGAATTCCTGTTGTCATTTTTCCCAGCTGTTGCTTTCCTTTTCTCACGACTGCTCCTGATGGTATACGTCCTCACCTCAACCAGCGGGCAAATAGCAGAGAAGAAATTGCCTACCTCAAGGTTCACTTCTATACCAACAGCTTATTTATTCAGATTTCTTCCGAGATGAGACACAGAGAGGTCTGGCACTGCAGGAGATGAGGTCTTGCAAGGCAGGATCTGTGTGGATGCCTGCTGAGCAGCTCACCCTATTGCCTGAGACATCAGATGTTGCTCAGCATGTCAGAAGACCTCCAAGAGCAAGGGAGATACAGCAGAGGTGGACACTTGTGGCTTTGTTGCAGAAGTCTGTAATGGGAGAGGTTCACTTGCATGGGATAAAAGCAGACAGGTCTGTGACAATAGGACGAGGGTGTAGTACTGCCTTCCAGATACCTCGTGAAGATTTGAGTCTGAATGTACTCCTGTGGGAAACATGAAATATTTTATCAGTGGGCTACTGAGGATGATGCTAAGTTAGCTGAGTCAGTCTTTTTATTTGTTCCCTGGGAGAAATAAAAGATTTCTCTGCAGACAGAACAGGAAAAGCCAATATATAATGGTTAGAAAAATCTCAAATGCAAAAAAAAAAATAATGTTGGACCCGTGGAAAAAGACTGCCATCAGGCTGTCTGTAGATGTAAGACCTGATTTGAATCCTGCTTCTGCGTTGTTGTCAGCCAGCTGGAGGAATACAGCAGCCACTGGCCTAAGCAGGGACCAGACTGTGAAAGGATTTTAGGTGCCTTAGCATGCAGGTAGGCATCCATCAGGGCTTTTAAATGTCCCCGGGAATTAGGGACCAATTTTGCCGGGCTGCAGAACACCTTTAGGATCGGGGCCATGAGCCAAAAGGCAGATGTAGCACTACAAGAACTGGGGTGTAGAAGGTGAACATTTAAAATGTGTTCGCTCTGATCCCAGGAACAGCAAGGAAAGTGCCAAATCTGAAAGGGCAGAAGAATCCCAGGCACCAAAGGAATCTGCAGGGCATCAGAGGGACAAGCTGCAGCCCCTGCCAGGAGCAAGCAGGCCGCACAGATCCCCATTCTGCCCTAGCAGTTACCTCAGGGTTACCACTTGCTTCTTATAAACACAGCTAAATCAAATGCGCAATTTGGGAGAGCAGAGCTTGGCCTACTGCAAGCAAGAATTTCAGATTGTTGCTTCAGACCTCTCTGGATTTGTGGATTACCTCCTGGTTCACTTGTAGGATTTCACAGTCTATCAATCACAATTCTGCCCCAGGGTTATTTATCTCACTTCTTAACAGGTGCTCACAGGCAAGTTACATCTATAAGGCATCCTGTGTGCCTTTTAACATAATAAATAAGAGTAGTGATCTTTACCGTTTTCAATTTGAGTCTAATACCACAATTACAGATATATTAAAAATGTACTGGTATTGTATTGCTCCCAAAACTAAATCCTTCCTTTTTTTTTTTTCTTTTATTTTTCCTTTTATTTTTATTTTTTATTTATTTTAATTTCTTAATGAAGTTATTTGCTTTTTTTTTTTTTTTTTTTTTTTTTTTTTTTTTTTTGGTAGTTGTGTGTCTTTGGAGCTGCCAGACCTATCCATCGACTCTAGAGGGAAGCAAAGACAAGCTGGCTTCGAAGTCAGACCTCTCTTAGATGCCTATAATTAGGTGGGATGAATGCCTTGCTATAAGCTGTATGCTTCATTTACCCTTGCTGTTTAAAGGACACAGCAATTCAGCCCTCCCTGGAGTGCTCTTAATTAATTTTTGTGCAGCATAACGAGGGATGAAAGTTCCGAAAATGTTTACAACACTCATGAACATAAGCATAAAAGAAGGCCAATATGAAATGCTGCATTTGCTTGTTCATAGATACGTTAAATCTTTAAAAAGGATTGATCCCTTTATATCTTTAGTGCTTTTTGAGACTAAACCCTCGAGGGTTTGTTCGGCCCCGAGCAGAGCAGCCTGGGGGGAGGCCTCATGGCGGCCTGCAGCTCCCTCACGAGGGGAGCGGAGGGGCAGGCGCTGAGCTCTGCTCTCTGGGGACAGCGACAGGACCCAAGGGGATGGCATGGAGCTGGGACAGGGGAGGGTCAGGATGGGGGTTAGGGAAAGGGTCTGCACTGGGACAGGCTGCCCAGGGCAGTGGTCACGGCACCGAGCTGCTGGGGTTCAGGAAGTGTTTGGACAATGCCCTCAGACACAGGGTCTGGTTTTGGGGTGTCCCCGTGTGGAACTAGGAGCCGGGCTCGATGATCCCTGTGGGTACTCTTCCAGCTTGGGATATTCTAGGACTCAACAATTCTATCCTTCAGCTATCTGAAACTGTAAATCCCAAACCATGCAAACAACAACCACATTAAAAAAAAATAAGAAATAGAGGAGGCGCCAGCCCCGGCTGCCCTCAGCCCGGCCGCGGCTCCCCCGCGCCCCCTGCTGGAGCCGCCCTGCTCGGGCCAGGGCCGGGGCTGGGCGGGCTCGGGCCGCCCTGAGGTAAAAAATGAGGCCGGAGGCCTTGGGACAAGCACAGAGGTGAGGCTGGGTCTCTGGGGACAAGTGTGTCACTGGCACTGGCTGTATCACGCCACGAATCCGCGTTTTTCCACACCAAAATGTGCTGAACGTCGAGCCTTGCCTTACAGATTACACAGGGCTCGCGCTCGCTGTTACAGATGTACGTTGTGTAAATTACATGCTGGAGGCAGCAGAAACATATTGCAAGTGACAAGATGAATTGTTTAATCTCCTTGCTTGATTGCAGATAAACTATAAATCAGATTTTATCTCTTCGTAGTGAAGGAGAAATGTTGGGGATGAGCGAGCTCCTAAAAATAACAGAATAGCTGAAATCGCTGCTTTCTTTAGAGCAAATGTAGCCCTTTGGGAAAGTGCAAGAAATCCCATCTGTGTTTCTGAAACTGAAGTAAATTTATTGCAGACATCTCTGTATTTACTGTAAATGGACATATTTTGTGTTGCAAAACAACATGTTGCAGGGAGGAGAGATTTCTCTCATTCAGCTGACTCCACAAGGTTTTCTACCTGGAAAAGCTCCGTTTAAAAGATGAGTTTGCTTCACATCAGACACCAAACCCCAGTGCCTGTTTGTTTCAGTTCCCCCCACACACTGACAGCTGCTGACAGAGGGAGCTGAGGCAGGAGGTCGTGAAGGAGCTGTGGCTTTTATGAGACAAGGCAACTTTCCTGGTTATCAGACAAGCCGAGGGTTTTACAAATAGCTGCTGCATTGGTGACAGGTTTCTTCATGACTGCCATCTCTCTGGGCTTTCCTGACACACTTTTCACTGTACCTGCTAAATGCTGTCACGTCTTTCAGTCCCTGTTAGATGAAAGGTGGGATTACAGAAAATAAGCTTTCTAATCAAAGTGTTTAATCGGAACTGAAAAAGAATCCAGAATGTAATTCTGAGGTGATAACAACGAATGTTTGGTTTAATATAGCGTACCCCATGGGAAGGCAGGGAGCTCAGTGCTTGGATTCAGCTGACAGCACCAAAGTATCTTTGATTTACACTGTGGCTGGAGGTGAGCCATGAAATATAGATGAACGCGCATCCAAATTTCCCCTGAAGTTCAGCGTGCCACATGTGTCCACTACAAAGACAAGTTTGGAGCTAGATTTTAATCTGAATTTTTCCGAGGGGTGGAGAGATTTCAGCCAAAAGTTACCCTGTAAAAAGGAGAAAAGGAGGCAGCGCGCACAGGGCTGAGGCACTGCGACACTGTCGTTTTACATTAGACTGCAGAGATATAATATGTCTGGTTTTTCTTGTAATGCTTGGCCCTGTAATTGAATGACTGCGAGCTTATCCAGACATCAACTGCTCTTGTGGCAGCACAAATCCCCTTGCAGAGTTGTTATCTCCGATTGCTCCCAAATCCAGACAACAACTGGCTTATGAGAATGCCAAAAATGCAGAGGCACTCAGGCAATTGCTGCGAAAACAAAGCAGCGAGCCACGGATGGCGAAGAGGGGACGACGAAGCAGGGCACTGTCGCTGCTGTGAGGAGTTCAGCACAGAAAAATGTTCCTGGACTGGGTCTGCGATCAGTCCCCCGGCGCGTGGCCCGGCAGCTGGGATCAATACCGCTGCAGCCAGGGTTCCCAGCGAGCTGAAGCACAACAAAACACGCTCACGGGGGCACTGCCTCTCGAGAGCACGCATTTCCCAGTTAAAATGAAGGTCAGTCGTAAATTACATCTCTGATTCCCTCGGGATTTCTCCCTCTCGCTCTGTTTTGGCAGTTTAAGGCCTCTTTGATATTTGAGCAAGGCCTTTCCCTTAGCACATCTGATCTTGATTACGGTTTATGGCAATGGTAATTCTGTACCTCCCCAAGGCAGCAATTTTGAGAGGAGAGAGGGAAAGCAAGTACAGTATGATTGTTTGGGAGAGGGGCATGCTGTGGAGTATTTTAACCATTTCTCCGTTTTATGGCTGTGGCTCTTCCACACCGATCAACAGCATTAATACTGAGCCCTTCCTATGGCAGTGCCTCGCGTCCACCAGCAAAATCATTGTGTCTGGAGGCAGAAAAGACCAGGCTGTGAATTTATGCGTCTAAACACCAAGCTCTGAACAATGAAGCTGTGGTGTGGATGTATTTTTTGATGCTTTGTTTCCTGGTGAATACAGAATGGGATGGGTGCAACCCGGCCCAGCTCTGCCTCTCCGTACGTGTGGAAGGCAGAGGGAGATGCTCCACCCGGGGACACGGCGCTGGGAGCATTTGAGGGAACGCGGAGGTGGCAGAAACGTTGGTGCCGATTTGTTTTTGTGACACGTTAGGGCCATGGGTGGTACACGGTGTTTTGGCACACAGCTGCAATTGCAGTGAGGGTTTTTGAGAGACCGTCTGTAACATATGCTTAATTCCCTTACTGCTTTCACTTCTCTGCCTTGGTTACACCGTAAGCTCTCCGAGTTCGCTGAGGCTTTTCAGAGGGCTTGCAGTGGCTTTTACAATGTGGAGGGCTCTTGAATTTGAATAACTACTCTTGAAACTCTGGCACCACCGGCCTGCCCCCAAACAAAAAATATTCTTGCAGACTAGAAGTGCGATTCACAAAATGGTTCAATTGCCCTTCAGGCACTACAAATGCCATCCAGTTAGCAAAAGCATGCGATGGGTATGGTTTCTTTTGAATAGGTGACCATAAACATCTCCCTGGGAAGTGCAGGCAGCTGGGACTGCCAGGCTGGTCACTGTTTGAATGGGGTGCCTGCAGAAACACAGCGCCAGAATTGCCTGTCTTTTTTTTGTTGTTGTTTGGTTTTGAGTGTTTTGGGTGGGAGTGGTGTTGTGTTGTTGTTTTTTGTTTGTTTGAAGTTTGCTTGTATAATACTTTTTTAAAACATGCTGTAGTGAACCTGCTCAAGGAGGCTTTTACAAGCCAAAATTTCCACTCCATTAATGCTAAGGAAGGGTCCAACAGGAGATTTTTCCTTTCCCTTTAGTATTTAAGTTAGATCCTCAGTATTACCTTGGGATGAACAACTTGCGAGGAACGCCACATGAAGGAAAAAAGGCTTTCTGCTGTACCTCTCTTGCATTATAACTGTGAGGAACGAAGCAGAGGTTTGAGAGCCCAGGCAGGCAGCAGGGAGCGGGAACCCAGGCTCAAGTGGGAAATGCTGGAGCCAAAGAGCCTCGCTGCGTCTTGCTCTCATAAATCAGCCCAATTATTCTAACAAGGAGAGCTGGGTCCCTCTGCTTCAAGCCCTGCTGGTTTACAGAGAGAGGGAAGTAAATAAAAGAGAACAATGGTGGCTTCTGCTGCAGGAGGGACAAAAGGATAGAGGACAATAGGACGATGCTCCTTGCCACTACTGCATCAGGAGGGAAACAGGGTGGCTTTGCACAAGCCCGAGGAGTTATTCCGCGTTGGAACCGAAGTGAGAATCTGGCCTCAGCAGCATCTCCTGAAGGAAAAAGCAAGTAAAATAGGGAGCAAAGGCACGTTGCTTTCAGGGCTCTAAAAAGTTGTCCCACGGGCAGAAAAAGATGGGGACACAAGACTTTGCAATGTCTGTTTAAAAAAAGGCACTTTAAATACAACCCTGACTGGAGCTGTAATGGCAGGACCAAGGTTTAGCTCTCTCTGTCTTTGGGTTCTTACAGTAAAAGATATATTTTTTGGTTCTGAGTTAAAACTCTTGCAAACTTCTCTTTGAAGATGTATTTTGGTTCCTTTTCTTGCTCTGTAGTGTTCTTGCAATTGTGAAAATTAGAAACTTGTTTTTCTGTAATGGCAACTCAGGTTCTTATTTACTAAATGAATCTGGGAGCCAAAGCTCTAAGCAAACCACAAACTACCATGAGATTTATTAATAAAATATGAGAGCCAAAATTATGTACAGCCTTATTGTTTTCTATATTTTCATCTTGTTCCCTCTTATTGTCCCCTCTCTGCGATGACTGAAACAAATCATTCAGGTCTAGATCTCTGATTATGACACCCACAAAGCCTCCTTGCTATTGTTTTGGCCAAATTAAAAACATTTGTCAAGAGTAATTGTGGAATGGCATAAAAATTCATCTTTAGGATGAGGACTTAATCACTTCTATTGTGATAAATGATTCTTTATGTTAGGTAATAAGTTTTTATATATATATTTAATAAAGAAATGTTTAAAGATTGACAGTTTTGGTGATCTGTGTGACATTCTCCTCTCACAAAAATTTTTCCTGATCTCCCGGGATGTTCTCAGAAGCTTATTCTCTCTTTTCCCATGTCAGTTTTCCTAAAATGTTTTCATCCTGCCCTTTACACCGCATGAGCACGGCACACTTACTTCTATCTTTAGCTGCAGTCTGATAAATTATTCCATTTCTCAGGCCCATCTTCAGTCTCCAGCTAGGTGCTGTGATCACATTTTCAGCCTTTCAGACTCCAAAGAAAGCTCTGTAACTATCAGAAAAACCTCCTCTTCAGTCGTCATCCCATTTACGTTCCCTGGATTGATTTTGGTGAGCTAAATGTATTGTGATGTTCGGAGATGTCCTAGACCCTCCTTCAGCCCCAAAATGTGGGCTTCTCCAGTGCTCCTGAGGTGAAACCTTGCTTCTTTTGTGATGGGAACACAACACGGGGGGGAATTTTTGGTAGGACTTTTGAGCATGACCAGCACACAGCATTCAAAACAACGCATATGAGGCCAAACACCAAGTGTGAGATGGTCTTTAAGTCATTAAAAAGATCCAGAATGATTCATACCTGCCTTTTATTCCCAAGCCTTTCATATTTACTTGCTTTTGCCTTTTCAACCTTTCCTTTACCAGGAGGAGAAATGGAACTTCAAAGCGGGGAGGAGGAACAAAGAAAATGCCTGGATTTCAGGAGCTGGGCCTCTCAGACACGCACCGAGAATCCTGAATCATAAAGTGCAGAGATACAGCAGAGCACGAGACCCATGAACTTTCGGTAAGCCTTGCGGTGTAAAAAAAACTTTGGTAAATTATTAAATTCTTAGTGTTATCTTCAAACTAATCTCTGAATTTTAAAATTATCTTCGTTACCCTCTTTGTGCTGTAGTTGTTTCAGTACAGGAAACGGCACCAGAATCAGAAGTTACAGATGGGGAAACTCAGCCCTTTGAAAATCAGTAGCACTGCACAGCTACTTTGCTCTGCTGGCTCTGAGTGCTTTTGTAAGTGAGCCTATTTTAACTACAGATTAAATCAGAGCTTCCTGATGTAGCAGAATCAAACGGCACAGGCAGCGTCACATAGCTCAGGCAGCACACATGGCCACTTCTATTTGCACTTCACACAGAGCAGAAGCAGAGCAGAGACCTCCAGCTCCTCGTGTCTGGCTGGGGGCTTCGTGGGGCTCTGCTGCCTCCCCTCGTAGCAGCTCATCCCACTGTCCCTGCAGAGCTGCTGGCTGCCTGGTAGGAATAAAGGGTTTGGGAAATGGAGGCTGTGCTGTGCTGAGAGCTCCTGGCTCAGAACAAACACCATGCTTAAAGCAGCTTCTGGCAGGTGAATCCAGATAGAACTTGGAAAAATGGGAGAAACTGTGGTCTGTTGTGTTTTTTTTTTTGTGTCCAAATGCAGCGATCTGTTCGGGGCTTGTGCAGCCCTGGCTGCCTCAGAGCTCCCTTCAGAATGATAAAGCAGGGGAGAAGATAACAAACAGTCATCTGCTGCCGTACGTAGATCCAAATATTTTTTCTCTTAAAGCTTTCCTTTCAGATCTGGGGCCAAACGATGGGCATGGGCCGTGCTGATGCCAGGAGAAGCTTGGAGTGACCGGAGCTGGAGGAGGCAGGAACCAGAAGCGCTTTATGCAGGATGTAAGTCAGCCAAAACCAATGGTCTCTGAGACCTTTTTAAAACATTTCCCAGCAAATACTCAAATGCAGAAGTTGTTTAAAGCAAAAATGTTCATGCGAGGCAATAAGGGAAGATTTAATTTAAGTCCACAGAAGCCAAGTCACACCTCATTGTGTTTGCTTGCTGACGACTTCACTAACAGCTGAAACTATAAAATACGCACTGGTAAAATCTAAGTTAAAATGTTCAGCTTAATGATCAGAGCTGAGCTTCATTCCAACTACTGCAGCGTAGTAACACATGGTTTATGAACAGTTATAAATTAATTTCATATCCATATAAGCACCAATAATTGTACTGTATTATCCAGCTCATCTAAAATAATAATAATAAAAAAAATTGATTTGAAAATAAACAGGCCCAAGACCAAAAATCCACATTTTGGACGGGCAATACTTGTCACCAAGAAGCTGCACACACAAAGGCAGCAATTGGAAGAATAATTGGCCCACAATTACATGCAAACGCAGCATTTTGTTGTTTCCCCTTCCCCTGCAATGGCTGCTGGCTTTTAGCATTTGCATGATGACTTTTTTTTTTTTTCTGAAGGAAAAAAATAGAGCTCCCGTGGGGGAGCTTTACCCGCCTCCCATGTGGAATTGGCTTTTTGTGGAGCAGATTATCCCATTTATTATTATTCATACCTTTAAAGAGAAAGAAAATTCTTTCCCTGCTCAGCCCAATAATGATGTAGGAGGGAGGGAATTGTGAATTAAAAAAAAAAAAAAAAAAAAGAATAAAAAGAAAGAAGCAAACCTCTCACTTGCTACTTCTGCCAGCAAGCCTGCTCAATTCACATCGAGGCCAGCAATTCTGTCCTTTTGTGCTTCTCCTCCTGTTTGTTGGAGGCCAGCACCAGACACTGCTCTGGCCCGGATTCTTTCACTGCATTATCAGAAGCCTGCCCTTCCCTTGTGAGAGCTGAGATGATGCATGCCAATAAAAGAAAAGCAAAATTTCTCTGGTCTGGAGGAGCCAGTTTGTCACTGAGACTTCGCTATTAGTTAATAAAAGTACAAACTATGTGCAAACGTACAGGATTTCAGTTAGCGTGACAATTCTTGAGCTACCATCCTCTTTCTGTCTGCATTCCATCACCACATAGAGCAGGAAAAACAATTGTTCCTTAAAACATTAAAAGATTATATGCAAAAATGCTGGTACCCAGCGATTTCACAGCACGCAGACCGTTAATTGCCTCTCCTTCCACCCGGCAGTGAAGGCATCTGGAGCATTTATCTCTAGTGCAGCGTACTGGGGGATGTATTAGTTTGTAAAATTGAGCAGGGCTACAAAGAAAAGTGCTGAATGCACACGGTGTCATTTTGTAAGCAGCCTTACTGTGAACGCACTCCACTCTAGCACAGCACACGTTTGTTATTCTGCAATATAGGTCACAGTCAGAGCTTATGGGTCATACTCAGTGCTGGAAGAACTACACAGCTTTCTCAATGAGATCACTGATCTGCAAGCTCTCCCATCATAATCCTTTTTCCTCTTTTTATTTTCAAATTATGGCCTTTTCTCAAACACAGTGCAATCATTTCTGGAGCAAATTCAAGTCACTCTGCATACGGCAGTACTACTGACTAAATTACAGCATCCCGTATTTATTTCTGTATTTGCTGATGACCTTAAATAAAGTCTGAATTTGCTGGCACAAGGACATTCTCTTTTACATACAGATAATAAACTTTTCTTTAGTCTCCACAGCACATCAGGAAGATGGAGTGTAATGCTCCATCCACCCATCACTTCAGCCCAAAAGTCAGCCTTGTTAGGATGTATTTTTTCATAGGATGCAAATCCTTTCAGATCAGATGTCTGTTATTTCTCTACAGTACAAAGTTCTTACCCTGTCCAGCCCTAACTGATGTAACACTACCAAACTGAGTGAAATCTGTTTATCTTTGCAAACTTTTTTTTTTTTAAACAAATGTGCCAGAACATCTCTGGACAGTATGAAGATAATGAAAGCATCTCCGGCCCACCACGTGGCAGAAGAACAGCGTGTTTCTTGTTGGCAGCTTGGGAAAACAACAAACATGGCCATCAAGGGGCTACGAAATAGGATAACTGCAGGCTACAAAGTGAGTTTGTACGTAGCAAGGGTGTGAGGGTTATTGGAAGCAGAAGATAAACAACCTAATGCATGTCTCTAATGACCTAAGTTGTCTTTTTCAATATTGAAGTATCAGATAAGTATGGAATGATCTCAGCAGAAACCTACTAAAAATTTTGCACATTTTAATATAGTTTAAAAAACATAAATATTTATTGCAATGTGTGAAATAAGAGAATACTGCTGTCAGATGTCCCCTATCTTACAATAAAGAGGTTTAGAACCGGCTTCTTTTCCTTGTCGGAGAGCCCTGTCCATCCACATCACTAGTTCTTTACTTGCCAGGCTACTCCAATTCTATTAACCCAAAGTAAGAGCCACGATGGAAAAAGGTTGGTGTACCTTTGTCTACACCTGCAGAAGCCTGTTGCTTTTACATCACAGATTTATAGAATGGTTTGGGTTGGAAAGGACCTGAAAGCCCACCCAGTCCCAACCCCCTGCCATGGGCAGGGACACCTCCCACCAGCCCAGGTTGCCCAAAGCCCCATCCAGCCTGGCCTTGAACGCCTCCAGGCATGGGGCATCCATAGCTTCTCTGAGCAAATGTATGGTCATGGACTGTTGTAAGGACTATATATGGGCTAGAATTCAGATCCTGAACCTCAATGCCTAGAAATCCCTTAAAGGATGTTGGTAAAAATGCCTGGTGGTCTCAAATAGACTAATATAAGGTAGTAAGTAGCCTGCTGAAAACAGGCAAACGGGAGGATCTGTGAAGACAAAGTATTGGAACAAGGTTAGACTTCTGAAAGTAATTTATTATCAACCACCAGCACGGTTCTGTTCCTGTGACCCATCTCCTACAGTCAGCTCCCAAACATCTTTGAGCAGGGGCTTGGAGAAAACAGGTCTGGAAAGTGGGAGCAGCTGTCCTGGAGTAGGGAGTTTGCCACGCTGGGTGTATCCATGGAGAAATGGAAAGATACTTCTCCATATCATTGCAACACTGCATATGATGTGAAGTATGCATTTATTAAGTTATTTCCATCCCTCCCCGTAACACACAGGTTGAGAACATATAATCCCATTATTGCACACCAAACACCAAGCAAGATGTGGGACCCAGGAAAGTGGTAGAGTCAGAGCGTTCAGTTGAGGCTGAAAAAGTAAAGCCTCCGCTTCCAGATCTGTCCCCAGCTTTGGGCAACTTACCAGCAAGCGTCAGGGTCCATCAAACAGGATAAAGGTGTTAACAATGTTATGCATGTGTATACGCAATTGTGTATATTTATGTATATACACACAAATACTTGGCATTTGTGAACACTTTCTAAAACAAAAACAGAACAGCATGAACTCAAATCTTGTTTCGGTTAAATATACATATTTTCCTTCTGATTTCCTTCTGATGGTGGACTGCAGGGTGCCAAAAACATCACCATGTGAGGCCTCAGCAGAACGCTTCATTAAAAAACAAAAACAAAAAAGCAAAAGTACACTCCAAACTGAACAAGCAACGCTTGTTGCAAATCGTTTGAAGAACAAAGGGGATCAACAGAATTTGCAACACAACTGAAGAATGAGACAGCATTTGACCAGGAACTTGGAGTACTAACTGATGAACACCAACCACTTCCAGGCATGCAGGCTTCTGTGGAGCTTGGGCAGCCACCCGGATTTTCCCCTGTAGCCACGAGTTTTTGAACTGGAACAACTTGAAACAAGAACACTCAGGTCTTCAAAGAAAAGCCCCAGAAGGTAATAGGATTTTAAACAAACATCTTTCACGTGGAGCTGCGTGTCACTAGAAGACAGAATTTCCCCAGTGTGAAGGAAAGAAGCAGATTACACTTTTTTTTAGCAAGTCCAATGAATCCTGTGTGCACTCATGAGCCTCCACATCCTTGGTCACTTTTTGGCAGGGTAAATTAACCCTTGCTGCAGGACTGCATCACATGTGCTGCTTCTAACTAGACCTGGGCTTCTACCTTTAGAGCTAACAACTTTGACTAGGTATCACCAGGTATCCCTTGTGACTGACAGTACAGACTAGGTTTTCTTTTTTCCCAGCTTGCTTCATGAAACCTGCTTTAGACTTGTCTCATAACCCTTTACGATGAGCTGGACTAAGAAAGATGCTCCTCTCTTCCCTTAGGTGGCCGTTTTCTGCTGCACAGGCAGCTCCCCTTTTGTCCCATGCCCCGAAGGATGAAGTACCTATTCCCTTCAAGCTAGCACCAATTCTCCATGAGGGACCAACATTTAATGAACAGTACCTTGGGTTTGTCTGCTACAGCAAACAATCCTGCTTAATATTGCACAGTAAGCAGCACAGATCTCTGACACGATTTCTGTTACTGAACTACTGCATAAACATACAGAGAATTACTGCTGCCCTTCTGTTTTTTAAACACCTTAAAATACAGTTCAGATGTGAGCACTATATAAAAAACACATCCTCAGTGCCTAACAATCATGCTGATTTTCAAGCCAAGGGTTCTTACTGTACAAGAGAAGAGGCTTTAAAAATGCAAACCTTGCAGAACACAAAAAAGATTTTGTCTCTGGAACTGAGACTGATAATCATGCCTGATCAGTACAGGTGTCTATCAATGTTATATCAACTTGATAATAGAACAACAAAAAGAGAATGATAGAATAATAATTAAATCTAACTCTGAATATGGATAGGTAGGTTTGAAAGCACTAGGAAATAAATTTGCCTTTTTTTAAAAAAAAAAATACATGTATGTTCAATTAAATCAACTACATGAAGTGGGAAAAAAATAATACAAGTTGCAGATCCATCATGGACTATGATGGAAATAATTTTTAAGTGTTCCTATATACCAGATATCTATGTTAGGAGAATGAAATCGTCAAGCTCACTACAAAAGCATTCTCATCTTAAATACAAACAAGCACGGTGCTCTGGAGCATGAGAACCTATGCATATGAAACTCAAATAAAATAACACCCATGATGATTAAAATTTAAAGTGATCTATTTTTTACCATACTTTGAAAGAAATGTTTAAAATCAAGTGTTAAAAAATGCTGAGCCTCTTCCTTTGCTTTATAGCCACTAGGTAACACTTCCACCTTCTTCATTTAAGCTGGCCGCTGCAGGAAGCTGTGTGCCTGTCTCTAGAAAGATACAAATGAAAAAACTCAACACTATCTTAAGTACTTCAGTGACAAGTGCAAGTATTCTATAAAACAGGAGCGGAGGTAAGCAGAGGGGAGAAATCATCCCATATAACTTCAGGTGCCTTGGAGTGAGATGTGTGCCAGGGACACCGAAGCTCCCATTCCAGTCAGAGGAACCACGACCGGTCCCACCTCCAGAGGGCGATTGATCAGACTTCTCTCCCAGGCCTCTTCCTGAACGTGATGGATCTGTGCTACAGATGCCCATTTTGTTCAGAAAGGAAGAATCCTATTCCAAGCACTTTACTTTCCCCTTTCTGATGTGCAGATCAGGCATACTGACAAACAGTGCTGGCTTTGAACGATGTAGCAAGACAGAGGCTTGCGACAATCACAGTGCAAAGATTTGACACCATCATCATCAGTCCTGCAGCTCAGAAAGACATCCAAGCCTGCACTAAAATTGGCTGTCTGATCTACCATACTGGCAACTGTGGTGCATCTGTAGCCTTGTCTTGCAGAAGTAGACAAAAGATGCAGATTTTATTGCTCGACAAGATCTTGTGAAACTACTTCTCAAACTACTACAAAACAAAGCTTCTTTTTATTAGCCCTACGTCTTCTAAAAATCGCGTTTTCATAAAACCAAACTACAACACTTCACTCCTTTTCACACAAATCCCATAAGCTAATGCCATGAAATAATATGTAACTCTCCTGCAAGCCTGAACCTCTCCGTAAGGTCATATTAATAGCTAACATGCACGTAAATTGTGTCACCTACACACACCTGTTGTTTTTTTAAAGGTTGGATATTGAATAAGACTTGGTCTGAAAAACAACTGAGAAATACAACAATCAAGGAAAACACAGGGACAACTGAAATGAAAGGCAGATTTATAAAGTAGCAAGGGGCAAAGAGCAAAGTAACAGCAACTCTCAGTTTTAAAAGAGGTGTAGAGCACTTACCTGAGAGGCAGATGCAGCGCCGTACCCCTACCCACACAATCACAATGACTGACAAAGCAAGTGGAGCACAAACTGAACCTAAGGCTAATCTGTCCTTCTCCTGATAAGGAAAATGAGATAAATATCTGTATTTAAACACATACATACATTTTAAAAAAAAAAAACAATAAACTCGCTGATTTTAGGAAATCTTCCACATCCATACATGTCTTTAAAAATTCAACCAAATCAATATTAATACATTTATTTACTCTCAGTCACAACTAAAAAGATGGGGGGGAACCTTGTAAAAGGAATAAACTGTTTTACCTAATTCATACATAAGCCGGCAGTCCAGGAACCTCTCAAGCTGAACGATAACTTCAGCAACTGCTGCAAACTCCAAGTTAAGGATAATTTCAGCACCTGCCATGAGCTACATCTCCTAATTCAAATTTCTCCTAACAAGCAAAACCACCTAAGGAGTATTAGGTACTGGTTTTCTGTACGGGACTCACCTAGATGGTGAATTAACTGTAGACATTCAATCCTTTTTCTTATTGTCTTTGAATGTTCTCGTTCCAGAATAAGGGTGTCTTGTTCCAATTTCACTTAATCCACTTAATCTGTTTGGAATAAATCTCACTCACACCACAAGCTCTAGATGGACCTGAGATACCGAGTTCTGGAATTGCATTTTAAGACCCAGTCATCTGGTTAATTATAACTTGCTTCATCGTTTGAATGAGCAATTCTTTGGACATCCAAAATTCTGTCTAGTCTGGGGAAACAAACATCCATTCCAAGGGCATCAAATACATCGACAGACTGGGTTCTCTGTAAAACCCAGCAGTTCACTGATCGCTCTTCCTAAAAGAGCTGCCAGGGTCAGAAATAAAGGAACGTGTCTGGCGTTGGGCTGGCAGTACACTTACCCAAGGAGCTGGAAGCTCGGACGGACGGACTCTCTCACATCTGGGGGATTTGAAGCGTCACCTTGCTCAGGTGGCTGCTGGTTGGATCCTGTGCTATTCTGGAGAGAGTTCACTCTGCAGCCTCCTGTTGGAAACGGCCACTGAGTGGCTGAACGTGCCAGTTTGGCCAGAAAGAAGTAAAGAGCCAGAAAGAGGAAGAAAAAGGCAGGTTGTCCTCCTTGTGGTCAACCTCAGTTGATTACCAAGCTTCCATGGAAGAGGAAATGCAGGCTGTAACTCAGTACAAGCACAGTTAGAGCTGAAACAGAAATTAAGAGCTCAGCCTCCATTTCTGTCAGGCACCCTTAACCTTCTGGCTTTGCAAGCACTCCACATCCACATTTCCTCTTTACTTACCACCCCAAAAATTAGCACTCATCCCAGCCCACTCAGCCCTTTTCCTGGTAATGTGGTTAGCAAAAGCTGCGTATGTGGAGGTGCCTGAATAGCGAGCATCCCCGCAGTAGCTACGGATTCAGTGACTGCTTGTACCCGGGGCTTCCGCCAGTGGTTTGTGTAACCACCTCCACACAGAATTCCTTTCTGCATACCACCCAAAAGCAGTTTCTCTGGTAACCACCAAACACCATCATAAATAATAAACTCTGTTTACTTGGCAGGAGTCAATACTCGAACGGTTTGAAAAACCTGTTGATCACTAGAGCTTTACGTGGTGAGTACACACTGCAGCGTGGTTATAAAAGCTGGGAGTCATCACCTCTCCTCCAGCTAAGTACTGTTATTGGGAAGCCAGGTGGAAAAGCCACTACATTCAGGAAATGAGCCCAGAGCTCTGCCTGCATTTCACAGGAGCTCTGAATCAAGCACAGATATGACTTTCATAAACTGCATCTCCTCACAAACCAAATAAGCTGCAAGACACCCTGAGCAGCACTTCAGATCCAGCACTACAGTTTGGTAACCTGAACTTTGTCATTAAAGCCCCTAGCTTTCAACAGTCAAGTACCTTGCTGGATCTAACCCTGAAAGCCATGCAAAAAACAACATAGAAAATTAAGTTAGGAATAAATATGATGCTTCAGATTTATAACCGGTCTTACTTCAGGTAGTGTCTTTCACAAGCCAGCCCCACAGAGCTGCTGTGATCTCCAGATTATCATTTCTCTTCTAGAAGTGTCTTAATTCACGTCCTCTGAACAAACTGAAGCTGTTTAAGAAAATTTGTCAAGATTTGTAAGTATACCAGACAATCGATAAAAATACAGAAGACCTACACACCTGAATAAGGTTTATGACTTCAATAAAAAGAAACACTGCATTCCTTTGGGTCAATACAGAACAGAACGACAGGAGCCATTCTTAAGCACCATTCTGCAGGTACACTTCACAATGACTGCCTCACTTGTGAGTTATTCTATGATGAACAAGCCCTGGAGATAGGCTATTATTGCTCTCCATTCGTGAATCCAAGTTTAAACAGAAAATTTACAGTTTGGGACTACAGAAAGAGATTTAACGACAGCTTAACTTCTTATCTGAAATTTGAGAGGCGCAATGGAAGTAAATATTAGCTAACAGTTATATTCCCCCTTGATTTTGTAACTTTAAAAAAAACACATCTCAAGTTGCAATTGCAGTTGAGCTACGCTTTGTGGTAATACAGGTTGTGAGGTAGATATCTTTAAAGACTTCCAATGCTTCCCCCAAAGGTTTTAACATCCTAAATAAAGTAATAAGAGACATTAGTTATAGTATAGGATTACTTGGAAAGCAACCAGTAATTACTGAATTACTGTCTGAGATGGATAACACAAGAAATTAACATTATTGCTCTTTGTAAACTTTCCCCAGTAAAAGCTGTTTTTAAAGTAGACAATTTCAAGCTCCCTTTCAGTTAATGAAGTGAACCCATTTACACGTGCAACTTTAAAAAAACAAGTCCTTGCTATTTAGTTAGTGCTTTTCAGAGACATCCTATTGCAATGTAATTACTACCATGACCAGACCAAGGGGAAAGAGAATGCCAAGATACATCCAGTCAAATCACCTTCAGCTACTAAAAGAAAAACATTTTTGCTTTTATGCTTCAGTTCAGTATAAACAAGGGTGCCATGAATAGGGTGGTACTACAACAGTAACAGCACTCCTGAGGTTATCTCATTTTACCACCTCAGCGCTACTCAGGGGAAGCCAGTGGAAATGCTACACAATTGTTGATTAGCTCCCTCACGCTAATCCCTGCTGCAGAAGATGGAGCATAGCAATCAGAAGGATATAAAATTTGCTTATAATTATTGGTGAAGAGCCGTTACCAAAACCATTCACATCTGCATACCCTTTATACTCGCACCTGAGAGACACATGGTTATCAAGTAGGGAAATTGCAATTGCACTTGTTTCAATTCAGTGAATTGTTACAGAATGAAGATTTGACTTACAAAACAGGTTAAAGTTGCTGCTATACGTGAACGAGCAGGACAAAATTCATGTGCTTACACAGAGAGACTTTGTGACTTCGAGATACAGGAAACAGGACTGAGATCTCTGTCAGTTTGGAGTCCTCATCCCAAGGCTCTGAACTACGTGCCTCATCCATAAGAATGGATAACAGCTGCCCATCTACCTCCAATCTCTTTTTTTTTTTTTAAAGTTCCATTTTTATTTATTTCTCTAAATTCCACGTTGCTCACTCTTCTTTACAATCTCTTTTTTAGTTAGCTCCAGTATACATGGTGTATATATAGCTGCTTGTAGTGCTGTGCCTTGCAAGCAGGGAGTATGTACTTGTACCTAAACCTTTCACCAGCGTGACTCCTTTCTATACAAGGTTTTTGAGTATAGCTTCAGAAAATGCACGAACCATGTGGATTCTTACAGTTTAACCTTCCATACCCTGCACTATTCATGTTTTCTTACCTTAATTGAATTCCAGGTAGGAGATGACTGTAAACACTGTCTGTCTTTGTGCATGCAACTGAAAGAAACCTCCAAACCCCTTAAAAGGAAGGAGCCAAGTAGCTGGTTCCTAAGTATTTGGTCCCTAAGTATTCAGAAAGTGAAAAGAAGTATTATCCGATTTACTTGCATCCATTAGTTTTGCAATGGTTTTCTCCATAGCTGGGCAAGTAGGGAAAAGAAAAAAAGGGCAGGGGAAGGCAGGTGGGGGTAAGAGATCTGTCCAGATTTAAAGTAATATTCAGGCATTCAGCAGCAACCACCTGAAGCTCAAAAATAAAATGTTTTTTTCCTGTATTTCAGAATAGCCTTGAAACATCACCACATGAAAAACTGACAGCCTCAAATCTGCCTCAACTACGTATTTGCAATAACTTTGCAGTGATTTAAGTGACTATATAGATTTTGTTAATAACAAAACAGCAACTTTATTTAATCTATTTAATCTACATTTTTTCTAATGCATTTAAAAACCATGGGAATTGTATAGGAAGGTTGAAGGGAAAGTCCCTCTCTATTTGTACTGCTGAGGTAGAGTTCTGCGGCTAGCCATGTCTCACCTAGCAGAATTTTAGTACTTTGGAATCCAAACACTTGACAGTTTCACGTTACATTACTTTTCAGTTCTGGGGTATGCTTTAAGTCTCCCACCTCCTTCTTCAGGACATTAAGCAAAGTTCTAGAACTATCCAAAATCTTCATGTAAGCAGTTTCAGCTTCGTTAAGAATTTTGCTAAGATCATTCCGCAAAGCTATCTTCTGGTCCAGGTTTTCAGACACATGCCCCAGTTGTTCATTCAGGGCTTGAATTTCATGCTGGAGCTTACTTTTTTCCTCTTCTGCTTGCTGAATTTGTTTGTTCAGCTCCTCTTTTTGCATACATAAGTCTTCGATGTATTTTACCAGCTCGTTATTGTAACCCTGAAGAATAGCTCCCGGCTGAGTCATCCTCCACTCCTATGCCCGAGCTCTGCCACGGCTTCCTGAGGTCCCCTTCTTGGCAACAGCCTTCTGCGCCCTAACAAAGGGAAACAAGGAGAAAATAGAAAGTTCTGTAACAGTTAGTATATATAATGTGATGATAACGCTGAGACAGGCCGAGGATACGCTGTTCAAGGTTTATACACTGTTTTTGAGGTGGGCCATGCTGTGTCCCTTGATGGAATAGGAGCAAGACAAAAGGCAGAGAGGGCTGAGCAGGGGGGCTCAACAAGCACAACCAGCAGCACCCACCAGATTTTAAGCAAAATAAGGGGAATAAGGCATCTCCCCTCGCCCACAGAACCCGAATTTACCACAACCCACCCAATCTGACCCCCCCCAGCCCCACCACCCCCCTCCCGAGCCTCCAGCGCCCCTCTCCCCGTCCCCCTGAGGGGGGATGCTGAAGCAGCGCAGCCCCCCAGGGACATCTTACAACCACCTCCTCCCCGCCGGCCGCCTCCTGGCCGCGGCCGCGCCGCGCACAAAATGGCTCCTGCCTATACATCAAGTCCCCGGGCGGAAGGGGAGGCGAGCCGGGACCTTCCCTTTCCTACCTCGCAGCCGGAGCCGGTCCTTTACGGGCGCCCCATCGCTGCCCCCCGCCGCCTCTTGCGGTCCCCTCAGCGCCGGGCTCGCCCCCTCAGCGCCGCCAACGGCCGCGCCGAGCGGGGTGGCGGAAAGAGCCGTGCGCTTCCGAAGGGTGAGGGGGGGGTGGAAAATAACCCGAGCCCTCGCTCCGGAAACGGCCGATGTTTTCCGAAGACAGGTAGCGCTCGGCAGAGGAGGGCGGGGGGAGGGAGCGGCGGAAAGAGCCGATGTTTGCCGAAGGGCGGGGAGCGGGGGGCGTGGGGCTGGGCGAAGGCAGCCGATGTTTGCCGAAGGCAGAGTCGCCCGAGAGCAAAGGGGACAGCGGGGACGGCGCGCGGCGGAAAGAGCCGAAAAGAGCCGACGTTGCCCGAGCGCGGCGGCGCCCGCGTTTCCCGGATGTAGTTGGAGGAGCGGCGGCGGCGGCGGCGGGCGGCGCAGCGGGGGGAGGAGGCGGCCGCGGCGGCTCCCACAGCGGCGGCCTCGGCGCTCCGGGGGCGTCTGAGCGGGCACGGGGCCGAGCTGCCGGCGTCTGGAGGAGGAGGAGATGGGCCCGTGAGCGCTGCTCGCAGCCCAGCCGCCCCCCCCCGCCGTGCTCTGCCTGCCTGCCCCCGGTGAGGCGGAGCGCTGCCTCCCCCTCCTCCTCCTCCCCCCTCGGCGCCCGTGGCCCGGCCGCGGCCGTCGCCTGCTGGTGCCCTCACACTCACGCACACAGGCCGGGCATTGATGGTAATGTATGCGAGGAAACAGCAGAGACTCAGTGATGGGTAAATCCCTTCCTCCTCCTCCTCCTCCTCCTCAGGCCCCCGGCCCCTCCGCCATGTTGTGGGGCCCCCCCCACCCCCCCCCCCTTTGCCCCGGGGCCGCCTCCTCCTAACGCCTCTCTCTTTTCTCTCTCTTTTCTCTCTCCATTTCTCTCTCCAGCTGTCACGACCGCAGGGGGGACTCGCAGCCCTACCAGGTACCTGCAGCGCCGGCCGCTAGGCCCGGGAGGAGGAGCAGGGGAGGGGAAGGAGGGGAAGGGGGGGGGGGGGGGGGGGGAGCTACTCCAGCCCAGGCTTCGGCCGCCGCCGCAGGCCGCGCCGCCCCCCGGCAGCCCTGAGGGGGCCCCGGAGCGCTGAGGGGGTGGTGAGGAGCCGGGGGGAGGCTGCCCGAGGAGGGGACGGGGCTGTGGAGCGGCTGCGAGGCCGCCGGGGCCGGGCCGAGGAGGAGAGGCCTAGTGCGGGCCGGGCCGGGCTCGGGCCTAGAGGCGGGGAGGGGCGGGAGAGCGGCTCGGGGTCGGCGGCGGAGGAGCGGAGCCCCCGGGGGGAGGTGAGTGGGGGTCTCCCAAAAACAAAAGGAGGCTTGTTCCACCCCCCCGCCCCCCCTTCTTTAGCCCTTTCTTCGCCCCAAAACTGCGGCTGTGGGTTGAAACCTGAGCAGGGCTCGATTGGAGACCCTGAGTAACTTGAAGGGGGGGGGGGTGGAATGAGGGTTAATTTCGACGGTTGCCAGCTGCTGGGCTCCTTCGCCGAACATCAGAGCCTTGAGCTGCTGGCAATAACCTGGATTTCCGTCAGGCAGGTGCTGTATTCCTCTGTCTTGGCTATGGGGAAAAAAAAAATCGGTTCTCAGGGTGTGAATGTGGGGAATGCTGCGTGTGGTGATATTGCTCTCCTTAGGGCACATAATGGAAGTGTTTTATTACATTTCTGGGTATTTGTGCCACCATGAAGAGCAATCTGACAGTCCAGGGCAGCTGTCAGTGACAGTTCATGTAAATGTAAACACTTGCCCCTCAGAAGCTCAAGCTGCAAAATCAAGCACGTCAGAGAGAGGCAGAATATGTCATTTTTGGTAAACGTTTTAAAATTAATTTATCAAGTTACATGTTCCCCAAATTGTCAAGTTACACGCTCCCCAAACTAGATTTTTATTACATCTGTTACCAGGTTGCTAGTACTGAAATCCACCTCACAAAAGTTTAAGGTGAAACTGAGCACCCTCGATTACAGTCTGGAGGAGATATTCAAAGTTTACACTGATTCAATGCAACTTTCTGTTTATTCTCTTAATATCAGCAGAACTTGTGCTTTTCCCAGAAGTGTCAGAAGTACTGCAGCCTATGTACTGCTGAAAGCATGCAGTCCATCACTGGAAAGATAAAGAAATTAGGTCCATCCTAACGGCAGTTGTTAACTTTGGATCATGGTGGGAGCAAATGGTTTGAGTTCTAATTACAGAACTTGTTGCTTTAATGTAGGTAATTAAAATTAGAAAGGCTAATGTTGATTAATAAATGGGAAATGAAAAATTAATTACCTTTAAAAGTATTTTGGAAAGAGGTCTAAAACTTAGATCTGATGTTAATTTTTTTCTGTGACTTTCTGTCTAATGTCAATGCCTGCTCTCTTGCGATCTTCTGTTACAGGCTCTTAAGTACTCATCCAAGAGTCACCCCGGTGGTGGTGATCACCGTCATGACAAGATGCGAGACACCACAGATCCTTCACCACCAAATAAAATGTTGCGGCGCTCTGATAGCCCTGAAAACAAATACGGTGACAACACAGGGCACAGTAAAGCAAAAAGTGTGCATACTCACAGAGTTAGAGAGAGGGATGGTGGTGAGTTATCTTTAACCTTTATTTAAGCAATTACTAATCCTCATAAGTATCAAAATTGAGCAGTTACCACTCAGGTGAAGGGAACATTGCACTAAATGGTATACCTTGATGCTTGGAAAACTACAGAGAAACCAAAATGCACGTTTCGTTGGAAGCAGTCATTTTGGCAGTATAATACCTATTGATTTTCTTATTTTTACAGGTGTAGGAGTTTCTGTTTGGATCATAAAGCTTATATAAACTTTCCTTTTTTAAATTAGTATGTCTGACTTATTTTAGACATGCAGCAACATTCAATAATGTGAAATGGTATTCTAGATTATTTTTCACTAGTGTTGCTGTCTTAGAGACTATAACATTGCTGTTTTAACATAATTTTGTGTATTGTAACGCTCTACTATGGCGTTTATCCTCTGAAACACATAACTACATAAAAAGGAAGAAAAGCTTCATATTTAGATGCTGTGTAGAATTCTTAACAATCTTAGAATGATAATCAAAGATAGTACTTAGAATCCCTCTTGGCAGAAGCTTAGAGTCAGCTCACCTGTGTTTTTACAGGACATGATAGATAGTAATAACATGCCCAGATATTTCTTAACGGATACTATTTTCTATCCCTACCACCTAGAAACAGGAAAGAATAGGATTTTCCTTTTAATAAAAGATGTAACAGCTATAGTTTAGAAAATTGTGTTTACTGACTGAATTTGGAAGCCTGTTCCCAGTTTTGTAAGTATTCTAACTTGATATGAAGAACAAATATAAAGTATTCCAGTAGAGAACTTGGAACAAAGAAGCATTGATTCAAAGTTCCATATAAAGTTAACAATCTGTGATGTACGGATATATTTATGCTGCAGGATTGTTCCTTGTTGTAATAGTTTAAGTAAAATGTCTGGAAGTCCCGTTTAGAATATACTAGTTCACTACCACAAGGATATTTATGATACCCAAGTGTTCTTATAGTTCCTAATTTTTCTCCTTTTTTGGATTAATACAGAGGCTCTGTAGACCACTGATAATGTGATACGGTTCTGTAGAAGAATTACAAAAACATACATCTTGTGTTAGTATGCTGGTTTTCATTATATTTGATCATACTTGAAGGTGTAGGAATCTCACAATCAAATGCATGTGTAAAACTGGTAGGCTGCTGTTCTGTGCTACTTTCCAAGACACAAATCGGCCTTCTCTTTCCTGTTCACCTGTCTGAAGATATTCGTCCTACATACTCTTGTAATTCTGCTGAGTTTTGCTACAATCAGTAATTTTTTTGTTTCAGTGCAGCTACGTTTGGTGGAGTTACGCATATATGAAAACATCTGGAGGCTCTATGGGGAGCACATTTGCTTATTTGAGTACTGAAACTGTTCTTAAGGATAGGAAAGATATTCTGAAGTTCTCACTGAGTCTGGCTGGATTGAGTAGCTGGTAAATGACCTGACGTGCAGGTGTTCACAGTAATGATGGAGGAAAATGAAATATTTGTAGTTCTGTAAGTGTAAGGAACACTTAGAAACTTACTGCCCCTTCTCCTTACTAAGGCTGCAAACACAATTAAAAAAAATCCTTTATTCTGATCTGAAAGTGCTTCTGTCTACATCGTATGTTAGTAGACTAGGAGAAGGAAGTAGTCTTAAACAGTTTGAGGGAAGTTAGTAATTTTGAAACATAAGCATCTGTAATGGAACGGCTAAGTGATTTGTGTGTGTGTGTGCTGTTAATAAGGTTAGTTTGGTGCCAGTTTAAGGGTTTCAGAACATAATCAAAACAACCAAAGTTGTGTTAAGCACTACGCGTTGCATATAGTAAACCAAAGTTGAGCAGGTATGAGCAGGAGGATGTTAACTTTGTCTTCCAGAGTAACTACATACAGGTTTGCACTTGTTGGATCTTTTTTTCTGTCCCACTATGACTTACTGAATCTTTCTGTCATTATGAATTGAAGGTAGGTGTTAGAATGTAGGTAAATGTGGACGTTTACACGTTGCTAATATCCAAAAGACATCATCTAATAATTTACCATGCCCTCTGTCTGCTGAAGTGCACCGAGGTACTGTTTGTTGTTGTAATATTAACACGGTTTTGCAGGTGCAGACATACAAGGGAGAAAAAGGAAAAGTCTGTCTTTGTTTAAATGAGCTGGTAAAAAAAAAATTGAAAAAAGCTAAAAATTTTCTTCAAAGTCCTAATATGACTTTTTTACTTCATGAGTGTAAAATAGGCTTGGTTGTGTTTTTTTTTTGTAGTTGCCCTGCATTATTTTAAAATGAGAGGTGCTTGATTTGTAACTACTACAAAGGTATTACTGCCTTCCTATCATCCAGCTGAATTTATCAAAACAAATCACATTGAAAAATCTCCAGTATTTATTTCCCCAAACTGCATTAAAGCCCCATACAAACCATCTGTTTTTCTCTCATCCCTTAGAAAATAAAACAAAAATGTGGAGTGTTATTGCTGAACAGAAAGCTGAATTAACCGAACCTGCTCCCTTTCAAGTTAGTCTTTGAGAAGTCATTCCTGTATACCCTTACTAAGTTTTGCTGTCAAGTGATAAAAAAGATACACCAGGACAGCATGCTGATTGGTATTTCAGACTCATTTAGTCATGACTGGTTCACTTTTTTGTGGTAAATACAGAACTGGCTAAGTGTAATTTAAAGATTTGAGTGGACGCATATAAAATGTAAGAGCTATAATTAAATTGATTTCAAATGAATACCTCAGAAATGGCAGAACCTCCCACTGCAAACAGCTTTGGTACCTGTGTAAAGGTATTTGTCATCATCCCTTATTTCTGTAGTATTTGTAGCAGAATCTTTTGTGTTTGTAGAACTGTATCCATGGTGAGAAATTTAACTGCTTACAATTAAGGCTTTAAAACTTGGGTTGGGGTAGGCCCTCCATACTGATACAGTGCAAACAAAGCATTTTTCAGAGTTGCTTACAGCATGGTTTCTGTGGAAAGAGACTACGTACAGAGACAGGAGGTTCTCTGGAGAGGGACTTCGAAGTGTACCTTGTACTAATCCTAAAACTTGCAAGTTTTTGTCACATCCCTGCTTTCCAAAGAGAACTGGTAAGTCTAGCATGTAAAAGTGCTGGATTAACTTTGGTTTTGCCTTCAGGTCCCCGTGCATGGGGATATTGTCCCTGTGTGCAGGGGTTTGAAACATAATGAACAGCTCCCCCCTTCTCTGTATCTCTTATTTCTAGGTCAGCTGCTATAGGCAAGTGCGGAGTTTGAAGAGATTAGGAGTCCTGTGAGACCAACTCAAGTGTGAAGTTCCTTAACAGTAACAAATAGGGAATTACAGCTGGCATTGTTTACAGGGAATAGAAGTATGAAGGGCCTTGCAGAAGGGGAAGAGTGTTTCCATTAAAAAGAAAAGGGAAATACAAAGATTTTAGCATTCCCGTGCCCAAGGATGGTGGATGATCCTTGTAGGCCTTTTCAAAGCTATAAAGGAAGTGATAATATCAGTATAAAAGTACAGGAAAGAAAGCAAAGAGGTCAGATGTGTAGGGTAGCTTTGGGAATGCTGTGAGGGGGAAGGGTGTGTGTATGTGTGTGTGTATACACGTTATTTAGGAGTAAGAATTGCAAGATGTGACCTTCACATTGTTTTGTTTTGTTTTCCTTCTGAAGTTTCTTCCTACTGAAATATATGTGCCAGAAAGACCAACTAATGATAGAAAAGATACTTAGCAAAACTTCTTGAGGGGGAAAAAAAAAAAAAGAGTTCAATTTAACTACATGTACACAGTTGTTTATTATAGTGAAGAAAACGCTGAGTATTTCACTACGTTTATATTTGAGACGTTGGAAATGTATGTTTACTTCATGTTATGATCATAATAAATTGTTTAACATCAATGGAGAACATTAGTATGCACAGCATGATTTTTTTTAGCTGGATTGTATGCTGTGTATGCTATTTTCATAAAATTTGATTGTCACTTGTGATACTGAAGTTCCAAAATATCACTGAACTTTAGTGAATATTTCTTTTGCATGCTTTTTTTAATTGTCAAGAGCACTTTCAGTAACAACTCCCTCTGCTCTGTGATACGGTTCTAACATTCAAAATGCTACTGCTAGCAGGGCCTGAATGGAATATTTTATGAGTCCCTAGTTTTATGGAATTGCTGCTGGGAGCTTCTGTCATGAATTGTTTTCGTGCTTTGTTTCCAGTGGTTCCTGAAGGAGTTCAGAATGCTCATTGCAAAAGGAACACGGAACAGCTGGAAGCAGGAAGCTAGCTTTTCTTTCCTGTGTAAGCAATGCTCACAGGAGAGGAGGACAAGAAGCTGGCATTTGAAAAATAAACTATAAATAATAAATAAATTGATAATTTAGCACTATCGTTGACCACCAGTCAGAAATGAACAGGACATTAGGGCAGGTGCAAGAGTCAAGTGCTACCTGTGCAGCACTTGCTGCAGAGAGGAAATTACAGGACTGCTGGAAAGAGGGAAGTCTGAGAATAGTGAATCATAGTGAAGGGTTGAGTCATTGTTAGCTGCTGTTGAAGTTATTATTCATTACTATGAAAACAGTTCTCTCACAGTAACCATGAGATATCTGGGATGAGAGAAGTCTGTGATCCAAATGAGCATGGATCATCCCTGAAACATGCTTTGAAAGCTGCATCCCACCCCAACATAAAAGTGTTTTTTAAAATAAATAACAAAATAAAAAGAAACTCTGCTACTTACTGCTAGTAGTTTGGATGGCTCTGATGGAGGTGGGAATTTTTTCCCCGTTTTTTTTTAATTATTATTATTAATTATTATTTATTATTATTATTGTTATTATTATTATTATTATTATTATTATTATTATTATTATTATTATTATTATTTAAAAAAATTGTTTCCAGAACCTGTTAGTACTTCAGCTTTTCTCTGAATTATAGACAAATGCCCACACACAAAAGACAGAAAAAGTCGATTCCTGTGGCTTCCTAGTTTTGGATAAAAGCTTGCTTTTTTTCACTAATATTAGTACCTTCAATTGGTTGCAATTAATTTTAGGAGTTTGTTTCAAAACTTGGAAATTGTAGATAGAAGATAACTTCACTCCATATGTTTGGCAACATTTCTGATTTTTTTCTGTATTTTTGGCTGGATTTGCTGGGTTTTGTTTTCTTTTTTTCTTCTTCTGTGAGAATCTCTAATAGAAAAATGGAAAGTGTGATAATGGAGTCACAGTGAGTGATATAACTTCTGTATGCACCTCCTTTAGTTTTGAAGTGCAAAATGTCAATGACAAATTGCTTTTAGTTTTTAATACGTATCATTGATACATAAAAAGTGTTCCTTTGTGTTGAGTTTACTTACGGTCCTGCTTTCTGAAGGTATGCTCCTAGCCTTAGCCTGTATATTCCACTTCTGCAAACTGTTGCCTGGGCTTTTGAACTTGTACTTTTGGCTTGCTTTTCTGAAAATGAGAAGCAGCAACGAAAACTGGTAGTTTCTGATGAGTTGCCTGCTGCCAGGCAGTAGTAAAGATAACAATTTGTAAATTATGTTTGTTTTTTCTTTAATTTTTTCTTTTTTTCTGGAATGACTCTGTACTGTGCAATGGCCCCTGCTTAAAGTTAGTTCCTGAACTGTGGGTTGTGACAGTGCTGTTTTCTGTGAGAGGAAATAATGTTTATTCACAATTTACGTTTGTTTTTCATGCTCTTTTAGTTAATCCATACAACTATCAGTAAGCCAAGTATCATTAAATTATGCAGAACTTGCAGGGAAAGGCCTGTCTGGTTTGGCTGAGAGAAGAGGTGCTTTCATTGCAGTGTCGTTTGCCCTCTGCAAGGTGTCTTCTAGTTCAACATGCTGTAATAACTTTCTGGTGGAAAACAAAAGTGTTCTGGTATTGAAAAACAGTTCTTGAAAGTGATGCTTTTAGGCCCTTGCATTGCCAATACATGGTTGTAATGCAAAAATGAATTTCTGGACTTTAACATCTGAAGAGAGAAACTTTTATACGTGTTGAGCAAGACTGATCTCCTGTTAGTGTGTTCTCTTGAATTCTGAAGGGTCCCAGAACATTGTTGTATTTGACCGCAGGTGTTTCTGCTGTAACTTCAGCACTTGATGGTTCTGTTTCTGTTCTTCAAGGACTTTAAAAGATTACTTAAAGGACTTTAAAAGATTACTTAGCTTTTCACAATAAAACTACCCTAGAAAAAGTGCTTAAGTTCACTACCTCACTAGCTGTTCCTTTATCCCAATATTATATTGTTAGACAGCGTTCATAAAAGAACACTTTGTCTACTACCAGGCTTATTCTCCTTATTTGTTTTGCACAAGTTTCTTTTTTTTTTCTTTTAGCGAAGTAGTGTTTTTTTTCCCTTGGAAAGACTAGCCTAATGATGCAGGGATTTTTGGAATAAACCTGTATTCCTTTGGTGCTACTAAAAATACTAACCAATAATAATTGTGGCTTAACAGATTTTTGCTGAATGTTGTATTTCTGTCTGCAGTTTTATGCACAGGAAAGAATATTAGAATTTTACCACATGCCCGTTACCAATTGATTGAAATTTTTGTCCAAGTGTTGCTTTGTGGAACAGTACTTCAAAATTCATTCATCTGCAGTGACTGACAAATCTGTGGTAATATATAAGGGACAAAATTTTGTTAATTTCTGAGGTGTGAGCTTGTAAAAATAAATAGTTGATCCTGTAAATTTTAACAGCGTTTTAAATTATTCCAAAGACATCTCTTGACCCTGACATTCACTTCAAATATTTTCCTGCTGCAGATAGTTTTTCTCAGGCCTTCAATGAAAACAAAAATAAAACCCTTGAATGTTGATTTTCAGTTCAGCTCTTCAGAAAATTTGGTTATCAGCAAAACAGCCTGGAGTTGTCCCGCATAGCTCGGAGAAATATGAGTGTCTCGTGAAAAATTCTGTTGAGGGAGGAGAATCTCCTGCAAATCAGAGTTTGGTGGATGAATACTGGCAGACTCCCATCATCTTGCCACAGGTCTGAAAGAAGGAGATGCTTGTGTATCCATCCTTTTTCTCTTAGGACAGCACTTGATTCTTCTCACTGCTTTCAAGCTTGTGAGGTTAAGATGCATGTTTTAAGACAAATTATACTTGGTTCTGACTAGAAACTGATGAAAAGGAGACTCTTGGAGCGCTACTCAAAAATAACATGCAGTTGGACATTCTGACTTCCAAGTTATTGGAAAGGGAGATGCATTTTTGAGTGGATGACTGACAAGAGACCTCATTATTCACTTTCTCTTTATGAGAAATCTGCTAAACGTTTGTGGCCTTGACTTGTGACTCTATGCATGCAGCAGCATTACGGTGTGTTTGAAGGGAATGGAAAACAAGATACCTAAATGCCTTTCTTGATTAGACCCCATGCTACTTTGGAATAATTTGTTTCTTGCTGTGCCTGTTACAACGAGAAGTGTTGAAAGGGAGTAGTATGTCAAAGTTTGATGCTGTAATTTTTCTGTTTTGCTTTTAAGACACACCTAATTTTGTTTCTACAACAGTGATACGATAAAATAATTTCCTGCTTTTGTCATCACTCAAAAAAGGCATGTAATGCAGTATTGATCCAAGTAGCAAAGGCAAGGTGCTCAAAAATGAACTAGATTCTTCTGTGAGGAAGAAATCTTAGGATTCTTCACAATTTGTCAATAATTTGTCACTGAATGACAAATAATAAAAACTGTTTTAATTGTACAGAGCTGGCAAAGCTACGTAAAAGTGCAAATGCTAACTTATCTGCAGGTAAAAAGTGGTCTGCTGTGTGAAATGTTACAGGAAGGAGTGGAAGTATTAAGAGAAGGAAGATGACTGCAGATAGCGATGACTTTTAAAACAGATGTGAAACTCCTGACGCAATTAAGAGCATAAATACTGAGTACAGTGTTAGCCAGAAAGGCTTTATAATCAGAGGATATCAAGTAGGACCTGAGAGAGGTTACCTCTTAAAGCTAATGAGACAGCTATTGGAATACAGTCTCTGCTTTGATTTTCACAGTTTAGGAAGGATGCAAACACGGAGACTTTCAGAGAAGAGGCAAAAAAAAAAAGGCTGTAACTGATATTTGGGCCTTAGAAGGAGAGACTTGATAAACTCTTGGCTTAGTTGCAATGGAAGCATTAAGGGTTTAATTCAGTTAATAACTACAATGAAAAGAAATGTCATACTTTAATATTCATTCATATTAAAGAACTATAATGAGTTCTTCAGCAAACAAAGGTGCAGCAAGATCCAGTTAGCTTAACTGAAGTATTCAGAAAATAGAAATTAGGCACAATTTTTGCTGTTGTCAGTAACAATTGGGGAAGCTTACTGTGACAACTTTTGCAGAGCTAGATGTTTTCAAACAGAATTACTTAAAGACAGTTCTCAGAGGCATCTTCAGTGCAGAAAGTTGAACTAGCTGTTCAGAGATCCACTGGCAGATAAAACAATAATGTGAATATTTGTTATTCAAATGATCTAGATTAGTGGCCTCTTCAAAATGGAACAGATTAAAAATTGTTAGTTAACTTTGTAAGTAATACTCCTGTGATAACTTTTTTTTCCCGAGTGGTTGAACTTAGCTCATGGCACACGAAGGTTATCATAGAATAGAATCACAGTCATACAGGTTGGAAAAGACCTCTTAAGATCATGAAGTCCAAGAGTTACAAACCTGTGAACATAGTTTCTATTGCACTGTAGGATTTTTGGTCATGGAGAGTATGTTCTTCTGAGTGCAGTTTTGAGGTCAAGTGAAACTATGACAGATCTGTTGGCAGCATATATGCTTTGATTTGCTTGACTGGTTGTTATATTTGCCAGATTGGCTTTTAGTATGAGTTGGCCGTAACTACAGAGCTTCATCTATTTGGACAGTATCTGAGTATCATGAAATTGCTTTACTGTTTCAGGTTTGCAGAATTTGCATATGCCAAAACAAATGTAAAGTTCTTGAGTTTCTTGTTTTCTTTGCCAGGACTTGTTACAGAAAGGTTGACATGCTTGCCTGGGTGGCTTTTTACAGAATTATTTATAAGGCCCTTCTACTTCCCCTCCCCCCAGCATACATATGCATTATTTCAAAATTAAATTCACTGATTTGAAAGAGAGTAATTGATACACTCTGTAGGTAAAGATTTCTGTTTGGATTAGAGAAGCGTTGTATTCATTAAACTTGTCAATTGTAGATCATGTTTTTGTGGAATAATGTGAATTTAGGGAATAATTTGACTTAAATAATCTTTCAAGTTGGTTTTAGGTTTATCAAACTGTTGTTTTTTTTCCTGATGTTTCCAATTTCATTTTCTTGTTTGTTACAGTTAACTTTGGTTTAAGTATACTGAGAATTAAAATGTAGAATCTTTTTTTTTTTTCTGAATTGTGATACATATGTTTTCACTCAATAGAAAGGATTAGTGTGTCTTGCAGAATTCCTTGAGGAGGCATGGTATAAGCTGAAAGAACTTGTAACTCATAAGAACTTTCGAAATCTTTGCTTTAAATGAAATTTCCTTTTCTTATGTATAAGATGATGAAGTCAAGATACATGATCAATTATCCAAATGAAACTGCTGTCAGTTTTTCTCCTCTCCATGCCAGAGTCTGCTGACTTATCTATTTGGATACTTTCCTTGTAATTCATTGTGACTCTAAAGGAAGCAGGCAAAGTAGTTGGACATAGGAGGGTGACAGCTTGATAGTGACATCTGGCTCCTTGCTATCTATGTTTCTGATTCCCTTCCTCAACTTCAGCTTCGACTGAATGTGAGAAACGGATCTGGGTGTAGAGACTGAGATAGCTACAGGATGAGACGAGAAGCAGGATCAACTAGGTTACTTCTGTTTATATTAAGATCAAATCCGTTTTATTTAAGTATTAAATAAGGCAATATTGAATGGAAATTGCTCACACATCATTTTCTGCAGTAATTTCACTAACGTTTAAAATAATAAAAGCCTGTGGTTAAGATAGTAAAGCTTCTTATTGTAAAAAAAAAAAAATGAAATTTTAAAGAAATCTTCTGTAAAATTACATTTTCTTCTTTTTTGAAGCTATTTGTGATATTTCTTTAAAAACATGCAAAAAAAAGTGTGTTATACAGCAGTACAAAGTGACAGTATTTTGATCTGAGGCACATGTTTTTTGTGGCTCAGGAAGTTCTTGCAGTACAATCTGTGTAGGTGTTCTTGTGAGTCCAATTCATTTGATAAAGTGAAATTCCTTCTTAATGTTTTCCTAACTTCAGAGAGTTGAGAGAGCTACCTGAAGTATAAATAAAAATAGCTCGTCTGTGCCTCCTCATGGGCAGTTGACTAAAACCCAAAATGCTGCCATGTTTAGGAGTGGAAGAACAGAGATTGATCTCTCTCCATGTGTGTAGAGTTGAGTTAATAGAAGTTCCTATGTGGTGCATCCTGAACAGGGAATGATGTGGAATCATTTTGATAAATAAGGAGGAAGGAGGTGTGTTTATCTGGGATGTGTTCGTTTGTGCGTTTAAATCCCCAGTATGAGCAATTTGCTTTTATTTTAAAACCAAAAAGTTTGGCCATTACTGGGGTAAAGTAACATCTTTAATTTGCTGTTTTATCATGAAGAGCTGTGCACGCAGAACAGGTGCTGTCATTACCCCGTGCAGTTGTTCTGTCAGAGAAGCTGCCTACCATAGAAAAGCTTGTGAGAAGGGAAGCTGTGAACATGCTGACTAATTTTGGCCTAAGCAAAAGGCAGTGAGATAAATACTTGGAAATTTTTGTTTAAAAAAAAAATCTTGAAGAAAAAATATAAACCATTTCTGGTCTGTTATTAGTGATGTGAGAGCTTTACATTTTTTCCTGTAACTGTACCTAAGGATTTGAGGTTTCAGTGATTCTGCTTTTGCCACTAGTTATCTTACATCGGCTTATTGCAGGATTCTGAGGATAAGCCTTTTTGTTGAAGGAAAAAAATCATCATTTGAAAAAGAACCATAGTAATAGGTGTGTTAGCATTATATTTTACTGGTTTCAAACTAAGTAAATATGTTAAATTGTCTTTTTTGGAGCTTTACCACAAAAAAAAAAAAAACAACCCTCAACCTAGTTAAACCTTCCAATAAAAAAAAATCTCCCCCATGCACTGCTTTTTCAAACCTGTTACATCTGTTACTAGAAGTAAGTTCCAGTATCCCTGGAAAGATGTTTTTTTTCTTCAAACTTGTTTTTGTGGAAGAGAATATTACTGTAGAAATCTGATCTGTTTCAGAAAATATAGAGCATGGCAGTCTTCTGAAACATTTTTAAGCAGCAGTATTTACAGCTCTGTCCCAGTTACACAGATTAGTTGCTTTCCCTTGGTTTCCTGTATTTCTTAAATATCCTGCTGTTTTATGTCCTCCAAAAGCGAGAGTCTTCTTCAACACTTCTCTGTGTGCGTTTGTTACTGAGCTTGTCAGAGTAGCTGAGCTGTAAATTATTCATACCTATCGGTAACAAAAACATGGAAGGAAATCTATGATCTGCCCTACTGTTGTGTTTCAAACATACCTGTTCACTTGAGAATGTAGGGGCAAAAACATCTTGTGTTTTGTTTGTTTTTTTAGTCAAGGCAAATAATTATTGCCCAAAGCCCCATCCAGCCTGGCCTTGAGCACCTCCAGGGATGGGGCATCCACAGCTTCTCTGGGCAGCCTGGGCCAGGGCCTCACCACCCTGTAGAGAATTTCCTCCTAACCTCTAATCTAAATCTCCCCTCTTTTAGTTTAAAACCATTCCCCTTTGTCCTGTCACTCTCTGCCCACGTAAAAAGTTGCTCTCTATCTTTCCTAGTAGCCCTCTTTAATTACTGAAAAGCCGTGATGAGGTCTCCCTGGAGCCTTCTCTTCTCCAGCTCTCTGGCTGTGGCCAACCAGCCAATTCCTTATCCACTGAATATTCTACCGTTCAAATCCATTTCTTCTGAAGTTATTGAGTGCCTCAGCCCTCCCAGTGTCAGTTGTTAGCATTTCTCCCTTCTCATTTATTGGAGGAGGAATGCTCTCCTTGGCCTTCCTTTCCTGAGCAGTGGACCTCTAGAATCCTTTCTTGTTACTCTTTGCAGCCCTTGCCAGGTTCAGTTCCACCTCTGCTTTGGCTTTCCTGGTCCCGTCCCTACACATGTGGATGGCATCCCTGTACTCTTCCCAGGCCATGTCCCTGCTTCCCTTACCTGTGCATTTCCTTCTTGCGCCTCAGTTTGATGTGTAGGTCCTTGCTTAGCTGTGCTGTTTTCCTGCCTTGCCTTCTTGATTTCTTACACAGGGGGATGAAGAGATGTTGTGCTGTAAGTGTCCTTAAAGATTTGCAGGCTCTGATTCTGTCCCTAAGGACAGTTTCCTAGGGGATCCCATCCACTAATTCTTCAAGGAGCTGCGGGTTCATTCTTCTGAAGTTCAGGGTCCTGGCTTTGCTCTTTGCCATGGAACGCACGTTTATGCATTGGTTCCTCTATACAAATTAGGTAATGCACTTAAACACAGGAGGAACAAATGAGGTAATTTCATGTAATTACATTCTTCTGGCTGATGGTGATTTCATGTCAGCTGTCACCCTTGACATCAGCGGGCATTCACGCACCTCCTGCTTAAGTGCTTTGCTTATTCAGACACCTGCAGCTGACAGGTTAACGCAGACTTAATTTTCAAATCTTCTCACTTCTTCTGAAAGAATACTATATTTACCTGATGTAATATGAGGAATAATATGATCATTTTCCAATTCAAGTGATGTCAAGTTCACCTTTCTTACTGGCAAAACGCTGTCTGTGCTAATGATTGCAATCTCTCTCCACTCATTTGAGAGTGTTTACTTAGCTAGGGAAATAAATGAGACACTTCAGCAACCAGGGAATCGTAAAATGTATTTTCAGTGTGTAAACTTCAGCTTTTGTGGAGAGTAAGGATTTCCTGGGATTTCTTCTAGTAAGGAAATTCCAGGAAAGATCAGTTGAATTTTTCTATATATTTTTAAGAATTACTAATTTGGAGGAGGGAATAATTGTCATCTAGTGTGCTTTCCATGTTGGAGAATTGTATTGCACAGCACCTTCGTTAAGCTGTGCTGAACTCCCAGCCTGACACTGGCTGGGAATCCATGATGTTAAAAGCCCAGTGCTTTTATTTGTATGTGTAATATCTACATGCATGTGTATACATATGTGTATGCATAAAAATAATCTCTTTAGGTGTATCCTTGCTATAAATGAGTGGTTTTTTGTAACTGTACTGCGTGCATACGAAAAAGACCTACTGTAGTATATATTCAACTAGATTTTACGTGAATGGCACAAGGAGATCCATTTCTGTGTGCTTGCACTTCTTTGGAGGCAACTTTGTTCATGCATTTTTAGTCTCAAGAGAGTACTCTGACCATTTAAATGGTCTGGTCATCTCTGAAATTAACATCTGAAGTTTGATGCAAAGAAGAATGTAAGTCTTGCAAGAGGCATATGACCAGAATCTGTGTGTGCCTGTGGGGATAGATAATACATTTTTATGCTAGGGTAAAATAAAAGAAGTCTATCTTCTTGCTGATTTTTATAAAAGTTAGCTTTCTTTGCTTTCTTCTTTGAGGAGAATGTTAGCAACATGATAAACAGCAGAAATGAAGGTGAACAAATGCTTCTGTTGTTGTTTTTTTTTTTTTTTTAAGAAACCTTTTCATTAATGCTTAAACATTAAAGAAAGTTCCCTTTAGGGAAATCGTGACATGGAATGTGCATTTTTTTAAAGAATTTAAGCATGAAAATGTCACCAGTAGTTCACTACACAATCTTTTTTTCTGAGTGAAGGTGTTTTATAGCTTTAACATGATAACAGTGTGCTCAGTATTGAGGCAAGGTTGTTAGTTCCACACAGTATTGATCAAACTGAATTTTTGCCTTTGTGTATTGAGGGTTTAAAAAAAAAAAAAAATTGAGCACTAGCTTCCTTTAAATGTTTTTTGTTGTTGTTGTTGTTTTTTTCCCTCTCCTTGCTGTTTTGATCTCTCTTGCTGGTGTGGAATGAATATCGTTGCCTGGCACAGGGAAGCCCATGGTGGAGGTGCTGTTGGACTTCTATCACCAAACTTCATCTCTTTGTGCTGTATTACAGTATTGTCGTGGCAGGGCTGTTCACTAGGGTTTTGTGGCAAGGCCTCAGAAGGGGGAAATTCAGCCTATTGCCCTTACGCTGTGCAGATCCAGTTGGAGTTGAGATAACATCATTTTAAGTTTGTGGTAAGAGTTCTGGCTATCAATTTGACGCTCTTGTTTTGCATGTCATAATTGAACCCCGAAATAATGAAAAAGCATTTGCTCAAGGACGAAAAAAGTCTCTTCCTCACTTTCTTGTTCTGTATCAGAGAGATGAGTGTTTTCTGAGCTATAGTCAGGAACTAAAGCATGGTTTTGCTTTACTCTCAACTACATCTAATTACTTCTTAGGGTAATGTTCCACTCTAATGCAGGGGGAATAACGTTAGCAAGTGGTGCAAGACTAAAAAGACGTAATAGTGGGAAGGTTGGTGCTTTGTGTTTTTTTTCTATTTTTTTAGAGGGTCAGGAATATGACCGTGAGTTGCTGAAGTTCACAGTACCTTTTCACACTTCCCATGGGTAAAATTGTTAAAGCTGTTTTTTCAAGCAGATTGATCTCAAGTAAGATCATAGAATGTCTCGAGTTGGAAGGGGACACGCAAGGATCACGGAGTCCAACTCCTATAGGAGTTAAGCAGCTTAGGTATGCCGGGACAGGCATTTTAGGCATGCTAAGCAGTGTTGAGGATGTTGCTAGCAATGTTCTCTATTAGCTGCCCTAATCCAAGGGGAGGAAATAGCAAATGGAAATACGAGGAATTGGGTGTCCATTTACAGTTCTTAATTTCCTTTAAACTCAACGTGTACTTTTCAACTTGTCTAAATGGGTCTGCTTTAGAATCTATATAGTCTTTCTAAGGTGTTCTAGCTTTTCCTGGTAAGAAGCTGACTGTCTGCTGCCTTATTTTAGGAGAAACAGGAAATTAATTCGAATAATACTGCTTACTGATCCTCAGAAATGAAATAATACCGATGTAAATTTTTACAGGTGTTTTAGATATCTTCAATCTTTTTTGCCTGTTTTTATTTTGGTAGTTGAGATATCAAGAAAGCTGCCAATATGTTTTTTTTTTTAAAAAAAAAAAAAAAAAGAACAACAAACAACTGGTAGGGATTTGTGAGGGGAGAGAGACTTCTGTGGTAGCTTCAAATACTATGTTAGAAGTGTTTTACGTTTACGTGTCTATGTAAGGAAGCACCACCTGTGGAAATATGGTATATTTATTTATATATATTTATTATTTTTTTTTAAGAAGGTAAACCTTTATGCAAAGCACTTGGAGTTTTTGAGTTGGTAGAAAGTCATTTTGTGTAGCTTGGTTGAAGTTTCTGTCGTCTAACCAACTCCTTATCTTGAGTTAACATATATATTAACTCAGTTAAAGAGAAAAATCTTTGAAATGTGTAACCTACCTGGGAGGAGACTTGGATCTGTTGTTTGCAGTAATCAGTGTAGTGATATGAAGGTGCGTCAAAAAATCACCTCTGGAAAATGGAAATGATACACATTTGTCTTTGCCAGCTGCTCTCTTGCCCTGCTTATTCATGCATCTTATTTCTGTTTCTTTGCTCTGAACTATGAATTCCTGGATAGCCTCGTAATTGTTGTGAAAGGACTCATGGAAGGCAACCTGCACTTGTTTATCCTCTTGTTCTCTATGCCAAGGTAGACAGGGAGTTCCCTGATTTTTGGTAAAACACCTGAATAAAACTGTTCTGCATGTGAACCAAAGTGTAATTCAAGAGATAAAAATAGGAAGGGAACAACAACAAAAAAAGCAATAGTGAGATGGCTTGGCTGCCAGCTTGTTTGTAGTTGTAGTAGTGCTCCAAATCTTACTCTTTTCAGGTGCTTGTTTGTATTTTTTCTGGAGTGCAGTGGAAACATGTTTTTCATCCCCTGGCCTTTTTACGAGGAATGCCTCGGGACATGAAATGTTTCAGCAGCTCACTAGATTCAGTCAACTTTGTTCATTGAACCTGATAGTTCTCAGCAGTGTGTGCAGGTTAAAAAATGATTCCTCACTGTTAACTGGGGATGGGCTGGGGGTTAAGGGAAGGAAGAAAACAGCCCCAAAAATCTTTAATTATTTTGCTGTAGCTATAGCAAGGAAGAAAACGGATTAGAAGGGGATGATATACAGCACCTGAGCTGTTAGGTCCATTCAGACCAAAGTGCAGCTCTAGGAAAACAGCCTGCCTGCTAGCTGCTGGAGTAGTAAATCCCTCGATATTGATATGTGAGAGCTCAGGGTGAATTTAATTTGAGCTGTTTTATTATTGCCTTTGCTTTTGTTTCTGATGGGCAGATAACTGCTGTTCTTTCTAGAGGGGTTTATGCTGTTTGGCTCAAAATTAAACTGCAGTTTCTGAAATAAAATTGGACGTACCTAATTAAAACAGAGATGTAAACAGAAGATAGCAAACTTGTGTTCTGTAATGTGTAAGAGAAAATTAGAAGCTAATATTTCATTTTAATGATCAGTAGTATCTTGGAGTTCCTTGGCTATTTTATTAGTTAAACAGTGCAAGCCCTTGGCTTTAACTGGTTTATTGCTCCTGCCTTTTCCTTCTGGAGGTGTTCCTTAGCATTTTAGAAAGACAGACCTACTTTTATGTTGTTTTTCTGAAGTAAACATATGCATGTAGTATCCTTTTCATCCCTTATTAGTAACGTGTCCCCCTCCATGTTATGTATGACTGTTACACTAAGGTCTTGGACTGATTTCCACAGAAGCTTCTGCAAATGCTAACTTGGAGAAAAAGATGAAAACTTCTTTCCAAAGGGAGGATTGTCCTGAAAACCAGCTGTTAGAGCACAGCACAGGCTTCTCTGTTCCAGATAAGGGACAGGGCATGAGAGGAGGAAGGGCAGGAGAGGAAGTGAGGCTCTGTAAGTTATTTTGCTCACAGTGTAAAACATTTGCTTCTGGGGGCATAATGAGTATTTAATCGGGTAGTAGAGCGATCAGGCTAGTGTTTTCTTTCTTTGGCAGAGCACTCTGCATTCAACTTAGTATGTTATGAATTTCTGGAAAATGTTACTGCACAGTCGGTATATTCTCTGAGGCCATTGCTCTGCTAGAAAAATGCAATTTTTTATGATTTTAGTTGCCTATGGAAGACAGCCATATTTTATTTCAATACAGCAGGCCACATAAAAAAGTACTGAAGAAAATCATGTTTTGTCTTCTTATTTTTACATTTGGCAAATAAAAATGGCTGTGATAAGCTGTTCAGTTACTGCTGAGACTTGGGTATTGTGTTTCCATTAAGTTATTTTATTTCCTCCCCTATGTAGAACTGTAGAAAGTGTTCTGCACAAAGATTTTCATGGAATTAACGTTAGCTGAAATACACTTCAGACATCTTAATTTAAACACGCCAAGGCTGTATCATTTTCACTCTTTAAACAAGTCTTAATTAGTTATCTCCATAAAGTGTCACTACCATAAACTATCATGCTGTTAAACTTTCTGTTAACAAATAATGTCTGTGCTGTTGAGAAGGGTCAGATTCTAGCAGTGTCTCCAGTTGAACAAATTGGGTTGTATGTTAGCCAAGAGATGGAAAGGGGAGTCACAGAACACTATCTGTGGAGTATAAATAAGTTGAATAAACTTCCTTGCTTTTCTGCTGCCCAGTGCTTCTTTCCATATGCCTGGTTTCTGAGCACAGGAGACTGTCCTAAAACCCTTCATAAATCCCTTTTGACGCTGGAGGGAGTGAAGGGGAAAGACAGGCTTTGAGTTACAGCACTGATTATTGCCGGGGGGTGTTTTTTGTGCTCTCTGCCTGGCTGGTGGGCATTTGTAAACTTTGTATTATCTGCACTGAGACTTTTTATTATGGACAAAAGTGAGGATATTAACAAGGTATATATATCTTACAACAACAAAAAAGGGATCATAAGTGCTCTGTGTGTATGTTAGTATAAAATTAACTAACATACAGTACAGTACTGTTCAATGGGACACTGCTGCAACTACCATAAACTTATTCTTTGTGCTTGGCCAAAATCTTGGATGTCAGGGGAGGTGTGTGATCGTGTTTACTGCCTAATTTCTCAGTGTTAGTTTTTTGGAAAGGATGTAAACCAGCATTTTCCTATCGTTTGCTGGTGTGGATTGTAGATTGTCTTTTGAAGATAACTTTAATGTGTCTGTGTTCTGATACTGCTGTTTCAGTTGGAGGTTTGTTGATACTGCATGATATGAGACAGAAGTCATTTTAATTAGGCTGCGACACCTGGATGCCAGAGGAAAGTGTTGGCTGCATGGCGGTATGTTTGAGTCTTTTAATCAGGCAGTGAGCAAATTGGTTTAAGGTGGTTACAAATTGATGCTGTAGTTGCTAGTAGAGGTTTGGGAAAGTGTTTCAGCTTGTTAATGAAAGATGGGAGGGAAGGAAAGAAATGAGGTGCTTTATTACTCTCTGATGCCTACCTAACTCAGAATTTCAACTTTTCTTAAACGTGAGAACTACTGAAAAAGTTGACTATACTGCAGGATGAGGCATTTTCTTCACCCTATGTTATGTCTGGTTCCAAGTCCAGCATAGTGCTGAAGCCTCATTGCAGATCAAAATGTCATTGATTCAGCAGTTTGGATCAGGAGAGTACTTTAAAAAAAAAAAAAAAAAAAAGTGAAAGTGAGACTTGGCATGGCAGAACCTCCAATGTGTAGCAGGCATAAAGTCACAGCCAGTGTTTTGAATTGGTTCCCAGAACCACACTTTTTGTACTTCCTGCTGATTTTCATGCATGAGTGAGGAGGATGTTTTTTTTTGTTGTTGTTTGAAAGACTTGAAGATAATTATGATAATTTAACCTTAACCTGTCCTATGACCTGTTCATAACGAGCGATAGTGTTAGTGACGGCTTGCTGTCACCGTTGCACTGCTGCAGTTCTGTACAACCCTAGTGCTGTGCCATTTTTGGCAACCTGCAGTTAGAAATAGCTCTCCCCAGACTTAATCCTTCCCAAAAAATGATTGAGCTGAGCAAAGTCACGGTGACGGTGCTGTGGATATTTCCATAGGGAGTTCTGGAATTGCTACATCCTAACATAAGCTAATACATATTTTAAAAAACAGAAGACTCTTTATCCCTCTCTTTTAAGAAAGTTAGAGCCTTGCTAGCTTTAACTAGGAGGTTCCAACTGTTGGGAAGAAATAATAGGAAGTGCTATGAGGGCACATCTCCAGGGGCAGTGAGCGCTGCCTGCCTTACCAGGCCTGTTTCTGGGCCATGGGGTAATCTCAGCGATCCCGTCCTTGTGATCTGCTTCTCGTCAGCAGCTTGCTGTGCGTGCAGCTTGGAAATAAATGCAGAGCTGATTGCAACAGTCACAGCCGTGTAAAAGGACTTGGGGTTAGGCGTTGTGAAACCAGCATATGAGGGGAACTCCCCCTCTTGGTTAGAGGCAGACCTCCACAGTGGGGTCGCTCTTTGAGTACCTTTCTACCTTGGTGAGCTCCTGAAGATCCTGAGCAGCTTTCCCTGGGGACCTGAGCTGGCAGTGCTTGCAGAGCTGGGTTGTCAGAACTCAGAGAACTAAGATCAGAGTTTTAGCACGTGGTTAACTTGGCGATGTGTGTTTTTGCTGTTTACATCTGATCTGTAAGCCGTTAGCTTGTATGAAGTGCCTAAAGCCCTTGTTCTTCAGAGCCTCGGCTGCTTCTGAGATGGAAGCTTCCTAACAGCAAGCACCGTGTCGGCAGCTCCCTGCCTGCTCGTTCCCTTGAGATTCTGGGCCTGATCCAAACGTAGAGCGGCATTAACCAGAAAACTAAACGGAGGTTTGTGGGGAAAAGCTGCACCTCTAATTGCACGCTGTAATTGCCCCAGACACCACCAGGTATGTAATTACAAGTGGCCTTTCGAAAAGCCCAAGGAGCTTGGCCTGGCAACCCGAGGCCGTCAGCATTGCAGAGAGGCCACGACGGGTTTTCGTGCAGCTGGGGCCAGCTCAGATCACTGATTTAGGGCAAGTCCAAGTGCGTGCAGCCTGGCGGTCCTGCAAGGAGCACTGCAGCTGGGCTGAGAGGCCTGGGGGGCTCCTTGGGCAGGAACTGCAGCAGAGCAGAGCAGAGCAGGCGTTGCCATTATCAGGGCCAGCTGTAGGTGGGTGTGACTGCAGCGCTCTGATACTCGCTCAGAGGTGCTTTGTGACTCAGCCCTGGCTGGAAAAAAGCCCTCGAGGGAACAGTGAGAAGTGGGGGGATGCTGCTGAGCCCTTACACCAAGTGGGGGCTGAAGGGCTCTTCAGTGAGTTTGAGGGATTTGTTTACAGGAGGGATAGAATTGGCATTAAAGGATTGTATTGATTTAATACATACGTTGTTGGCTCATACTCTTGTTTGGAAAACGCTTATTAGATTATTCAGTGTGGCTGTTTATTTAGACCACGATAGGACTTAAAACTCACCAAACACATATTGAGTATGCTGAATATAGCGTAATGGAACTGCAGCTACAGTAGAGGATCACAAATAAACTATATTCATGTTTTCTGAAGTATTAAAGGGACTGATACCAACAATTTGTTTAGACAAACTGTCTGATAAATTTCCATCTTCTTTTTTTTCCTTTGAAAATGGGGATGAATTTACCTCAGTAGAAATTAATGTGTCTGTGGTAAGCAACCTACAGAAATATGTGAAGATATTTAGTAACTGTATCTTAGTAGAGTCTGGAAAGGGTACAGTAAATAGATAAAGACTATTAACAGGATGATTAATACAAAAATAATAAGTGTCTATCTCATTCTGTAATCAGTCTATGAAAAAGATCAAGCCTCTGTTGATATGGCTGATGGCAGAGCACAGCCTTGTAATTATAATGTTCTTACATGCATTTAAGGGAATTAGTCTTTCTATAAATGCATATTAAAGTCTAAATTCTGGAATATTCTAACTTACAGTGAACGAGGTGACTTTATATGTTATGCAAGTTCAATTTTTTGTTATTCATACGTTTGCAATGCACATGAGTATGGCTCTGACAAGATAGACACCCCCCCCCCCCATCCTAAGTGTCATTCCACCTGGCTCTGAGCACACCAGGTAGTGTTGGTGTAGCCCTAATTGTCTTGCTTTAGCTAGGAGACATTTCAGAAGACTTCCTTTTTCCTCTCCCTACCACCAGTCTTTAAAGTGAATGTCATATATTTGCTAGCCAAAATAGTGCTGGAAAAGGTTTAGAATTACTGATGCTTCGGGTTGCCAGTACTGTGTATGCACAACTCGATCTTTATCCTTTGTAGGGGACTAAACGTGTGAGTCATGGTGTACCTCTTTTGTGATTGTTTTTCTAACCTGCGTGTGGGGGCACAGGTTTGAAATAGTAATTCTGTCAATGCTTGCATAGTCAGAAATCAGAATTTGTATTATAATCTCTCCTGTGCTGTACGTGGTATACTCCTGGTCATCATCTGTGTGTGTGGCTTTCAGAAGACTTGTAACAACTTCTCGTAATGGCTTCGTTCATTCCTACCTATTACTCCAGTATTGGTGGGGCTGTTTATTGGTGTTTATTGGTGGATGTTTATTGTAGTTGCTCATAAGACTTAGTCTTTGCTATTTACAAAGCTCTTTGACTTCATATTTAGCTTGCTCTACAGTATGTGAAGCTGCTAATTCCTATTGAATTCCTATTGTAGTATTCCTGGGTATTTAAAAACTCGGTAGAGGAAAAGACAAAAAGAATATAAAAGGTTTTTCTTAGTTTGGTGTGATTTATGTGAACACTTAAAAATCAGGAAGAATAGAAAAACTGAACAGTTTGTACTTAGAATTTCACTACAGCCTCCTACTCCTTCAAAGAGCAGGATGTTTATAATAAGATCACAAAGGGTAAATGGATGAGATTGTTTAACTGGAAATTAGAACCGTTCAGGTTGAATTGGTGACTTGAGCGTAGGCACAAATGTGGTTGTAAAAAGTGCTTAAAACTGTCTCCCTTCTCATATCCCAGCTATTCCTTTGTGTTCGAGTGCTATCATGGCAGGGAAGAAAACTAGGTTATCTCAAGAAGCAGTTGTTAGAAGGCCAGAAGCATGTGGCCCTCTGGGAAAGGCTGTTTTTAGTATTCTAGATGTTGGCACCTGTACTGCAGGAAAATTAATCTATATGCATAAATAGAAATAGTTACAAGGAGTCTCAAAAGGGTTAAGAAAACAGCATTGCTCCAGTGAACTTAAAAACGGTCCTTCTGCATGTAACGCTGTGCTAATGATAAACCCATTTGAACTTTCTAGCTTAATGTTGAGGAGAAAATATTTCTTAATTTTGGAGTTGACACGTTAGCATTTTTTCAGCCTACTGAAAAATAAAAGGCAAATAAACAAGCTGCATGTTTTGTAGTGGAGTGAGATTTGAGAGTAAAAGCAGTGCAAGGACAACCTATGTTATTGTAACAGGAAAAACAAAGTGAGCTTTACCCTTTATGCAACAGAAAAAATATGTGTATGTGTCTCCTGAAATACTTCTGCGTTTGACCTATGTCATGCTCCAGGCTGTGGATGATGTGCCCCCTTCCCACCTCCTTAGAGTGCAGATGCTTAATTTCTTTGCAAACAAACGTGGTAAATGTCTTTCTTCTTTCTTTTAGGGACCAGTTACTCTCCACAAGAAAATTCACATAACCACAGTGCTCTTCATAGTTCAAATTCACATTCTTCTAATCCCAGCAATAATCCGAGCAAAACTTCTGATGCAGTGAGTATTTTTGATTGGTATTTGTCCTTGCATCAATCACCCCATTCAAACAGACTTTTCAATAGCGTTTTGTCTAAAATGGGGGGAGGGGGTTGTACATTACTTGCTTTATTGAATTATCCAACATCAGGCTTTATTTTACAAACACTCTGCGTGCACAAGCTGCGATTGTTATATGTTGTAAAACTATTCTAATTGATAATCATTAGAGGTTTGAGGTATATATCTTGAATTTAAAATATGACATGATTAAATGAAGTAGATACAGAAAGAAATATTTCTATGAACTTTGTGGGTAAAATCGTATTGTCTAGTCTAAGTTTAATTATTTATAAGACAAAGTACATGTTATTGTATCTCAATAAGCATAGTGTTATATTGGGGGGGGGCTGGTGAGAATAAAAGAGAAGAAACTACTATAGAATGCAACAGGAATATAGCAGTCATGTCTTTAAACTATCAAAAATGAAACAGGCATTTAGAGATGGTCTAAGTAGGAAACACTGATACGGGTACATGTGAGAACACCACATAGTTTTAAATGTGTATGTTAAAACTCTGGGGTAGCCTTTTGTCCAACACTGTTTGTATTTTAAAGGCTTATGATTCTGCGGATGATTGGTCTGAACACATCAGCTCTTCAGGCAAAAAGTACTATTACAACTGCCGAACAGAAGTTTCACAGTGGGAAAAACCAAAAGAATGGCTGGAAAGGTATTTGCGTGTGTCTACTCTCGATCTATAAAGAACATACAACTCCTGTGGTCATGTAGAGAGTGGTTGAGTTTATGTAGTAGATTACTGCTATAATAGATTGGGTTCAAGTCTAGTCTTTCTGCACTGTACATGGCCTCTTGCACTTGTTTTCTCCCTTGATGATCCCAGAGGCAGGGGAGGGGAAATGCACATTTTCTTCGCTATCTTAGCAAGCCAAAACAGGGCTTCAACAAGTGCTGGTGTCAGGAAGCAATAGATAGTTTGCCAACCCCATCTGCAGCAGTGACCTATTTGATTTAATTCATCTTTATGTAACTTAACTGGTAGAAAGTATTACTAGGTGATGTACATTTTGACTTAACTTGTGCTTTCTTTTCTTCAGAGAGCAGAGGCAAAAAGAAGCAAGCAAAATGTCAGTTAACAGTTTCCCAAAAGATAGGGATTACAGAAGAGAGGTGATGCAGGCGACAGCTGCCAGTGGGTTTGCCAGTGGAAGTATGTGGTTGCTTTTTTGTTTTGTTTTGTTTTTACAGTAATATATTCTTGTCTTGCTTGCCTTACTGTTTTCTTTTCCGAACTTACAGAATAAAACAATTCCTTTTCCTTAACTGTTTTTCTCTCCTCTTTATATAAAAAAGCCAAATCTGATGGTGCGGACAGCTCTCCCAAATGTTGTTCCTTAAAATAACCCTGAGCATTTATTAGTCCAACAGTTGCTTAATGCTTTTCGTGGTACTCCTTTCTGCAGCTTTCACTGTGTAACTTAATCTCTCCATGGGTAGTTATAGAAGCTTGCATGGTTTATGGTATAGTTGAAGTGTTGCAGTTATTGAGACTTGTCAATTCTGAGCATGAAATTAGAAATAAAGAAGTCTCTCCTAAAACCTTGATTTAACACCTGAAAATAGTAAAAATAACTTGATGGATTATGATATTGGGGTTTTCAGAAGCCTGTACATGTTATTGAAAGGGTATTTGTACTGAGCCCATACAATTAGCAAAGCCTTTCTCAGACTGTGAATTTCTATTTGGAATTTTCTTTTTCCTCATACCTAGCTTTAATCTTTGCCAAGTTTTTCTAGGAAATGTGTGACCGTTTCCTAGAAACGTGTGAGATTTCTTCTGTATGCAGATTTAGTTTTGTTAACTTCATAGCATATGTCTCAAGATGGTTTAAAAGGAGAAACCAAAGTTTATTTTTCTAAAGTATCTTTTTTCTTTGTATTGCAAGGGACTTGACAAAGCAGAGGTGTGTAAAGGACTGTTTTTCTGTGTACGTTGAAACACATTGCAGTGCTAAAACGAAAAGCATAATTACATATGTCAGTAACAACTTGGTTTGTGACACGTGGAAGTCTAGGAATTGAGGGGAAAAAAAAGTTCAGGACTTGCATTAGCATGTGACAGATGCAGATTAGTTGCCCACTTCGTGTGTGGTTGTCTTGAACTAATTAAACTAAGAAATAATTCTTTGTGGTAGTACTGAAGTAACTGGAAATGGAATTCTTTGAAGGCTATGATTTGAAACTATTAAATTATACTTGGTGCTCAGTATTTTTAATGAACAAAAGAAAAATGGTGCAAATTATCTTCTAACACTAAATATAAGATGGATATAATAGATTTTGATTTAGATTCTTTTAGGAGACTTCAAAAGGTAACTTTGACTGTAACGCTCGTTATAAGCAGCCTTTCATCAAAACACAGTGCTTAACCGGAACTCTAAATCAAGGACAGGTCAGAGAAAATGCAGTTTGTCAGTGAGTAAAATGAATTTTGCCTTTTTTGATGCTAATCTGCTTGATATTTTTTAAATCATAACAAGTTCAGTCAGTTCTAGTTATTGATGTGCAACTGTATTAATCGCAGTATAATCTTAGACGAGTTTCTAATCTATTTTTTTTCCTTTTTGCAACGTTACTTGGGGAATCCTGAAAAAAAGTGGAAGACAAGCATTCCAGTGACGCCAGTAGTATGCTCCCACAGAATATTTTATCTCAAACAAGCAGGCACAATGACAGAGACTACAGACTGCCAAGAGCAGAGACTCACAGTAGTTCTACTCCAGTACAGCATCCCATCAAACCAGTGGTTCATCCAACTGCTACCCCAAGCACTGTTCCTCCTAGTCCATTTTCTCTACAATCTGATCACCAGCCAAAGAAATCCTTTGATGCTAATGGAGCATCTACTTTATCAAAACTGCCTACATCCACATCTTCCATCCCTTCACAGAAAACAGAGAGAAAAGGTACGTCTAATGCAATTCCTTGTAGTATTTAAAATGATGCAGTGCCTTTGCTTTGCTTTGTTGGTTCAAATATGTTGCTTCTGGAACTGAGATACTTCTGGTGTTGTCTGTTTGTAACCCAGTTAGTATTTTGATGTGTTTACTTAAACCACATTTGCTCTATCTTACACAATTTTAAATTGACACTGTAGTGTTTACTGGCTTATTCTGCAAATTATAATTTCAGATGATCTCTTAGTAATGCATTTTAGTTTTTTTCCTCCCTCATGTTCTTTTGGATCTTTGCCATTTTTTGAGTTCTTAACATAGATGTAACTACACTGTTTGAAAGTCATTTTGGACCATTACATTTTCTGAACTGCTGTTACGGTTTGGAAAGCTAGTGTCAAACTGCAAGTGCCATTTTTACAGAAAGCAACAAAGTTTTCTACATATCTTTAATAGCTGCTCTTCTGTTATGATCTGTGTTTCATGATATACTGGATCTTCAGGTCCAAGGCTGCTGAAGTTTGTATTTCTTTGTAATATACCTTAAACATTTAGAATAATCAAACAAAGATCATGACTCTCTGTGTGTTGTGAACTTTTAAAAATCTACAAATTAATTGGATTTACTTCCTTGCTAGGGAAGAAGTGCTAAAGAAGATCGTGGGACTGGAGAAGTGTATTATTAGTGATGTTTGGGTATAGTTGAGTTCCTAGGGAATAACATTGTCAGATGATGATGTTTTGGGGGAATTGGGAGAGGAAAAAAAATCGATAATCTGTTTTTAATATAAAGAGCTACCTAACTAGGATGACACTGGATTAATTTTTGAACAGCCTGTTGCCCTGTTGAAATTTGTGAGTCTGTCTAGGAAGAATGATAAGTCCTAAAAAGCACACCAAGACGACTCAGGTCTGATGTTGGTCTTAGGCTCTGCGTTTGCTTTCCTGCCTTCCTTTTTTTTTTTTTTTTTAATTAAAAAATTGCAGATATAAGTACAGATATAAGTACTCCAGATAATCCAAACTCTATTGTTCATTGGCAAATACTGCAATGTAAGGAAATAACATGTGAAGAATTTTGCTGTTTTTCATTAGATTTTGTGCAGTGTTCACAGGACCTGAAACATAATTGACGATAAATGCAGAGGAACAGAGGAAAGCCCTTTCCTATGCAAAGGAGGCAAGGTGTCTGTGTGTGGTTCCTGTACAGAACACCATGAAGTTACCTGCTTCAGCTCAGCCTCTGTGCTTTGAGTGCAGTTTGCACTCCTTTAAATGTGACAGTGCAAAATGTCCATGTGATATGTTCTATTCTTAAGCATATCCTCTCTTTTTTTCGTTGCTATCTTTAAAATGTACTGAAAGAAAACACATTTTACTCTGTTTTATATTCTTGTTCGGTGTGTGATTGGACTTCAAATAGGGTATTCTTTACCTGTTTACCACATACCTTTATTACTTGCTTCCAGTTAAACTGAGCAAGTGCATTTTATTGCAGCTGAAGGAATTTCCCATTGTGACAACTGCTAGAAATGTTGGCAGATAGTTCTAGTACTTCTTACATGTGACATTTGTTTGAGAACCAAGCATATACAATTGGGTACATAGTGTAGGTGACCATATGGGGCAGTCTTAACACTGTAAATCCTACCTGTCCATCTCTGTTCCCTTGGATGCTTCTGTCTTAATAACCATTTAATTCCTGTATTCCTACATAGTGATTTTTTTAAGCTCATATGAGTGAAATGGATATATTCTGCTGTACTGGTGCTTAGTTGATGTAAATATTTCATGACACTTAATTATGAGCAAATACAGCACTTCCTGAGCTTCAGACAGGGTAGTAATTGAAGGGTTAGAATAGGTGAATGTTAGGCTTGACACACTTATTCATGAGTTTCGACATGTTGCTTGAATTATCTCTCTTCATTCAGAAACAGAAAAATTCAGTGCAGATTAAAAAAAAAAAAGCATTTAAAAAGGGTGTTCTCAGTAGTCCTGCCTTTTTCTTTTTTTTTTTTTTTTTTTTTTTTGTGATTGTTAAGACTTTCATTTGGTTTTTGGATAAGAAAATTGACCAATATAATATTTGTAGCACCGAGTGTGTTTGAATGAAGGGAGTAAGCAGTGTTGTAAGCAATGTTTTTGTCTAGCTTTCTTTTGTTACTCATTCTCCCAGATTTGGTTGTGAACCTGTAGTATGATCGGTATATCATTTTTCAAGTATTTGTTCGTGGTTGTTGTACAATATGAAGAAAACCTTGTTCTGAGACAGTCAGTTCAAACAGTCTTTTAAAAGTATCTTTGTAGAATGGGAAAATGGTTTGAGAGGTTCATTTTTATGGTAGTCGAGCAAAAAAACAGCCTTTGATTTTTTTTTTTTTTTCTGGTCAATAGCTGTGCCATCCCTCTCTCTTTCTAAAAAGAGGTAAAGCTGTCTTTTAGCATTGCTTGTGAAAGTAGCTTGGTCCAAATGACTGAATAATATGTGAATTATCTTGCCTAAATGAATATTTTTATTCTTGTCAATGTGTTGCTGGTGGTGATATGCCACTATTTTAATAGTTCTGTTGTGTGTATTTTTTTTTTTTTTGATGCAGTAATAGCTATGAAGGAAAAAAAAAAACAAACACAAACAAGAACACTTTTTTCAGCTCAATCTCTTTTGCTGCAGGGGTATGTTGTAGTCCCACAAGGAGATTGAATAAAATCCCTGGCTGAACTATAGCTCAGCTCTTAGCAGTAGTCCTCTGCCCTCAATGGCTGGCAGTGGTGGAGAGTTCCTGGGGAACTATTTGACCTCTACCCTTTGATTTGAATGTTCCAGTCAGAATCTGCTGCTTCTGTTTGTGCTCACTGTGAGTGCTTTATGCAGGTAAAGTGTGGGGTTGCTTTTCCTACTTTTTGGCTGCTTTATCTGTAGGGCACACCACGTATTTTCCTATTTCTAATTCAGTTACTGTATGAAATATTTTACTGTCTGTATCTTAACAGCCTGTGTGTCTTTAGGATAATTCTCACACCTTTCCAAGTCCCGTCCTGTTTCTAGTCCAAGTCCACTTCTGTTTCTAGTGCAGCAATACTCTGAAAAATGTCTGGCAGAATTCAGCAGGATGGCCGCTGCGGTGTTGTGTGGGTGGTGATGTGGATGCTGACAGATCGAAGTGGTTGGTCAGTGACAGCTGAGCTTCTTCCTTATCCTTTCCTCACCCTCTTGCTTTTCATACTTGTAACACTTGCTAGTCTTCAACAGTGAGTTGGTAACATTGCTCCTGCTGTTGTTGATTCTTCTTTGGCAGAGTTTTGCAGTTCTAAGTATATTACTCAATTCATGCAGTGGTTACAAAAAAATGACATTGGTGAGGTTGTTAGAGGTTTGTTCCGCTGTTTCATACATGTTTGCTGAGCATAGCTTTTGCATTTATTTTGGCAATAGGGAAAATTATAAAAATTATCTTCTGAGACTGAAGTAATCCAACATGAATAGAATACATTTTTTATTATTATTTTGGAGAATTAGAGTACATTTGAGAGAACCCAGTTGCTGTTATTTCCTTAGTTGCATTTGTCCTGAAGTATTTACAAAATGCTTTGCTTCTAAATATTCATATATCTTGGTAGGGCTTAAGGTCCTTAATAGATGCAATTGAGCTGTGCGAAAAAGCTAACTGCGACTCACTGCTCAGAACGTGGTACTTCAGCACAAATGAACGTGTTACGATTCTTAGCGATCAGCAGTGAATCAGAGCAGTTCAGTGAGCTGTTCTGGGTGGTAGCTGTTGAATTATAGAGCAGAAGGGAGGTTTAGGGGGCAGGAAGCCATTGGCTTTCTGAACATTTTGTAGTGCTGGTTTCCCCCCATGGAGAGCACAGTATGAGAGCACGTGTGTGACTTGTCAATGGCAGAGATACAACTCAAGCTCACAATATATGAATTCAGGGAACTGAGCGTGTTGTGTCTTTTAATGTCATTAAAAGAAGCAAAACAGGAAAACGTGAGTAGTTAGAGCTACTGGAATGCGGAAGGGGTCGTATTGATAATTTGGGAATTACCCAGTCATTTGTGAGTAATTTCCACATTATTATTATATACATATATATATGTATATATATCTTTGTTGGAATAAATCACCTGTCCACATAAATTACAGAATAAGAGCAAGCCATCTACAGCAGTCTCCAGCCACGATGTGCAAGGAGCCCCTCAGCGTGCTGACTGTCAGGAGGAGGCCTGTGAAGGAGGCTGCTGTGTGCGCACACAAATTCCTCATCCCTCTTCACTTCTGTGACACACACACACACTCTCTCTCTCAGATTCCTCGTCCTCCCTCAGTTCTGTGTCACAAACACACACAAGAATTCCTTGTCCCGCCTCAGTTTTGTGGCCCACCCGCATCCCTGTGCAGCGCAGCATGGGGACAAGAAGGGCAGGCCCGGTGCAGGCCCAGCTGGCACTGTGTGGTACTGACAGGGCTCTGCTGGAACAGGACGCATGGGGGGACTTAGTTTTTCACTTCCCTGCATTAAATCTAGTCAGAATAACTTTATTTCAGTGGCAACATACTAGGCCGAGAACTTCATTTCACCTGTAGATCCTGGTTTGCTTAGGAGCAAAGTGGTCTTGTCACGAGAGGCAGTGACTGGTGACAGCAAGATTCAGGAGCCTTTTAACTTACTGCCACAAACTTGGAGAATCTAAGCTTTTGTCTTCTATCTAGGCTGTAATCAAAGAACGTTGTGGCACAGCTGTCTAAAATAATCTGTGGTAAATTTTTCTTGAAAGGATTACTTGGCCCTTTTGTTAAAAAATCCATAGTACTTGGGAATGTTCAGTATTTCAGTTCTGCCTTGAAATGACGTTTCGGGGGCAAGCAGGAGTCTCCAGTTCACTTCTTTCACTTGCCCCTTCGTGAAACCTGCAACCAAGATGCACCTTTGTGCATCTCAGATTTCTCGTAGTCCAGCAGAATGATTATAAATAGAAAGCCCTCCTCTAATCATTGTGGTCTTCAGAAATGCTTTGTTCTAATGTAAAACCGCTTACGAGCTCTTCATACTACTGTAAATTAATCTCCACGCCTGTTTTGTGTTTGCCATCTGGTTGCTTTCTTTTCCTACTTTTTTGGATGGCTTCAGTTCTTGCTTCTCCCCCGTGATAACAGATACTGGTCCAGAAATGTGTTTTGGTCTTAAAATATATATAGCCTGCATCTAATTAGTTTGTTTATCTGTTTGGGTTTTTTGCTTGCTCATTTTGATTCGGAACAGTGATCTTAAGAGCTAAAACATAAATATCAGTTAATGAAGTTTCCAACAGGTCAACAGATCACAGTGGATTATGTTCTGCTCTTAGTTTTAATTGTTCTTTTTTTTTTTTTTTTAAGAGTTTTATTTGGTAGTTTTATGATAGTAGCTGAAATTTTATGTGAGATCAGAGTTGTTTGTGTAAAAGTTGGTGTTGATGTGAAGGGACTTGAGAATTACCTTGTCCGATAGCAGGCAACTTTAACTCACCATCATCTTAGGCGTTTTTATGACCCTTTACAATATGGTTTCTTTCCTTTAAGAATGCTTATTCTAAAACACACACACAATTTGCATTTTCTTTTTGTAAAATTTCATAGTTTCAGAATTAATCCAGGATAGATGTATTAATGCTTAAAATCAGACTTATGAATGACTGCCATGTAATTAGAAGCCTTATTTTGCAATAATACTGTACGTGGCTTATGAACGTGAAGTTGTATTGACTCAGGAGTACAGAACAGCATGTCAGAGCTGTATAACTGAGAGATTTGTAGAGAAATGCAACTTTTCTCAGTATGCAATCTTCACTTAACATGTTCCACGATGGTTGTGACGTCAAATTCAGAATTAAACAGTCCTGTAACTCTTAATGCTTTATTTAAATTGATTAAATGTTTTAGGAACTATGAAATAATAATTTAAATGCTGCAAAAACAAACCGAAGTGTGTGGCAACTCATACAGTGAAACAGTCTGAACTTAAAGCAGATCAGAGAAGGGGCTATTAGGGAGGAGGAGAAGGGTGAGAAGTTTCTGCTTCTGCTTGTAGGAAAAGCAGGAGAAATGCTGCAGTGAGTGGTAACGTGAGGATTTTTGTAGAACTGACGCTCCATCTTGAGGAGTTTTGACTGGTTATGTTAACTCAAGAGGTGGAAGTTGCAACTTCTGGTATCATAAATGAAACAAATTTTAAATCTTCGTTAAGTATACAAAAACAGTTACAAAATTATTTAGAAGTTTTTTCTTAATTGGCTGTCATTTGTATTTCCTTCTGTCTGTGAAATAGCGTGTCCAGTCTGCAAGCGATGGAGTGAAGTAGTTTGGTTTAAAATAAGTAATGAAAAATGTGATTTTACAGATATAGTCTGTATTCTGTATTTTTAGCATATTTGCTTCCATCACAGAGGAGTTTCCCATTATTGAGAAGAAAATGGCCATTTCAGGCTACTTAAAAATGACAAATACTTCCACAAAAATACTTTTCAGACTTTTGATTTGACAGAAACCCTTTTGTACCCTTTATATCACTAAGTACATGTAGATAGTCATGATCATAGGGATACATTCATCTGTTACATCTGGACTGTTATTTTCGTAATGTTAGCAGTCTCAAAAAATGGAAACGTTAGTCTTAGCTGTTAGCCTTAGCCATGAATCTTTTCACATCATTTTCTCTAGGTGTTTAATGTGGGTGGAAATAAGCAAAACAAAACATACCTTTCATAGGTGTATTTTAACATGTACTTAAAATGTCTGTAATAGTGCAGTTACAGAATAGCGAGTAGTGTTTTTATATTGTCTAAAAGAATTAATTGGATTGTGTTGGTTGTTTTGGTACAATACACTTTGTATTTTTGTAGCAGGGAAGCTCACTCGAGCTTAAGTACTTCTAAAGACCTCTGGCATGCAGTGGTTTCGTAGGGCAGACTTTGAATCTGCCCTACAGCAGACATTGAGTCCTGCTGTACAAGAAACGAGAAACACCCAGCACTGATCTTGAGGTCTGCCTTCAGTGTGTTGCTCGCTCAAGTTTGCCTTTGATTCGGTTTCTTTTTTTGTGTACAAAGCTGCAGCATGGGTGAAAAATACTTTAAGCTGTTTGGTGTAGTGGAGTGATTTGAAGCTCAGGTGTTGCCTATGTGAATTCATAATACAGTAGTGAGTGCTTTCTTGACTTGGAGTAGATAATTTCTTCTTTTTACCGCTGGTCATAGGAACATGATTGGACTGATGTAACACCACTAAAATAACGCGATCTAACTGTGAAGACGTGCCTAACTACATTAAATATGTCTTGAAACTAGTCCTAGTAGTTGCTTAGGTTTTGTGTTTTTTTTTTTTTTTCCATTTATTTATTTCTGTTCTGTTCTTTTTTTTTTTTTTTTTAATTAGGGTGTTCCCCCCTGCAAGGGTCTCAAAACTGTGGTAAAAAACTTACAAGTACTAGCATGCCCCCCTCTGCTTTATCTCCTTGCTTTTGTCTGCCAATGTATCTTGTTTTCCTTATGTGCACTATGGCAGATACAGCTTTAGTTCAAACTTTACATGTTTTTTAGTGTGATAAGGTTCTTGTTTACTTGATGTAACTTGGCTTGCGGTAGTTTGGATACATTTACCTAGAACAACATAGTATTGTAAGATTTTGTATGTAATACTTCTATAACACAGACTTTTATCAGTGTCTTAACTGTATTAAGGGTGAAGGCTTATACGTAGTCAATTGTCCTAGTCCTGTTAAGGAAAAAAATGTATAAAAAATTGGTAACATCATCATTTTCCTTTTCAGTTTGTAATGCTGCTTGTTCCTTTGTGTTACTGGAAGTTCTATGTTCTTGTGAACACTCCTGCCAAATAACCAGGTCCCTTTACAAATACAGTAAAAAAATAAAAAATAAATCTATTATCCCAAGGCTTTTTGTAACTAGATAGGGCCACCTCCTTTTTTAGAAGACTTCATGAACCATTTACCCAAATACCCAAAATAGGGTTCTTCAGCATTTTTTCTGCTTTACGTTTCTCAGCTAATTGTCAGAAAAAGTTATTTTTCTGTTGTTTTTATTTTTTTGCAGTATCTGTGACCTGTTATGAATTTCCTGCAGAAACCATGTCCCTTCTGTGTTTTGTTGCTCTTAGAGATTTATAATCTCAGTCAGTGTTTTTTTTTTTAACATTCTCCCACTGTGTCAAACTCAAAAAATGCAGTTCAGGCTGTCAGACAACAGCAGCTTTTAGAAGTTGTGTGACATGTTATTCTTAAGTAGTAAAATAAAAAAGGCCTTTTGATTTTTCTTCTATAGTAAAAGTCAACCTCTTCTTACGTTTACTTTCTCTCCAAAGGAAAAAATAATAAAAAAGTGACAGAGAGTTTCTAAACCAGTTATTTTAGCTTTCATTTGGATGTTACTTGAAATGTGGAATATCCAGGTTGATGTTCTATGTCCAATTTGAGGTGGATTTAAAATCAGGTCTTCAGTATAAAGTGCAAGCATCCTGGTTGAGATCTTGGATCCACATTCATCTTTTCGTTCTTATCCAACCTGTTGGTGCTATAGGAGCGCTCATTTTGATGGAATTTATGGGTCAAGCTTCCTGGTGTGTTTTAATGGGGGCGAGAGAAAGAGAAGCTAAAATCAGAATACAGAGATCCAGGCTTCTTAAAGAAAGGATACTTGAAGTGACTGTGTGCCCGTAGCGTGTGGAAATGTGTCAGTGCAGGAATTTCTCACAGTACTGGAATGGAGGAGAGACTTTCAAATTAACTGAAAGTTATGTTTAAAGTGTATTAAAGAACTCTCATTAATTAGAACAAAATTGCCATGTGATATCATCTAAGTACGATGTAATTTAAGAATTTAAGTGCTAAGCATGTATATAGGCAAAAAGTGTTGTTAGCTGCTAAAAAGAGATTAAGCAAATAAAGAATACAGGTCCTGATGCTTCAGGGGAAGCTGACAGCTTTGAAATTAATTACGAGCAGATATATTTTTAGGTGGCTTTTCCATTCTGCTGTGAGGATGCCACAGGATGTGAGGAGTTCTTGTTTTAAATTTTCAGAACAGCTTACCATCTTACGTTGTAATCCTGAGCAATGTAGGTGAATTGTATATGATGGACTTGGCCTTTATTTTGTAGCTTCTTGTAGTCTGGTCTCTCAATAAGGGAAGGATGGCTTCTGTTCTCCATCAAATTTGACATACTAGTCTGTTTGTAAAGTCCGTTAATTTTACAAAAGTTTTTCTTCATTATATGTTTTCCAAAGAGAGATTGGAACGATGGGTAAAAACATACAAAATGAGTATATGCACAGCAGACAGAAATTCCTCAGATTTTTTCTTTTAAAGTTTGTCCTAATAATTAGGAGTACATTGATGGTAGAAAAAAATCCCATTTGTCATATTGGCAGCTTTCAGTCAAATCCTTGAAGTAAAAGTATTTTTTGTGTGTGTTCCTAATAAATACTAGGTTCAGTTGCCTAAATTATACTAGTTATCAAATATCTTCAGTTTTTATGTGAATATGTAGCTTTTTTTCTTATAGTGAAGATTTTGATCTTCTGAATTGAATATGAATATTACAGTAGTGAGAAGTTGTGAGGCTGTATTGAGGAAATTGAAAATTACTTTTTGTATTCCATTCAGAGTCTACATCCGTGGACAAGTCTGTACCCCATTCTTGCACAACTCCTTCTACATCTTCTGCTTCTGGACTGAATCCAGCTTCTGCACCTGCTTCATCTGCTCCTACAGTTCCTGTCTCACCTGTCCCACAATCACCAATTCCTCCGTTACTTCAGGATCCAAATCTCCTTCGACAATTGCTGCCTGCTCTGCAAGCCACATTGCAGCTTAATAATTCTAGCGTAGATATATCCAAAATCAATGAAGGTAAGAATTCTTTAAAGTTGATATAATCTTTTATTTATGCACATTACTGTAATAAAATTAAGTAAAAATTAAGCTAATAAATTCTCGTGTACGTGAGTGGTTTCATTGAGACTGGTGACTTAGTCACTGTATCAGCATTCTGTTGCCCAGAATTTCCTGAGGTTTTTTATTCGTTTGTTTCATGTGATACTCTTTGTTTTCCACAGTTTAAGCTCCTATTCTAATAATGATTTCAAATACCAGAACTTCTAGGGATTATTAAATTTTGTTGCCTGGCAACTTTTTTCTTTAACATAATGTGTTAGCTGCTCTGAATAAAGATAGAGTATTGATAATTTTCCAACCAGCTAAATTTTACGCATCTGTTCTCTGTGTCCCTCAGCTATTTTGTCACATAGACTTTATTGGAAGGTTTAGAACTAGCTGTAGTGCCTCTCAATACAAGAACAGGTAGAGTTGGTGTGTTCTGATTGTAATTTTACCTCATGATGTCTGTGTGTGTCAGGTTACCGGAGGAGATGTTGGGTAGTGGTTTTGTTGTTGGTTTTGTTGTTCAGATGTGTTCTGCACTGATCATCAATTTAAATTGGAAGCAACACATTTACATGTAGTGCCCAGTGATAATGAACTTTTTGAAAGTTCACACCAGGAAAACCTAAATAGTAGAATTTTACTTAAAATTTAGGATTTTGTACATTACAATCGTTTCTGAGGAAAAACTCAGTTGGCTTCATTTTGATCAGCAAATCTTCATTGAGTGCTAGGAGGCAAGTAGGTTATTTTATTTTATTTTTTTTCCCCTGTACTGGGAGAAATTTTTCAAACTATTATACCAGGTTGGACTGAAAAACTAGGAGTGTTGTAGTTTGTGTTGAAAAAAAAAATAGGTATTGTCAACGCCAGTTGTGTTTTATTGGTAAGTTGCTAGCTTAAATTCCCTGACTTTTTAACGTGGACACATCTTAGCAGCAACCGTGTCTGTCTTGGAATAAAAGTGCTTAGTATTACCTTGATAGCATGAGGGCATGGCTGACAGATTAAAAAAAAAAGAAAGGGCAGTGTGACTTCAGCCTGCACAGTAGGGCTGCCCTCACTGTGCACAGAGTGTAGGGTTACTTTGTGTTAGTGCTGGTGGGTCTTTTTCCTTTCAGACTTATTCACGGGTAGTGTATGTAAGTATCCTGCAAAGACGCTAGACCTTTTTTGAAAAGATATTTCAGTGGCTGGATCTCCTTGGCTCAGACTATGCAAGATGCTTTAACTATGTAGTGCAGCTTAAAACCATTTGGTTGAAAATTAATAATTTCTTATTAATGTGGGAGCAAATGGGACTGAAAGAACAATTTGTTTTTGTTAAAGAAAAACTAGAGCATTTTGATTTTACCATAATTGGTATTTTAAGGTATTGTTATTTTTTGAATTGGGAATGGTCTTTCCCCCATCCCCTCAAATCTCTTTGGGGTGCTAAGTGATACAGCTTTTATTTTTTTATTAGCAGTATTTAATAATTATGGTAACTTCAAAAAACCTGCTTATTCTGCTTACAGCAGTAACAAATAGAACAAATGTGTTCTTTGTTTGCAAGAATTATAATTGATCCATAACATCAAGTTGAAGAGTTAAACGGTTTCTTACAGACTTTTTAAAATGTGTGTCTTCAACATAAGCTGCTAAATAACATGGACTTGGTTAGACATGCAAAGCATTCATGTATTGAACTAATGTCATTGCAAAATAGATCAGGTAGTGCTGTGATTTACTGTGGACATGGGGAAAACAGTTGATAAAAACAGCTTCTATATGTTTAGGCAGTTTGAACGGTTTAAACTGATGTTTTGAATTCTCGCTGAAACGTTGTTTGTTCTTAGTTCTAACAGCAGCTGTGACACAAGCCTCTCTGCAGTCTATACTCCATAAAATTCTTACGGCTGGACCATCTGCTTTCAATATCACTTCCCTTATTTCTCAAGCCGCACAACTGTCTACGCAAGGTATTTAAAGTTACCTTCTCACTCGTGTAAAATGGTGAGGTTGTATTTTATAAAAGCTGATACAACTGAAACGTGCAGAAGCTGTTTCTTGTCATATCTTTGGCCACATGGTGTAGAGGATCTTGAACGCCTTCCTTTTCCAAAGATAGGATAAGAAATCTTTTATTGGGGATCAAGAAGCTGGCAAACAACTAAGTAAACGTGTTTTTCTGTCTCACCTTTTGGGTGAGACCTTTTTTCTTTGTTAACTTTATACGAGTAATGTGAAACTTGCAAGTTTGTTTTGAACCTTAATGAGACTTACTTAATGTTTAATAGAAAACGTAACTTCTGTGGTTGAACAACCCTCTTGTAAGGCTGTGTAGCTGTGACTCTTGAGGGAGACCTTCAGTTCTTAAAAGGAGTTCATTGTACCTGGTGTTTTTTGTAGTCTTCCATAGATAATTTTCAGCTTCTAGGCATGGTACTGCTTCAGGTATCTGTAGCAGATTGTGGTTTGTAACTTAAAGCTAGAAACTGAAATCAAAGTCATGAATATTGTCATGATATTGAGTAGATAAGCTGTATTACAATTACACTAACTTTTAAGTAATGATGGAAACATTACTTCGGTTGCTTTGTCTTAGGATGAGTGATTAGGTACAGCGTTCGTGTGTTTTATGTTACATTGAACTGAGCACTTGAAAATAAAAATCACAAGTGAAACTAATGTAATCTCTTCATGTGTAAAAAGCATTGAGCAAAGGCCTCTTCCATTCTGCTGAGTTTTAGAAATGAACGTTTTGGGGAAAATACAATTCTTTAGGGTTGTTGTTGAACATTAGATTGTTCCAGTTGTTCACGTCCCCACCCCCGTCCGTTCAAGTTGAATCTGTTTGTGTATTATCTAATATAAAATACTGTGACATACAAGATCTATTTCAGTTTAAGATTGGATATGGTTTTATAAGAAACAATCTTCTCCTTTACAGCTCAGCCATCGAATCAGTCTCCAATGTCTTTAACATCTGATGCCTCATCACCAAGATCATATGTATCTCCAAGAATAAGCACGCCTCAGACTAACACCGTTCCACTTAAACCTTTGATGACTACACCACCAGTATCATCGCAGCAGAAGGTGGTAAGCTCCTCTTGATTTATGGCATATTGCAGTAAGAAACCATTAAGGGTAATAGTAAGTATTGCTGCTTTATATTTCCAGGTACTAGCTGTTACAAACAGGATGATAAAATAAGTATGTTATCTTTCCCAAATGGAACAGAAGCAATTGGAAGCAACTACTCGGCTGTGTTTTCTCAGTACAGCTCTAGCACAGTCTTACAGTACGCTTTTTTTGTTCTTGAAGTAAATATTGTGCTCACCTCAGATGCTGTCTTATGCAATAGTAGTGTCTGTAGATAGTAGTAAGAGATCAATATTGTAGCATATTTATATGAGAAGAAAAACTTGCTATGAAGGCAACAGTTCTTTGGCTTTTAGCCAAAAAAAGCTTGTTAGAATAAGAGAGATTCTTACGGCATTTGACTTTTTCTTTGCTGTAGTCTCAAATTTGGTGCTAGGTGTTTACAAGGTCAATAACATCATGTTCCTTTCCCTTCCAACTCCCTCCACCCTCATTCATTCAGAATTTCTTAATCAGATCAGTGACAAGGAAATACTAATTGAAGCTAAAAATTAGCTTCTCTTCGCAGAAGCGGATGGATGTGCAGAAGAAAACAAAATTGTGACTTTGTTTTTTCTTTTCATGTTTCCCTCTAATGGGTCCCTGTTCAGAGGAGAAGAAGTCTTTTGCAGAATCAGAGCTCAGAATTCCATATCCTACAAAGGCAGTATTGAGAAATAAATAATTTTGAAGCTAGGATAGATTTACTTATTTCATTTATAGAATTTCTCTGTCCAGCAGGTTGGGAGTGTAAATGTAATTAGGTACTGAAGATGAACTTTCCTTTTTCTCAAGAATTTTTCTTTCTGCTTTTTAAAACTTGAAAGTCATATTATAGATCAAAGGTGGGAAGAGACCTTGGGCTGTAGGACCTTCTCTTAAGGAGGATTTTCTTAGTAGAAGGTAGAGCTATTAATTTCTACCTCATGGTGGAATGTCACATTTTTAAATTCAAGATAGGTTGCTCCTACGCCTTTTAGGCAAATTTTTAAAATAATGAAACAAATCGATGTAATTTTGGCTGTGAATAATGGAAGAAAGTTAGAGAGGAGTTTGACACTTCTTTGGAGGTTTGTTTTTCACGCAGTGGGGACTTGTCATCCTGTCTCTTCATTGTATACAGAGATCTTTAAGATTGAGACCCTCAAATTCTAACTCAGTCTGTCAGTATGTTGCTCACTGTATGCAGTATTTCATCAGTGCAAGAAGCATGAACGTAGGCTTCGGGATTCTTTTTTTTTTACCTCCTAAAATCTGTTTTCCTCCCCTCTTGACTCCTGTGCTTAGCTAAGATGCCTTTCAATTTTCTGCTAGGAGAAGAACCTTTTATAGTTTGATGGCCTTAACAGAATAATTTTATCTCCAGGAGGACAGATTACATTCATCATTTTATTCTAAACACCTAATTTTCTTACTCTTGAGTTCTTTCATGGATGTAAAGAAAACCAAATAATTTCCACAGGGTTGTTTTTGCGATTCATGGTGGTACAATGATTTGTGAAAGCTAGATGTGTGTACTGATCCTTCTGTTTGTTGTCTTTGTTTCTGTCCATGGAGAGCATCATTAATCTATGTGGTCACGTCCTATAGATATAGGTGATGAGTATTTAAATGATCAAATAGTAAGCTTGAAACTAAGAAAGGTGATATCTGGCATTTTCAAATGCTGGGATATGAAAATATATATATATTTTTTTCCTCTTAAGCTGTTTACCTTCAGTTGTCTAAAGTTAATCTTTCTGGTCTCTACAGACTGTAGGCTAGAGATCTGGATCGACTTTATTCAAGTTCTGGTCATCAGCTACGCTGTAAGACTTTCGAAAGTTGTATTCTGTGGCATCTCCTATATCTACAGTACTCTGTGAAAGAAAACATGAAGAAATGACACCTCAGCAGGATTTTTTTTTCTACTTTTATTTGCAAGGCATTTATCCCCGTCTTAGAGCATCTTTAGTACTCGTGCTTTGTACAGGTGTTTTCCTAGGACTATGCAGACCAAGTTGAACGCACTGCCTTTTAACCAGTACAAAGGCCAGCATTATACCTATAAAATAGGTGGCACAGTAGTTAAGTATGTGCTAAGAGAAAGTGAAGGCAAGCCAAATGTCATAAGTAAGGCCAGTGTGTCTTGGTAGACCAGCTGTATAAATGAATATGCCTTTGGGCCCACGAGCCTTCCCTCAGGTTTCCATGGGAAGCAACAAACTTAAAGGCTAAATGCAGGTTTGAGGAGAGCTGAGCTCTCCTTTTTTTGGGGGGTGAGGTGGGTGGGTAGCAGGGCTATTGATCTTATCACTGAGGTCAATTATGCATCATCCAGATGTGCTGTGGGGCCAGGACACTGTTTCAGGACACAAGCTACCTGGCTTAGGGGGCTTCTCTGCAGCAGGCGCAGACAAAGGAACTGGCACCGTGCAAGCAGAGCGCAGTGCCAGTCTGCAGTTACTTCCAGGCTGGCTCTGGAAACAACACAGAGCTATTTTTAGGACAGGGCTTGTTTCTTAGGGGCTGCACAGAGGTGCCTGTACTGCTTTTAAACTCGAGCTGCTATGGCTGCCTGGAGGTGTGGTGTGTGCCATGGGGCAGCTCCAGTGTGGGTGATGCCAGGATCTAATGTTCTGCTGTGTCTGTGTTGTATGGTAACAAACTTCGGAATTCCTGTAAAATAATCATGTAAAGCATACTTTAGAAAGACTAGTCAGACTTGGTGAGAACATCGATTATGGAAATTTGGGAGGGAGAGTGGGATTTAGCCCTTATTCTTTCCTGTTCTAGTAGTCTTAACTTAGAATCTTCGAAACGCTTAGGAAATCTGGAATAGTTCAGAGGTTTTGTAGCTTCTTTAATGCTGCTTATTTTATCTCACAAATCTGCTTTTTTGTTGTGTGTTTTTTTTTTTTTCTTACAAATCCTTTTAAAATTTTATTTATTTATTTATTTACTAGCCAAGATCTAGTCAGTATTCCGCTTTGGATCTGCAAGGTGATGGTATTATATGTGATGGACCTTCCTTCTGAAATGATTCCTTCCATTAGAACAACCTCAGTAGTTGTCATGTCTGCTCACAGGGTGACTGAAATTCAGGCATTGGAGGCATTGATAGCAAAGTTTTTCATGTCGCACATTTCATAAAGATACTTTGGTAGTCTTCATAAGTCAATTTACTGATTACTGGTGTTTCATGCTCCTGAACTGTGTAGTAGAACTGTACAGTTCTGTTGATTTCAACTGAAATGATCACTGAATAATCTACAGTAATGTTGCTTTTTCTTTCTAGAACCAAGATATTTTCATGTACTAGTCAGATTTTTTTTCTAAAGCTTTTAGCAATAATAGGTAGGCTTTCCTCTTAGATAAATAAACAGGTTTAATATTACATTAATATTTCCTGGGTATTTAAATAGAGTCAGAAAATAAGTTCATTTATTTCAGCAGAGATTGTCTGTGGCTTGTTTCGCTGGCATCTGTTTCTGAAATAGAACAAATTTTGGAGGTTCTGATAAAGACTAGCTGCTAATTTACACCCGCTTGTTGTCAGCAAACAGCAGACAGGCACCCTGATTATTTATGCTTTTGTCTATATGGATCTCTAGAATCTGTTTGGCCTCCTTCCCTATTGCTTAAAATTGTTACTTTTTTTTTTTTTTCTGGGGGCAAGGTGATAAAATTTTTGGAGCTGCTGCCTCTGTTGCACTTGTTTAAAAAGGACAGGGTTGTGTGTATGGGGGAGAAAAGTCTTGAACTCCAGATGCTGTAACTTGAGTAACTTGAGCATACATTAGTGTGTTACTGCTTGTTTTTTTCATCCTGTTGTAGTTCAGGAATTTGGAGGGAAAAGGTTGGTAGCACTTTAAATAATAATCAGCTCTTCTGAGGCTTAAAATGGTCTTGATGCTCAGAAGAGATGATTTATAATCAACAACAACAACAAAACAAAAAAAAAACTTGAAAAATACAAAATTTCATCAACGTAAGATGTACCAAAAAAAAAAAAAAAGAAATCGGTCTTGTACCTTGTAATTTGCGTGTTTTCCTCCACTCTTCAATGCGGAGGAAACCTAATGAAGTTTTTGAACTTTTCAGGTTGCTACTCCAGGAGTTAAACAAGGACCAGCTTCGCAGTCAGCACCGCAGCAGCCGGTAATAGCTGACAAGCAGGCAGGCCATGAACCTGCCTCTCCTCGAAGTCTTCAGCGCTCAAGGTATGTTGAAATACTTCTCTGTACTGTACTTTGCTGTTGTTCTGAATCCGGGCTGCATGCTATGTGTTGCAATTTGTGGATTCTTCTTGGCTGTGTATTGAACGTATGATTTAACTCTGCTGCTGCTGAGAGGATGCAGCTACATATCTTCATTACAGATCTAATGTGGTGGATTCCTCCTTTTGAGGACCATTTCTAAGAGTTCAGTTCACAGAAGCAAAACTAAGTCCTTGTTTCCACCCTGTCTCTCTGGGTTCAATTCTATAAGTGATGCCTTATATTCTGATTCTGAGTTCGGGATTTTTTATCTTCTGTGCAGTTACGGGATTCAGTGCTTTAACACTGTGGTTGACTTATTGTTAGATGTTGGTGATGTTTTGCTGTAGTGTAACTTGATTTTGAAATTAGAGCTTTTCTGTAACATACAATTTTGCTGCTTTAATGAAAAAAATAATTAAAATTTCCCTGGCCAGCCTTTTTTTGTGGCAACATTGCAGCCCATTCAAATGTTGCATTTTACCAGCATTAGCCTTTGATTTACAGGATGTGTTTAGAATCTGTGCCTTATCTGAAATTTTTCTTTGGGGAGATGTTTTTTCCGTTGTGTATGTAGGATGTTGGGCACTTAATCGTTTTGGCTCCAGAGGCTGTAAGATACTGATGGTGGTGCAGTCAAGATCTAGAACTGTGGCAGGAGGGATACTTGTCTTCAAAAAGTGCATCATTACTGAAACCCTGCAAGCTGTGTTGCACTTAAAAACTAGATTTTACGGTTGTTGAATAAGGTGTGCAATGTGATACTTAAAAATCAACCAACCAAAAAAAAAAACCCACCTCTTTCCATGGCAACATCCTCGAAAGCAGCGGTGCTTTCCATATCATAATATAGTCAGGTCTTTTTGGCTGCCCTTCTGGGACTAATTAAGGAGGACTTTGATTGCGTGTTATCCTTGCAGTAGCTTCAGTGTCTAGTAATTATGGATGGTGCTATTTAGATCTTTCTAAATAGTAGTATTAAAAACAAATTGATATTTTTGTAAGGAGCAGTTAGGGGTTGGGAGACCTTTTCGGCCTTTGGTCACCTTTTCCCCATGGGAAATCTTGGTGAAGAAGGCATGCGTTTTCTGGGGCACGCTCACCATGGGTTGGAGCCTGTGTGAGGTGATACTGGTTAGCATTTGGTCTGCTGTCCCGTTCCCTCACCCTTTTGGGATTTAGGACTTCCTGTGCTGGCATAACCACTACCCACATCCAGTTCCCTTCAGATATCTGCTGGCCCTCTACAAACCAGTGCTCCGCTTGGCATCAGCATCATCCTGGAGAAGGGAATCTGGGTTTGACCCAGAAGCTGAACAGCCGAATTAGAAGGGTCATGGGGGCAGCAGCCTCCTGAGTTCGAGGAGGAGTCACAGGAGACCGTGCACAAGTAGAGGAGAGTATGCAGTCTAGTATCAAAGATACAGTGGCAATAGCTTTACCTAAAAACTTAGGTATTGTTTAGTGTCATGTGTCTCTCAAATGTTGCATATATGTGATAGTGGTGTGTTGTGCATCACAGGCTTGTGTGTTTCTGCTGCTTGTTCACTGATTTTACTGATATTCACTGATTTCACTGGTGTCCCGTTCAAAAACAAAACAAAAAGGAATAAGGATCAGGTGATTTGGAAAAATCTGTATGATGGGTATTTTGTTATGTTCAATGCTGTGGAATTGAACAAAATGGACCAGCCACGATGCAGGTTTACTCATCTGCAGATTTCCTACATCTGAGCAGTACTTCTGAACTGATAAAGAACGCACTTTTCCTTCATAAGAGAAAGCAGTCGCTTGGATTTTGGACTGCTCTTAGGTCTGGCTTCCTTTTGTCTTTTTATACAAACGAGCAACAGCTTCACAACCTGAGCTGTGAATGGGTGGTCCAGAAAGAGGCTGTAACATTAAGGATCTGTTTTTCTACATGGCTCCAGTTTCAACACAGATCCGTTGTGCGGAAGTTTTGAACGTTTCCTTGCTGTTAGGAAATTAATGCAACATAGGCATACAGTGAGCCTTTCTCTTAAGAGATGATTCCAAAGGCATGCCATGAATTATCACCATTTTAAAAACAAAAAACAAAAATAAATGAGTGTGCCTCTGTAATTAGTTTCATCAGGTTACTGTTCTCCCTTTATTTCTGTAAAGGGCCAGGAATGTTTTTCCCTTTCTTTAGAAAATGCAAAACTGCTGCCGGGAGGTCTTTCCCCCAGTTTTTTTTTTTTTTACATGTTGTAAGATTTTTGTATTTTGTAGTAGTGTATTTCACAACCATCCTGTTTTCATGTTCTTGTACAGATGCTTTTGCCTGTCTGGAAACATTTCATTACTTGTGGCACAGACAGTCTGTAATTCATTTAGCAGCTAAGGCGGGTATTTGGCATTATTGAAGCATTAAAAACCAAACCAGTAGCTTCGTATCATTGCTGCATCAGTAGCTCCCCCTGCTGCTAACGTAGCAATGCTAGGATGTTTTATGACAGTGTGTTCTACTCATAATTAAGATAAAACTATTTTTGAGAAACCCACAGACTTAGTTATTTCCCTGGAATGTTTGATGTCTTGAGATTTCTACCGGTTAGGTAGGAGTTAGGGAAGTCAGGATGATAAATGAGGGAAGCAACTCACAGAGGGACTTCAATCCTATTGCAGCTAAGGTGGAAATAAGCACTGAAGGTCATGCCTCAGTTCTGCTTAGTAAATAAATACAGCCTTTCTCTAAACCAGCAATATGCTGATGCTGTGTGAATACACAGAATGATTTCAGTTGGAAAAGACTTCCAGTTGTGATCTAGTCCAAGTCCCAACTCAAAATAGGACCAAAGATCAAGTTGTTTTGGTGATTTTTGAATGTCTCTAAGGATAGGAGCTTTGCAGGCTCTCTGGGCATCTCCTTTGAACGTTTGACTACCCTCAGTGATTTATTTTTTTTCCTTGTGTCTAATTAGAATTTCCTTTGTTTCAACTTGCACCTCTGCCTCTTGGCCTACAACAGTGCATCTCTGAGAAGAGTCTGGCCCTGTCTGTTCTCCCCATATGTAGTTGAAGACAGTAAGAAGATCCTCCATCCCCCTCCCCCCAGTCTTCTGTTTTCCAGACGGAACAAATCCAGTTCTTAGAGCTTCTCCTGGCGTGTGCTTCAGCCCTCTAAACTCTGTGGTCCTCTGCTGGATTCCTCTGGTATGGCAACTTCTTTCTTGCCCAGTTTTGGGCTGCACACTGCACAGTACTCCAGGTACTGTGGCTTTTACTATGAGAGAGGAGGAATTGCTTTCTTCAGCTGTGCTCTTTCTGATACATCCCAGCTTGTGCTTGGCCTTCTTTGCCACAGGGATTCATTGCTGACCTGCATTTAATTTGTCTGCTGGAATCCTCAGGTCCTTTTCTGCAGAGTTTTACCCCCTTAGCAGCAGCCAGCCTGTGCTGTTCTGTGGGGTGGTTCCAGTGATGTTGCAAAGGGGAATTCCAGCCCAGCTGCAGGACTTTGCCTTTTCTTTATTTTTTTTTTCTTTTTGAAATTGATTCCTGTCTGTCCATTCGTGTCCCTCTGGAGAACAACCCACCCTACAACATACTGACTGTTCCTCCCATCTGCAAACTCACCAGAGGAGCTCTCTGTGGCATCATCTGTGTCATTAATAAAGACCTAATACATCATTGGCCCCAATATGGATCAGTGGAGGACAGCATTAGGCTCACTGGCGTGCAGTTGGACTTTGTCCTGCTGACTCAACCCTTTCGGGCTGACAATCCAGTCAGTTTCTGTTCACCTTGCACGTGAAACATGGACATCAGTGAATGAGGAGTTAAGCTATAAGAAAACTAGAGGAGACCATGTCAGAGGCCTTGCTGAAGGCTGATAAACAGCATCACTGCTTTCTCCTGTCCTCTAAGCCGATCATCTCATTGGGGAAGTACATGAGGTTGGTCAGGCAGAATTTGCCCTTGACAGATCCATACTGACTCTATTTTGCTTTTTAGTTTTTTGTGTACTTGGAAATGGTTTCCAGGCAGGCTTGCTCCATAATCTTCAGAGACTGAGATTAGGTTTACAGGCCTCTAGTTCCCCAGTTCATCCTCCTCGGGTGCTTCCTGAAGATGACTGTAATGGAACATCTTCTTACTCTTGCATCATCAGGCAATCTTCCTGCTCACCTCCATGCTTTGACGTGATGCAGCACCTCAGTTATACCAGCCAGCCAAAAAAAAATACAAAAAAAAAAAGACGAAAAAGTCACTGACTATTCTGGCCTCATCCATGTCCTTTATCAGTAGGTTCCCTTGCCTTATAGAGGGGACAGCCCCACCTGTTCCTCAGCCTTTCTTTGCTGCTGATGTGCGCACTTGGTACACTCACATTCTTGGATAGTTCCAGCTTCAGCTTCAAAATCTAAATTTCAATTTTTTCCTTACCAACTGAACATTTCTTATTTCTACCCTTAGCCATTTTTACTGGTAAGTGGTTTAAAGTGGTTAAACCAATTACTGAAGAGAACATGTAGCATGAAGTAATACTGTTCTTTCCCCTCGTTATGTTTTACATCCCTTTTTACAACTTTTACTGTCTGAAAGCAGGGGAGATTTTTAGGGGAGTGTGCCAGGCCTAATTTTTTAGGGGAGTGTGCCAGGCTGTTTGTTTGGAAAGCTGGTGCACTCTGCGAGTGTGAGCCATTCGGGTAAATGGCTGGGCACTGGGCTGTGAAGATCGTGGCGTTGTGCTGGGGTGTTGTGGCAGTCCTCAAGGGGGTGGTTAGGAGGTGAATTGTGATAGCTCCTCTCAGACTTGTTTCTTTACGGTACTTGCAAATAAGTAGTAAGAAAATTTTAAGAAATAGACTGAAATTATGGGCGTGGTGAAAGTTACTACCAGTGCAAGAGGAGACTGATTGTGAGCAAGTGCATCTTGTGAGTAATGGCTAGGTACTTACTTAATTAGTGCTACCATTTCTCAGCATATTTAGTGCCAAAGAAAATCATAATTTTGAGGTACCATCGCTCTTATGATACTATGAAAAGGGATATTCTTTTTCCTGCTCAAGATTGCTGCTTCCTTTGCCTTCCCTTGCAAGGATGGTGAGGACAGAGGCAGACTGAACTCATCCTGACCTGTCAGTGCCCGGCATGCTTTAACCAGTGCTACTCCTGCCTCTTAGTTCAGTGTAAGAGCAGAGCCTCCCTCTGGGTGTGGAGGAGCCGTGGAAACGATTGAGAGCACTGGGAAAGGATGTAAGAATATAAAAGCCTTGTTTTGGCAAGGGCCGCAGGAGTAAAAAAGGATATGTGCTGAAACTCCACCTGCAGCTCTGGCAGTTGTCAGATGCAGTTGGATCCAAATGGCGTGAGCATGGCGTTTGTGCTGGTGTTGATGCCTAGGCTTCTAGGCACGTGGAAATTAAGTGATTTTCATTTATTTGGGGGGAACTTCTGTAACTTGTTGGGCTGAATGTTAGGTGTTCAGCTTGTATACCACAGCTTTGTTGAGGGAAGTGGTACAAAGGAAACAATAAAAGACTTCTTTAATGTGAGAGTTTACAAGCTATGTGTAAGGTGAAGGGTGGGTACTTGGAAATTGGGACTACAAGGATTAGCCAGTCATATGAGTTTACCAAAATTTAGTTGAGCAGTACCCACCTCTTTTAGACACTGCAGTAGGAGTAGGCTTTTAATGAGATAGGATTTGTAGAAATGAACTTGATATGATCCCTCCTGTACATGTGGAGCATCATGAGGTAGAGAGGAAAAGTGTCTTGTAAAGTGGAGTGAGAGGGCAACTATTTGAGGATTGTGATTTAAAAAAGCAATGCTTAAAGCAATAACTAGAATACTTTATAGGTAATGTAATATTGAACTGGATGGATGGCAAAAGACTGTTACCAAAAGATCAGCATGAGAGGCTTGTTTAGTAAAAATTTGCAGAGTTTTTTGACCAAGAAATACAGATGCAAAATAGAATTGGAACCGTTGCATTCAGAAAATGTGGAAGTCAGTTTTGCTTGCATGCAGAGATTGAAAGAGGCCAGTGAAAGGCTTTGTTCAGGGTACAGTGGCTTTGAGTTGGCTTACAGTGTAAAGTTATTAACTGAACATGTCTTTTGGTCCCACTTTTTTTGCTTCTGTGAACAAATTCTCCAGTAACCCATTGCCATTTTTCTGGTTCATGTGCTAATGTGAATATATTCAAATAAAGCAGTCGAGTTGGTAGCTACAAATGTGCTGCTGCTCTGATGCTTCTGGTTTTCTGAACACCTGAAGCAAGGATGTAGTGTATCAGCAGTCCCCTAGGCATTGGTGTTTTGGCACTGGTAAATGGCTAAACTCCTCAGAGCCCATATGGGTGTATTTTTAGATCAGGAAATCAGGCTTTGTGCTTAATAACTATTGTGGTGCTTGCTGTTAATCTCTTGAATAGAGCTGCCTGGCTCTGATGCCTGGTTACTGAAAATCTTAGGTTTGCAGCTATTTGCATATGTAACAAGAAGGTGAATATGCATGTATATATTCTCTGTGTAACACTAAAATATAGGCACAGCTTACATTTCTTGAACAGCTATCACAGTTTCAAAGGAAAAAAAAACCTCTGCCATGCTGTAGCACTCAGATGGTTCCCATATTACCACGATGTTTGTGGAAAAGTGCCACAGGGCTGATCTACCAGCAATATTTATGGTTTAAATGCTTCATGTACTTTGTGGCTGGAAGCAGTGAATTGTGATTTTCTCTACAAGTTTACATATGTTTTTAGATGCTTATTTTTCTTAAATTCTTTCTTCTAGTAGTCAAAGAAGCCCATCACCAGGTCCAAATCATACCTCTAGCACTAGTGCATCGAATTCAACATCTGCACCGCAGAATACATCTGTACGACCCACTTGTTCATTAACACCTACGCTAGCAGCACACTTCAATGAAAACCTTATAAAGCATGTTCAAGGCTGGCCTGCAGACCACGCGGAAAAGCAGGTGAGTACGCTTCTGCTCTGCTCCTTCTGAGGCTGCTAAACGGGTAGCTTTAAAACTCTTTGTTACCCAGGTTGCTTTTTCTAGAAATTGGAAGCATCTTTAAAAACCAGAAACATGCTTGTCCTCAGCCAGAAAGAGGGGGGAGGTTAGGCCAGACCTTGCAGGCTTTACATGCGATTACTGCTTAGCAGTTGGGTATTTTCTTGCTTAACGTACCAGTGCTTTTGAAATTCTCTCCGATGGAAGAATAGTCATCATAGCTATTTTCTCTTATTGCCAGAGTTCTGTTGAAATTTACAAAGAAAATGAATTTCAACATAGTTTTTCAGTAACAACAGTATCTTTGCTATGTGGAAGATGTCATTAATTAGGTGACATAGTTAAAACTATGTGAGACCAATCCACAGTTGGAGTCACTGAGTTATTAACTCTTCGCAGTGAAAAAAGAACTGTGCTTTGTTTGTTGCACCTGTTTTTTAAGGAGATGTAGGGGTCTCAGACTAAATTTGGACTTCATATTTTTGTTTGTTTTTTGTTTCCATATATGGAAATCCATAGAATTGTTATCGTTATTTTATAAGTGCACAAAACATACCCTTTTGGTGGTAATGTGGGGAAACTGGATGCATGTCAGCTACTTGAAATGTGTTACTCAAAGAAACCATATTGATACTGAGTCCAGTTCAAGGCCTTTCTGTCACAGGCAAACCAGTCTGACACAGGCTGTCAGGTATTAACCTTACTTAGCCCAGCTGACTTTGGTCTTTTGGCTGCATGCTGGCTTAAGGGTACACAGAAGTTTTTGGCAAGTAACTTGCAGGGTGACTCTTAGAAGTGCAGTCTAGGCTCATTCTCTGTGTGGATTCTTGGTTGTTGCCTTGTTTTTTTTTCCTCATTAAGTTTTAAATACAGTTTTAAGCTACTGAAAAGCTGTGCTGAGTCAAAGCACCATTGCTGGGGAAGGTGTGCTGTCATAAGGATGTGATACAGCACAGTCACTTCTCCCTGTGGCCTTGGCCCAGTGCTTGGAGAGTTCAGATTGGTAGCGTTATTTTCACTGCGTACTGAACACCTTTTAATAACAATCTTATATGCAAAAATGATTCTAAGACCTTCTGGGTGAAGTTGCTTTAAGATGGATGGCTGGACACCTTAAAAACTACTTAAAGAGTGGTTATTGCTGGTTTGCTCTAAAAGCTATGGAGCTGTGTATGCAGGACATGAGATGATGATGTCCTGCTGGAGCCTAGGTGTACTCCTGGATGTCAACACAATCCAGAAAAGAAAACTTAATGGAGGGAATTAGATCACAAAGTTCTTTGACCTGGATAAATTCCAGAAGTTGATGAAGACCTCTGCTAAATACAGTTCTGTTCAGGAAGGGAAAAATGAGGTGTACAAGTACTTCAGCAGATGTTGTGGATTAACCCCGGTAGGCAGTTAGGCACCACACAGCTACTTGCTCACTGCCCCCGCTGAGCTAGGGGACAGAACTGGAAGAACACAAGTGCGAGAACTCCTGGACTGAGATGAAGGTAGCTTAATAAAGAAAAGGGAGGGGAAACAAACAAAACAAAGGCAATGCAAAAGCCATCGCTCACCACCAGCTTACTAACCAATTCCCGACCAGTCCTGAAGCAACAGCAACCCCTGGAAGATTGCACCCACCCTCCCACTGCCCCCCCAGTTTTCTTGCTGAGCGTGATGTTATGTGATCTGGGATCTCTCTTTGGTACTGTTTGGGTCAGCTCTCGCAGCTGTGTCCTTCCCCAGCCTCATACACACCCCCAGCCTGCTTGCTGGGCAGGCAGCATGCGAAACAGAAGGCCTTGACAGCGTGTAAGCAGTGCTCAGCAGTAGTTACAGCACGGGTCTGTTATCAGTACTGCTTCAGGTACACAGCCAAAACACAGCATCATACAGGCTGCTGTGAAGAAAACTAACTCCATCCTAGCCGGACACAGTGTGGCAGAGACCAACATTGCTAAACAGTAATACCACAGGGAAGGATCTATTTGAGAAATCAACTTTTTTTCATCATGCTGCTAGCAAGAAGTCCTCTTTCTATATCTCAGTGTGATGCAGAGAACCTCTGAGTAATTGCACTACTGTTCTTGGTGCTGTTGAGTTAGCTGGAGTCACATACCCAGTTCAGTGACAAGAGGTTAAGAAATCTTCAAACTGGGAAGATCGGTCGTGTCTTCTGAGCATACACATCTGCTCATCTCCGCGTGGCTAAGTGGAAACACCAAAGTAATGGAGTTTGTCTAGAAGAGAACACCTGCAGAGGGTTAAGTTTTGTTTTCTATATGAAGTAGGTGAAAAGAAGATGGCATTCAACTGTTTTTGTCATTGAAGCTTAATTTAGATGAGAAATTTAAGTTGACCATTGAAAAAGCGGCTGGAGGCTCTTAACTACTTGAACAAATTAATTAGCACATGACAGGGTTCTGAGTTTCCTAACTTTTAAGATGATTCAATAAACATTTGTTAGGATCAAGGATATCTGAACCATTCCTGCATCAGTCTGAGTTAACATAATCTATTGACATCCAGTATAATTTCTGATTCTAAATGGGCTTTTTTAGAGAATTCACTGCTCTTCTGATTTAATTTACAGTGCGTTCAGAAGTCATAGCACTTCAGAAGTTACAGTGCTTTGCTGTTTCAAGACATTAATCCAGCAGTCCTTTGGCTACAGCCAGTTGTTTCCAGTGCTTGAGTCAAAATCCTAACCTTTATATTTAATTGTTGCAGGCATCAAGATTACGTGAGGAAGCCCACAACATGGGAAGTGTTCATATGTCAGAAATTTGTACTGAATTAAAGAATTTAAGATCTTTAGTTCGAGTATGTGAAATTCAAGCAACTTTGCGTGAGCAAAGGTAAGTGGGTTTGTTTTCAAAAGCATAATTTTCAAGGTGGCATTAGAGTTCCCATTCGGGTATTGTTTTGCATGAGCTGTGTTTTCTGATGGCTTTGTAAGCAAGCTGATTGTTACCAGGGGTGAGAGTTGTCTTCCTTCTGTGTGTTCTGTTTCCCAGACTGATAACAGTTGATAGTGCCTAGTGAATAGAGGCAGATATGCGACATCTGTATATATTTTGTCTTATACAGATGGAAAAGACATCTTTCCTGATACCTTAGTGGGTTAAGATTCTCACAGTAGTTCAGAATAATTCTAAAATACCTGTCCATACTTGATTGCATAGATTATATAGATACTCATCTATGTGGTTTATACTGGTCTTAAACACTACAATTTTCATGAGCCGTTTATTGGGTCAAACAAGTCTGATGAGTTCTTGCTGATATCACAAACTAAGGAAAAATAAATCTGTTATTTGGGTAGGAGGTATCTCAGAAGGTCTTGGGGTTCTCTAGTGAGAAAGAGGTGATTATGGCAAAGTAGACTTCTGCTTCTCAAGTCAGTAATGGAGAGTGTCTTTCTTATTAACAGCATGGTTGTGTATTGTTTCAGAGACTGTTGTGCAACATCGAAAAGTTTAGTCTTACTGCATGTTCTGACACATTTTTCATTGGTAGTCATGATCTTGAGTTAACTTTCATACTAAGTTTCCTTTCTGAATGATGTTATCCTGTATACTGTGACACTGAAGTTTGACTACAGTGATTCTTATTTCCTACTTCATTCAGCCTTAGTAGTGTTGTATGCTTTTTAAACAGCTAGTTCTGTCCCAGAAGCTCTTGCTTTTTGGTAGTTGGTAAAACAATCCTTGTAATCAGAAGTAGGCTGTAAAAAGATTTGTACAATTACCCTAATAAAAAAATATAAAATGTTAATTCTTTCATAGCTTCATAGTGTCATTATATAAATTATAGTTTCTGTAGGAACTGCTTGGTTCCTTACAGATGAAGTAAAACCTCTTAAGCTTTCATTTCTGTGTCTGGAGGCACATTTTATCTGACATAACATGTCAAATGTCATTGCTGAGCTCCCTAAATGGCACCTTGTTTCTTGTACACCATGTATCCTTAAGCCATGAATGGATATGGATGATCATGACTTTGAATCTCTGATAATCTTTCTTTTGCTTTTGCTGCCATCCCAAAGACAATGAATATGTGGCATAAGTAATAATTTGGGTGGGTGGATAGGGGGAGGCCTTCACAAAGTATGGGATGATAAAAGCCTATCAACCTGAATGATGATAACATTTCTGTATTTTTGTACTGAATAGAACTATTTAGGTTCGTTGTGAGAAGGAACTTGATCTTTGTTCAAAGCAAGTGTATTGTTTGAACCAGAAGTGACAGTTTGTGAAATGACACTCTTCACTCACTGGTGCATTTCATACGCCTGTACCTTTTGAGCTTAATGTGTTTTTCAGCGTGTCTGTCCTGATTGTTTATCTACTTTTTAGTAGAAAATTGATTTTTACTGAACTGGGGATGTATTTGAAAAGGGTTCTACAAAAGTCTGCTAAAGTGGATGCACTTTCTTTATCTTATTAAAGCTGTTTCGGACTTGCAGAATATTTGTCATGTTTCAACTCTTTCTTAATTTTTTCTTCATTCATATGCTTGCATTACACTTCAGCGTTATGGAAAGTTGTTACAAAATATTTATTAAAAACTTCAGGAAACGGTATCTAAACCACATGTTTGTTAACTGAAATAATTGCTTAGGCCTGTGCAGTAGTAGAGGAAAAGTTCATAAGGGAAGTGCTAGCAACAAAATTGATTTCTAAGTAAGTGTAGTTGCAGCTTTTTTCTTGGATCTTGTAATAAAGGAATTTTCCATAACTAGAGGCAAACCTCAGAATATTTTTTTCCTCTACCAGTCATAGAGCCAAATACTAGAAAAAAAGGTTTTGCCTAGAAGAAAACTTCCTTGTTTAAAACTCCTTCACTAAATTACTCTGTATGTGGCTGAACCAAACTAAAATACATCGGGCTGTGTTATAGAGATAAGTGTTTTAGGGAAACAAGAGCATGTGTAACTCTCCTGCCTGCACTGTTACCTAAATCTAGTGCAGTATAAAATCCTTCAGAACAATGGGAGGAAATCAGTTAAAAGACGTTAGGGCAATGGCTTGTGTCTCTAGTGGCACTGTCTCTCCAAGAACAGGCAAGTTCAGATAGAAAACAAGGCTATGGAGGAAAAAAAACTGTAACCTCTGTACCACTGGAGGTACTGAGGCTAGGGTGGGGACAGAGGAGCATTGTATTTGCTGAAAACTTGAGTGCTTTGGGTTGTTGGACAGTTTGGAAAACTGCATCCCAGACATAATAACATTTTTCAGAATATTGAGCTCATGTACTCTTCTACTGCGTTCCACTTCTTCTTGAAGTTAAATTCAGCTGAATAGGAGGCTTAAATGTCACCGTGTTTTGGTCATAATGAAACTCAGCAGCTTAGTTTTCTGAATAACGGAATCTAATCCTGCAGGTTTCTGCACCTGCACACGGAGCATGTAGGTGATTAAATAGATTGGGAATTCATTTTAAAATACTTCCAAGTTTATTAATGGAGCTAAGAAGCTTGGAATCTTTCCAGGAAATTGTAAAGTATTTGTGTAGATACTTGCACTTAATGTCTCTGTACGATGAAAATGTTTACGCTAATTCTTTTTTTCTTTTCTCTTGCAGGATACTATTTTTGAGACAACAAATTAAAGAACTTGAAAAGCTAAAGAATCAGAATTCCTTCATGGTGTGAAAAGTTGTAAACAATTGCACATGGTTTTGAGTACAGGAACTATGAAACTGATGCCCAGTCTTAACACTTTTGAGCTGCATTTGAGTAGACTTTGGACCGTTGAGCTGGGCAGAAAAAAAGATGACATGGGGAAGGGGACAGGAGGGAGTCAAATTCAGGGGAAAGATACAAGAATGATTTGTAAAACCCTTGAAATGTAGATTTCTTGTAGATGTATTCTTCACGTTGTAAATATGTTTTGTAGAGTGAAGCCATGGGAAGCCATGTGTATCAGAGCTTAGACATCCAAAACTAATCAATGCTGAGGTGGCTAAATACCTAGCCTTTTACATGTAAACCTGTCTGCAAAAATTAGCTTTCTTTTTTTTTTTTTCTTTTTTTTTTTTCTTTTTTTTTTTTTTTTTTTTAGTTAATTTATCGTTCAGAAATCTTGCATTTCCTAAAATTCAATGCAAGCGCCAGGCGATCTGTGTCTAAGGCTGCAACAATTTGGGTAATGTACAAAAATATCATGAAACAACTGTTTCCACACTTGCACCGAATCAAGAGCAGTGCTTCTCCATTTCTGTTTTACAGAGAAATGTTTTTCATTTTCTGTGTTCCATTTCCCCGTGAAATCCTAAATCTGATTTTATCAGTTTTTTAATGCTTCTAATTTTCTCTTTTTCTTAAGGCACTGTTGCTATGGCACTTTTTCTATAATCTTTTCATTCCTGTGTACAGTAGCTTAAAATTGCAGTGATTGAGCATAACCCACTTGTTTGTATAAATTATTGAAACGTATTTCCATTTGCACCCTGTAAGAATGGACTTATAGTACTGCTGGGCATGTGTGCTGAAAGTACATTACTTGCTCAAATATAAAGAAATAGCCCAATGAACATGTTAACATGGTTGTGGGAGGGGAAAGAGGAAAAAAAAAAAAGCTAGTCAGATGTGAATTGTATCTGTTGTAATAAACATGTTAAAACAAAGAAACACTGGTTTTCATTTCCTTTGGTCAACACATTAAATTTTGGTCTGTTTGGGGACTCTTTATTAGAACTGTTCTTGTTGAACGTTTTTGTACTTAAATAATTCCTCAAGGGAGGTTTTGTTTAAAACTTGTAAACAGGAAATTGTGTATAAAATATTTAACGAAATATAAAATTCAACAAGAATGATTTAAGACACCTCCCCAACAGTTGTCATATGTTAACTCCTGGTTTACTTGTCTTGATATTATGACATTTCATTTCGAAGGATGTTTGTGTTGTAGCTAACTGTTTAAGTCTGGTGCTGACTGCTGTTCTTAACCATCACAAAACGCTGAATTTGTGTAATTGGAGCAACCCACCGTTTGAAAATGGTGGCAAAGCTCAGCTTTGTATATTGTTTCCTAAAGTATATTAAAAATAAAAAAGAAACTATTGCTACTACAAAATAACGTGACTTTTTCTTTGCTTAAAAACATCAAAAATAGCTATGGCACTGCCAGTTTTATTTGCAGAGGTTTGTATTTTACAGTAGTTTGTTGAGTGAGTTCACAGTTCTTTTTTTTTTTAATCCGTGACCTTAATGATAAAGGTATTGACATGTGATGCTACATGCTGTGTTCCTAGAAAACCCTGTCTTTCAGCACCAGAAACGCTACTTGATTTTCTTTTGCCTTGTCTCTTCCTGAGTGGGCTCAGATCGATTTTATTTTATTTATTTTAAGTAGTTTTGATCAGTGGAAGTTGAATGCTCTGTCCTAAGACATTGCAAATGGAACAAATTGAGATAAGTAACAGCAAAAAAATCAGACATAGGACAGATTAATTTGTTGTTCACTTTAATTTAGTCTGTGCTCTTGTGTTTTCTATCATGCAGATGTTTGGTTTTGCTCAGAAACTGGGAATAGAAAAATCTTGAATGCATTATTTTTATCATACGTCATTCTGCCCTTTTAGACAACCAAGGCAAAGTGACTCAAGGCTTCCTGAGACTCTTATATTTGCCCAACGTCCTATTGCTTGTGGTGCTTGTGGTCTTGGGGTTGCCCAGGACAGGGAACTGGCAGCGAAACAGATGGAAGTAGAGATGGGCTTTCAGCAGTGGGAGTCCTTAGTTCTGGTATTTTGCACATTGCTTATTAGCTAAGACAGATCGCTTCTCTCTTAATAGATAAGGGGGGCCTATTTTTCATGAGCTTACTTTGTTCCCTTGATTCATAGGTTATCCACTATAACATCCTCTGTCGATGAACTTCACAGGTTACTAGAATTCTACTAGAAAATTCCTTTGAGTCCATGTTGTGCTTTTTTTTTTTTTTTTTTTTTTTAAATAACCCTCTATTTTGAGTGACTTTATTTGTATATGCTTAGCTGCTGCCTATGCGTCTTTTATCATTCACCATTTTACAGGAAAGTCTCTTCCAGCCTAAAAGGTTTGAGTCATTGTTTTCACAAGGAACGTACCCCGGATCATCCTTCTCAGCCCCTGTGCAGCATTAGTAGTGGTCACAGAGAATTTGGAAGGGACAAGGATTAATTTGCTAATTTAACTGCTTAAGAATGCATGCACGTACATCATGCAGAGACGAGCTCTTCAGGTGATGTCCTCCCTGAACTAATGCAGTAAGGGCTGCTCTGTCAGCCTCAGATGCCAAACAGAAAGCTTGTTGGCTCCTGGCTCTGCTGGCCACGCAATAGCTTGTTTTCCCCCTTCCAAAACCTGGAGCTGTTGTGAGCTGAAGAGCGACAGCTTGCCAACCTCATCAGGCAATTTGGGGGAGAGCAGGCTCTGCTTTAAAATAGATGCCAACCAAATGGCAGGGACCGAGTTAATGTCCTTCAAAACAGCTTCACTAACCTACAAATGCAATTTGGGCTTTTCTGTGTCATCTGGAGTGACACACAGGGCAGGGGGAAGCGATATTTTGCTTTTTCCTATCAAATCTTTTTGAAGCTGGACAACAAAGGAATGGGCAGGTGCACTGAGAACTGATGACCAGCTTATTATTTATTATCTATCCCGAAAATGATGCTGTCCTTTCCAGTGTGATTGACATTTTTAACTGGAAGGGGCTTTATTGGCTCACGTTACGCCTGCAAGTCAGATTGAGTGAATTTCCTCTGGGGCAAGGCTTGTTTTCTTCCTAGGCAGATGTTCAGAAAGCATTTACTGGAGTTGTGGGATGTGTTTCCTACGTTAATTACTTGATATGGCTGGTCAAGGAATAGTGTTGAAGACCTGATAAAAGAACAGTTGCTTGAGTACATTGCTTTTGGTTTCCCTCTTAGGTATTCGCTAAGCAACAATTTAATATAATAAAGAGGAGGTGTTAAGAATTGCTTCACAAGTTTGTCCCAGCAGCGCTGCTTGCAGCTGTACAATCAGTGTTTCACCATCTGGTGGTGTGCTCAGGGAGCCCTGCTGGAAGGATGGGCTGCGCTGTAAAACCACGGGACTGGTCCCAGGAACTCCCATGTTGTTGCTTTGTAACACCACTATTTATTTGTGGTTTTTTATTATTATTATTATTAATTTTTTCCTACTCTACAGGCCTTCTGATGTCTTTGAAGATCTGTTCATCTTCCTCACTGGCCTGGCTATTAAGATGACATAGCTGTTACCTTCCACTGCTTAGATGGATGTTCTTTTACAGCAACGTTACTCTCCTTCAGGACTTGTTTTATTAACTATATTTCCTTTGGTAGGAGGGCCTTTTCTTTTGGTGAACACCAATGTTGTCTTCACCATTGCAGTTAAAAACCCATTCAGAAGTAGTATATTTTATTTGACCTTCAAATTGAGGCCAAAGAATTAAAGGCATTTTGCTTTTTTGTTTGTTTGTTTGTTTTTGAGAAGGAAATGGTGTTACACCTGCAGCCTCCAAAGACAGTTAAGAGCACAGTAGGTATTTATGTCACGTCTACTAAGTCTGTGGATCAAAGATGACTGTATCGTACAGTCTCCCCTTTCTTTCCAGTCTCACCTTTCTGGTGATGCTCTGCTGAGTCCTTTGCTGCTGTGAGGTTGGCCACGGTGGTCAATGTTGTGTGTTCTGAATGAGAGCAGTGGTGTGCCCTGAGCGTCCCATCTCATCGTGCTTTGGGGATATTCACAAGTCATCTGTACGTAAGGGGTGTTCACTTCAACCCTAAATTAATATGTGGTACTGAATATGTAGCAAAATCTCAAGTCCAGTATTGGATTGGGAGCTGGAAATTTTTGTGAATGCTTCATCCCTGTTGCTGTTTCTGAAGCAAAAATCTGTCCTCACCAACACACACTCTCTTGTACAAGCATAAGATAATCAGGATGATTTGGGGCATTATAAAAATAGTGCCTTGACTTTTGAAAGTTACCGAGGAATATCCTGAGCCAAGGTGCCATCTCGTTGATACTAGCACTGCCCTTCAGCTGATAACTACTTAGGAATGAGATGTCGTGTGACATATTTTTAAGAATTGCAGCTTTTGATCCAGGAGGAATTCGTTTCTTTGCCCAGTTCAACTTTTTTTGGCAGTTGCTTGCTTTTGCAGTTGAAATAGTTAAGCAAAAGCTTTCATTTCCAACCAAGATCCACATACATGTCGACTTTGCAGAGAAAACTTCCAGCTTTGATAGTTCTGAATTCCTGCTACACGTCGCTCTTGTGAGCTATCTGGATCCCCTAAGACCTGGGGCATCAGGTACTATATGGCTCCTTAGATCTGCATGCAGCTTGACCAACCTTATCTTTCCAGGTGGTTATTCAATACACGTGATGCTATTTTGTCACCTGCTGTTAGTCACATGTGCCAGAGAGCACTGTCAGAGGGACACTGTTTACTTCTGTGTGCAGCACTGTGCTGAAATCTCAGGATTTGGTCTGAGTGGTCAGAATGGCCTGTGATGTTCATTTTATCTTTTTACTGTGCATTGCAAGTTCAATTAATTATGGGTAATACTGTCACCACCATCTGTACAAGTAGCTAGAATGGTGTGAAGTCTCTTATGTTTAATTCTCTTCCCCTTTTCCTACAAAATGTTCAAGGTTGACATGTAGCTGTCTGTCAGTGTGTTGCCTTTCAGACCTAACAGCTTCCTTCTGCCTGCCCTGGCAGATCTGTTGTAAAAATCTTACGTGTTTCTTTGTCCAAAAATAAATTATTAGATTTGTTTTTCTTTTTTCTTTTTCTTTTTTTTTCTTTTTTTTTTTTTTCAGTGTAATTGGGATGCTGTCAGAGTTTGCTTGGGGTTCCTGTTCTGCTAGATGCGTCCTCATTAGCAGCAGAGAGCTTGTGCACTGGGAAGAGCTATTTGGCAAAGGGGCCGAAGCCTGTGGCAGACGGTGCTGCAGAAGGTGACCGTGCTGTCAGCGATTCTGGATGGAGTGCTGGTGCCAAGGGGCTCTGACGTCCGCCACTTCCACACAGGTTCATGGAGCTGCTGCTGTGCATGCTCGGGGTAAAGGCTTTTCCTTTCTTCTGTGTTTCGAAAAGCTTAATTGAAAAGTTTAATTATTTTTCTTCCCGTCAGGATTTAATTCCTTAGGGAGTCTTCTTTTTTAAAATGGGAAAGCTGTTAAACCACTGGCAGCGTGTCCCTGTCTTCACTTGCTGAACAAAACTGCCTTTCTGCTTGCAGTATCATTGCCAGTAGAAACGTGGGTAGGTGAACATCTTGATACTGTTCTTCTAGAATAAAAATTCTCAAAGTTCACGTTGACCTAGGGTGGTTTCCACATTTCACTTAATTAAAAATAATAATTTTGTTGTATATTTTGGTGTCACATCCCTTGGCATCTCTTCACCAGAGCAATTAGAGATGGAGGGTATGTGTAGGTGAGTGTGGCGTCTGCATGTAACTGCGATAGGACAGAAGTGCTCCTCTTGTTTTTCTTCATGGGCAGTTTCATCCAAAAGAATTGTTGAGGGTGAGGTTGCACACAACAGGAGGGCTTACCTGACACCCTGTTCCCTGCAGTGAGAGCAGACCCTTCCTTATCACTTCCCTGCTCCCCGCCATGTGCTCCTGTTGTGTCCCTGTTAGCTCTGAAGCTGGTCAGGGAGCAAACCCCAGCAGAAACCTGTGGGACATGTGCCTGCTGATTTCGCAGGCTGGAGAGGCTCACCAGGGGCTGAGCAAGGGCCTTTGCCCTTCCAATATTGAAGGAAAGGTCAGAATAACCCTTTGTGCGGCAGTGAGCTCAAATGGTAAAGTCTAGCAGCTCTTAAAACTCAGAGGTACGTGTGGAAAGAGGGGAGCCTGAGGCGTGGAGATGGCTATATAGTTTTGTGAGGTTTGAATGCAGGTATGCATTCATCTGAAAATGTCACTGAAAATATCACATCCATGTGTGCAAGCAGAAAAAGTCCTGACCCAGCAGCCAAGCTGCTGCATTAACTGTACAATGAATTTTCAAGTAAGCACGAGTAAAGGTAGAATTATCAACCATGATCTCAGTAAAATACTTAAAACAAAGCACCCATCCCAGAGCAAACAGTGCATCTTGGCAGGTTTGGAACGTGAATGGAGGAGTGTCTCAAAGCAGATATTAAATTGTTTCTCCCTGTTACACTGACACTGAGCTGGTGGTCATGCCATGATGGTTTCTTTAGACACCATCTCTCAACAGCAAGAAAAATCATCTCCACTATCCACATCTGCCACCTGAGGAGTATGGAGCATTTCCCAAGCACCTGAGCTGCTCTGGGAAGGTGTCTGCAAACCCTGTGAGCACACAGGTGTCCCACTGCTGGGTCCAGGGGTGGGCTGCCAGGCAGGGGGGCTCCCACAGCTCCCGTGTCAGCTCAGGCTGCTTCATCCTCTACTGCTCAGTTACAGCATCCTTGACCAATGTAAGATTAAGTAGAGTTCATGTGTTGGGTGTAGACTTCTGACTACACCTTTCTGATTTTTACCTGAAATGGCAGCAATTTTTCCAAGTCACTTAGGCTTCCAAGTCTAATTCGGAGAACAGAAGGCAACCATTTGGTAGCTGGTTCACAGGGCTTGCTGTGATGTGCTTTTGCAGATGCGCATGGCTGATCTTCATGGCATTGGTAAAGCATAAGTGTGATCTGACAAAATGAGTGGATAATAGGATGATAAACATCATCTCTGAATAGTACTTAATAAAGGACTTCACTTGCGCATGCTATAGATAAATTACTCAATATTTTGTAGTCTGAAAACAGTTTTCCATTATCAAGCACTGATGCAAATATCTGTCGCTATTTTTAGGTAAGCTACTCACAAGAATAACGTGGGCTTACATTCAATGTGCTAAGCCGTGGGTGCTAGATTTTGGATGATCTGCTTTGAAAGCATCAGGATGTAGAGACACTTAAACCTTAAAACTTCAAGACTGTATAGTTAAACAAATCTAGATGGGGAACACCTAAAAGACACCTTCCATGAACATTTTATCAAATTCCCATTTACAGTATTCTGCATTTTTAATGGCACTTTACTCTTTCATGTTGTTGAACTTGAGTGGGATTTTGATTATTAGAAGAGTTCTCACAAGGGAAATGTAATTATATGCATTTTTCACCAATGGCTTCCCTAGCTGACAAGTAGAAATGTTAATATAATATCATATCTTCAGCCTCTTCATAATAGGGGTTATGGGATTTTCTCTTTGGAGCAGGAGGGATTCGTTCACTAACACAGATTTATTCAAGAGAGAGTTTCTATCAGGGAATTTAATGTAGTTGTAAATTATTTTTGTTATGCCTCAATCATTTGCATGCAGTAAGCAAAGCATGCATACACGAGAAAAGCCTTTATACCATGTATCCTAAAATCTTTGAATTCGGAAAACAAACAAACAAACATGAGAATCTATAACTTTCCCGAGGGGAGGAAGAAGTCTAAAAATGAAATCAGACTTGTTTGTTTTTTTGCACGCTCAAATTCTGCACAGGCTTGACATTTTCAGTGAAGGTGGATTAAATTTCAAGACAACACCATCTTTTCTGTGCGCTTTTCCATTTTGTGGAATTTCCTGGAGTGAGTGACAGGACACTCCTGAATAATGAGAAGAAAAATTAACTGAATCCACCTTGCAGTATTAATCTAAAACTCAGATTATGAGTGCATTTGAATCAGTGCAGAAGTAGTCTGCAGTGGCATTACAGTCTTCACTGAACTGGAAACCATCTCCACCTCTGCTTAGGAACTGTGTGCCTTTTCAGATGGGCAGTAGCCCGCACGAGTAGTGTTTTAGTGATGTTTCAGACATGCAATTTCTCTTTTTCCAGGTAGGCTTTTATCACCCATTGTAGTGGGTGATACCTATCTTCGTGCTTAAGTTTTTGACTCTTGTTGTCTCATGACTAATGTTGTTTCTCTGCCAACAAAGTCCTTCTGCCCTTTACCTCCTTTGGTCAGTGTCTTGTAAAAACCAAGCTCCTTCTGCTGTTTTTGATGCAATTCCCTTATTCTACCCTATGGTGAAGTCTCTTTGAATACTCAGTGGACAGCATGCATGTTGCTCTTTGGGAAAAACTTCTCCAGTTAATGACTGACAGCCCTTAAACCACTACCTCTCATGGGAAGAAAGCAGTTTTCCGTAGTCTGCATCTGAAACATTTTGGGCAGCCCCAGAAGTACTCGTTAGATAGAAACCAGCCTTGATCTCTGGGCTTGCATGTGTTAGAAATCACCACCTAACTTCTCTCACCCATCATCCAAGCCCTGGCAGGGGGTCCATGCCCTGTCCTTCTTGTCCTGGTGGCTCCTATCATCACCCTGTCTGGTGCCTGCAGCCCCCCTTTCCCTTTACCCTCTGCTGGAGGACAGGCCATGGCAGGAAGGATCGGGATGTGCGAGGTCAGGGCCTGGTCCTGCTGCTCTCCTTACCCACTGGCGGAGCTTGTTGGGGCCAAGTTTCCTCTCTCCAAGCATTTTCCTCCAAAGCAGCAGCAGAAGGCCTTGTTCCACCTCAGAGCTGACAGTGTCACCCTGTGCCTTCGTTCTGAGGCCATCTGAACTTCTGGAGCTCTTCACCAGGAGTGAACCCCACCAGCTCCCGCTGGCAAAGCGCCACCTTCCTCCAGTGCTCATAACTCATGGACATAACTCCTCCAGTTTCTCATAACCAAAGCCCAAGGGGGTCCAGGCTTTTTCCTGATTAAAGCTGAAGACTTAAGGCTGGGTGAAAGACTGGACACACTCTGTTTTGTTTTGTTTTAATGCTACTTATGCTTCTGACTGTTGTCATCTGAGCTAGCGCAGTACACTTTCTGCAAAGGATCTTCTGGGGAAGGTAGATTTTTAAAGGGTGCTTCTTCAAAAACAATAAAAAATAATAAAAAAATCAGCAGTACTTCATGTGTGTGAGTGTTGTGGGGATGTCTAGGCCTTAGAATTGCCTCAATGTGTGTGGGCTGCAGCACCTGGCAGGAAGGTGCCTGCTGCTGCTGCCTCACGTTTCCTCCTCATGGTGCTCATCTCAGTCTGTCCCTCAAGACCCTGGCCTCAATGCTGTAAAATATCGCCAAGCAGAAGCCTGCCAGGAGGGAACGGGGCTTTGAATCCTTCTGAATCATCTTGGAAAAGGTGCTGAGCCTTGAGGCCTGCACTTGAACTGGTTTTGCAGGTTTGTGCGCTGCTCCTTTTTCCCTTTGATTTCCTCCCTTCTCAGTTGAAATGAACAGAATCTTAATATGAAATATAATAGAAATATAATAACACGGCTTTTACTAAAAACAATTAAAGGAACCAGCTATGTAGGCTTTGTTCTTGCTGCCATTAATGGCCAGGAGCAGACCCCACCATTTTACCATGACCGGCGACTTCAGCAGGGCGGCTCTGGTGATGTTGCCTCGCCCTCAGTCTGGATGCTTTTTCTTTCACGAATTTGACATGTTTGGGGACACATTAGGGAAATTACTGGGGAAAGCATTGTTTTCATTCCAGTTGTTTTTGCTCGAAGTGCTGACACATGCTGTCTCTCCAAATCTTGGTGATTAAGCGAGGAGGCTTTTGACCCTGGAGATGACAAATAAATTTGCTTGGTTTGCCAAACCAGCAATGGAGTGTCTTGTGACGAGAGGGTGCTGATGAATTTTTTCAGCTCCCCCTGCTCCTGTCCTCTCTCTCCCCATGTTTGTCCTGTTCCTAGCTTTGCTCCGTGGCGGAGCTGTTTTGTTCCCTTGGTCTGTGTCCTTTTGCGTCAGCTTACCGGCAGCTGCAAGAGCACAGCGCTTGGGTTTGCACACCCAGCCCCACACCCAGTGGGTTTACAGAGAGATTTTAAGACATCTACCTGGAGAGAGGGTTTGAACTCAGTGCTCTTTCCCCTCTGGGTTGTCAAAAGCCTCCAGCAGCCATCCCAGATGCTCCTTTGTCTGGCTGTGCTCTGGTGGGAGCAAGGCAGAGAAACCCCACAAGGTGTAGTGCTTGCCCTTCCAAAACCCCAGCGGGTGAGGTAAAAGGACGGGACTCGGTCAACGGGAAGAAATGCAGCTTGCCTTCCAGCTGACCTTCGGGCTTTTACAAGCTTAGAGAGAGAGAGTTACAGAATTGTTAACAGCTATTTTATTACACTTACAGATCGTGTGAGCCGCATTTTATTGGAACGCGGGCTTGGCAGTTTCTGCATCTGGCTGTGAGTGAAGCTGGAGGCTGCGGCTCTGCGGGCGTTAACCCCCTGGTGCCAGGGCTTCCCGCTGGGCTAAGCGAAGCCAAACGCTCGGCACAGCTGCAACCTGTTTCCTTAGAGAGGTGCCATGCTGGAGAATGGTCGCTTCTGGCCAAGAGAGAACACGCTGTGGGGTTGGAGGGATATGGGTACAGAGCAATCCTTTCAGATCAGAGCACCATATACTGATGCCATTGTTTAGTTTTGGGAGAGGTGATGCTACTCAGGACCTTGCAGGGTCCAGCTCCAAAGCTGTTTTTCCCAAACATTTTCCAAACAAGAGCTCTACTCAGAGCAGCACCACCTTAGAAAGAAAACTTCTCTTTTACTTTTCTTCTGTAGGCATCATTTTGCAATCTATTTCTTCCTTTCATTTTTTTTTTTTTAATTGATGCTTGCAGTGATAATTCACACGATAATGCCTTAAACAGCAGTAAAATGCCCTTGCCAGAGGCATTCTGTGGAGTAAGCACCTGAAATCTCTATGGCACAGCATGGAGGTGCTCAGCTCCTGCCAGGGTGAGGCCCTGGGTCCTGCTCCCACCTGCTGGAGGCACTCCTGTAGTGCGAAGGTACTGAGAAATGGACATGCGGCTGTGTGGCTCCAGAAAAATGTTCTCACAAGGTGCTACAGTTCAAGCAGAAGAGGAAGACAGTGGGGACTCCTCATTTTTTTAAGAAAAATTAATATATGCTTTTGAAAATTCATATTTTTTTTATGTTTGTTTTGCTTTGCTTTAATAACCACACATAGACTTTGCCACATAGCTCTGTTTTCTTGGGTGTTTTTCTTCCTGTTTGATGCTGCTTGTTGCTCCCTGGCATCAGCTCTACTCTGTATTTCTGTCTAAACATCGCGAGCTTCTCATCACGCTTCATAAGGTCATTTTATTTCAGGCCTTGGCAATTTGGGAGGCAGAAAATTTGGACGAGAGGATGGGAATGCTGAGAGTGCCTGTTCCCTTCGCTCTGCTCTCTGGCCTAGTTTTGCATCCATCTGTCTTCACAAAGGAAGAGGCCCTGGCAGCTCCCAGAAGAGGTGGGATGTTGTAGGCTGTTTTGCTAGTCCCCATGTATATTGGAAGAAAACCAAAATCCATTGACCAGCCCAGCTTGGCAGCACAACGGGAATGTTGCAATGAGATGATTAAGAAGTTTGATTGATTGATTTTAATACAAGGACCAAGACTTGGCTCCTGTGTGTTTGACTTCCCAAATCTGCTTGGACACAAGCTGGTCTCTGTCAAAATATTTCCTGTGTACCACGCGCACCCATGTCTAGCATTAAGAAAACATTTTTGTGGGAGAGCCATGAGTGGGATCTGTCTGTTACCTGTTCATTCATGGGTCAAATGTGGTCATGCAAGAGCAGCTGGAAAGGTCACAAGGGTCTTCGGTGGCTTTGGGCTATGCCAACAGCTGGTCAATGCTCAGGGTGAGTAAAACCTCACCCAAATTTGTGAGCAATTATGGAAATGGACCTCACAATTTTAGTTGTTTCTGGGATATGGGGAGTTTCAGACAGTAGGAAATGGCCTTCGCTCTGCAGGGCCCAGTATGGTATAAAACAAGTCGCACTGACAGCGACAGATGCACTGCAAAAGGAAGGAAGAAGCTGCTGTCATAAGCAGGTATCTTAGCTTGATGATTCCATTTGAGCCTGTCCCTGCAGCAGCATAACGTATGAGATGAATTAACTTTTCTGAAATTCCCTCTCTCATTTGCTTGTCTAAGGGAACAGCAGAAGCATGCACTGAGTCATGAATTTTGGCGTGGATTTTCTAATGTAAGCATGCTGACCCCTCCTACCCATTTAACTTTACCGAAGTTACCCCTTGGTGACATCTCTGCATGCTCCCTTTGCTTTTCTGTCCCCTTCACCCCAGCAGTCCCCCTCAGCCCACAGACAGAGCTCAGCACCTCCCAGGTCCCAGCTCCCACAGCAGAGGTGACCGCCCAGCACCGCCGGGGACCATGGAGGAGGGCAGATGCCCATTACTTTGGGACTAGATGATCATAGAAGTCTTTTCCAACCTAAATGATTCTGTGATTACAAAGTATTTTCAGTGGTATGTTCAAGCCAAAGATAATAATAATACTGATTCTGGTGATGTGGAAAAAATCGTGGAGACTTGACAGAGCCTTCTTACTTAAACATGTACGACCATTTATTTCAATGTTGAGGTGACATTGAGATAAAAAAAAAAAAAAAAAAAGAATAAATGACTCCATTTTTTTGTTTGTTTGTTTGTTTCAATAATTTTAAAACATCAGCTTCACATTCCCAACACTGATTGGGAATGACCCCTTTTGGTAAGCTTGACACTCAGCCACCTCTCTACCATTGGATGGGTTTTAAGGTATAGCCTTAATCTTAACCCAGTCCTCCTGGAACGGGAGAAATTTGGTGACTTCAAGTAGATCAAAACATGAACTGTGAAGAACTGACTGAAAAGAAAAAGGGGAGCATAGCTACTATTTCTTTTGTGATGTCTGACACAGGAAGAACCAACCTCGTTGTCTCTTCAGGGATACTGAAGATAGACAATGTGTGTTCAACTGAATAGCTGAAATAGAGTAACTTGTTGACCCAGACAAAGCCTTTTACCAGCTTCTTTTTGAATGTTAGGGTTTTTATTGTCTAATATACATACTAGCAAACTGATAGCGTGCTTGCCAAGAATCTATCTATAGAATTGGTGTAGTTAGTCCAATTTCTGTTGTGAGACAAGCTGCTCTGGCAGCTAGAAGCTCTACACTTGCTCAGAAACAGACGGAGGGTTGCATCTCTGTTGCTCCTCCTCTTCACCTGCTTTGCGACTCTTTCTCATTTAGTCTTTCCAGACTCTGAGAAAACTGGTCTGACTGACCTGAGTTTTTAAGGAATCCTAGCACAGCCACACAATCCTTCCAGCCAGAGCCATCTGCTGCTGTTTCTCCAAATGTCAGTTTAATTAGAGGTACCATCTCTGCCCTCTTTTTGCAATTTAATATGAGAACAGGGTGCGGGGAGAGGGCGTGTGAACCCTCAGCACCAGCAACTGTGAGTGAATAGGGGGCAACGAAGGGGAGTTTCATAGGGATAAAACCTGGGGGGCTGGCTGGATCACAGTCTTCAAGGCAGAAATGATGAAACAATGCTGCAAAAGGTGAGACCTTCCTTGACCTGCAGCCATGAGGCCAGGTCCACGTTGTCACCACAAACACACATTCTGCTGAGGGTAGGGAGAACATCATCCAAAGTGAAGAAAAGTGATGGGGAAGTTTCTTTATAAGCAGCATGCAAGACCTGTGTGAGAAAAGGTCAGATGTAGACAGGTCCATCTTCTAAAGACCCTGACAGGGTGAATGTGAAAGCCTCCAAAAGCAAAAGCCAGGACACTGAAGTTTTGCAGCAACATCACTAATGAGAGAGGAAATGGCTGCACTGTAAAGAGAGAGCAGTTGCTGGTTTGGTTATGGTGCCTGTTGCTTAATAGGGAAGACTAAACAGATCATTGCATGAGCACAAAGACCAAATATCATTGCTGTAGGTGATCCATGCACTTTAACTTCTGCATGATTCATGGCTATTACACTGAAGAAACTGAAATGGATGGGGCTTGGAGTCCTACTGCTGCTTTCACAGGAGTTACTGGCTCTGCCAATGATGACAAGAGGGAGGACTGCTGTGACTGCATGTGTTCCTGCAGACTGCCAAGCCAGGAAAATGGGTGGACCAGATTGCCTTTCAGCAGCCAGCAGCAGCATCCAAAGCTCAGAGCACAATGGTCATGGAGGGCTATAATCATCTCCACGCCTGCTGGGAAAGGATGAGCTGGATGCAGAGTGGCAAGAAACTCCAGCTTTTGTTGCCATGAGTTTCATGCATATCTTTGCATATTTATAACTGTATGAATCAGATGGGAAATTATTTTTTCACCTTCTTTATATATGTATAAAGTAATTAAAAAAGAAATTCGAGGTTTGAGTCTAACCAGGAGAGCGAAATAGGTTGACTGCAAAGATAAAATGTAATGTTTGCACTGCTCAGGAACAAAAAGGGAAAGAGCAAACTAAAGACAAAAGGCTGGTGTAAAATCAGGATTAGTAGGTAATTTTAGGGTGGAAAACTAAAGGTAAAAAAAATATTAAGCAGAACCAGTAATTCCTTTACTTAAAAAAGAAAAATGCTAAGAGTACCAATGAAAGTGGTTTCAGCATGGATGAACAACAGAAAAAGCAGTAAGGCGGGATACTGAATAATGCATGATCTCTTCTTTCATAAGGTAGGAGTGCTCGAGAAGTGAAAAGTAGTCACTGGTCAGCGTTGGGGTTTCCATCAAACACGGCTGATGCCTTGTGCCATTGCTCTTCCCAGACTGCCTCTCCAGCCAGCAGAATCTCCTCCTACGAAGATGTTTGGACCGCCCGAATTAGACAGGTGCTCTGAAACGTCCTCTGGAGGAGCCTCTGTCTTTGCCACAGGGAGATGAGCTTCTTCATCTGGGAGACCTTGTCAGGCTATCTCTCAGTGTATTGATGTCACAGAACAGCAGCAAGCTCAGATGTATAAACCAAGTTCTGGGTTGCAAGACACACAAAATCAGGCAAGGAGGTTGGACATACTGACCCTTTAAGGTCTTCCCTAGCCCTATTTCACCATTTTATTTATTTATTTATTTATTTATTTATTTTTTGTATCAACCATTACTTTATTGCTTTTGTTTTTCCTTGTTTCTGAAGTGATAATGGATGTCAGGATATTTTATTGCTGCCTGCAGCTCTTTTCTTGTCGTTTCCAGATGATTATAAATGAACTTCCAACATCTGTACAATTTGATAGCTTCAATTTTGGATGCTGAACAAGTCTCACACATTATTTTATGTACTGGAGCAGGAATCCAACGTGGGGCAGGGCAGCACTTCGTATAATTGAATGTTTTCTGAAGTTGGCTTGGGAAATAGAGTTCATTCCTTTCCTCTTGTGCTTAAGGGGTCAAATAAGATGGTATTTGATGACTTCCACAGGGATGTGTTTAATATTTCCTAACACTTTTCTGGTAAGGGCACTGTTCAAGAGCAAGTCAGGAGAAGAGAAGGTCTTGTGTATAGAGGTCTGCCGGGCTCCTGTAGTTTCTGTAGTCCAACACTGCTTGCAATGTGCTGCTTTCTGCTGGAGGAAAACAATCTGGTGGAGTCAGCGTGACTTTTCTAGCAGCGATAATTTCATGAGTGTTACTGCTGGGCGTGCAAATTCACTCAACCATTCTGGCTGCAGGTGCTGCACGGCTTCTACCGAGGACTCGCTCAGCTTCCCACGTCTGCCACGTTCAGACCTGGTTTGGAGCTGCCACTCTTTGGTAATGCATAGGATCGCTTCTGTGGCCAGCGGGAGCTTAGCACCACTGAATTCCCTTGGTGAACACCAGTCTTAATTGTTAGGGTTGGAAGAAATGAGAAAGCTTGTGGAGGGGTTTCTGTGCTTTCTGTATCAGCTGTAGGATTGTTGTTGGTAATGGTCCAGTGAAGTTTAATACAAGAGCCATGAGGACTGGTGACAGAACTACGTGTGTTTTGCAATTTATGGAGAATCAATTGCCATTTATTTCACTTGCTTCAGAGCTGGCATATTTCTCTTCAGGATTGTCACCCACACCACAGCTGAGAAGGCGCAGGTCTTTTAAAGAAATACCATGCAAATTGATCATTTTGGCTGTTTTTTGCACTGAGCTTTGGGGGATCTTCTGGAAGAAACATACGTTATAAGCAGAGGGCATCTCCTGACACGTTATTTGCTAGTCCCCTTTGGTTGTTGGTGGGAAGTCACTGCATACCACGTTGTTTTTAAGGAATCTATGCTGAGGGAGTCTGAGGCAGCTGTGCAATTTTAAGGATTAAGGTAGGAGCCTGGCACTGTATCCATCTCCAGATTTCTGACAACCCCTTCTTTCAACACAAATGAAGTAAATCCCTGACACAAATGTAGTGTGGAGGGCTGCTCCAGATGTGCCAGCAGAGAGGGGAAGGAACATACTTTCTGAGAGAGCCACGTCATTTGTGCTTTCTTAATTATGTCAGTGAAATCAGAAAGGAAAAACCTCGGTCATCCATGGTGAGATAGATAATCCTCATCCAAGTGTTGCTGCAGGATGGTCAGGAACGGAGCACACCATGGGGAGACTTGTTTTTGGGGCAGAGTGAAAACTCCTGAGCTTGGTACAGTAGAAACAATGATCCATTTCTGGAGCTACCAGGTTTGGGGAATGAAAGCACAAGGATGTGGAGGGTCCCTTTCTGCAGAGAGGGGTCCCGACATGCACAGGGGTTGTGCCCCTGCAGAGCGGCTCCTGCTCCTCAGACTTTAGGTGCATCTTGGCCTCTCTCTCCATGCTCCTTGCAGCCACCCCTTGCTCCCAGCTCCTCCCAGCATCTCTGCAGTCCCAGCTGGACTCACCAGGAGAGGATAGCGAGGACAATTTTTCATGTGTGGATGTTTGGTGATGGCAGTGTCTGTCAGTCAGCATCTCCTTGGCCATTATTACCGCATCTCTTTTTCCTGGCACATCACACCGTGTCCACCAGCACAGTGCCGGGGCCAGCTTCACTCACCACGGGGCTTGCATTCAGATCCGCTCACTGCTTTCCACTCCGGTGGCCTGTTGCTTGGGCTTCCTCCCACTGCCTTCTCAGGCTCCTCTCCGTTTGGGCTGTTCTCACTCTGCTTCACCTCAGTCAGCAGCTTGGTACATCTTCCCTTTGCTCCTTCCTTGCCTCAGGTGTAAATGCAGGGGGAAATAGTGTGAGGGAGAGGAGAGGCACAGGTGAGCTTGTGAACTGCCCTCTGTCCTTGGTGGCTGCTTGGTCGTGTATGGCACAAAGTCTTCATGAACTCCAGGCTGGAGCTGATGAGAGAGGGAAAAGGCCATCTCAGTTGTGCAACAAAGGCACTCAGATGAGATCAGTGTGACCGTTCATAGGAAATACTCCACCACGACATCCTTGGAAAGCTTTCCTGCCACGGGTGATGTTTCTGGTGCAGATACCTGCTTTCATTCCCAGTTCCTCACTGTTTGCCACCACTGTAATACTTCCATCCTTTTCGTCGATCCCTGTACCCAGGGTTGGAGCACAGCCAAGCCTTGCCCTGAGCAGGAGCCTGGTGCTGAGTGGAGAGGGACCAGGGAGGGAGGAGGAGAAGGAGGAGGAGGATGAGGAGGCAGGCTCAGGATGTGCACATCCACATCTCCAGCAGGCTCAAGCAGTGCCTCCTGCTACTGGGAATAGAGGCACTTCAGTTGGCGTTTGCATCAAAAATGAGCTGATGTTGCCTTAATCCAAGGGCTTCAGGAAAGGCAAAGGGATCCAGCCAAACAACACGGTCCTGGCTGGCAGTGACAGGCTCGCAGCATGGCCTCGGGCAGCAGCAGAGCCCCGACCCCCTCCCCTCCGCACGCTTTGTTTATGGGAATGCAGTTCAGATGAATGTAAACGGTTTGTTTAGAAATGCAAGGCTCTGGGGCTAACGATGGGAATACTAACTAAGGCAGATTGTTGTGTCTGATTTCTGTCACGATAATAGCCAGTCGCTAAATGTCCAGCAGCAGTTTTGTTTGTTTGGCTTCTAATGCCAGCCCTTCTGTTGCTTACATTGCTAGAAAAGGATGAGTTTAAAATCTGTGCCTGGGAGGGAAAAACACATTCTTCGGTATGTTATCAGTCCTCCTGCCAGGCTCCCCGAGCAGAGCTGAGCACCTGACTTCATGTCAGGCTCAGACTGACCGTGCCTTTACAGAGACTTGGCGAGTTTTTTTTACCAGGGCTCGGACAGTGAAGATGAGAACCAGGCGACGACTGGACTGATTGAAAGAGGAGGCAGCCGCAGCTCTGCCCCTCTGTGCCTGCTCGTCTCTGCCAGAGGGGATAAAGGCACGGCAGGGCGGCGAGCCAGCCTGCCGTGTGTCTGCTGAGGGCCAGGCCCCAGCCCCACCACTGCTTGTGGGAGATGGGAGCTCCCAAACTGGCTCCCAGGCTGCGAGCAGGCTGCTCTCACGACCTGTCCTTTATAAGTGCACTGTGTGTGTAAACAAAAAGGAGAAATAATAAGTGAAGGCAAACTGGCCCCTCCCAGACGCGTGGCAGCAGCGCAGCGCTGGAGGCAGGCCGGAGTGGCAGCAGGCCTGTGGGGAGGCCCTCGGCTTAACGTCCTCCTCTGCAATATAGACCGGGGCTATTCTCCTGCTCCGTGGCTTTGCTTTTAGTCCTGTGTAACTCTGATGTGGCCTGCACACTTCTCTTCAGCGGTTATGAAAATGCCAGGGCCCAGCTTTTTCCCATTGCAGGACGCCCAGCTCTCTGAACTCACCACTCCTGCCCCCTCGCTGCCTCTCGGCCCCGGTCTGTGAGGAATTTGAGTTTCTGTTCACTTGGTGTCTCTTTCCGCCAAGGCTCTGCAGCCCTCTGCTGACCCGTTCCTCTGCCTGAGCTGCCTCTGGTCTCACATTGCTCCTGTAGGCATCTTGAGATGCCTCTGGCAAGAGCTCTGCATCCTTCCCATCCCCATGGGATTATCCTTGCCATCAGAGGGTGGTGGGGACTGTGCCAAACTTTCTCCTCAGGTGCTCAGTGCCAGGCTGTGGGTGACAGGGATGGGTGATCCCTCCTGCAGCCCCTGCCACAAGGGTGGGTGTCCCTCGTTGGGGCAGGCAGAAAGCTGAGGATGTGACCACCTCCACCCTCCCTGGTTAAGCCCACCAGAGACGGTGAGTTTGGGCCTTCAGACGCTGCCCTGCCTGGCAGCTGGGGCATTCAATGCCACCAGCATGTGCATCTGCCAGAGCTCACTGCAGGACATTTGTCCTCTTAATCCCCGTCTTTATGATTTTCTAACTCCCAGTTGCCAGAAATACCCTCTGTCCCTGGCGTAGCTACTGTCCCTGCCCCAGTGTCAGAGCAGGGAAGCCTCTGTGCTCACCCGGAGCACACCACCACTGGCTGCTGGCCCACAGCCTCCTCCAACACGCAACTCCTGGGTCCCCTTACTCACAAAGCTCGTCCCTTCTGCTTGTTGAAGTGAGCAATGAGGTCTTATTCTTACTGCATGTCTGCATTTAGATGCTTTTGCAAGCAGCTGCTTTCTCAGGCAGAATTATTAAGGTCTTTACGGGGTATTTATATGTATGTTCTTTGCTCTGAGATCTAGCTCTGCCTTTGGCCTTTTTTACAGCAATTGCACATGCCTGTCAGAGCTGGAGTTTGGTGTAAACTGGTAAAGCACTGCCTCCTCCAGCAGCTGTGACTCTGATCTATTATGATGTGTAGAGGCTTTCCCGACTGCCATTGACTGCCTTGTCTCTGGCGTTTGGCTCTGAAATATGCGGCTCAGAAAATAAGAGGTTGAGCAATAAATATTGACTAACAGCGAGTAACATACCACCGGAGAGAGTCTTTATCTGGATCAAAAGCTTTTAGAGCTGCGGTTGTGGAGGGGCTGCTGACGATTTTTACTTGCAAGACCAGAGAAGACTCTTGAACAGCCCTTCGCCCCTGCAGAGCATCCCTGGTTTTGGCTACTGGGTGTAAGTCCTCCAAGGGACTGACTCTGCTCAGACTTCGTTAGCTCTCTCTCTTTTATGTGTAAATATGAGCCTGAGAGGCCTCCTTTAAAAGGCAGTTGCCAAATTTTTATTTTTTATTTTTTTTTTTTGTGAGAGGCTGTGGTTTGATCATCCTCCATGACTATTTCTCCAGATGTCCTGTCTCCAAACTGTACCTTTCTGTAAGCTATGTTACTTACACTGTACTTTCTGTCCAGTTACAATGATGCTCAATTTTCTTTCTTTTTTTTTTTTTTTTTGGACATGTCATGTCTCCAGAGCTAACTCCCCTCTCCTTAGTGCATGCTATCCTGTGCCAGAACATAACTAATAGTTTCTCCCGCTCGAGATCTAAAGAGAATTCCTAATATTTGCCCTGTCTTATCACTAGACACCCGATAACTCAGATCTGCTGGGTGGTGCTTGGCATTTTTGGGCACAGTTTATGGATCCTGACAGGTAACACCTTTACGCGGATGTTTCCCGAGGTGGTGGCTGAACCCTGGCCATTTTCTCCTGCCTGCAGCTCTCGGGCCGGTGCAGGAGCTGCTGCCAGCCGGGGCTGGTCCTGCATCCCAAGCATCCCAAGCATCCCAGCAGCAGCAGCAGCGCCGTTTCCCCTCTCCCGGCCCGATTTCGTGCCTGCCGGGACCCGCTCGGCCAGCAGGGGGCAAGAGGCACCCGCTGTGGGGACGGGGACGGGTTCAGGGCCAGGAACGGGGCCGGGGCGCTGCCTCCTGCCCGGAGCCACCGTTTCAGCCCCGGCAGCGTTAGGAGTCCAAAGGAGGCTTCAATAAAACCGGTGCCGGAGCCTTTCAGAGCCTCCTTTCTACATGAGCTGGGAGAGCATCCTTGCACTCCAGGGGAAGATGCACTTTCTCCCCCTCCCCAATCTGCAGGAGCCCCTAATGGAAATTTCCCTAATGGAAAAGGGAAAAGAGGAGGCTGTGCCCCCCCTGCTCGGTCCAAGCTCCGATTTCCTCCAAAGCTCGGGAGCTGTCAGCACGGGAGGGACCCCCCCAGGAGCAGGCAGGATGGGGCTGGGCTGCGGCACAGGGCAGGGCTGCGTGCGGGCTGTCGGCACCGAGCAGCTGGGCTCGGGCTGTCTCCTCCCTGCGTGTCTCGGTTTGTATTGAATGATGCTAAGCAGGGCTGGAGCTGGCGCCTCGGCCTCATTACCTTCAATTACAATAATTGTTGCCTCTCTCCAGTGTTTTGCATTTCTCCCTGGGGGGAATCTCGCTGCTGCTTCTTTTCCAGCCTTGCTCCAGCTTCCCCCCTATCGATTGAATCGCTCTTGGCCCCCCGCTCCTAGCAGCGCTGCCTCCAGGAGGATAAATGCAAATCGTCCTATTGATTGGGAGGAGCAGGAGGAGTGCAGCTCGTTTGGGGAGGAGGGGGAAGGATTGGTTTTAAATGAAAAAAAAAAAAACTAAACCGATGAGCATCTCAGCAAACGCTGATACTCATATTCTGGGACCCCAAACAGCGTCTCCTTCTCATGCCATCTATCTGGGGGATGCAGATGGGCACGGAGAGGTGGATGCTGTGAAGCACACACCGGCCTTGCTTTGTGTCTGTTCTACCTGGCCAGGTATCACCGAGCATCTCTGGAAAGCAGCTCCCCTCCTGCAGTCCGCAGGTCACCGAGTTTCACCGGGGACATGCTAATTGCTGCTGAAAGTGAGCAGGCCTCCATCCGCCCCTTTGAACTGCCCCAGTTATGGGGGATAAAGCTGCCTGGGAGTTTTCCACCTGCGGGAACCTGCTCGGCAGCCTGTCTGTCACCGGGGAGCGGCTGGGGAAGGAGCCAAGCTTTGGGCTCTGCATAGTCTCAGCTCCTGACACGGCTACTTGATTCACTAAACCCATGGCCAGCCCCAGAAGTGGGAAGCCAAAGCCAAGGAGTCATATTATGTTCCCTGCCCCCTGGGCTTTACGTTGAGCATAGCTACGCTAGCTTAAGCCTTAATTATTTTTTAAAGGCAATAATCAGCATAAGTAAAGGCAATTCAGTAGAATTAGCTTGTGTATATCATGTCCCAAATGCTAGCGAAATAACTGGGAAAAGAAAGGTGTTGGTTGGCTAGTGCTGAGTGGTTAACAAAAAACACCACTTTGATTCATGTTGCTCCAAAAATGCTTGAAAGCGTCCCAGTGCTTTTTTTCCTTTGTATCATTTGCAAACAAGAAATTCTCTGTCATAATTTCAAGGTGAAAAAAAAAAAAAGAAGAAGAAGAAGAATGGGATGGGTATGGTATGTGAACATTGCTTTTGACACCAGTTTGAAAGGGGTGAAACGCAGTAGTGATTTTTCCATGCTGCTGAAAACACTGCTTTACGTGGGCAGTGTTAGCAAAAGTCAGCATGCATGTGCAAATATCCCGGGGTGCAAGTGCTGAGCTCCACGAGGAGCATGAGTTTCCCCAGGACAGGGCTGCTGTGATAATGCCCTGACTGGAGATGAACACAGGATAGGTTTCCAAACTGCACTTGTTATCCATTTCTTTGTTCCCTTTTTTTTTTTTTTTTTTTTTTCTTCTTCTTTTAGGGGGGAGTGGGTTGCTGGAAGTGTTCAAACAAGCAGATACTATTATGTTAATGCAGGTTTTGTTTGATAGAGGCAGGCTGAGTGGTTACATCCAAACATTTGGGGGAAACGGTGGCAAGTTGCCAGCATGCCAGGCAAGTTTATAGAAGAGCGAGGAATTCATGATTACGTTCAAAGCTGCCAGATGAAGGAATTGCTTCTCACTCACTGCAAGCCATGTTTCTAGGGGTGGCTGCTTCAACCAGGAGCACCTGCAAGCTGAGGTTTCAACCCATTTCAGTCAGTTTTGCAGGTGTGTTGCTGCTGCCGATAACTGCATGGTATGCAGCATCAGCTGGGACAGGAGTTGATGTTGATTAATGTAAAAAAAAAAAAGAGAGGAAATGTATGAGAGAAGCGATACAAGGGGTGGAGGTTAATTTTTCTGGAGTCGGTTTCCCAGAGCCAGAGAGGAGTTTTGCTTTTATTCAAATGTGCTCAGAAAGTGCTGCCAGCTCAGCCTCTGTCTTGGCTTGTCTTTGTTTTCCTCCTAGATCTAGGAAAGACCTAATCCCTCATGCCAGTCATGCTCTGGTGCCTGTAGTGGGTCTGTCAAGCACGTGGAGCTTTGGGGTTTTGGAGTTTGGGGTTTCAGTGGGGGGGGGAGGGGGGGGGGGTTCGCCAGCTGCCTGCCCGCTGGGAGAGGTCTGGGTTTGGAGCAGTTCAGGGCTCACTCAAACTGGTCTTCAAGAAGGACTTGTCAGAGCCCTCTCAGCAGTCCTCCTAGCAGAAGGCTGGCAACTGATGGCCTATGAAATGAAGTAAGAGAACCAAAACAGCATTCAAGTCATGTCTTTGGATGGAGCTCTTCTGTTTGGTTGGGAGTTTCATCTTCTTAGAATCAGTGACACAGTCTTGAGCTGACACAGAAGGGAATGTGCTCCTCTGAGACGCTTCCCGAGGCAGTGCCTTTCTCTGAGGTGTCCAGAGGCCGGTTTTGCAACCAGGTCCTTTGTTTGTGACAGCTTCAAAAGACTTCACTGTACCTGGGGGAGGGTGGAAGAGCACAGCCCCATGTCCCTTGGGCCACACAGTCCCTAGAAGAGGAGTCCCGGGTCTGCTGTCCCATGGCTGCCGGAGACTTATCCTGCAGCCTTGGGCTCCTGAAGCTTTTCTTGCTGGTTCCCTGTCTTTATTATCCCACATTCCTTCTGGTTGCAGAACATGCTGTTGTTATTGCTTTGTGCTGGAGCTGTCTCCTGTCCTTTCCTTACAGGCCAATCTGGCCCTGTTTGCTCCTGCCTCTGAAATAAAAGCAAATTAGTGCCGCAAAAGCTGAATTATTTTGTTTGCCTTGTGGTCTGCCAGAGGACCCCACGCGATCCTCACGCAGCTCCTATGCAGAGCCTCGGTGGTTCCTATGACTGAGGGGATGTGGGAAGGCAGTCAGACCCCCTGAAACCTCAGCTTGATCAACAGATTCCCCCAAAGGGCATTTAAATTTGTGGCTTTGTCAGACACAAAGCTGGGGAGCAATCCCTATGGGACCCTCTTCACTGTGGTGCTTCGAGTCAGCCTGTTACATACAGAATTTACCCATTTTTTACAGTAAATTGTAGATCACAATTCAGGCTTGACAGCTGTCAATGAAATTTGCTGCTGAAAACTGATTTCAAGCACATTGCCTTCTAGTTAGTCTGCCCGCGTTCCCTTGGACAGGATGTTTATAATATTCAGGGAGTCTCTCATGTTACTTAGTGCAGTAATGTGGCTCCACGAATAAAAGCCATTTCCAGTCTGTTGGTATCACATGTAACAAATGAGATCTGCTAAATGCACTTGTCACTAGTGGTAGGAGTAGAAGGAACGATGACTGCAGACTTGCACATGTTGCTGTAATGATTATAAATTATAATGAATGATATTTTCGTATGTTTGCAAATGAGTGTCTGATAGCCAGTGCCAGAGTGGGAGATATGGCTTGGCTGATCTCGCTGTTTTTGTAATTTCTAAACAGAAACAAGAATTAGAAAATTACTTTGTGGTGGAGTGCAAATATGTATAACATAAGTGTAAAGACTGCGGTGCAGCACACGTGTGTCTATCTTATACATATGCAAATGGCAAGACTCACAGTAAAACCATTATAATGTGTGATGGCATCAGCACTAATTAGCCTGAGATCCAGTCTGCTCCTCTCTGCCAAAGTAAACTGGAGTTATCTCAATCTCAGACTCATATTTCCTCCTTTCTCTTTCAGGGGAGGAATGTCTCTGTCACAAGGTATTATATCCCGGATAGAAAACATCTTGAAAGACTCACAAAACATTTCAAATTAAGATTATAAAGCAATTTTTGCTATTAATTTATTATCTACACGCCATCCCACAGCTTTAATACTAGCTGCGGACCCAAATATTTAAAGCATTTTGCCCATAAATGGGAAACAGTTGGTGTGCAAATACTGTAGAAATCAAGGCTTATAAAACATAATGAGAAGAGAAAGTAGAAAACTGAATTAGCAAAGAAATGTTAACTATGGGGCATATTGTTTTCAGGATTAGTATCTGAAGGAAAGCTGTCCAGGCTCGATGAGACCTTGGGGAGCTCCTTCTGGCTGTGGCAGTGTCCGGTGATGGAGCATCGCCTCCTGCTCCCATTCCCAACAGCAGCGTCCCAAAAGGGAGTGCTGGAAGGAAAAAAGAGGGTGTGCTTTGAGGGGGTATCTGCCCGTGGCTGTCCCATGGGCCTGTGGTCATGGCATGGAGGTGACAGAAGTGGGGTGGCTCCTGGAGCATCTGTGCAGGCTGTGGGAGTCGGGCACAAGCGTGGGTGTTGTTGTATTTTTTTATTCATAACCGTGGAAAATAAGGTTTTAATGAAAATTCTGGCATCCACGGTGTTGCAACACTTCTGCATCCTCGCAGAGTGTCGGAGCAGAGAGGCAGGGGCAGGGCGAGCGGCAATCACCTGCTGCAGGCCCCGTGGCAGCGCCATCAGCACGGGGCAGCAAGCACAGGTGGGGGCTTCACCCCGCTGCCATTTCACCCAGCCTCTCATCACCAGGAAACCCTTTGGCCTTGTCATTTATTCACCGAGTGCATCTCCGCCAGCCCTGCCAAGGGAGACGTGGGGCGGCTTGGGGGGAAAGCTTGGGGCTCCTCACTACTTTTTGGAGCAGGACCACCATGAGTAACCTGCCTGTGGCACCTCAGCAGGGACCTGGGGCTGGGCTTTTGGGGGCTGAGGGCTGGGGTCTTGGGGGCTGGGGGCTGACTGGGGGTGACTGGTGGCTGACTGGGGGCTGACGGGGGGCGACTAGGAGCTGACTGGGGGTGACTGGTGGCTGACTGGGGGCTGACGGGAGGCGACTAGGAGCTGACTGAGGGCGACTGGGGCTAACTGGGGGCTGACTGAGGGTGACGGGGGACTGGCTGAGGGTAACTGGGGACTGGCTGAGGGTAACTGGGGACTGACTGGGGACTGACTGGGTGTGACTGGGCACTGACTGAGGGCTGAGGGCCCGGCTCTGAGGGCTCCATGCCCGTCCTCCGCCGCCCGGGGGCGCCTCGGGGCGGGCTCCCTCAGCCGGGGCGGCCCCGCGGCGCTCCCCGCCCGCCTCACAGCGGCGCCTCCACCGGGGCGGTGCTGGGGGCGGCCCGGCCCGGCCCGGCGCCGCCGCTATTTACGGGGCCGGGAGGCGCCGCCGTGTCAGTGAGCAGCAGCCGCCGCCGCCGCCGGTGCTGCCGCCGCCGCCGTGCTCGCAGCCGGGGAAACGGGGCCGCCCCTCGGGCGAGCGAGCGGAGCGGCTCCTCGGCGGAGGGGAGGGGTAAATGGATCGCCATTCCAGCTACATCTTCGTCTGGCTGCAACTGGAGCTGTGCGCCATGGCCGTGCTGCTCACCAGAGGTGAGGGGGGAAGAGACGGAGCCTCGGGAAGGGCTCGCTCCTGCCCCCGGGTCCCCCTCACCCCGCCGGGGGGGAGCCGGGAGGGCTCGGGGAGGCTGTAATTAAGGCGAAATTGCAGCGTGCCGGGGGGGAGCCGCCTGGCCCCATCAAAGCAGGGAGCGCCTGAGTGATGGGAAGTCGCAGATACCGAAACTATGCGGCTGATAATGATATAATGAGGGGACCGCCGGCTGCTGGCCGCCGCCGACTTCAAAAGGCTCCCGGGAGCAGGCTGCAGGCTCTCCTGTAGCCATCTTGCCTAAAAGCAGACATTTTTTTTTCTTTAATAGCTGCGTACAGTAACAAGAAAGAGGAGGGAACAGAAGGGCATTGTTCGCGGCTTCAAAAATCCCAAATACCCTGCCCGGCCTTTGGCGGAGCGCAGGAAGGGGCTCTGTGGATTGACAGCAGCACGGGCGTACAGAGTCCGGTCTGTTCGGCCAAAACAACGTGGCTTTAATTAAAAAGCGGCTGCCATAACCCGGTGACGAGCCTGTCAGGTCCTGTTTATAGGACTGTCTCGGGTCGATAAAGCGAAGGGTTTCGGGCAGGGCTGTTTGAGCGTGGAAGCGCATTGTTTGCCTGCCCTCCCGTGCTGTGCCCGGGCTGTCAGCTCCGGCGGGGTTCCTCGCCTGCCTCGTATTTTTAACTCAAAGTGAGGAAAATGACCCCAAAAATCACTTTTTTGGAGAGGGCGGGGGGTGTGTGGAGCCGTGCACGAAATGCTCCGGGAGGGGCTGCTGCCAACCGCAAACACAAAGAGGCTTTTCCATAGCGCGCGGGATGGGGAATGTGTGTGAATTGGAGAAAAATTAGGTTACTTGCTCTGCAGAAGCCCGAGGGAATTAGCGCAGACTGGAGACAGTGAGCCACTCCATCATTTGGCTTCCATTAAGCGCAGTTATTAAAGAGCAGCGGGAACTTCAAGGCCTGCAGCCTGCGGTGGCGTTTGGGGGAGGTATTAGGGTGGCCCAGGAGGGCACCACAAACCTGGCTGGGGGCTTCCCCACGTCCTGCAGGACGCCTCCTGAAGGGCATCATAAAAAGGGGTGGCATGGGGAAGCATGTAGATTCATTTATTCCCTCCCTCCCCCCTAAAAAAAATCAGTGTGGAAGACGCTCTGTCTTGTAGAAGAAAGCTCTGACAATCCAGCAGACTTTTAAAGCCTTGGTGCCATTCTGATAGCAATACACGAAATGCACCAGCACATCAGTAGTTTGAGTCCCATCTTTGTAAGGATAGCCCCAAAAATCCGCCTTCCTCCCAGACCTTGGGTTGACGGCACGCTCAAGTAGGTTTGAGTCGCGACTTGCCTAGAAAGAGTAAGTTTTCCCTACAGCGCAGGACGTGTATAATTCGTACCAGAGCGGTTTGGAGAGCACAAAATGAAGAGTTTTATGAAGGGAACTTTTTATCGCTTCCTTCAGAAATTTTTGAGGTTTCCTGAGAGATTTTTCATAGAGCCGGTAGAGGATTTTCAGTCTAAGTGTTTCCCTTCTTGACCGCATGTTGGATTTCATGTGAAATTGCGGGGGGGCTGAGGAGGGTGTCTGACTTTTTGCCTTGTAATTTCACTCCATTTAGGAACTTCACAAGCAGGGTTGAAAGACACAGACTCTGAGCTAATTAATTGTAAGCTGCACTGTCTCTTTAATACTGATTTTTAAAAAGTGCAATTTTGCATGAAGGATTACTTAAAAAAAAGAATTTCTCTTTCTGGAGAAGTTACAAATAGTTGCTCAGTTTCACACAGTAAAAACCTTCCTGACTGAGAGATTTTTAGATGGTAATGGTTTCTAGCTAATAGCTTTATAAGGTGTTAGTTAAACCTTTTAAATTTTGGCACAGTACTGAGAGGTAATAAACAATTCAGCAGTTCCGACTTTTTTTTTCACACAAATACTTAAACCTAAAGTGTTTGTTGTGTGTTTATGCCCGATGAGAAGAAGCATTCCCTTTATAAAAAGAGAATGCTGTTCCTGTAGTAACAGTTTAAAACATAGATGTGGCTTTCTTGGAGGACTGTAGGTGTTTTCTTTTAAAACTGGGATTTTATTTTAAACGTAGCTTAATGCAACTGCTGACAGTGAGTGGAAGTAGCTATAAAGTGGTCTTGTTAGTTATTTACCTTGGAAAAAATGCCACTTTGACCTTCCCGACCCCCCTCCCCTGGCCCCTGGTTCAGTGAAATGTACTTGCTTTAATTCAAAGGACTATAGCAGTAGTAATTAAAACAAGTGCCCCAAGGCTTTTGCTGGGATTAAGGTTACAAGGAGGTAGGCACTGTACAGTGGTGGAAAGGAAACAACCCCCTGCTCCTCTGGATTTACAGTCTAGAGGAGTACCCCCAGACTGGCACCGAGTCTGGCTGCGTACTGCTTGTGGCTGATAGAGTGCCTAGCGAGGTGTTCCTAAAGGACCAAGTTCTTACCTTTATCTTGCACAATTTTTATTTTTTAGGTGAAATCAGATGCTACTGTGATGCTGCACACTGTGTTGCAACTGGCTATATGTGCAAATCTGAGCTTAGCGCCTGCTTTTCCAGACTGCTTGATCCTCAGAATACACATTCCCCACTTACTCATGGCTGCTTGGACTCTATTGCAAGCACAGCTGATATCTGCCAAGCTAAACAGGCACAAAACCACTCTGGCACCACCATGTCCACATTGGAATGCTGCCATGAAGATATGTGCAATTACAGAGGACTACATGATGTTTTGTCTCCTCCCAAGGGTGAGACTTCAGGTAGGGCAAAGAAGCTACTGTGAAATCTCTCTTGTGGCCTTCTGGCTGGTGCTGGTCGAGACCTTGAAGGTCTGCTATTGATTTTGTTGTTAATGTAAGTAGAGCCAGCAGAGGGAGAAGCGGGTGGCTGGGTGCAGGGGAGCATCTCGGCTGAGTAGCTTTTATGCCTGCATTAATATTAGAGGGCCGTCTTGCCTGTCTGCGTCATTCCTTCTTAAATCAGCTCTCAGGGTAAGAAATTCCATGCCATAAACACCCTTGGAAACGTCTTTCAATTTATAGGAGTATTTTCAGTACATGCTTAAGCGTGTAGCTGTGAATGTGTCCACTTGTCAATGGGGACTTTCAGGGAGGGAGCTGTTGCATAAACGAACTGCTGATACTGAAATAAACCTCATGTCTTTCTCCCTTTGCAGGACAAGGGAGCAGATATCAACATGACAGCAAGAATCTCATCACCAAGGTGCAGGAACTGACCTCTTCAAAAGAATTGTGGTTCAGGGCAGCTGTGATTGCTGTTCCTATAGCTGGTGGGCTGATCTTGGTGCTCCTTATCATGCTGGCCTTGCGGATGCTCAGGAGTGAAAATAAGAGACTGCAAGACCAGCGGCAGCAAATGCTCTCCCGTTTGCACTATAGTTTCCATGGACATCATTCGAAAAAAGGGCAGGTGGCAAAATTGGACTTGGAATGCATGGTGCCTGTAACCGGTCATGAGAACTGCTGCATGACCTGTGATAAAATGAGACATTCAGACCTCAGCAATGATAAGATTCTTTCGCTAGTCCACTGGGGAATGTACAGCGGACACGGGAAGCTGGAATTTGTATGACCAATTATTTTTTAATCTGAGCTAAACTTACTCTCTGAACTCTTGAAGGCCTTTGGGTTCTGCTGGACAGGAGCACTTTATCTTGAAACAAAAACTCACAGATCATCTGAGAAACAAAGGACCTCTGCAAACAGAATCTTGGATATTTCTTCTGAAGGATTCCAAAAGTTGTCGTATTTGCACAGAGTAAAATACACTCAAATGTATTGTTTGCTTTAATGTTATGAAAGCAAAAATTAGAAGTTGTAAACACTGTCACCAGGGTTATCTGAACTGTAGGGAGCTGAGAACTGAGTTATAATAAACTGTATGCAAGCTCCTATGTTTCCTGACTTATTGTAAAGATTTTTTTAAATATATATATTTTGTCTGAAACTTGCTTGTGACTTCTTGTTTTGGGAAGCAGTTGGGATGGTGGGAGTGTGTGTGGAATAAGTTGGGGTGCAACGTGTGGTAATGCTGTGCACATTCAGATTCTGAAAAAGTCATTTTCTTACTTGCTGAGGGAAATTGGATAATTATTACTAAACAAGAGTGGCAGCTCTTATTCAATAGTATTCAACTTGTGTCCTCAATTCTTGGCTATTGCACTTTCCTCATAATCAAGTGAATTCTGCAGCTACATGATTGCTTTTTCTTCCTCTTTCCATACAAAGCATTAGAAAATGTCTCCTAATTTTTCGTAGCTGGTTTTCTTTGTTTCACAATTCTTGTTTTCTGTAACATTTTTTGTGCCTTCTACTCTTGCCTTGTATTTGGGGGTGAGGAGGAGGTGGGAAGGAACTCAAAAAAACCTGAAGCCTACTCTGTAATTTTTTTTTTTCTCCTAATAATCCCTCTGGGCACTGTGGAAAACAACATCTGCCTGCTCTTATAGTGCAACTCACTGTCACATGCTGCTAAACTCCTGTGTGGGACTGAAAAATCAACAGTGTGCTCACTTTAATTGCTGGCTCTTTATGCTCTTCTTGCATAGGTATCTCTTCTTCCCAGCCTGCGTTTGTGTGGTTCTTTTTTTTTTTTTTTCTTCCTCCTTCAACAAGTTGGATTCACTTGATTATTTCATTTATTCAGGGCACAGTTGGTACAATCAGACAAAACTTCTGGACCTAAAAGTGTCTTTCTTGTTTGATTAAAGTCAAAGTAGACTTGCTTAAAAGGAGTTACTGCATCATGGTGAAAGAAAAGTAAATGCTGCTGGAGACAGGATTTGGGAAGCCTGGTTTTTATCTATGTTTAAATCACTTTAGGAATGCTTTTGCCACCTTCTGCTCTGGCTGTACAGTCAGGCCCATGTTGTTATCACCAATGAGAAGGAGGTGGCACAAACAAGTTTACAAAAACTTTGCAGCAATGCTTGGATCTTGTGCTCTGATTACTATGATAAACTGCTTTGGGATGTGTGGCCTGAAATGAAAAAGGGTGTAAGCCAGGATGAAATGAAATGAAAAAGGATGTAAGCCCCTGTGTGTCACAAGTTTGTGTTCCTGAAAGTACACTTAAAGTATGTGGTAGCCTTGTTGCATGTAAGTTGGTCACTTGGCTGTGCAAACAGCGGTATTGATATTGCAAATTTGCCCGTAGTTAAACACTTCTATCAGCCAAGCACAACGAGAGCCTTGGGCCTGCCAAGGTCCCACCGTGCCCATGTTTACAATATTACAGTATAACTTGGGAGAGCTCATTTCATCTCTGTATGTCAAGTTACTGACTTATTTCCTCGAAGAGCCTGAGAAATGGCTTTTAAGGCTGTGCATTGCTTTCTTTTTTTTTTTTTTCTTTTTTTTTTTACCTTTTTCAGCTGCTAAAATCTGAAGTCATGTGGCTGCATCTGCTGCAGGAGGCTGGCCTGTGGTCGTCTGTCTGACCTTTCAAAGTGCTGCTTTCCCGTAAGAGCTCTTTCTTTGCACTGATACCAGGTTCTGGGGCAGCTGTCTGCTCTTCCGCATATTTTTGGGAATGACTGGCTTGGAGCTGGAAGAGATGAACCTGAAACAGTGCAGCTGCAGCAGCAGTTTCAATGGCTAGGTGAGTTATCAGACCTGATGGCTCCATCCTTCGAGTACTTTCTCCTGGAGCCCGGAGGAGCAGGTTGTGCGGTCCTTTAAGCATCCTCTGACCTTCAGCACTCATTTGCTGCTGATTTGAATACAGAAGGGCCTAGTTCTGCTTGCCATTGAAAGGCTAATAAGACCGGGAGCCTCTAATTGGCCCCTCGCTGTGGAGATGTTTTAAGGAAGAGCAGAGATTGTTTGCCTTCCCCTGCAGCCTCAGAGGCTCAGGACAGCGCTGGGGCAGCAGCTGCCTGCTCCCCTCTCTGTAGTTGACGTGGGGTGGCTGATGCGGCCTGGAAGCTTTTAGGCCCGGAGTCCTCTAAAGATGCAATCTGGATTTTCAATTTATTTTAGAGCCCGTATATTCAGGAAGCTGCATTATGAGCTCTGGTGTGCGTCTGGCAGCAGCTACGTGGGTTATGGGACGAGCCCCAAATCTTCGTGCTCAGCTCACTGCAGCATCCCCCGGTGTTGGAGCAGGCAGGGGCTGTCAGCATCGCTTCTCCTTCTCTTTGCAGACCTCACCGATGCACGTTTTTCTTAAAAAACAAACAAAAACCCCACTATATTCCTGTCATAAGGAGAGCTTTCTGTGATATTCTGCAGGCTTCCCAAAAGCAGCATCGGCCACCGGCTGCGTGCAGGGGACAAACAACATCAACAGCCGCAGAGGCTGGAGACCAGAGGGGTGAGACAAAAACTGATGGTTATCCTTTAAAATGCATTTGACTTCATTTGACTTGGGAGCCTGGGTTTGTCGTGGTGCTGCCCTCTCAGATTTCCCCTGCAGACAGTAACAAACACGCCTTGCTGTGAAACTGCTGCAAGCCCCGGAGCAGAGGCAGGACAGCCCTCTCTGTTTCTAACTGCAAAGTCTCAGATAGGAATAAATGAAATCAAACATTCCAGATGCAATTTAGCTTTCCCTGTCCTTTTCTATTTCCCTGACTTTTTTTTTTTTTTTTTTCCTTTTTTTTCCTCAAAACAGTAATGATTGTGGCTTTTCTTATGTCTCTGCTTCTCCTGGCCTTGGGAGCCATTGGGCTGGTATGTCTCCTCTTAACTCCTGCTGAACTGCTCCTATTAAAATCCCCTTACTCCACAGGGGGCTTGACCTTTTTCTGAAATACCAAATGTGTCTGCTTTGGAAATCACAAACTTCTCCTCCTCTAAAGAGCTTGTAAATCTGGTTCCAATATTGGGTGATTACAGGCTGCGCGGAGAGCTTGAAAGTAAGCAGCCGCTGCTGGTAGCGGGGCTGGGGCTGGGCTGTCCTCGGGGTTACCCCCGTGTGTGCTCTGAGCACAGCCACTGACGCCAACAGATCCCCCCCAGATTAGTGGTGGGGTGACCAACCAGCCTCTGGTCCCAGGACAACTTACCTTTGCTTATTGGGACCTTGGGATCATTTTTTTTTTTGTTGGTGAAAAGCCCCTAGCTCTGTAATAAATCCGGTGGTCTTAGTACAAGTGGGTGCTGCCCTGGAGGGCTTGTAGTGCCTGGGGAAGGATCACGGTTTTCCTTAGGAGCAATGGATACAGCTTCACCTTCCTCTGTCATAATTGCTAAAAGAAGGGAAAATGTATGGCCAGGCTGCCTGGCGTTGTGCAGGATGCGATGTGCCTGTTAGCCCCTGAGCAGCGGGGGTCCGCAGCCAGTAAATGAAGCAAATTTTGGCCGTCCTATTGAAGGAGGGGTGTGGAGGGGGAAATAAGAAGATTATCTCCTGAGGGGAAAAAAAAAAAAAAAAAAAAAGATCCATGACCAAAAAAAAAAACAAAACAACCACTCCATAATAAGGCACAAGATGAGTGAATAAAAAAGGCCTCTGAAGCAGGCAAAGTTGTCTTTATGTCTTTTTTTTTTAGCTGTTTTCCCACGTGAAGATCAATAGAAGCGTGTTTGTTTTGTTCCAGTGGCTGGTCACTTTGCAGGGAAAATGCTCGTTCTTGTTTTGGTTCTTGGAGCTGCTCAGGGAAATGGTATTTGGATCTGTCACTGGTTTATTTCTGGAGGAAGGCTTGTAGAGGGGTGCTGTAAAATTATGGTTATCTTTTGGGAGGAGCCCAGTGTCTCCAGCATTATGAATTCTGGCTCCTTCTAAATAAACAAACATCCTTGTTTTCTTTGTTTCACCTCTAACCCTTGTCTGCAGCCTTTATAATCCCAGTGGGTGAATCCTGAACTAAAACAAACTGCAAGGGAAGGAAGCCAGGAGGGAGCCACAGTGCCTGCAAATTAACAAAGCTTTGTGCTCTCCAGCCAAGCTTGACAAAAGGATTCAATCCTGTGCTGACCTTCAAGGGGAAAAACAAAACAAAAACCACCTTGACTTGAACTTCCAAGGCTGTAAGCGTTTAATGCTCAGTTTGATGTCTCCTAAAGGGAGCAGGGAGCCAGAAACGCCAAACACCTGTCTTGAGAACCCAAATCCTAACAAGTTCTCGGGAAGTCTGAGCCCAAATTCAAATGGCTTTGTAAAATTTAGGCTTCACTCAGCACTATTTCCATGTCATTCATTATTTTTAAAAGAACATTAAATTTATTTGTTTATTTATTTATTTTCTAGAGTGGCTCTCTAGGCATGTTTATACCGTCCAGCTATCAGTGATTTCTGCTGAAGTAGCAGAGTTTAGATGCAACTTTTCACTGCCCATTTCTGCCTGGATCAGGTCCTGTCCCACAGCCCAGCCCCTGCCTTCTTCCCTGACGGCAGGAAAGAAGCAAACAGGGCAGTACTGACCCGGTAAGCAGAGATACTGGCATGAATTCAGGGTGAGAGTTTCATTTTTAAGAAGCTTTTCTTAAAACAGGAATGCTAAAGGATTTTTCCCTCTAGTTTCACAGTTTTAAATATAGTACATCGGTGGTCATGCAGTTGAGAAAAACTAGCGATGTGTGTTATTTCCCTCACCTTGGCTGTTGGCTGCTTTAAAAAACAGTGACTTGAGACAGCTTTTAAAAACGAGGCCTCTGCTTTAATTGCTTTTTCTCAGATGAAGCAGCCTTCCAGGACAGTTTCAGTGAAGCAGCAGGAGGACAAGCTGCTGCCTTCCTTTCAGTTACACTTCCATTTTTAAAACGAGGGCAACCAAAAAAGGTAAAATTGTCACAATCATGAGTTTCTAGCATCTCTGTGCGACTGAGGCCCCGGGCCCTGGGGGACCATTAGCAGGGCAGTGCCGGCAGACGCCGCGCGTGAGGCTGGTCCCCGCTGTTAGCTTTTGGGATCGTTTCGCAGGAGCAGCCTGCAGATTGCAGAGGCAAATCCCCTTCCTGTCACTTGGAAGGAAAATATTTGTGCAGTAAATCTCCCGCTGGCACTCGGTTGTGACACCGGGGAGGGGGGAACAAGACAGGCCAGGCAGCTCAGCGCTGCTGCCCGGCGCTGAGATGTTTGTGTTTGTGTGCAAATCAGGGCTGGTGTCAAACAGGTTGCTTTGAAATGCTCAATTTGTTTAGTTCTGGCTGTGAAGTAGCTATTTCATCAGTGGAAGAAGATTTATTAACCAATTTTTTATGGCTATCAACAATGGCTTAGCTCCAGCAGGGTCCCTAGCATTTTTATGGAGTGCCGTGGGTTACAGAGGCAGAGGTGTTTTATATTGTTCTGGTATTTTAACCCAATGAACTAAGGCCTCTATCCTACACATGCTGAAGGAGGTGCATAACTCACTCCGGGTCCCAGGGGTGGTGTTTCACCATGGAAGCTGCTGGGGCTTTTGCTGAGCACCTGCAGCCGCAGAGGGACCTTTGCCTGGCAAAACCCACACCGACCCTGCCCTCTGCCTATGGCACCTCCCTGGCATGTGAGCCCTGTCCAAGCAGTGCCTTTTGTTAGCTGATTTCCAGCTGGTGGGCTAATGATAATGCACGTCTGTCCCTACAGCCGCCCTGGGCTGTCTCCAAAGCCCCCTCTGAGGGGGCCAAAGCAAACTCACCCAAGCAACAGGTACCGCTCCCAGCCTCCTTGCCTGTTATCAGTCTGCAATAACCTTTCCCTTGGTATTTTTTTTTTTCCCAGTGTAACTATAGGTTTGACCAGCGTGCAATGATGTTTCTTCAAACCAAATTCCATCCGTGGGTGGGAAGGAGAGAGCATGGTTCCCTCCCTGGGGCTATGCCAGCCCACTCTGCCAGCCCGCTCTTCCCTCTTGCAGCATCGCCATGGCATGGGACAGTCCAAATGCTGGGGACTTCTTAAATAGAGTGGAATTCCAGCTCTCTTGGAAGTGACTTTTCATGTTCCTATAGCTTTTATAGTGGAAGCTGACTTCACTTCTTTCTGTATTAATAGACAATAGAAATAAATTTTTGTGTGTAAGAAACTCATCAAATCTGGGACCTGTTCAGACTCTCATGCTGTTTTTATTTATAATGACACCAATGATACTTACTGAAAGCTTTTTTCTCAAAAATGTCCTGTACCAAAGGATTGCATTTCTATTTGTGTTCAGTGGCTAGCATTAAAACTGGTCTGCAACAGCTCCTTGCTGCAGGATGGGTTGGTTGGGAGGTTCCGTAATCTCTGTCTTCATTATATGCTGTTATCTGTAGCCTGATTACCGCTGTGCTGCTCTGATGGCAGGACAGCCTTGTCTGTAGAAAGGTTGCTACCCTTTACCTCTTCGAAATGAACTTCGTCCCCTCATATCTGCTGGCAGCCGTCGACACTCCTTTCTGTCTCCTGCAAGAGCGAGGGGCTCCCTGTGGCCCCTGGGGCTCCCCGTGCTCCTGAGCAGCTCGGTCCCTGTCCCCAGTCCCCTCTTTACTGTCCTCATGCAGCCAAACGAACCCTCCCAGGTCCTGCTGGCATCCTGCAGCTCCCCAAAGGGAGGCATTTCGTGGCAAGCACCTTATCGCAGATTATGACCAAACACACACAAGCACTCCCAGTGACCAGTGTAATCCACTCTTTACTGCCATAATTTGACTATATTTTCTATTTGCACAGGGAGGCCTGGGTGGAGCTGTGTGTACGCTATCACAGAAGTGGTCTGCTCCACCTCGGGGCTGCAACCTCGCTGGAGCCAGCGCGCCGGGCATCGCCCCAAGGTGCTCAGCAGCTCTTTGTACTCCCAGAGCGTCTCCTCGCGTGGCAGGCACCAGACTTTCTCCTGCCTTAGCAAGCAGGTTATAATGGCCCAGTCATTGGCGATATGTGGCCAAATCCTCAATGACATTTCCTGTTTTTAAATGGCAATCAGTGGGCGTGACGTAGCAGCCCTGAGTGCAGCAGCAGGTAATTGCCCATCAAACACGGCGAAGCTCTTATCGAAGCAGTGGATCTCTTCTGATAGCGCACTGCATCTGCATATTAATATTTGATAGTTTGTGGACAATTTGCAAATTTGTAATAAGGAAAGAAATACCCTGGGAACTGCTTGCTCGCAAATACTTTCCAGAGTATTTCATTACATATTACGTATTTGTAAGCAAGTCCTTGCCAGTATTGGCATTCCTGAGTCGTCTACACTTCAGGAAAGCACAGATGCGGGGCAGGCTACTGGTGATCACAGCTGGGGATGTTTCAGCGCCAGCACCATCTGATAGAAACCTCCACCACAGCAAGATGGCAGGGATCTGCTTGCTACCTCTATGACTTGGTGAAAATGGATCAGAAATACAATATACAGCTATAGCTTCCAGTCTTTCTGCAACTACCTGATGTGCTGATTTCTTCCACAACAAACCATTTTCCTTCTTTCAGTAAAAGTTGTCCACATGCGTCCAGAGATGCTAAAACTACATTTTTCTTAATTTTTGCCAACACCTTCCTAAAAAGCTGGCATTGCTGAATAGCAGAAATTGAACAGTAATTGCAATGAAACACAAGATTTCAGACCAGGACAGTGGAGGCCTGCCAGAGAAAGTCACAGGGTGCTTTTGCCTGAGCCAAAGTGGAAGGGTTTGGCACAAAAGGAAGATCAGAGTATATGAAATATAATTTCTTCCCTGAAAATAGCAACAGCAGTTATAGTTGTAAGTGAGCCCCTTTAATATGTAGTGTGTGAAGAGGGTGACACATTTGTCAGGATTATCAGGATACTCTAAAATTTTAATGGAAAAAAACAACAAATGAAGCCATGCCAGCACTGAAATACTGCATGGATGAGTTGGCTTCCAGCTTTTACTGCCTGCACGGAGGATGAAGGACCAGCTTTGATCACAGCTGGGCAATAGGAGCTGGCTGCAGCGAGCATTAGGACATGCACTTGGTTCAGCTTGACCAGCTCTTTTCCATGACAGCTCTTTGGTGCTATCTGTGTGACATGCAGTGTCTGCTAACTGACCAGGTTTGGTCCTCACTGCGCTTGGTGCTTTATGGGCATGGAGCAGGCATTGTTCCCCAAGCTCACAGGGGATGCGCAGCTACTTTGGTTGAAATTCCTCTTCAGCTGGGCCACCCTTCACTGAGTGGGCAGTGGGAGATGCTGGGTGTCCATGCAGGGACATGCGGCTTGCAGGTAGCAGCACTGCCAGCAGGCTCTGAGCTGGCCATGGCGAGGAGTTGAAGGCCAGGTTTGCTGGGTGGAGCAAGGCTTGATGGTTTCGTGCCTGTCACCTCGCTGCAATGTGCTGTTTAACATTTACCAACAGATGCAAAGGTCCTGTGAGTAATGCATGGGGCAAAATCAAGCAGCGAGATTTCAGCTCTCCAAACCGACCAGCTGCTAACCTTGCAGGCAGCATGGAGGTGAGATTAAACGTGGGATTGCATATTTAACTGCAGCTGCAGAGGCTGGCAGCCTTTGCTCCAGGCCAGCCTGGGTCAGGTTGCCTTGCTAGGGCAGTGGCACTGTCCCTGTTGTCACTGTTCCCAAACAGTTCTCAGGATTTTGTGTGAGTGAAAGCTTGACCAAAGGTCTCCTGACTCTCAGGCAGGTGACTTACCTGCTGAGTTTTGCATGCATTCTAAAAGACATAAAAATACACATTTCTAAAATTTATAAATATATTTTAAATCTTCTGAGCCTGAACCTTCTGGCTGAGGCCACAATTATGTGATTTATTTATGTGTAGGCATTGTATAATTCATTTTATATATGTTATATATAATACATATATGTTTTTATATAAGTAACAACACATTCAGTGCAACCTGAGTAATCAAATGTCCTGTCCAGAGGACTGCATGCCCCTCTGGCTGTTTTCCAGGCAAAAAGTTCACCTCCCAAGGATTTTGCAGACATGAGCTGCAGACTCCCACAGATATGTGTGATGATACCTGCAGATATACATGTGCATGCAGGTGCCAATACCCTTGCGTGTGTCTGTGTACACACATATATAAGTGCTTCCCATGGAAAGACAGGCGGTTTTCCAGAAAAGCCTTTGAGATACTTGAGATGTGCTTCCAAGGGTGCTGTATTTCTGGGACATGCTCTTAAATACTGTCCTCGCTGCTGACGTGCCCGTAGCTGGCAGGGACTTCTCCAGGGCAGCGGGCAGCAATCTCCTGCAGGCTGTGGCTGCGCCTGCTGCCTGCAGCGAACCAGCCCCTTTCTGCAGACAAGCTACAGAAACATTTCCCCAAAGCGTACAGCACATCAGAAATGGCTCCTTGGAGTTTTCTTCCTTCTCTCCCCCTGGCCAATAAAATGTTAACTCTATCTCTTAAAAATAAGGGGAAAAAATAACCTTAAAGTTCTGCTCTAAAACCGTGCGTGTGGGGGAAACCCCCTACTTGGTCAGAAGAGGAAACAGTAGAGACATAGCAACAACTACTGCTAAGCCTGTTTATGTTTGTTCTCCCCAAAACACGAAGACTTTAAAAACCCTGTGAGTAAATACAATTAGTCACCAGCGGCTGGTGGCAGCGAGGGGGCCGCTGAGTCACGGCCTGCTCAGCTCTGACCAGGGAAGGCCTGCCCGGCCCGGGCCATGGCAGCTCCTCGTCCCCCTGCTTGGGGACAAAGAGTGGCCACAGGAGGGGGGCCGGGTGGTGGCCCCACCACCAGGGTGTGTGCTGTGTGGGTCCACGCCTGAGTGCAAGGAGTGGCAATAAAGGAGGAGTCGCTTCCCTTGGAAACGCAGCCACCTTTGGGGCACAGGGTCCCGAATCGGCACCCCACACCTTGCTGAGGGATGGATTTGAAGGAGTCTTTCCAGCTTTGTATAAAGTGAATTTTTAAGAACACATTTAGGCTGTGGACTGTCATGACTCCCAAGCAGATACACCCTGTCTGAGGCTTTGCTGCCTTTACATTATCAACATTACCGAGGGGTTTCTTTTGAGTCCTCTCTCTTTTTCTCTGCTTGCACCCCTCAAGGCAAACAGATGGAAGCTTAATCCTCTACCCTCAGCATCTCTGCATTGCAAAGCCTTTGTCAAAATGGAGCCTGAGATCTTGAAATCTAATGCTTTATCCTAGGTATCTAGATAATTGCTCTGGGCCGGACACAAGGAGAATAAAGAGGTGAGGCAAGGCAAGAGGGAAGTAAGTAGCAGCAAGTGAGAACTAGATAATGGAAAAAATAATTCAAGATGATTTTCTTCATCTCTCCATGTGCTCATTTGCTGCTTGGACAGACAGATGGAAATGAGCTTAATGGATTCTTCTCTGCTCCAAATGTTTCGGATTGGGCAAACTGAATTCCTGCCAAATTAGGGAAAAGTATGGGCATTTCCTCTCCAAAAGCTGAGAGAAAACCAAACAAAAGAAATAAAGAGACTTTGCCAATTCCAGCTTCCTAATTGGGTAAGTGGTAATTCAGGCAAAAGTGGCAAAATTTGGGGTGACTTTTCTGGCTTGCCTCTTACTACAGAGCTGCCTGGGTGTAAGGCACAAAGAGCCTGCTGCAGAAGGCAAGCAACTCATCATTGTGTGGGGCTGGATTGCCCTTGGGGACGTGATGCTGTAGCTGACCTGGCCTGTTGATAGTGGTGGCCTTTTCTGAATGGGATGCTGAACGAGCCAACAGTCTTCCCAGTTATACCCTGAAGGTGCTGAGGTCCTTCTGCAAGGGCTCTTGTGCTGGGGAAAGAGTGTCCCATCATGGTCCTTTGGAAAGCAGAGCCTCTGTCCATGTGTGCTCATGCCAGTGTGGGTCTAAAGAACCTAGAAAAAGAAAACAAACATACAAAAACTGTATGAAGAATTTTACTTTCCAGGCAGATTTGTTGTGCAGATTTTATTATTGTAAATCTATTATTTGTATAGCTCTTGCTATCTGAAAAAAAAATGCTAAAAAAGTCTGATTGATTGTAGATGGATGCAGAATGATGCTTTCTCCAGAACAGGAACAACAGCTGTCCTGGGGATGCTCGATCAGATATCTGTTGCTGCAAAACAACTTTGTGGCATTGACTTCAGAAAGACAGCACTGATCTCATCTCTGATACTCTACAAGTGGGCATTTCCTTATGCATCATGGCTGCGGTTTTATTTAATCCTCCCTGTACATAGTCAATAACAGGTAAACTCTTGTGACATTTTTAATTGGCAACAAGAGCTCACATGCTTGCAGAAAATACTCTGTGTGAAACCACTTCTGGAGAGCAGTGCCTTTGTGGAGGGAGAGCGAGGTCCCTTCGTCTCTGGATGCCCAGGCAGGATCTGCGTGCACCCAGCCTTTGCTTTGGTGATAGGGATTTGCCCCAGCAACAGCCTCAGGATTTGGTTGTCTACTCCCATCAAGAAACCATGAGAGAAGTGGGAGCAGCTAATTCAAGTGGTTGGTGATGATATTAGAAAGAGGGTTATTTTCGTCAGATGGAAAACAGATGATTGTCCCTTTTAAATTGGATATAAAGTGTAAATTATTGTGTTGCGTCACAGACAAGTGCTTAAGCACAGCTCCCAGGTAGATCAGTCCAAACAGCGTCAAAGCAGAGATCAAACATAACTTTTCCTGTAGGGACATAATGCACATTGCAGTTTCAGTCAACCATAGGACAAAAAAATTAGAAGGCAAGCTACACAAACCATTAATGATGCTAATTACAGTTCTCAACGAGGGAGATAATAGCAATGCAAGAGAAAGTAAATACTTATTAGCTCTAAGGAGCATCCTGTTATCTGTATGAAAAATAAACACATTTATCTAGGCATCACCTTAATGGCTCAGGATATGAAGAGGCGGTGTGCTGACTTCACCCAGATGCTGGCTTGATGTATCCTGTCTGGTGGAAACCAGAGGTAGCTCCACTGATGCTAATGAATGTAAAACTGGTCTGAGAGGCCAAGCAGACCCTCACAGGCACCTCGCCTGGTGCCGGGATGCCAGCCTGCTACCTAACAGCTGTGGAAGGTGCTCAGTATTACTGAGCAATATGCTATGCATTCAATATGTAATAGGATCTGTTATACAACCCCCCTCCCTCCCGGCCATCTATAACCCCTTTGAAGATCTCATTAGCCCTAATGCAAAGGCAAGGGGCACTTAGTTTAAAGGTAGTTAGGATGCACTGAGGGTCTCTTGAGCTACGATGGCACAGGCTTTAAGCCTCTTCTTCAAGATCCATGTGACAGATGTGCTGAAAGCTTTTGTGGTGTGGTGTCTGGAGGTGCTGAAAATCCCTGTGGTTGCAGGGTGGGTGGCAGGTGCTCAGCACCTCTGAAGGTCAGGCCAGTCTTGTCCTTGCTGGCAGCTTCCCTTCAACCATCTCCAAATGATTCCCCAATTTATTGCCACTAAAGGACTCAGCCCTGTCTCAGAGGTTCTCCGTTAATGGCATAATGAACTGATACAACTCTAAGTCACAGGACTCGGAGCTAGTGTGCAGTAAACATAAACATATGTTTAGTGTTGGGTTATAAACTACTGTAGCCAAAGTGGGCAAGTGTTATAAACTTCAAACACAAAACAGATGCAAGTTAATTAGAGGCATGAAAGTGATGACAATAGAAGTGAGCTGTAGCAAGGAAATGAAATGTTAGTTTAGGCAGAAGTTGCTGCAGCTCTGCCTTACGCTGAAAATGCCTTTGGTCTCCGCTGAAGATGGGAAGGGACAGACACATTTTATCAGGAGTCAGGCATGTTGCCCATATGCCAGAATTGTAAGTCACTGTTATGAGTGAAGGCTCAAAGAGAATGCAATCTGTCAGGCATTTGAAAGCTGGGAATTAGTTTGCTGCAAGGTCGGGCTACAACATTAATGTCCCATGATGCCTGGTGTGGCCGTAGCATCCCAAATAAATGCCTAAATAACAGGAGCTCTGGGGTAGCTAGGGAAGTCCTGGAGATGTTCATTCCCTTAGTCTCAAATGAGCAATATGAGTGTGATTTTTGGTCCTGTGCACAGATCGACTGCCCTTGTCCTCCTCCAGGACAGCCCTTGTGTGCTGCCCTCCAGCATTTTCTCCACCTCAGACAGAGCTGGGAGCCAAAAGAGCTGCCCACAAAGAATGTGGTTTCAGACAACTCCCCGGAGCCTTCGCCAGCCCCATCACAGCCTAGCTGCATCCCTTGCCTTTGCCTGGTACAAGCCGGGGCTTTGAAAGTGGACGTGTGGGTTTGGAGCAGTAAACGTCCTCCTCTGAACGAGGAGTTCAGGTTGGGGCCTGAAACGACAGCCGTTTGGAAAGCACCCAGTGGCTGTGCTGTCAGGGAGTGCTCGTGAGTGGTGAAATAAAACCGTTGCCTAATTATCATTTCACCAAGGGGCACTGAGCTGCTGTGATGTTAACTCCTTGCACATCAACAGCGGTCGGCGGGGGTTTGCCAGCAGTGCTGGTACCTCCAGGAGAGCAACAGGTAATGGGGCCACCGTGTCGCCATCCAGACAGCAGGCTGTGTGGCAGGGAAGACTGAATTACAGACACAATTGGTCATCCAGTATCAAATTGCATGTGGCTGGGGCAGGAGTTGCACCCAAGCACCATCCAGCCCTGCTTTCACCAGGGTGAAGTCTCTGATGGGGAGCAAGCAGGCTGTGGCTGAGCAAGGCAGGAAAAAAAAAGGGGGGTGGAGGAATGACTTCCCGCCATCTGTGGAGATTGAAATTAAAACAAACAGGGAAAAAAAAAAAAAAAAGCAGTAGCTCAGGGAAGGTTGTAATTACTGTACAATCGGCTATTCATTTAACGAAATCACACACCGGCACAGTGCTGATGGGAGGGTCTCGACTGATGGAGGGGTGCAGATTAAAGCGGGGCAGCTCAGATGTTGTTGATATTTTTATTTGGGCAATGCTTTCCCCCTTTAATTATTTCAGACAAGATGATTGAGAAAAAAAAAATAAAAAGAAAGGAATGGGATTGCTGGGAATGTCTGTGCCTGGGGGTAAGGGGAGGTGTGCTGGGGGCTTTCTGCTCAGGCACAGATGGGTTTTGGGGCTCGGTACCGTGGTTCCCCCCTGTCTCTTCACAGTCATCCCCTTCATTCCCAGCAAAACCCTTTCATCATTCCCACAACGTTGCTGTTCCAGCAGCTGCCCCTGATGAGCTCAGTCACGGCAGGACAGTGTGTTAGCCATCACACCATCACACAACCTACAGGCCCAGATGAAATATAATGAGGCGAGATGTCTGGCTTGCAGAGATTCCTGATGCCATACGCAAATGTTATGGGTCAGTTACACCCTTCAGATACTGGGGGAAAAAAAAAAAGAGTAGTTTTCTTAGAGCTTCCAGGCCTGTGTACGTTAGGTAAAAGAGTGCAGCAATGCTACCTGCAAACCTGTGACCAAGCACTGGGAAGTGACCAAGCACAGATCTGCAGGACACCTTTAAACGGAGCTCCTTTCACAAGGAAGGGTTACTCACACAGGCAAGGGAAAGGACTGGAAATACTCAGCCACAACAGTGCAAGGTCATATTTCATTTCCGTAGTGTTTTCTCTCCCCAGGAGGCAGCCAGCAACCAAAGCAAAGCTCCAGCCTCTGAAGAATTCCCTTATTAAAGATTACTAAGCTCTCTTGCAGCTCCAAGATGTCTCTTAGGAACTGCTCAATTCATACAGAAGGTATATTAAATTGTGTATATGATATATATATATCATATATATATAAAATTTAAAAATAACTTTCCCCTTTCTATCATCCTTCCGGGTCAGGATGGAAGTTCTTTGACATTAAAAAGTTTTTTTGGCATGTTGAATTAAACGTTCCCGACTTTAACTAAAAGACACTGTAGGGCTAAGATAATTAACTGGGCTGATCTGGTGATTTATCTGGTGATTTAGCAATGCCTGCTACAGAGCTTTGATACCCACATCTGGATGCCCCACAAAACAAGAGAGTTTAGTCACCTTTTAGGACTGTTTTCTATCAAGCATACATTATTATTATTATTATTATTATTATTATTATTATTAACAATAACAATAATAATAATAATAATTTTTCATAGCATCAGCTTTGTATTTTTCCTCTGCCAGTGGAGATGAGCACCAGTGGAACTTGGACCGACACTCTAAGAAGGTCAGCATGAGCAGCAGCCTGGGTTCTGCTTTTTGACTTGTGTTCCTCTTGGCATTCATCATCTGACCCTCAGGTTCTTCAATGCACCCAAGTTTTGGCTTGCATGGGTTTCTCTTTTATTTTCAGGAGAGAAACCATAGGGGCCAGGTGCTGCCTGTCTCTCCCTGCACCAGTGTTAGTGACCTGCAGGCTCAAGGTAGGCCACGGGGCTGGTTCTCCATGAGGTACGTAGACAAGCTGTGGAGCTCCTGGCCACAGGGACAGTAATGACTGCATGAGCTCACGTGGTGACTAAACAAGCCTGTGGGAGAGAAATCCCTGGGCATAAAAGGGCATTGCCTCCAGCTGTGGCAGATTGCTGGGGGCTGATAGGGTGTCCTGGAGCAGGAGCTCCAGGTGCTCCTACCATCCCTGCATCTCCTCTGAGGTCTCTCCTGGTGGCCGTGGGTCTCTCACTGACCAGAAAGGCTCATTTGTCCCTGCTGAGAGCCAGGGACAGGCTGGCCCAGCAACATGAGCACCAGCACCCTTGGTGGGGCAGCCAAGGGGTGAGAAGCCTTAAGGCCGCCTTGACTTGTTCGCCTCTTGGTGGAGTCCTCCAGGGTGAACAAAAGCTCTCCTGGCCTCATATACTTGGTGCAGGGCAGAAGCTGAGACCTCCTGGCAGTGGCAGGATGAACTCTGGTGAGGCCAGCCCAGCTGATTTAGGACAAATGCAATTATGCTATTTCAAGTGTAGGTTTATTAGACTTAATTCCACTTACAGGCTCTGAATACAAGGTAAATAATTTAGGATGGAATATGAATTTTGCAATCTGTCTAGATTTTGTCAGTTTACAACTAATTTTTATCTTATTTTGGTTCAATTTTCTGAGTAATCTACTGCTTGTTCCTAAATGTGGTAGGGAAAAAAATGGCATCTACAGGCAATGCGCAGGTTTTGCATATTGTTCGTAGTCCTTCAGTATTGTTAGCCTGCAGTAAACAGATGAGAGCTGCATGGGCCCAAAGTACAACCATCCTCTGGAAGGAAGGTGATACGAAACTACTCAGACTGCAGTGTTACATCCTTTTTATCTGCAGTTTGACAGGTGGTGTTGCTTTGGAAAAAATCTACAACTTGTTCTTAACGGGTCTGATTCTGCCCTTGGAGAAGCACAAGAACTTGTGTTTTTTACAAAGTCTACTGATGGGAAAAATGCACAGACCTGTGTAAAGTATGCTTACACTCACGGAGGGCAACTGCTCATGGAGGGTGCTGCAGGACTCAGCTTAAGAAAGTGTGTTGGGAAAGCCTCCCCGTGTAAATTACCTCCCCATATAAATATACTAGCATTGGTAAGGGTAAATTTGCTCTAACGGTAAATAACTGATATATTTTGAGAAATATAGATTTTTTTTTTTTCACTTGGAGAAATATGAAAACAGCAATTCTAAATTGCTTCCATTTCTTTTTATGATAACCTGAAAACACAAATGGATAAACTCAATACAACTGGAATAAAAGCAACCTGGCTAGGAAGAAAGCCATTTTCTCTCTAGTTCATTCCTAAGAGCATGAGTGCTATTGAAAGCCTTTGCTGTGAAGCTTTTCCCTCCGTGGACATCCCTGGAGCCCCCACTGTCCCCTACCAGCTGCTTGAAGGCACCTGCCTGCCGGCCCAAAGTGCCTGGGGTCTCTCCTACTCTAGCCAAATTTATACTTGCAGGGACCAGACTCAGCAGTGGGCTTAGGTGGAGTGCCGTTAACTTCTAGTTACTTGTTCAGCATGGAAAGGGCTTAAAAGAAGCCTTTGTTAGTACCTCTGTTTTGTATTGGCCTAATGGGTAGAGCACTTTTGCAGGGCATGACAACTGATTTTCTCTTCCTGGGGAATTTCAAACCCACCATGACTGTCTTCTCCAAGAGGGCCCTCACACAGGGACCTTGAGGAAGGGACACATTTCTCCTGTCCCATTGAAACTATTCCATAGTGGAGAAAAGCTTTGTTGGTGAGCCAGATAATGCACAGTCAGCTGGTGTCCCCACAGCTGAGCATGTAGGGTATGAATCTCTCTGCTAGTCACCTTTACATCCCGAAGCTCCTCAGCGGCTGGCCTTTGATGCATGTTTAAAAGTAGTGTTTGTCCCCAGGAGCTCTCTGTTTCTGCAGGGAAGGATCAGCACAGGTTTGGGTGCCATCATCTCTCTTGCTTGCCAGGGGGGTTCTAGTGGGTACCTGGAGGGAATTGCCTCCAGGGCCGTGTGGAAGTTCACGTTCCCCACCCATCCCTTGTCCCTTTTGAGTGACAAGGGTATCAGCTATGCCATGGCTTTTGCTGCTTGGCTGCTGGCCCTGCAGGCATCATGCCTTTCCACAGCTACTTCTGAGTTGTCATCGAATAGGTCATGGCCATGTCTGAGCCAGGCCGGACTTATGCAGCTGACACAGAGGCTCCACAGCTCATTACCATTTCTACCCAGGGGTAGACCTGCACCAGTTTTGGCTTAACAAGAATTCAGAGAGCCGAGCTGGGATCTGCTGGCCAAGGTTTTGAGGTAATGTTTACTGTACAATAATGCTTCTCTGATATAAACCGAGTGAGCGTGTCCTGCCTGGCTGAGCATAATGAGAGATATTCTCTGCTCAAGCTGTGTTAAGCTTTGGCTTACAGTCCAACATAGCTTTTAATGTCTCTCCTAAGCTTTACTGTTGAATGTTTGCATCATTTCAGGAGAACATTGGAGATTACTTAACTGGGACAGCTTTGAGAGATTTGGAGGTTTCAAAGATCAGCAGACTTTCACATGGAAAAGAGAGTATTTAAAACCAAAGCAAGGGTTACACTGACGGTCCATTCTTTATTTGAAGACAGCTTAGAAATGATTTAACAGGGTTAACTGCAGAAAGAAATATCCTAAAGTCCTCTAGGAGACATATTCTTGCAAGATTGCCAGCTAGTTTATAACTGAGATTCCTCATGCTCCGTGGGGGTAATTACTGCAGCTGGGTTGGAAAGGATTCGGTATTAAAACAGCAGTCAATGAGCTACTGAACAGAGACTCAAATCCACAAGGAGATTCTCAAAGCCTGGGCTGATTAAAGCAGAATAAATCTTGGACTGGATTGCCTGTCCCTGCCTTAAGGTCTCGCACTAAGGGGGATACGGTATGAAACGGGGCAGGCTGGCTAGAGCGGGTCATGCATTTTATCTGAGAAATGAGCTTTCCTTTTTTCTGGGAGGTTGCCTGGAAGAGTCACTTAAAGTGAAAGCCAGAGGTAAGGAATTTAGCACTGAGTTGTGTAATATCCAGTAGCAACATGAAAAAAAAAAAAAAGAGAAAAGAAATAAAGAAAAATTTTCTCTGCCAGCCATGACTCTGTTTAAGCAGACACAATATCCTCAGAGCCATGGGAGCCAAGTGACATCTTTCCAGTGATGCTTCTTGGGCAGTCGCTTACCTTCAGTAAGCCTGAAACAAAATCCATGTGCCATCAGGCCTGTCAGTGCTCCTAGTGGTGTGGGTGGGTGCATGGAAATGTGCTGTAGCTCACACTGCTCCCTTCCTGCCCCGTGGGGTGAGGGTCTCAAGGGTGCTTGTAGGCTCCTGGGTGCCGGGGCAGCTGCAGTGCTGTCCTGCCTGGCATCCCTGTGATGGACACAGATATTTTCACCCTCTTTCTGACTCAGAGATGCTTTGAGGACTGAAAAGGGAAGGGAGCTGAGGCAGGAACAAAAGCTGACGTCCCCGCTGTGCTCACAGGCGCTCTGACTCACAGGCTGGCTCCAGCTCCACCATCACCTGGGTCCCCTTTGTGCTGCCCCCACCACGGACCTCGGCAGCCCCCACGAACGGTGAGGACCCCGTGGGCAGCAGCTACCTGGCTGCAGGCAGCCCCGTGGTGAGAGGACAGCAGAGCATCATTGCATCAACTGTGGCCTCCTGGGCAGCCCTGCGGTTCCTCACATATTTTGCCTTGCACATCAAAGAAAGACTGATCTCCTGGGGACGTACACAGCCCCCATCACCATGGAAACATAGCATTTCACCAGGATCTTGAACTTGCTCATCCCTGTAGACCTGTCTTAAAGAGAAAAGTACAAATACCCCTCCTTTGAGGAAGGGAGTTTGGGGACTGCAAAGCCAAGTCACACAGAGCTGAGCTGCAGGTCTGGGGATCCTGAGCGTAGCTGACGCTGTTTTAGTAAATGCGTTTCCACATTAGGGCTGGCACCCATGAGTTATTGCACTGCACGTTGGGATTTGAACCCGGCATGGTCCAAGCATAGAAGAGACGTGAGTCACAAGACTTTTTCAGACCCTGCTGCTGCAGTGGTAGCTGCTGGTATATGTGTGATTCGGTAATAAATGCTTGTACAGAAAGGACACCATTAACTCCCGTGGCCTTTTCCCCCCACCTTGATCCCGCTCAAAAGCATTGATTTGCCAGAGTGTGTTTGGTTTATCTGGCACTAAAAAACCACAAAAGTGTCTTTTTCCAGGTTACCGGGGGATATACTGTACCAATTGTATCCTGAAGGAAACAATTAAAAGTTCAATTTTTCGTTTAATTTTAGAGAAAAACTCAGAAATGATCGTTAGGGAGGAAGGATTAGATACCATCAATCTGGAGATATTTGAATGTAAAGCTTATCTGGGTTTGGGAAAGTCCTTTCAAAGCCCTTTTGAAGCCTGTGTTCTCAGGACCATCGGTGAGCTCTGACAATCCCAGCTCTGCCAAAAAGGGTGCAAGCTGTGACTGCAGGCTATCTGTTCTGCCGAGGAACTCTTTATTTGGGGACCTTTGGGCTTTAAAAGCATTGTCACTGGAAAAAAAAAAATCAAGAGTCAAAGGTGAAGCGATAAATGGTTTTGCCAGAAGCAGTGTGGCAACTGGTTTGGACAATGCCTGCCAGTGCTCATCCCACTGCAGTCATGGGCAAACAGGATTTACAGCCTGATATGTCCTTAGAGCCTTTCTCAGGCTCATCTCTCCAGCTTTCTAGCTCTGGCCTTAAAAGAAAGCACTCTCCAGGTCTGACAGCTTTGGCTACGTTCTCAGCAAAGCCCTGCAGACCCTGGCCCCCCGGAGCCGGATCAGCAGGTAGCACCAACAGCACAGCCCTAACGCTGCTGAGAGACTTCCTTGAATTTTTGGCTGTTGAATAGCTCCATTCCCTTGCTCTTACTGTGGGATCAGGAAGCAAGTCATAACAAATACTTGTGTTTGAACAACTACTTGTTTTCAAAAGCTAAAGCGATTATGATGACTTGAACTTGTCTTGTTGGCTAGTGGATCCCAGGGCAATCCTTGCAGAAAGGAAAGTTTTTTCCCCTCTTAGGCTTCTGGAAACACTGGGTGTACAAAGTCTGCCAGGAGAGCTGCCACTGCTATTCTTCTACTACAAGGCTTGGCAGAGATCTTGCTGCGTTGTTTCAGGTTTGGGACCTCGGAGTGAGAGCCTCGTCCTTCCCTTGAGCTGCAACCTGAGCCTGTGGGGCGCGTTCGGACAGAAGGGGGTTTTTTATGTGTTGTATCAGAAGCTTTTGGATGGCAACGTGCCAGTTTTGACCGAATTATGCTCAGGGAAATACCTCAGATCAGGCCTGGACAGAAGTCATTCTGCAGCAATGCTCCCTGGTGGGATGAGCTGTGTCTTCATGCCGAGGCTGCCAGAGGTGTCTCCCTCCAGTCCTGCTGTTGAAGCTGTTCCTCAATAAGCAGTAAAAATTTCGCAGAGAAGGAAGCCTGCCCCTAGCACATCTCAGGGCTTACCGTGACTGCTGGAACGTCTCAGTCACATGAACACTCACTGCACTGTGCTAACTTCTACCAATACTTTTTTACAGGCATGCATTGAGTTTTTTCTTCTCTTTCAAATAATAATAACAATAATAATAAAAATATCCCAAAGTCTCAGCTATGCTCTGATGCTGCATGAGAACATTTCTGAACTCTTGAAATTGTTTACCGAACAGGAAAACCATTTCTTACCCAGTTCCAACTCCGCCTGGAGCGCTGTGGAGGCATTGCCTGTGCCTCTTGGAACGGCCTCACCTTGTGGAGAGCGTGCCTGCAAAACTCTCTTTGTCTTTTTTTTTTCTTTCCTTTTTTTTTTTTTTTTTTTTCTCCTTTTTTAATCTTTAGCCTTGTCATCCTGCTTTGTGAGCTGTAAGCATGATGTTTCGTATCATTTTAAAAGAGACTGTACATTGAAAGATATAAAAGTGTAAACAAAAAGTTCATGTTTGTTGGCACAGTTTTTAAATGCAGACATCTGGGTTAGAGATGTGAGAAAATTGTAAAGAATTTGGGAAGGTTCAAAGGCTCATGTTATTAAAGTTTTAATAATCTCCTTTTCTGCCTAGCCCCAGCCCCCTGCTAGTCTTTGAATCATGAAGGAAAACGCCGTCTGAACAAGATTATAGTTAATTAGGGTAGGATCTTCTCTTTGAAAGCCTGTAGGAAGCTGTCCTGCCTTTTTATTTTTCAGACTAGAACGAGCTGTGTGTAGGAGGAGATACACGGCAAAGAGCACTTTAGTGCAGCGTTTTAATTTAAAGACTCCAGGGGCTCTGTTAAGTTTCTATAACACAGACTATGGTATTTTCACAATCACTTTGTTATGTAATCCCCAGAGAAATAATTCACCTGAGGTGAAATTCACACCTCGTAGAGGGGGCCGGGGAGGGCTGCCAATAAACGCGGGCGCATGGAGGCACAGCCTCCCGCGGGGAGCCTGGGGCCCGTGGAGTCCCGACCTCCGCTGCCCTCCTGGCCCCCAACATCCCCGTGCCAGCGGCCAGCCCACGGCACCTGCTTGGGGCTGCTGTGCCTTCACCACCACCTCTTGGGCTTTCAACCTTCACGTAGGGCAATGCCCATCATGCCAGGTCCCTGCACCACCTGCGAGGGATGCTGACTCTTAGGAGCGCAGGAGCAGCAGGGGAGCATCTTGTGGCTGAGCCTCCAAAATTGCAGGTGTGCAGCCAGCCCAGTGCTGCTCTCTGTCCATGATCAGCTTTCCCCATTCACCCAAGCCAAGCCCGGAGTGTCTCCTCAAAGCTTCAGCCAGCAAGAAGTGGACAGAGGGCTGGGGCCAATGATTTGTGTTATAAAAGGAAACGTATCTTCTCCCTGAGTTTGTTGTATAAAAAGCAAGCCAGCTATATTTCTGGCCTATTTTGTTTTTAGCGCTTGCAAGAAGTCCCAAGGGAGCCGTTTTTTTAAAGAAAAATAGAGCGTTAAGAACCGTAATTTCCCTACCATAACAGTTCTATATTTATTTTGCTTTCTTTTCCTTTACACTCTCTGGCTTATAACAGTAGTGTGTTTCCCCATCTCGTCCTGGTCTCTCTAGCCCACTAACAACCTAATTAGCCAGTGCCCAGAGCATGAAGCGTTTCTGGCCTTACCTCGCTCCAGCCAGTCATTAACTAGGTGGAGAAGGTCTAACAAAACACTGGAAAAAAAAAAGAGGGAATTTTTTTTTTAGAAGTTTGTTGAGTTTTACACCATTAAAATAGAAAAGGCCATAAAAGAGGGGAAGGGGGGAGTAAACACATTGCCAAAATACTAAGTCAATTAGCTGAGTTAAAGGGCCAGGATTTTCTGATGTAGCCCGGAGTCTGGAATTGCTCTTGCCCGTAAAACACTTCCAGAAGTTCCAAAGAGCTGTTTTTTTTTTTTTTTTTTTTTTTTTTTTTTTTTTTTTCCCTAAGGATTTTGGTATTCAGTCCTAAAAAAGCAGATCCTGAGAGATATTCTTTCATCTTTCTTGATATCAGCTGTTTCTTGGATGCTTTATCCTCCGTTACAGGAATTTGCTTCATGCCCTGTGTGCTCCAAGATGCTTTCCTGACTCTGAAAACAAAGTTCTTCAACCTTACAAGCCTGAAATCAACGGCTCAGGTATCTCACAACCAGTGACCCTAGTCTTTTTTTTATTTTTTATTTTATTTTTATTTTTTATGTAGGTGCCCCAAAGCAGTTTTTTGACATGAGGCAGGCAGTCGTGCTTGAGCTCTGGAGCACAGATACCACGTGTAGCAGTGGCAGCAAAGTGACTGGAGCCAGCAGCCCATGGCTCCGGACGTGGGTACACCATAATGCCCAAGGAGACAGAGCCATACTGCTGAGAGCATGGTGGCTCATCTCTGAAACACCTAGCTCACCCTACAGGGACAAGGGATGCTGTTTTTAGGGACATATATTGTGGAAATGGGAATTAAGCAGGTTGATCACTGCGCCTTTACAAACTCAGCAGAAGGGAAACATCAGCCAGTTGTCACTTCATTATCACACAGGCGAGATCTCATTGAGCCAGGTCCAAGTGGAAATTTCCTGAGAAATCTGGGGTTGGAGCCAGTCATTAACTAAAGCACAGTACCACAAAGAGTCCAGGTTTGCTGAATTCATGCTTTTCAAAGGAGAGCTCCACTCACTCTCCCTAAGCATAAACCCTCCCACCCCTGAGGTGTATTCCCACCTGAACCTCCTGCAGCAGCAGAGCCCTTGAGTGCTGTTGCCTTCAGCTACCCGACCTCTGAAAGAGCGGATGGCATCGAGCCCAGAAGCAGAAAGACCTGTTTGCACTGCTCCATTATCTGAGGTGTCACTAGCAGGGTTCCTTACAAACAACTCCCTCCTTTGAAGGGCAGACACCCCTTTGCCTGTGGAGAAGGACTGCAAGCAGTGGCTGCCAGATTTATTCTGCCTTCAAAAGCACCTCTGCAGTACATTGCACCTCTTTGAGCTCAGTGCTCCCAGAAAAAGAAAGCTGAATTTTCTTCTGGGGTGTTGACCCGCCCCATTGTCTTTTGTGGAGGATACCTTTTTTTAGTTCCATTGGTTTTGAAGAGGCACCTGTGAAAAAACTGAATAAAATCCATTGTCAGTGTGACCCAAAAGTGTGCTAAGCACTTTCTAAATGAATGCCTACAGGCAGGTGAAGTAGCTACTGAGACAGTCTTTAGCAGAAATTGGTATTTGGAAATTCTACTATAAAGAAGTAGAAGTGGTGCATTGGCTAGAAAAGCATTTATCAGGAATCCCGCCTTGAAAAGTGCTAGTACATATGGTTGTTCTGCAGGGAAATAGAGGTGGGTGTGGTGTTCTGCAGCCTTTAGGTTTGCCCTTGGCGTGGGATTATCTCCTGGGAAGGATATAGTTTACCATTATATACCATTCCTCTTTGTAAAGGGAAGCTACAGACTATATGGGCACATTTTTTTTTCTCTTTTCCTCTCTTAATACCTCTTGGGGTATATGATAAATAAAGCTCCTATAGAAAAAGGCCTGATGATAAGCACATGATAGGGAAAGAAGCAATAAGATGAAGAGAGACAAGTAAATATATGCACATCATATTACTAACTTAGAGCAGCATCTAGAGTTATTCCAAATGCTGGAATTCCAATTTGTATTTTCCTGTGTAGCTTTTGCAATATAATGGGTTGATGAGTGCGTCTTCTTTTCTCATTGTGGACTACACAACGATCAGGGATAAGGGAAGGACCTGTCATTCCTATCACATAAAGCAACATGGGTGAAAACATTTGTGCAGTGCAGATTACTTGGGTCACCTCTACACAAGTTTCTGCATTAGTTTGAGAGTGCTGTGTGTGTCTTCAGGTGTAGTATGACTGCCATTATGAAAAAAGTGCTCTGCACTACTAAAGTTTTATTTTTTTTTCTCCTCTACAGCTTGAAAACATAAACAGGCTCTATTGGTTTAAGCACGTTAGTATAACACACTTTATCTGACTAAAATGGAACAAAGCCTTAGGCACACCATCTCAGTACTTAACAATATTATTTTATTAAACTAAGGAATGTGCTGTATCACTCAGAGATAATGTGAGACGGGATTAGGTTCTTTCATTGTAAGATTTGCAGCTGAAATGGAGAAGAACTATAAATGTTAATGAATTTTTGAAAGAGATTTTTTTTTTTTTTTCCAAAGGGAGGAGTACTCTAGAGGTTAGTTTTATACTATACTTTGTATGTAAGAGTAATGAAATAATGAAGTATGGGCCAAAGAGCACATTCAAACTTTGCACATTTCATAGCAGTTACTCCTTTAACATGATGGTTGTACCTGCTTCAGTCATACAACAGGAACTTCAGTCCAGTAGCCTGATAACTTGGGAGTGAGAAACACAAGAAAAGTGAGGAAAGTCACCTGCTTCAGCTACAAGGAAGGCAGATGAGAGAGGCAGAAAATGTTACCACAGTAGTCATTAACAACTGCTAGATGATGAAACTTTGCAAAATAAATATGTGACAGATTTATGTAATTCACTAACAAGGACTTTTCAATGTTATTTATGTTATATACAATGTTATATATCTCATAGGAGATGAGAGTGGGGATGTTGAGGTGTGTTCAAGACCTAGCCTACAGTTTGAAGGCAGACTATGTTAAAGAAAGGCAATAATTAACCATGAAAGGCACCAAGTGGTTTAATAATTGTTATTCCAAGAAGGAAAGTATCTGTAAAAATGGGATCAGAAGGGAAAGCTGGATAAGCACAACTGAGGTATATGCTGGGTAATAAGCTGATGGGGCTATACACAGGAAAAATCCATTCTTTAAATTATTTGCTAGGCAAAAGAGAGTCAATATCTGATTGATTGAAGTGAACCACCAGTAAATCTGGGACTAAACCTCTCAGGATTTTCCAAATGTAATATGCTTGTTCATTTTAGCCAGATTTCCTCATCTGACAAGTCTGAGAGGAAAAGACCCTCACCCCAGTTTTGAACTCGCTTTGGCTCAGTTTCCGCTGTAGTATAAAAGTTGCCTGGATGGTTTTCTTGGTCCATGACACCTCCAAAGCAGGCTGAAATGTGGTGGCTAGAAGGTGCCCGTTTACAACTCAGCTTTACAACTGCTGTAAGAGGCAGTCAGGAAAAAGGTAATTGAATTCTCTGAGTGTATAATATACTTCAGAGCAAGCAATTGTGAAAATAAAAGGAATATGGGAATAGTCACTTCATAAAGCGTTACGGTGAGTGCAGATTCTAAACCTGAGTAGCAAACGAAAAAGAACAGGTGGGCTTGCACCTTTTCTGCTTGTAAATAAAAAGAAAAAAGAAGACAAGAGAAAAGGATGACCAGGCTGAATCTGTTGAGAAAACCATCTGATAGCCCTCTTTGGTTCACTCCCATTTTGCATCTTTGCAGAAGACCAAGGGGCACTCAGTTAAACAAAAGGGCAACAACCATAAAACAAACAAGGGAAACACTTTGGTACCAAATTCACACTCAGCCTCATGGCATTTACTGCTCTAAGGAATTACAGGGGTCCTGAGCTGGCAGGGTGCATAGGAGGATTTCCAGGAGATACTCAGACCATCTAGGACGGAAATGCTTGGATCTGGACAGTCAGAACAGAAATGTAAATATAATATGAGCAGTCATGTAAGAGAGGTAAAGTGAGTGACTTGCTAATTTACCAGCAGTGGGCTTTCCTGCTGCTTACCCCCTAGTCACCCCTACCCCTGAATTCATCTGGGGGCACTTGCACCAGATCCTACTGGAGCAGGATCTGGGACTACCTGGGTCTTTGGTTTATCCAGCAGGAAAACTCATTTTTACCTCTGAGTAAGGAGAATGCAAAACATGAGCCAGAAGAACTAACACCTGTGAGAAGACAGCTGTTATTATTTAAACCATCTTCTTCGAAGCCTGTGGCTCTTTCTTCAAGCCAGATTGCATAACCAGCAGTGATGGGTGAGCCTCAGAGCCTTTGGATGCAACATGGAACTGTTTCTTTGCAAAGAGCATTAGCTCTTTGATTATTTTAGCCTCTGTGTATCTGCATTTTTGTGAGTTCACGTTAGCTTTGAATTAATTTCAAAACTTAGCTGAAACTGTCATATCTGCCTAGTTCTGAGTACAAACAAGTGCTACTTGGAGGAAGGAAATGGTTTTGTTCAAAGAGGAAGCAAATTAGGCATAGCCTGCGATAAATTTAGACAAATTTCTAGCTAAATCTAGAATTTTGATTTTATTATCTGGAAGTTGTCTGGGAAAGAACAGATTTCTTTGTGAGATTCCTGGTAATCAAGCATCCTTTTAGGGAGATTTTTCTGCCTTTGAACCTCACTACAGGGCAATTTAGAACTGTATGAGGATGTAGAAAAGACTATGAAGCCGATGGAACTATTCCAAAACTCTGCAACATTTCCTATTGATTTTTCAGTGCTATTTTTCTAAATGTCTTATTTTATCTGAAGAATCTCTCACATGTTTCTGGGCTTTCTGATAGGTCCTGAAACTGTGTGACAGATGGGCTAAATGTCAGGTCTTTAGAAAAGGATCTAGGATTCTAGCTTTGTGTAATTGAATGGTGCATGAAGTCCTTCATTATCTTGAGCCAGTGGCTGAGCAATGGCTCTTCATCCTGTATCCCACCTCACGCCAGCCCAGACAGCCCCAGGGAGCCTGTGCTCACCAGCTGAGACAGGTCAGGGGTAAAGATTTACAGAAAAGGTGAAAGACTTAATGACAGAGGTGTGTTTCAGGGGAGATTCATTAGCATTGTTTGTTGGTTGTTTTTAGAAAGTGGTTCCAGGGTCTCCTGTTTCTACTGGATTCTCCTCTCCCTTCCTTTGTGTCCCTTGCTTTTTCCCTCCTTTACTTCTTGTTTCTCCTTTTTGTTGTTAGCAAATGGTTGGTCTCTTGGTTTCAGCTTTGGGATTCGTTTAATGGTACTTTGATCAGATGCCTGTTGGTAAAACTCTAGTCCAGGGTTTGGCTGCACAAATGAACATGCACTCTGTTGACTTCAGCAATGCTTATCTGTCTTCAACAGCTGTGGACATACCTCTTTAATTCCATTAAACAAAATTTAACACATGCAATTTAAGAAAGGAAAAAAAAAAAAAGCAAAATCCCTTGCTGGCAAAGTGCATCCGCTCTATCCAGCATTGGAAAAATGTAGTTATTGTGGAGTTGGTCTCATAGTAACAGCAACAATAAGGCTGTGGTAAGAGCTTTGGATTCACTGGCGATGTTGAAAACATGAAGAGCACATCCCGAGCTTGAACGAGCGCTCCACCTCCAACAGCGCACGGGCCCAGCAGCACCCCTGTCTGGGACATGCCACCATGGGTGGAGGTTGCTGATGGATCTACACGGGTAGATGTTTATGGCTGGCCCCATCAAGAGTGAGGAACTCTGGCCTGGGAGCAGATGGAGATAGGGCTGAACAATGGGCCTGGCAGCGGCGGCCCCCTTCTCAGAGAGGCTCTCACAATGCAGCCCTGTAGCCTCAGCGCTGCGCATTGTTCTCGTTTGGTCGAGGCTCCTATTCAATTAGCAAACAAGAATCCCTTCCCCTGCACTGCTGCCGGCTCGATGCTATCACTCTGGTCCTCGGGTAACCACAGTGGTTTGACACAAGACAGCTCCGGCTTGTGAGCTGCGCATTGATGTGGGCCTGGTTGGAAAGAGCCCGCGGACATCTGGTCTGAATCTCCCTCCCATTCACATCCATGTCGCCCGTCACTTTCTGAGGGACTATAAATAACTTCTGGGGTTGATACTGTGTGCGAGGATGGACCTTGGGAACCGGATCGATCCTTCCCTCGTGCGACTGGCGGGGAGGGCAGCGAGCGTGCTCCTCCGGCGAGGCCTGGGAGATGGAGGGCGGCCAGGCGAGTGCATTGTTCCTCTCTGCGGGGCTTTGCTACAAGTCTCTTCTCCCTTTCCACTCCGGCGGCAGGAAGAAGCGACCCGTGATTTCTTGTGCAGACATGTAGTGTCAGATTTGGGAACAGCTATTTCTGTGTCAGGTCCGGTTTGCCAGCAGGATCCTGACTGATGTCTGTGGAGGGTAATGCTTCCCCATACAGGGTTTAGCATGGGAGATGCACTGTGGGGCCTAGGACATATAATTTTTTTTTTTTTCCATCACTTTTGAAATTGCCTCTCTCTCCATGAAGTGTTGTCACATTTGTTAAACGAAACCCGAAAGGAGATGTGTTAACTCCTCTCCCCCTACTCTTTGTGGTTTTGTGGGAAGGCTAATAGTAAGTTAGTTCGGAGACACACACCATCTAACATCTGCATTAGGGTGCGTGGCTCCTGTTGTGATTTTGTCAGCTCTGTGACTGGAGGGTCTTACATTTCCTGGATGTGAAACTGCATCTGAGCATGATGAAACTTGGCTTGTTGTCTCTTCCTTTTTCCTCCTGCCCCACCTCCCATGGGTCACAGAAAATCTTGATGAGAAAGAGACATCCTAAGACAAGAGCTCTTCTAACAAAGGAATAGGGTCACTGGAGCCAGGAGCAGGCAGTGTCTGGGTGCCAGTGAAGAGAAACACACTGGGGGCAGGGTAGGGGTGAGGGAAGGAGACAAGGGAGAGGCAGGATTGAGAGTGGAGCACCTACTCTGCTTTTGTGCTTCCTCTTTATCGGCAAGGAGTTAGTGTATCTGGCAGCAGGGCTGGGAGAACAAGAAGGGCTACTGAAAATCATCACGTTTGTTGTCCTTCCTCCCTTCCAAAGGTGGTTTCTTGCCCCCCAGGGACTTCGTCCTGAGTGCCAACCACTCAAAGCTGTTGCTATGATATATTATGTAGACCAGTCATGAAGTCTCTTACAGATGATGCTTTTACGATGCTGGTGTATTCTATCTGCTTTGCTCGCATCCGCTCATCAAGCCATGTTTTCCTCTTCCACAATTAACATTGTGAGGCATGAATCCAAAATCCACTGGACTTGAGGGGAAACCTCCCAGCCTGGCAAGATTTTTGGTTAGAAAGGGTAAGAAGTCATTCCTACAGAGCCCTGGAGGCTGCAGCTGTGGGGATTCCCTCACCCCCTGTTCCCCACCAGCTTTTCAGTGGTTTGTGAACAAGGAAATGCTTGGCAAACTTAGAAGAAATATTCAGAAAGTTCTCTTCAGAGAGACTCAAGGTTTTATAGTGAATAAAGTGCAATTCATCCAAGCTCCATCTCTGGCTAAGGAGAAACTGTGCTATTGTGCAGAGTGTGGTCAGTCCAGGTCAGATTAATGTCATTGAAAAGCAGCGTGGGGATGCTGTACCCTCAGTGTCTGGCATGAGGATAGATGGTGTCACCAGTTTAATCTTCATAATAAGCACACGTTTGTTCTCAAAAAAGATCAGTGGCTGGCTGGTGGCATGGCAACAGCCCATGACACTGCCATATAGGAGACTTGGGTTTGGGGAGGGCGAAGGGGAATGTTGCCTCTAGGAAATTAAAAATTATAACTACAGCCTACTTAGCAAACGTCTGACTACGCCCTTGTAACTACCACACTGCATCACAGGGGAAGACTTCTTATTTAAATGTCAAATAGCAACTATTTTCCCTGATGGCTTTTATAGGTAAATGGAAAAAGTCTGGCAGCTAGAGGATTTTTTGGTTGAATCCTTTTTGTTGTTGTTGTTGAAACCATTTTCTTTTCAAGGGAATAAACTGTGTTCAGAGAAACTTTTTTAAAAAAGCTGAAGGTGTTTCAGCTCCAGACTGAATTTATACACACAGTTTATTGCCACAGTAGAAGTAGCCTGAAGAGAGAGAGCAAATTTCTGAGTTGTAATACCTGCCACTGAACAGGAGAAGAGCTCCCATCCCAGTTCTCCATGAGGCCTTTGACGATGGCTTTCAGTCTGGATGTAGCCCTTATATTTTTCCATATATTTTCGTGCATGAAATGTCTGAGTATCGCTTGGAAGCTTAGTGTCAGCTTCTTAGCTTAGTGGGGGATGATCTACAAGTTGCAGCCCAGAAAAGGCTTACAACTTCTTTAAATTATGATATGGAAATAACTAATGGTTATGACCTCTGGAAATGTAAGGAGAGGCTCAGCTTAGCTGATGAGTAGATTATGCAGCTGTATCTTTGTATGAGTGAAACAAGACAAAGCTGGAATTAATGTGTGAGCTATTAGGTACAGCTTCCCCCACTCCTGTTTATCTTTGTCTGTTTTTAGACTTACCATTGAGCGATTCATAAAAAATGTGTGCTATGCTTCCTGAAGAAGATAAGCTTCCCTAGGCCCCCTTTTGATTTAATTGCTCTTTAGTGAAATTGGACTAGCTGAACAAAACCAGCAACACACAACTAAAGCTTTTGTGTATCTCCTTCATAAGACCTGTTTTCTAGTGCCTCCACTTAGGATGATCAATGTTTTGGGCAAAGAAGTGACACTGGATGCAGACAAGGGTGCAAACTTAGAAGTGGGTGGAACGAGTGTGGATCTGTTTACCTTCACTCATCTCAGCAGCCTCTGAGAGACCTACCAGGATCTGCAAATGCTGCCTTGTTTTGTGCAAGGAGGAAAATTAGAGGGAGGTAAAGAGAGTTCAAACCATGGAATGGGGCAGGACTGTAATATATCATGGCACAGCATGCATCATTTTTATATTCCTTTGGCCTGCTGTGGATATCTGCCACAGAAAACTTATCAAGTTCCTTCTTAAAATTATTTTTTTCCACTATCTCCCCTGGAAGGCTGCTCCATCCTTCTCCTCTGGTGGATAAATGGATAAGATTATTTCTTGATTTACTCATGGCAAGTCTTGTCTTTTGGTTTAAATATTTCTCCTCTAGTTCTTGTTTATGCCAGCCATCTACCTTCTCAGCCTCTATGTTGCTAGACGATACAAGAGCTTCCCACCTCTTCTTAAAAGATGCTTTCCAGTTTATCCCTCATCTGAGTAGCCTTCTTCTTCAGCATGCATTAATCTAGCACCAATCCTGGGCACATTGGTGTAGGTCCATTCCAGAAGACTAACTAGAGACAAGGATTTGGCCAAAGGGACTTGCATTTGATTTACTGTCAATGTGATTTTTTTGCCTGTTTTAATTAGCACTCTCTCAGACAATACTTGGGCTTGGTTTTGGAGCTAGTGAAGGCCAGACACCATTCTTAAAACGTAATTTGGGCTTGACTCTGATGGCCTTATAGACATGGTCTGTGCCACGCTGCTTGGCCTCCAAGCCAGACAGCAGTCTTCAGCATGTTTTCTTTCAATAGTATATGCGTAGCCTTGGTGACCAAAACTGGGCATGGTCAAAAACTTGATGAGGTCCTGCTAGTGCCTGGCATTTATTGATTTCAGTAATACTTTCCTTCCTGTAGTGGAAATGCTTTACTTCATTCTAGGTGACATTTACCTTTTCCAGTGGTTAGGCTGCACTGCTGGCTTGTTGGCACAAGCTCCTACTTAGTAATTCTTAAGTGCACAGTCTTTTATCTTATTTAATGACATTTCCCTCCATGTCTATCATTTCTCAAGACCATTGGCCTCTTATTTAACATTTTGCTGCTTCGCTGTATGGGCAAGGCTTCTCAACCCCAGTCATCAGAAAGTTTCACTAGACACTCTTTTGTGCCATAATTGTTGAATAAATACATAGGATTGATACTAATACTGACTCTTGCAAAACTGCCAGTGATTTTCCTCCTTTCAGCTTAACCCATTGGCACCTCCTTTTTAGCCAACTCCTTAACTACTTTGCAATTCTTATCTTAATCCCCACTTTCTCTACTTGAACTAATAGTTTCCATCTGGCAGGGTATCAAATGCTTTATTCTAGTCCAGATAAATGACATCTTCCCATACCTCCTTTGTCTGTAAATCAAGATAAGAGTATTCTGGTAGACAGGCAGAAGCTGCCTTTGTTAGAGGTATGTTGCATTTTGTTCCAGTTTTGGTTTGTTTCTATGTTTTTTGTCTCTCCTTTCCTCGATATAGTTCTAAGCCAGTGATTTACTCCATAGAGCCCGGAAGACATTTATAGCACACATAACCTTTTTTTTGTAGCCTGCAAGGGGACAGCTTTTCAACCCAGGTTGTCTCAAATTAGCAGCAATAAAAAGCTGCTGCCCAAGTGCCACGTCAGCATTACTAAGGCCACAATGCTGATTGCCACAAACATGAAGCATTGCTTCTATGGAGCCTGCAAGCGAATTGCAGAATTATTTTTATTGTGTCCAGCTTGACAGCTCACCTGTTAAGTAAGTTTCTGTGAGGGGAAAAAAAAAAGAAGCTTTGGTAATGTGTTCTAGTCCTGTAGGTAGCATTAAGATACAGCAATGCTCTCCTGGTTCACCTCTGCACCCAGCCCATCCTTTTAAAATCCAGACAGTAGTTTTGCTACTGTGCATCACCTGGCTTAAGAGATGGCACATCGTTGAGCAATAACTGTCCTTTAATAACTGTCCCTGTGAATGTGTAATAGCTTTTCACTGGCCCTGCAGTTCTGTTTTGTACTGCTTTCAGCTCTGAGCTGGAGGCAGCCTGGTCACTGTGTCTGTTGCAAAAAGGTCTCAGCCTCCCAGCTCTCGTTTCCAGCTCGGAAGTGGTAATTTCCATTTGCACGGCTTCTTTCCACTTGCAATGCTGTGTTTACAACTCAGTTCATGTTCACTGTCATCAGCCCTATTAAAATCTGAGGAAAAATATTAAAAATTAAAGCAAATCACCGTGGAGTGTTTGTCTTCCCAGGGGCACATGAAGGCCTTGCTGTCTTGTGGGTGAACATTAAGAACTAGTGAAGCGAGGCCCAGGATACAACCCACTAATCACTTCTGTGCCTCATTACACTTTCTAATTCAGGTAGTATAAATTAAACATTTGTGTCTGTATTTTTCCTTGGACTGTCCATGGAACAGACATCAGCTAATGCAAGGAGTGGGAGATGTGGTGTTGCACATACGACCCAGCTGTCCACAAACACAGCCTGACACTGGTGTATTTGTAGAGCTGGTGCTGACTTTTCTGCTGCCACATCTTTCAGCTGACCAGTCTAAATAAACACGAATTGGTTGGTAAATCACTTCCTCTCCATGGAGCTCCTGTCCATGGAGCTCAAATTCAATGCGATGATAAAGCACAGGGACTATGTGGATTTGGAGCTGGCCGGGATATGTCTGCATGCACTCTCATCCTAGTGTCAGGTGCGATGTATGTATCTGCTTCTGGCACATAGGATGTAAAAATTATTATGGTTCTAAATACATGATTTAAGAAATGTCACTGCAAATTAATGTAACCACAGCGGAAAAGATACAAACCTCTTTCATGATTATTATTTGCCTCTAACACCTATCTCCAACAGTGAAGAGAAGATTCCCTGTGGGTAGATGAAGTTTACTCTCAGGAGTTAAGAATGGTAATTAAAACTATGTAAGTACAGTCATTAATTTTCAGTTTCTGAGCTGAGGTGACATGAGCTGCCAGTAACAACTAAACTAATACTGCTTCAGTTCCCTCTCTGTTTGCTCTTCTCCAAACAGACCAGGGTATGAAAGGCGTGCTAAGCCAGGCTCGCTTGTACGATTTATTTTCCCTTTTGCCGTTTTGCTTCTTTTCATTTTTAATTACACAAGTTGGGTTCTTTCCAGCCAAGGGTCTGCACACACAGGGAGAGTGTGCAGATGCCTGCAGGCCACTGCTGCACAATCTGCAGAAGGCAACAAAGGAAAACAAGCTTGCGGGTGCTATACAATGATGTCCGTATGTGTAATTCCTAAAAGGGTCCACCCCTCCTCTGAAGCCTTCTAGGGGCTCTCAGACTGAAAGGGGGCTGTGAACCGGAGCTCTGGAGTAAGCCTTTGTTCACAGGACTCTCATTTCTGTGTGCTTATTTATTTGTACAACCTCCCTTATCTTCTCTTGTGTGCCTTGCCATTTCCTTAAGCTCACATCTCTGCTTCTTGACCTATTCAACTTCTTTCATTCATGACGTCAGTGCTTTTTCACATCCCCCTTTATTCTGACCCAGAATAAAGCCCAAGTGCTCTCCTGCATTCTTCCTGTGAAGCACTGGCTGTGTTCTGTGTGAGTTCCATGTCTCGGTTTCAGGAAGAAAGGAAGGTCTGTGACTTGGATGGTTTTGATAGTAAGAGCCTGTTTGAGAAAGGGAGGTAAAGCTCCTTTCCACGTGCTCTTTGTCGCACTGCTTTGTGCTTGGTTACACGTGGTTCCTGGTTTTGTGTACCTGTTGTCTTGACAGGTTGACCCAAAAGGCTGCAGCAATGTGTTCCTTACAGCATGTGGCCACACTCCTCCAGTGGCAGCCAGCGCTTTGCTGGGCTCAGAGGTCAGGAGATGTTTACCTGCTATATACTGGCTTCAGATGGAGCTGCACCACAGAGCAGGGCTAGGGACCCCATTAAAGGACACGTGCCCCAAAAGAACCTCCTGCTGTGCCCACCTAGCCCAGCCTGGGCCACCCACTGCTGCAAGTGTCCCGTTGCACTGTGTGGGTATGTGTGGTGGTGTCTGACATCTTACATGTGGAGCAGGAGGTGCTCTGTGGCATCCCTCACCTTGCAGCACCTGCCTCTCCTGTGTCTGTGGAGCACCAGTGCCCTGCTGCAGCCTGGGGCATGGGACCAGGGGGATGCGGTGGCCCCATACTGCATCTGACGTGTTGCAAAATGCTTCAGCCGTTCTCTGTGGTGTGACCACACACACACACGAGCTCTTAAATCACCCTGACAGACTGCTTGTCCAGCCTTAGGTGCTCAGGCTGATGCATGGAGGCTGGTACTCTGGAGTAAGGCTTTGTACAGTTCATGGGGCACTAAGGGGAGCCAGGACAACTGCTAGGGATTTTACATATGTCTTATTGTTGCTGAAATCTGAAAGAAATGCACACGCCTTGATTTTAATTATTTAAATCCACCTTGATTTAAAGGTGGCAGGATTTTGACTTGATACCTCATACCGTGTGTTTCATAGTGTATGGCAAGTTCTTGACTGTCGTTCCAGATGGCACGCAGCTCCCATCCCCCAAATACAGTATACCAGAATTAGTATTTTAGTACTTAATTTGTCTTTTGGCAATTTAGGCCTGCCATGCAAACTGCTTTCTTTGATCACTTGGAAAAAAAATACTGGTAAAATAAATTAAATGAAAACTCTTGACTTAAGTTTAAAAACAACTTCCTTCTCATTAGGCTTTCCACGGGAACCATGTATCATATTTATTTAAGCGTCGAAGAAAATATTTAGCCTATCCACAAAGGTTAAGTAATCAGCTGATAAGATTTGTAGCTAAAGTATGTTTAAATGTACTCATTAAACATAGTATGTGTTAGGTAATTTTTCAAAAGTTCTGCTTCTACATGTAAACCATTAGGAAGTGGAAAGGAAAAAGTCAAAAGGAACCAAAGCATTCCTTGTGAACAAATACAGTTGCGCATTGTATAGACTGCAGCTCGCAAGAGTCAAAAAGTCAGAATAACAAGACCCCGAAGAAGGCTATAATGATACAATTTATTCTTCAGCAGCAACCAGGAGAACTAAACCCAGCATTTTGCTCTAAAAAAAGGACTAAGTATTTTAGCGCACCTTGTAATTTATGTCTATAATAATTGGAGATGGAAGGTTGCATATAACTTATAAAAGGCTCAAAGCCTGTGGAAACAAGCTTTTCTTGGTGAACTGAATTTGCTTTCTAGCTCTGGCAGAAAATATTTTTTCATCTGATTGGTTTTACTGGTATACAGAAAATAAATGACTCTATACTAGGTTTCAGTAAAAGTGAAAAGTTTACTTTTCCGTAATAAAATATAACAAAAACATAAATAAAAAGAGGACTTTTAAGAATCAGACTGTTTGGGGTTTGTTTTCTGTAATCTTTTCTTCCTGATTTGAAGTTCCACTTTAAGCAGAAAGCAAAACTGTCAATCATTGTCTAAAAGAATCAGACAAGAAGAGATCTCTTTTTATTTAAACAAACCCTTTCCTTTGAAGACTCTCAGCCCGGTCTTTGCGATAATGTGAATGACATCACCAGGCAAACAAATATAAGGGTGAAAAAATACATTTTTATACCATCTGCAAAACTCATAATGGAGATCATGAGATGCCATCTGCAGGATCTATATTTAAAGATTTGATTCTGCTGCCTTTATTAACAAATTGTCTTATTTTGGGGGTAATTCCACTCATTCCTCCAGTGCTGTGCCTGATGGTGGAGAGCAACTTGCAGTGGGACCAGTGAAGGGTTAGGTTGCTGCTCAGTAGGTGTATGGCAGAGATTGGTGACAATGAATTATAGTAAGAATTAAGGGATCAGTGCTGTATAATAGAAACAAGCTCTTGATCTGCTGTTTTTGCTTCACTGCAGGAGTTGTGGAGTTGCCTATTTCTCTATTACCGGACAGATGTGAGAGCAGATAAGCAGGGCAATCTCTTTTCGAAGTACTTGAGACTTATGCCAGAGCCTTCTTTCCTTCTTCTTCCTCTTCTTGGCCATACAAACAGCTGTATTTATTGTGTCACCAAAAACCAGACGCCCTTGATCATATTACAGTGCACTTCTGGTCATATGGCGAGAATATGTGCGTCCAACACGTCACGTGCATGTGGCCTTATTGCTGGGTGCGCTACAGCTGAGTATAGGCTGAGGGAGGCTTATGGGATTTTGGAAGAAAGGATGGTGGGCTTGATGCATGGATGATTGGGATGATAGCTGTGGGCTTGGTGCATGGTAAGTGTACGGTCCCTGGCAGCAGGCAGCATGTGGGTACTGCTGGGTAAAGACTCTGCCAGTAGTATCTGGAGGGAACTAATTCATCTGTCCTGACAAAATTATTACTTTATCCAAAGCCAGAGAGTGGCGTGCAGCCAGTGTGGGGTGATTGTTGCTGCACCTCTTCTGTGAGTGGCTCTGTCCGTTTTGCTGGCTGCAGGAGGGAGGAGGTGGTCATGGATCGACGTTACCCATGGACCAGGCAAGATGCCATCACCTAGCGCAGCACAGTTCAGTGACCTCCTTTATTGCATGACTGTGGAGGTGCACGCAGAATTTTTTCAAGAGAAAATGCATTTCTTTAGCTCATGGGTTTTGTTTGCTTTTGAAAACCATTATCTGTCAGCCTTGGTGACCCTTTTCCAACCTTTTGGCAGTGTTGTGACGTTTCTTAGAAAACCATTTGGAGAAGCTGGAGAGACAAGCACTGCCTGGGCCCGTGCCCTGCCATGGCTGATGGCTTTCGCTGCCGCTTGTAGGCACCGTGTGGAGACAAAGAGTTAATGCTGAGGTTTCATAATATTTTACAACACAACAATCAATCACGGTAAACTGGCTGTCATGTGAGCTTCGTCCTCACCCGGCCCCTAATGACCTTCAGACCCGCTCTGAATCACAGGCCATAAATGCTCGAGTGCCCTGGCAGCTCTTGGGCATCGTGGAGGGCCCTTGACGTACCAAAATAATGGGGAAATTTATGTATGCGCAATATGCATACACACAATTAAATAAATAACATTTCAAATGCTAAGCATAAATCAGAGGTTTGCAAAACTCTGGTTAAAACCGGGTCATTTGATGTGAAAGGGACTGTGCTTTTCTAATACAAATCTGATCATCATGTGTTGCCCAAGGAAATGTGTTCAGCTCAATAGCTGAATGGCTGGGATTTAGTTCTGCACAAAATTTTGTCTTTTCATCAGCAAATTAGAAGCTGTTTTAACCATAATCTGTATACTTTTCAGTGCAGCCAAATTATTAGGTTTTCAGGGGTTCACATTTTTGTCAAAAGCTCAAATATCCTGTGGGAAGCAGAAACTTATGGCAAAAATTCTAGTGTTTTACTTTTTTATTTTTATTTTCACTGACAATTTCTTCACTGATAAAAAAGATAGACAAAAAACTCTACACAACCCGAAACTGTGCCCAGACTGCAATATTGTATAAGACGCTTAAATGTTAATTTACTGACACCATTCCATTGACTGCTGGTTTTAATGGACTCCTACCACATTCACAGAGAAAGAAAACAATTCAGGATTATTTTCTGTCCAAGCGCTTTGGACAGACCCAGTGAGACACTTGAACACATGCTTAACATCTTGGCATGGGAGCTGTGCCATTGACTTTAGTGGTGTAGCTCATGTGCTTAGGCTTAAGTGTGTGCTGGAAAACAGAGATTAGAGTAACTGAGTTCACAACTGCAGCCATGAAAAAAAAATCTGTAGTTGCAGTCAAAACTTGACTAGGGCACTGGGGCTAGAACAGTAATGTAATATTTTATTATTTTATTATTTTATTATTTTATTTTATTTTATTTTATTTTATTTTATTTTATTTTATTTTATTTTATTTTATTTTATTTTATTTTATTTTATTTTATTTTATTTATTGCATTATATTATTTTATTTATTTCAATTTAATTTATTATTTTATTTATTTTATCTTTTTCACCTTTCCTGTGCCCTCACTGGTCTGCGCAACAGAGGCCAACTCCTAAACCTCCAGATCCCACTATGCATTTCAGAGAAAGTGAAGTGTTAAATCAGAAATTACAGCGAAGATCCCTCCTCCCTCTCCCCCACTTTCTCCTCTGTTCCTTTTGACATCTGAGAGGAGCGACCACAACTGCATACCATTTATAGATTTGACTGATTAAAACCAGTTTTCCCTATAGGTCACATCATGTAGAAGACACAAGGTTTTTGTCAAGAGAGCCGCTACTGGCAGAAACTGTTTTGCTGCTATTGCTAGTAAGAAATTAGTAACTAGATACATGTCCTGTTTTATGCCAGCTTTATAATTATACTATTCCAGTGGTAAGCCAGACTTTTGGGCCAAGGGTAATTTAGAAATTCTAGATCTCTATTCAGTTTTGCTTTTTATGTTCATCTTTACCGTAGCTAAGTCTTCTTACAACATATAATCTTCCTGCGTTTTCCTCCCTTGCTATGGTTTCTGTGACCCACTGTCATAATATAACAAATGCATTTTATTCAGCACAGCTCTGTGAAACCATAGGAAACAATTACTGGCTTTAAAAAGCATTATTTTCTCGTTCTTTATGTTTCTGTCCTCAGATCATTACGCATAGCTCGCACTGTGTTGTGCGACTGGCTGGACAGGATTTGCCCCTCCGGTTCAGAAATGCTTTTGCTTTCCTGTCATTTCTGCCGTTTGAAGAGCTCTGCGGAGCCTCATTGACTTGCTAGAATGCAGCTTTGTGTAACCTACCAGACTGTGGTTGGCTGGGTTAGCCTTTTGGTGTGGTAATGGTCTCTGCAGCCTTTACTCGGACCATTATTACACAAAGTATATGTTTGTCTTTTTGAGCTTATATACGCTGTGAAAGTCCGGAGCTAATGGTATCTCTGAGATGTGGTTTCTGGAGCACTGGTGTGCCCATTATGTAGTGTTTGCTTTCTGCAGTGAAACATGCGGCCAAAAATAAAACTTGCACATTTCCTTCTGTTCAAGCTTTCCTCTCCCTGCTCTTTATCATATTCTTCTTGTTTCTTTGTCTATTCTGCATGATTTTTCTCATTTTTATGTTCTTCAGACCTCGGAAAAGCCTCAGTTTCAGCTGATGGCCTTCCAAACTGCGTGGATTTCAGCTGAACCATCTCTCCTGTTGTCTATAATAAACTGCAGACCCACTCATTGCTGACTGCATTTCTTTGCAGCCTACCTGAAAGCCCCATCTCCCCCCATCCCCAATATGACACCACAACCCACCACCAGAACCACCTTCCTGTGCTCAGTAACAAGATTTGGTTGATGACCCTCTGGCATAACCACCTCGTTCCTTCTTGTTTTGGTCCACCTTTTCATTTCTTTTGGGCATGAATAGTTCCGGTGGAGCATGCATAGTGCTGAACACACAATCATGAGCTTATAGTATTCCTAGGCAAAAAGTGAGAGTAAACACAAAGCCAAGGGAGGTGATTCATGCCCCACGCTGGGCTGAGCGCCTCCCGGTGCCCCGCTCACGTCAGGCAGGCAGGGCCTCCTCTGCAGATGGACATTTCAGGGGACTCAGTGCTGTGGCTTTGTTGATTGTCTTTTCACCTCCAGGTTTAATTTTAGTTCCATATAATACATGGCTAACCGTTTTCTTTAGTTTCTTAGTGCCACTGGTGGGATGTGTCCCTGTGTGTGTACATTGCTGTCACTGCGGAGTTCGTACCGTGGGTGTGCTTGGCACACAGGCGTGGAACAAAGCTTGAAGTAATTTTCACCACTAAAGCTGTTGAATGAGTTACTTCCTTTGTCTGTGGCTAGATGTATGTGCAAAGCATAATGGAAAAGCCTGTCTTGAGATGCACCTCCTTGTAGACACAGCAGCCTTTTTCTCCTCCTGGCAGGCTGATGGTCCCAGGACCTCGCAGGAAGGGGGCACACAAAGCAGAGGAGCCCACAAGTAAAACCTGAACCAATTTTCTCTTGCACCCTCTCCACCACAGCCCCCAACCACTCCAGCTTACCGGTTTCTTTTGTCTTTCAAGCAAAGGGGCTAACAGTCGCTTGTCCTTTCTGCAGATCTGCCTGCTTTCTGAAACTCAGGAGCTTTCCCCTCCATTCTACGTTCATCTGAGCCACCAGATGACTACACGGTGAATCACACAAGTCTACGGAGAGCTGTGCATCAGCCCTGGACTGTGCCCATGGCAGAAGGAGATGGGTTGAGAAGATTTTGGTTGCGGGGCTTCCTGCCGAGCCCCAGCCAGGAAGTCCTGTGTTTACCAGAAATGTTTGCTCAGGAGAGATTACCATCCAAGCTCCAGGGAAGCTTTTTCAAATAACCTGGGATATTGTCTCCAGATTGAACTTTTGGGGTGTTGCCCATCACCAGGTTATTGCTTCTATTTATACATTTCATTCTTCTGGCTCCTAGATAATAGACGATAAAGTCTACTGTGCACTATCTGCTGCCTACAGGTTTCCATTTGCAGCCTTCTACTTTTGTTCCTAAGTACCTGGTGTCAGCATTTTGGCATGCGTCCCTTTGCGAGAGGTGGGCTGATGGAGGGGAACCAAACCACTGCTTTTGCAGCTATGGATTTCTCAATTTGTATGCCTTCCCTTCATATCAGCCTCAAATTATTTATTCAGGTCTCAGCTGAGATTCTCAATGGCGGATTTCTTTTTCCAGAATGACTCCAGTGCTTTATATGATAGCAAAACCCAATGCACAGAAAAACTCTTTTGCTTTAGGGGATATTTTGATAGGGGATAGTTTGATAGTTGACTTCACTTTTGCTTATATATGTCCACAGAGAGCCATTAACACAATTGGAGATCAGTGCAAGAAGAAGGGGAATCCATCCCTTTGATTCCACACCATTTTAGGATAAGTTTGGTTTCCTGGGGGAAAAAACCTTTACATGAGTGCTCCACATGCATTGAGGCAATGGGAAGGCAGGAATGAGAAAAGATCTGACTCCTCCATTACAGCCTGAAATTCTCCCCTCACAGAGGAATTTCTGTCAGAGACAAAAGTAAAGAATATCTATCTGAACATCTGCTTATTTTTAATGTTGTTTAAGCTGTTATCATTTGGACTAGTTTTATCCCCTCCAGGGTCGGAATTCTGCTCTAGCATCAGCAAAAATAATAGATTATAAACGCCGTGTGATGTCTGTTGGCTGGAAGACGGGATATAGTGTGTTCCTGTGAGACACCGAACTTCAAAAATTTTTGCCACTTCTAGGGAATTTAATGAGCTTGAGTTGTGAAACTGCCTGAACCACTCATTGATAGCCAAGCTCAGACGATGTGTAACGGGGAGGCTGATGCTTTCAATGTGTAATTTCTCATTACTCTTATTATTTTTTTGTTGTTGTTCTTTCTTATCATCCTAATTTTCCCTGAACTTCCCCACCCATCACAAAAGGCAAGCAGAGTTAAGTATCTGGTTTGACCTGGGCAGCTCTGCTCTGCTTTTCCAGCTCACGATTGCTCAAACCCAATCTACGATCTCTGGCACAGGACCGTGAGGGCTGGCTGGGGTTGGAGGTGCTGCAGGGACTTTTGTTGAGTGTTCCCCTGACCTCTGCGATTTTACCCCTCCCCTTTTCCTAAGGATGCATACCCTGAGATCAAAGCCCCCCCAACACTTTTATGGGAAGTCAGCTGGAGGCATGGAGGCTGTTCTGGAGAGCTGAGAAAGCTCCAGATGCTTTGTGGAGAACTGGTCAGCTGCCTCCACAAAAATGTATCCATCTGCACTGATGGACCCTTCTCTCCCTCTTTGACTTATTCTGGGATCCCTGTTTAATACAGAGCTGTGCTTCAACAAACTGGGATAAGGTTTCTCTGGTGGTATTAGGAAGGTGAGGTATGGAACAAGGCAAATTAGGAGAAGGAAGAAAAAAGCACAGTGCTGCTGCAAGGCACAGCTACGTCTGTGAGAGCAGGGACCTGTGGATGTCCCTGAAGGTCCACAAGAACTGAACCTGTCCCACATTAAAACGGGGCTGGGAAATGCTAAGGTAGGCTGGATGAAGGGGAGGAAAAGTCATGCAGAGTTTGTCCTGCTGTGGAGTTTGGTTGCTGAGCCAGGACATGGGCATCGCGTGGCTTCGGGAGCTGCTTCAGCCTCTATTTCAGGCCAAGTGCTGCAGTTACAGATGGGGCTGTAAATCGAGGCTGCTCTGAGCACAGCCACTGCACGTGGTGTTCCTCCCGTAGTCCTCCCAGATGTCCTTGAGGCTCCAGGAAGGTCAATGACAGATTTTATGACTATTGCTCATGATTATTTCACTACACAAGAAAAAAAATCTCAACCCCAAACTAAACTTACATCTAACATAGCTACTTTTATGGACACCATCACATATCTGAGATGGGTTTTGCTTCATGTTTTTGTAGTTGGGAAGGAGCAGGGTGGGTTTTTTTTCTTTTCATTATTTATTTGTTTTTTGCTGTATGAAGGTAGCAGCAATGAACTGCAGCGTAAATTGCCTTATTGCCTGCTCAAGGGGGACCAGCCAAATGTTGACTGCTTCACGAAGGTCATTTTCTTGCAGAGGCAGAGCAGAGCTGTAGCTTGTAAATTTGAGAATCCCCTAGGGGTGGTGCTTTGGGACAGGTAGAGACGTACCGGGGTGCACTCTCACACAAGTTTCGCTGCATTCTTACAGCCGCGTGGAAGTCGCAAAGGAAACGCAGAACCAAACAGTGGGAAATTTTCAGCATGAACCAAGACACAACCACATGCCTGTGGCTGTATGGTGGCCTGTGCCTTAAATTCCTGCTGTGCCAGCACATCTTAAGCTCGTCCCCTCCCTGAGCCTCCCCTGTCCCCCTGCTGTCCCCAGGACCTTTTGTTTAGAGCAGCTATCAGCTGCCATGTTGGAAGGAAAAGCATCTCCCAGTGCTTTCGTCCTGATAGTGCAGCGTGGGCTGTGATGAAGTAATTTCCTCCCCTATTTATTTTTATTTTTTTGGCTGAATTATTTTTAATGCTCGTTGCTTTGTACATTCAATAACCTCTACACAGCTTGTCGAGTCCATCTTTTTAATTTGTCCTTCCCATCCCCTCACAGTATCTTCATTTTCTACAGCACTCTTACATACCACTCGCTTAACCCACGCGCTCCCAGAGAAAGGTTTCTGGAGGTCTTTCCTCTCCTATACTCTCTGTGCCAAAGTGCAACGAGAAATACTTGTGGCCTGCTCATCATGTAAAGCATGTCCTGCTACCCGGTGCTCAGCGGCAGAAATTAAATACTTCACCCCAGCCAAAATGGGTGATTTATTGGAGACAGAGAAAGGGTTATTTTTTGGGACTCCAGATAAGGCTGGGGCCAGGAAACAGCTTGCAGTTGTCTCTTCAGACTCATCTCGTCCTTACCATGGTGTTTCATGATTTCCTCCAGCGCTATCATCAAGCGTGCTGTCACGAAGTGGCAGCTCAGCTTCCCCCAGTGCCTGTCCCCATATCCTGACAAGCTCGCTGAGGACAAAAAGTCGGGCTGTCCCCACCCTGGCAGCACATGAAGACATTGTCCTTTTCTCCCCACTCAGCCGGGAGGGCTCCAAGAGCTTTCTAATCAGCTCGCTGTCAGCCTGTTTCCTCTCATCATTTAAAACGAGCCCATGCTAGGTTTACAGCTGCCAAAGCTTTTGCTTGGATTCAAAACACGGGAGTGCTCGAGGGGCAGGTTTTAGCTGCCAGGGCAGATTACCAGGCAGAAGTCTGGGGAAGATGGCCCTTTTCCTCTGCCTGAAAGCACTCTGAGAGGATGAGAAATCATCAGCCTGGCTAGGCAGTTTTGCTTGCAATCGTTCTCCTTAGAAGCTGACTGCTCATTTTGTTGCCTGTTGGCAGATGCGTACCCTTGTAAGTAAGCTGACCCAAATGGCTGTGTAAATAGGTGAACTTCCCTTGGGGAGTGAGCAGCTTCAGGCTTTTGGTTTTCTTTATGCATCTGTAGGAGACTCTGCAGGTTTATCCTATTGCTGCTTTTAGAAACCTCACTGGTGTATCAATGCACACGTCGTTGACCCCTGTCAGCTGCTCCAAACATGAGTATTGGCAGGGCTGAATGATGCTAAGATACAGCCTGGCTACGAAGAGGCACAGTTCCAGCTTTTATTCACAAGTGCTTAGGGTGCCTGTAAGGATTATGAAAATTTTTCAAAGAACGGATGTTGAGAGCCACTCATTTTGGTGTCAGCCTGATTTTCTGGAGAGTTTGTGCTTCATGCACTACAAGTATCATGTACAGTAAATGAGAACAGCAACATACAAAATCACCAGCTGTGCCTGGAGGCCAGGACCAGTCTGAAGGACAAGCTGATGCCAAATGTGCTTTGCACTTCTAACAGGTCAAAAAAGCTGCATCTGTCCAATGCTGGATGACCAGATGGGAGGCTTGTCTTTGCTGGTGGTTCCATCCTCACTCCTGGTGAGGGGAGGCGGTGATGTGCTGGAGGAGGGCAAAGCACACCAGAGTGTCAGGGTCCTTCTTTGGGGCCCTCAAGGTATGGACTCTGAGGGTGGTGGAGGTCATGGTGGCACAGGCTTGGGATTTAGGGTGGGAGGATGTGGGGTTAGGGCTCCTAGACTTTCTCTGCATGGGCTGGAGTGGGAAGAAGTGCAAGACCTGGGTCCCAGGTTCATGGTTAGATGGCAATGGCACATTTGCATAGTTTGGAGCCACTTAGGATCTCTTTCCAAGTCTTACTTGGAGCTGTTGCACCCTTCTTACAAGTTAGTGAATGCTTTTAGGGAAAGTGTTGTGCTGTTAGAGCCCTAAAATAAAACCCAAATGCCCCAAAGATTGTACCAATACAGAGTGCATGGCACAGCAGAGAAATGGAGGAGGGGACCTTTGTATTGCCCTCTTCAGCTTTCAGCATTTATTAGAAGAGATGTGCTCTTGAGTAATGGGCTTGGTGTTGTGGGCAATGACATTATTCCCAACACATTCCATTCATACCATATTCATGTGGAAAAAATTCCTTTCTGCTGGTATGTCATTGACATTTAGCATCAATTATTGAGTGTATTTGATGTTTTATGTTCTGAGTTTCATGAAAATTGAAGTAGATATATTAGTCTTCTTAACACTGTCAGACAGCTTCACACACACAAGTTGCACATGTACACTGCAACCTGGGCTTTACACAAGAAAATGCTGCAGCTGAAAATAAACCCTGGCATAAACCTGTCTGATTTTTTTTGGCTCTCTCCTTTTGCCCTACTTTGGCTGTCTGAAAAACATAGAATCTATAGTAACATGAATTTTAAAGTGATGATACCAACATTAATAGGACAAATTATGATGCAATATTTAGGCTTCATTAGTTTCTTAAAAGCACTTCTTTCACATTACAAAATTTCATTTAGGAAAACTGGTTCTGTTCTTTTTTGATGTGGGTTAATTCCCCTCCACCTATGATTATTGAGTTTACCATGTAAAAAGAAACAACTGTTCTTTCTAACACCAGACTACCTACAGGATCAGCAAATTGGCTTAATTTCTCCTGGTGCTAGAAATATATAAGCTTTAATCATGAATCAGATACACACCCTCTGAAATAAGTTAACTCATCAAAGCAAAGGTCCCACTAGCCTTTAAAGAGAAACCTTTATTATACATGCTACATAATACCTGATATTTATATTATATAGTTTGGTTTCAGTTGTATAGTTTGATGTGTATATACTTGTGTTTGATGTGTGTGTATGTATATACATTGGTTTCAATCCAGGTGTAATGCTGACCTACAGAAGGTCAGGCTGGGCCATCTGATGTTTCCCTTTAGCCTTCTCTACAAGTGTGGAAAAATAATGTGGATGCTCTGCTTATAATAATTCTTCATTATTTTATGTTTTCTGAGTAATGGCTTGAGTTTATTCAGGGCCATTTTTCACAATTACTATTGCACAGGCTGAAGCAAACACTCTCTGCTTCCCTCTGCTACACCACTGCACCAGGAAAACTCTTTTCTCAGCTGCCTCTGCAAAAAGAGCTGTAAAACGTTATCCATCTTGTCCCACTTTGTGCATTGAGGAGAGCGGGGTTTACTTGTGCAATGGATCTATTTTCTATTTTTAAAAAATCTGGCCCATTGTTTTGCTCCTACAGCAAATCATCAGAGCATCTGAGTCCATCTGCTTTTAAGAATCCTTATTGTTCCTCCGGGAACAATAAACAGCATGCTACCAAGAGCCCGTGAAACTGGATTGGAGTTTTCATGTGTTTCTGTTCCCAAACAGACAAGTAACCGAGATATTTGTGTGCAGTGGAAGTGTTGCTCGGGGGTTTTCCTGGAGTTGTTGGGCATCTCTGGGCTTCCTGTGGCTGCCAGGGAATGGGGTCCCTAACGCAAGCCTGTACCTGTCAGAGGGAGCTCCTCCCCAGCATCCCAGGCTTTGGCATTAGTAACTCCCCTGCTGGCCCTATTGGGATGGCAAGGAGCTCCATCAGGCCACTGGGGATCAAAAACATTGCTTCTGGAGCAGGTTCTCCCTGCTCCATTTAGCTTTGCATTTTTCCAGCCACTGCCCCTGCCTTTGATAGGTGGAGGTCACTCAGGTGACCTACAGCACCAAAGCTAACATGAGGCGAAGATTCGTTTTACCAAGGGAGGTTTTCATTGCAAAGTAGGAAACAAAGGGTCAGAACCTCAAAAAAAAAAAATAAAATAAAATGAATATGGCCTGGGCCAAGGCTTAACCCCGAGCTTTTCTGGTGCTGATTATGCAGTTTCTGAGACGTGTCCCAGCCCAGATTGACTGCAGGTATGTTCAAGGAGCTCCTTTTTCCCAACCTCCACTAGCTACGGACTGAATGAAATGATCTATGTGTGATCCGAAGGACTGACAGATGCTGAGATGATATATAATTTTTTCTAACTGCACACTATTTAACCCCAATGACTGATGGATGTGTGGAATAGATGGGACTGCTGCTGAAGGTCAACACCTTCAGGCCTTCAATTAGGGCATCTGAAGTCACCATAAATTTTTCCAGGCAGGCAAAGACACAAGTAGTTCCCAGGTGAAGATCCAAACAAATCAAACGCACCTTATCAGCCACATCGTATCTCTTTTTTATGCAGCACAAGGAAGCAGAAATAGCTCAACCCCATGAAACAGTTTCCAGCTATCTGTAGTTACCTGGGGGTCTTTGACTCGGTTCAGCTGTGAATGCCAAGAAATTGTGTTTGTAACATTGCCAGCCACTAGCATGGAAGCAAATCTGTGGGCACAAATTGAAATGTGACCTAATCGGGGAGCTGCGGGAGAAGTGAGCTGATTAAAAAGGAGGCACATTCAGTCTGACAGAGATTGGTGCTGACAGGAAAGGAAAAGGAGATCGGTAGTCTCTTATACCTTGCTTAAAATCAGTCCTGTCCAGTTGTGAATGCTGGCATGAACACAGCAGTATATTCTGGAATGAGATGAACGGTTTATGTCAAAATAATGCAACAAATTCCAGCCCCAAATAAATGTACAAACCCAAATTCTGTGCTCTGCCTGAGGCCCTGATCCTGCGGATGATTACATGCATGAAAAAGCTCTGTGAATGCAGGTCTATTCATGCATGCATAAACACTCACAGGATTGGGGTTTTATTGTGCATCTCCTGCAATCTACTGGATGGGATAGACATCAGCCTCAACTGCGGCCCATGTTTTCTCAGGGAGAGCTAGAAAACTAAACAAAACACATAACAAACCTGAGGCAAATTTCACATCTGAGTCACTGAAAGTTTGTACAGTAAACACATGTATACAAAACTGGACAAGTTTATTTTCCATGAGACAAGCTGGTTTTGTAATTTTTTTTTGTTGTTTTGACTTATAAGGAAAGGAAGGAAATTCCTTCTTTCCCCTTCCCTGCCCATACATTTTGCTTATTCGTGAGTCTTTAGAAGGCTATGAAACTGCACCAGAAGCAAACAAGAACTTTCTTTAATGAATAAATATTTACGATGGCCAACTTGGATACCTAAGTTTGAAGCTGATTTTCCTGAAACATTCACCAGAAACTCTCAGGCTTGATCGTGCCCGGACTGAAGCACGTTTCCTGGAGCAGCAGCTGCTCCTCATAACGCACGTCTGAAACCCCGAGCAGGACTGCGGAGCACTTTGATGGCACTGGGTTGGCCAATTTGTGCTGGATAATTCAAACCTTTCTGCATGTGCCGTCAGAATGGGTCTGTTTCACTTTACTTGGTGTCCCTTATGTAATTCTGTGCATAAAGCTGCTTGTTTGTTTGGCCTGTGCTTTTCTGGGGCCAAAAAGGTGACCTTTGAAGCACGAGCTTGACGTTGGCTATTGCCAACAAATACTGATCTTTTCCCACGGGGCTGATCCCTTAGGACCTGCCAGTCTCTCCACACAGCCTGCTACCTTGGCTAGTATTTGACCTGGGGAAATCAGGCTCCATGCAGCGGATGGGGAATGGATCTTGGAAGACATCCCAAGAAATGTGCACTGGCCCAAGCTATCAGTGCAGCTGAAGGGCTGTGCAGAGGCACAGGTGCTCTCCGACCAGCACTGGGTCTTTGCAGAGGCACCCTGAGCAGCATCTGCAAATGCTGGGCTTCCTCCATAGATGCTCTTAAAGGAGCTCCTAGTACTGGAAGAGATTTCTCTGGGCCAACAGAAAGAAAGCATATATTCTCCTTTGCAGTTTTTCTCTTTTCCCCTTAGCAAATCTTTCCAAAGCCAAGAGGAGCCCAGTCCTGGGTTCCCAAGCACCGATTGGGAGGGTGCTGCAGTACTGGCATCCCTTACTCTTTTCCCTTAGGACATCCCTTGGCAGACAGATGGCATAAACCCTCAAATGATGCTGCACCATCAGTGGTGCCTCAACTGGGTACCTGGGGAAGAATCCCAGGGCATGTCTGTGCTTTTCCTTATGTCCTTTGTCAGTTCTGATTCCTGGATGATAAAAGCCTTGGGATCAAGGGGCAAAAGAATATCTTTTATTTGAGGTACCAAAATGTTGCGCAAATTAAGGACTTAAAATATGAACTTGATATAATGCTGCTGGTAATAAACAGAACAGGAGATCATTTGGCAAGTCCCAAACTGTAATGTAATATGTTCCCAAATGAGGCATATTTGTAAGCCTACTGGAATGCCATTATCCGAGGAGCCCTCCTTTTTATTTATGATCTTGACTCTCCACAGTGTATAATTTAAGGTCTCATTGAGTTGTGTAAAGGGCATGGGATCAACATTCACGAGACATGAGATAACTTCTCAGCTCCTTCAGTGAATGACCTTGTCAGGCAGCCCCTGTCACTTCACTTTTTCCACCCTCTGCTCCTTGGAGAAGAGGAGGATGTGCACTGGATCGTGCTGGAGGGTTACTGTTTGCGTGGAGCTTTGTTTCATCTCCCACGGCTAGATACAGCTGCAATCCACTCAAAAAACTTACAGCGTGCTTCCCATATATGAGTTTCTAACATCCCAAGACGCTCTAAATCTCAAGCCTGAGATCAGATCTGGTAAGATAATGTACAAAACTGCATACATATGCCCAGAGAGGAAAAGGAGAGAGGTTACCTGCCTGTGCTAGCAGCAGTCCTTGCAAGAAGGACTAATTGCCCCAGCCTGATGTTCGTTGTTTCATCATTTTTTTCTGTCTTTCTCCTTGGTACAAGCTGATAGTTTAAACAATGATGACTTATGAAGAAGATAGATGCCTCTCCAATTCCTTATCAGGAATCCCCTCCCCCCCCCCCCCCCCCCCCGCCAAGTTTATTTCCACCTTTACTTTCCAGCTGCCTCTCCCTTTCTGTGTGCTCAGAAGCCTTGGCCGTCGCTCGGGAGCCCAGCCCTGCCGCCACGTGGAAGCGCAGGCAGCCAGGAAGGATCTCAGCCTGTTCAGAAGCTGAGCTCATCTTCGTGGGGCTGGAAAGGTCTCCTGGTTCTGACTCAAGATATTTCTAGATGGGGGTTTCAGGGCTCGTGTTGGAGGCAATTTGCTGCAGCCAGGCTCTGTAAGGTGCCACCAAACACCTCCGTACCTGCTCTCTCGGTGCTAGCTCATGCCACAGCCACATGCATCACCATTTCACTTCAGCTCCTTCTCTCCTTTGCTTCTCACTCAGCGTTTGGTTAGCCTTAAGGAAGGTGCCACATCTGTCCCCTTTCAGTGCCCTTATGTCACCCTCCCCGCCTGCTGATGCCTTCCTGATCACGTCAATGCCACAGGATGGAAATAACTCTGAAAAGACCCGTCCTTCCCAAGTTATCATTGCAAATGTAGCCAGCCTACATTTCTTCAGTTCCCTCCACTCCCACCCTTTACTCCTACCCCCTCCAGGTCTTCCCTGGATGTCCAATCCCCATTAGCAGTGGTGAGCATCTCCTGGAAGGATGGCTTACATATTGAACCTGATAAACTCATTGCGGAAAGAGCTTCCATGGCAGCATATAGTTGAGTGCACAGGGATAAAATAATCTGTGTAGGTTTCTAACTTTATTCTCTATGGTTAACAGTTTTGAAAGCTAATTCTTCCCCATCTTGCTTTCAGAGGTGCAGGCACCAGCTCCCTGCTACAGACTCTGAATCCTCTGGCCCTACCCCACCTCACCCTCACGCTGCCAAGCTTTGTCCTGAGGCTGGTGTTTGGTGTAAACTCTCAGTTGTGAAACACTGACAGACAGCTTATTTCTCCAATAGTTAAAGGAACATGGTAAAACAGTTAACCAAAAATCAGTCCAAACTTTAGAGCGTGATAATTTAGTGCAGATGTACCCCTTGGATACTAAATGCTGCTTCCCTCCCACAATGCAACATACTTTCTGCCACATTTGTCATTGAAAAGCTTTCTTAAAAAAAGGGAGAAAACAGCTAGGTCAGACAAAAATGTATACTTAAGAGTTCTCCTTTAACTCTGAAATGGCAGCTAAGAGACAGAAATACTTTAAGGACTGGAGAAGAACTCTGTAAATCCCCTCCTCACTCAGCAGGTTGTTACTATGGAGTGATACAACTGCAGGATACAAGACCAAAATAAGAAAACAAAAAAGGAAGAAGACAGTAATGTGAGCCAGCTTGTTCTGTGTATTGGTCTGTGTCCTGCTGTAACATCTTCTTCCTGACATTTTCAAGCTGAAAAAAAATAATACAGTACAATTAGATTATTCATAGTTTCTTATTATTCCAAGCAGGGTCATCATCATCAGCTCCCAGTGTGAGTTTCCCTGAGGAAAGTCTCCCTGTCTTCTACCTCTGCTCATCCTGCGGAAGTGTGTGTGTAGCTTTTTTTTTTTTTTTTTTTTTTGTATGTTGGGAGAGGAGTTGAAGTTGAAGAAGAGGACATTTTGTTTTGTGATAGCGCCCATCCCTGCCCAGGTGGAGGTGGCCCATGGGCAGGACTCACATGGCTTTGGTGGCATGACTTGGGACACAAACCGCGTCCCGATACGCACTTGCATTGACTTGGTGCTCCGGGTTTGGTTACTTACCCAGGGAACTCAAACCACTGCTAGGAGGAAATGAGGGCAGCATTCATTTCAAACACAAAGCACAGCCCCAAAAGCTGCCTGACCAAATGGCCCTTCCCTCTTTTAAGATAACATGTCAGAGAGAAATGTATGGTTAGGCTTGCTTTTTCTCAGCTTAAATGCATACATGCTCGGTGTCTGACTATCGACCATGTCCAGCGTAAAAAATAAACCAGCTGTGCTGCCACTCTGATAGGTAGCAGCCCAGGTTTGCCTCTGGGCAGATATTTACTGCTACATCTGGCTTTGCTTTGCTATATTGTTAACCTCCCTTTTCCTTTCTACATTTGTTTTGTTTTTATTAAATTTCCCGTCTGAATCCTCTAGTCTGTATTTCTAATGTCAACAATTGCTTTTATCACAGATAATAACTTCCTTTTACAAAAGCTGTACCATCCTACATGCATTTCAAATTACATTTTATGGACAAACACTGAAGTACAGTATTTGGCAGCGCATGCAATTGTATATATTTATAGTAATCTAATTCTAAGGTATGAGAGCCAAGAAGTAAGTTGGTTGCCATTTTCTTAATCATGTATTTAGTTGACAATGTAGTTACTTCTACTAAAGCTTAACGAAGTTTGTATTGTGATAGTGATGTTTATGAAGTAAATTATGTGGTATGGCTAAGCATGCTATAAAGTAGTTATAAAAACACAAACTGTTCCGTTAGCTCTCTACAAGTAAAATCTGAAATCATTAGAGAGGATAAACACCTATTGATATATACATGGGAGAACGAATCTGGACGTCTCCAAATAAAGAAGAGAGATGGCTTTATTTTTGTTAAGTATGACCCAGAAATCATATCATGTCTCTTGTACCAGTGTTGATGCTGACTTTATGCAGTTCATTTACCCTTTGGGGACTTTATTTCCCATATGCACAGTAAGTGGGATGGGGTAGTGCTTATAAGAAACATGGAGACCTTTTGAAAGTTACCAGAACAGGCTTTATTTTTGTGTTTTTTTTTTTTTTTTTTTCATTTTGGTTGAGAATTTAAGATGACATAGCCACTTGTGGCAATCCTCCTGTGGATACCCTACCTCTGGATAGTACCGCCGTATCCTAAGTAATCTGAATCCACTCCACCAACCTGTGTTTGCTTCACTGGTAGCAAGACATAGTGAAAAACGGTAGGGTATCCATGATCTTATGTGTAGATAGAGCATCTGTCATGAGCTTGGACAGATCACAAGGGCAAAAATTGTTGCCTGAGGTGAGCATGCAGTTTTCTTCCCAGCCAAACATACCCTTGCCTACCTTGCTGCAGAGGATCGGTTCCCTCACGTCACTCACGTGGGCCTGACCTGACCTGTACTTCTCTGGCATCTGGAGTAATGTTTATTGTCTTCCCTAAATCCACTGCTGGCTATGAAAGTTTCTTAGTGACAGCTCTTTTCTTAGACATTTTAAACACTAACTGGCTTCCTCGTTCTCTTCGCAGAGCATTGTTCTGTGTTACTAATGAAGTCGACACGTCTCCAAATAAACCCCACCTAGCACCGAGGCTCCTGGCAGAGTTTGGGAATACGTTGCCTCAGCCTCCCTTAGCTCACAGACTTTTTCTACAGCATCTCATCCTCAGCAGTCCCACGAGCAGCCCTGCTCTGCTCTGCCTGCGAGCAGACAGGACTTCTCCCACCACATCTCACGTTCAGCGGGGCTCTGGCCGGCAGCTGTTGATGCTCGAGGGAGTGTGTCTGCAGCCAGCACATCTCCTCCTAGCTCGTGTGTAGCTTGCAAATTGAAAGCTTGCAGCTCAAAATTCATCACTGTGTTTTCTCCTCTCTGTGCTGTTACAAATGGTGCTCTTTCCCATGTGCTGCTTTTTCATGCAGGCACTTTTCACATGTTTTCTTAGATCACCTCTGGAAACCTTCTTCACCTTCTTATCTGCTTTGTGCCATATCAGGTTTTGTGGGAACACCATGGTTTGTGAAATAGCTAAACACGAACAATGGTTCCACTGGCTTTTAGGCTGAATCCTTTTGTTAACAGCATCTAGAGTACCCATTGCTCTGATAACTAATTCCTTGATGCTCTTCTAATACTACTCAGATCGCTGCCCAAATACTGGACCTGTTTGCTTCTTTGTCATGTTCCCTATGGACCCTGATCTTGAGCTCGACACAGCTTTATGTTTTGGGTCCCTTCTCGGGTTGTTGCATGGTACATTTGCCTCTGGGCAGTCTTTTGCTTTGAGCGTCTTCTCCTGGAATTGACCCCATCCTGCTCTCTGAAGTGGTAAATGTCTCCACTCTGCTGGGCTACATCAGCCTTTGAAAGGTCAAAGGAGGTACCACACAGCTCTTGAGCTCCTTTACCATTTTTATGCATGCTACATTTGTCACCCCACTGTACAGTTTCTTGTATATCAAGCTCAAGCACATGACAGGGAGCTTGCTGGTAATGCTAATGATGTCTCTGTACTTTAACAAACCGTGATGGTTTGGTTTTACTGTAACCAGTGCTGAATGGAAATGCTGCTCTACAAGATTTCTGCATTTTCCCTCTGTGCTTTACACTCATTCCTGCCCCGTACCTATCCCCATCTGTGCTGGCCCACCACTTTGGAGGTTGTGCTGTGAAGCCATTCAAGAACAAATCCCATTTTAGGAAGTCAGATTTTCTTTCTCTCTCTCTTTCTGTCACTCTTTTTTTTCCCCCCCTATGTATTTTAAAGCTGTATGGGATGCTGTATATTAGAGCTTGACCCACGAGCACAGTGGTGCTGGCTGAAAGAGTCAGGGGCAGTACAATACAGTGCCAGAATGGAAATGAGAAGTGAGAACAGACACCACATTTGGGAAAACACCCAAAGTTGTTTTTGCTGCATGTTTTACATCATGGACCCAGAGCTGATGCCAAGCTGGTCTGCGCTGTCTCTTGTAAGGTGTAGAAAAGTCTCTATCCCGTTAGGAGCTTCTAGCATTCCTGGCCACGTCATGCAGCGGGACTCAAGGATTTGTTAACATCACTGGGAAAAAATGAATCCTCCCTTCTGCTGCTTTCTGCTTGTCTGTTTTTGTGCTCTCAGAGGTCACTGGTCCGGACACTGCAATGTGTGCTCTGCCTTGGCAGCACGTGAGGAGTTTACAAGAGGAACAAACTCTGGTCGTGCTGATGACCTTGGGGAAATGGGAGCGGAGGGCAGGTTGCTGCTCATCGTCAGGGACCTCCCGAGTCCCTCCCTTGGGTGGGGATCTGGAAAGGAATAGCCTCTGCCTGTTTAGGTTTTGCTGAGAATAGATGTGTAATGGATGCTTCAGGAGAAAATGCTAGTGAGCTAAAGTTAAAGCCAGAGATGGGCAGGCTGGAAAAGGTCAGAGCGCTGGAAAAGATTTGTCAGTTTGGGTCCACCTAAAACTGGGCTACACAAGTGCATATGTGGGGCTAGCTGGCTTGTTTGTATAGACAAATCAGGCTTTCCAGGCTTTCGAACCCAGTGAGACAGGGATTTGCTGCTCTCAGGACACCACCAGTCCCAACCTGTATGGGGTGCTGCATGGTGCCAGGACATCAGCCACACTGTTGGCATGGCTTTTCCAGTCCCTTCCTCCAAAACTCAGGTCTTAACTTTTGGCTTGCAGAGCTGGCCCAAGCAGCGGCACTTTGATTGCTTTTAATTTGAAAGACAGATCCATATTCTTTCCCAGATGTTACTATATGTGTTTGAATAACAGCACATTAATTTGTCTTGGCTTACATGTACTTCTGCTTCTCAGTCTGTGCTGTGTTTGCTGATACAGTTGATTCCCTTATCCAGTTCCCAGACCAGCTGAAAGATGCTCCTGAGGCTTTCAAGCAGCCAAGGAAAGATAGCTATTTAGAAAGAAGTAGGGTAACAACTCAATAAGATTAAAGAGTTTTAGCAAATGTTTAAAATTTGCTTTTCTCAGCCACCTGCACTAGATTTGTATCCTCACAAACAATTAGGCAGTTATGAGATGTATTGGCTGGTGTAAAGTTCAGATTGCACTTTGTCATTCTGGAGCCAGATTAGAAAAACTAGTGCCTAGGCCTTTTTGCTCAATCTTCAGAGACCTTGTCTCTCTCATTTAGTTGCTTCTGGCTAAAGAGCCCTGAAACATTGTCTCCCAACACCTCCAGGAGTCTCACGTTTCATACAGAATATACCACACTGGGGAAGATTCAAGTGCTGAGCTTAAAATCAGGTTTCCTTAATTGTGTGGAGGAGGAACACAGGGGACACAAAGAGCCAAGAACACGACTGAAGCAGTATCACTTTGAATCCGGAGGGAATATCCGTCAAGTTGGCTTAGTTTTGGATTGGAGACAATCTGACAGAGCTTGTCTCTCACTCTTGATATAAGTTTAAGATTTGTTTTAAGACCAGTTAATTTATTCTGCAGGTTGCAAGTGCTTCAGCCAAGCTGTCTTCATTATGGAAGCAAATTCTTGACACATTCTAGCTGATGATGGCAAAAAGACAAACCGTTTGCTGTTTTGTTTTGTTTTGTCATTGGAATGTTTGAGAAATTCAATTCCTGTCCCTAATGAGGAGCTAGTTTTCAAACATATCTCAGCCTATCTCAGTGCATTGCTGCTCAGGAATTGGGGAAAATGTTGTGTATACTTCAGAAGTGTAGATGTTTTGCTCTTTTTTGCTGCTTTTCCATGGCATTTTCATGGTGGGAGTTGAATATTTTCCTGCTAGATGGCCCAGCTGAGCCTGGAGGAGCCTGGAGGGATTTTGCTCACTTGACTTAACCCGGGGCAGTGTGGAGGTGTTTGAGGTGCAGGTACGTGTGTACAGGACCCATAAGTGCTGGCCATGTTGGTGTGTCTTGCTGCAGCTTGGCCGAGGCTGACATCAGCCGTTGTCCTTTGAGGAGCTGCAGGGGCTGAAATCTGCTTCTACTGGTGTGTAGCTTGTTTTTTTTTGGTGATTCCTGGGTCTGGTAAGCATGTTTTACAGGCCCACTGCTGCAGCCTTTATTACTTACAGATTTCTTGCTATTGCCTTCAAGCAGGGGTACTTCATATCCCTCTGTGCAGGTTAGGGTGATGTTTCCCCTTCTCAGAGTGCTGAGACACCTCCAGGCTGCACTGGAAAAACTGAAATGGTGAGAGATGGGAAAAAACCTTCTGGCTAAAGAGTCCAGGCTGGATGGCCAGCTATGCTACTGCTGTCACAGTCACGCACAATGATGAGCTGACCTAGGCAGACGAGAAATCAAACTATGCCTCTCCTATAGCTCAAGTCTTCACATCACCCATTGATGCCAATGAACTGTGTGAAATCCAAACCCATCACTTGGGTGGGTGTGAGGAGCTCATTCAGAAGTGGCTGTGTCAACCACAGTCTCCTGTCTTCCCATAGTCCCCTCCCCACCCATTGAAGTCATTCTTTCCTTCTGGTGCAGGACCACAACCCCTCATGGCACCTGAGCCCAGGCACTGCTTGGTGGTTTCCCTCGGACGTCTGATTAACAAATCAATAAGGGTGAGAACCACCTTAGTTTTAGATAGGTGCACTGTTCAAGCTTACAGCTGAGGTAGATACTCCAGGTTTTCTTTATCATCCGTCACAGAAATAGGTGTTTCTAAGGAGGTTTTTTAGATACCTTCTTCAGGAGGAGATGGCTTGTGTCTGAAGATGTAATGGCTAGGCAGATGAAACCTCCACTGACTGTGGAAGGATCTGAGTACTTCTAGTAAAAACACAAAGATCTACGCTGTCACGGAGTCATGACTAATTTGGAGTTAGCTGTCCATGTATTTCAGAAGAAGAAGACTCACTCAGGTCTTACTTCTGCAGAGCCAGAAGTGGACTTGTCTCTTCTTCCCATCACGGCACCAAGCAGCTCTTGGAGACACATTTCTTTTTCAAAGCAGAGGGAATCTCTTAGGAACTGCTGGTGGAGGTAGAAGCCAAGGCAACAGAAATTGCTGGACCTTGCCTCTGGATAGTGCTTCCTGCGTGCGCTGAGGGAGAAGGTTGTGTGTTAAGCTTGCCCTCCTGCTTTAATGAAAAATGCATTAGGGAGGCCAAAACACGAAGAGCTCTGTAAATAAAAGGCAAAGAGATAAGACGGAGTTTCATATGATCTCTCCAGAGCCACATTGTCTCATCTTCATCATTCAATTACAGATGCTGAAGTTGAGTAAGTTGCCAAAGTAAACTGAAACAGAACAAATATTCTGGGCACAGAAGCAGCCTTTTGATAAGATTTTTTTTTTTTTTTTTTGATAAGCTCTGTGAAAAGAAATGTGAAGAGAGTTGCTGGGAGCATTTATGTTTTCTGTAAACTATGTGCACTTCTTCTGGGGTTTGTTTACTGGCCTGGCTACGCTATCTGTGTCTCAAGAGCCCTTAGCAATATTGTTATACTTTGACAGAGCCCTTATAGCAGCCATAATGTAGTTGCTGTATTTCAAATCACCTTGACCGTTAACTAAACAATCCAGAATGTATTTGTCACAGCTTGCAAACATTTCTGTAAACAGTTGACTTAATTTCTGTTCACTCAAAACCATATTCAACAACGTTGCTCATTATTTTTGTCTGAAACTCAGCTTGAAAGAATTACTCTGAATCAGATGTTGGGGGAGTAGGTTTGAAACTTTTTCCTGCTAGTTCATTAACCCAGTTTAATAGATTCCGTGGGAGATTATTTTCTCTATACAGTGGTTATTTAAGCAATAGTTTCTATTTTTTTTCCAAATATTTATAAACCAGTAAGTTCCTCTGATATATTTATTGGTACCTTGGAGCAACTTATTGCACATATAATGGAGAGGAATGGATAAAGTTACGTCTACTATAAAACCAGGGTATTTTTATTTGTACTTTAAATACTTTTGTGCAACTTCTGAAGCTGGTGTACAAAGGAGAGGGTTGTACTCTTGTACTTGTTTACTCTTTGCTTTGTTGTTAGTGAATTCTTTCTGGTGTCATGCTTTGTGCGTGGCTGCAAAAAGTCATTAGGATTAGAGTCAAACATTAACCTTGTGACCTTCTTGTTTATATACCTACTGTAAGTCTGTTCTGCTTGTCTTTCTGCAGTCAGTAAAAGCAAACTTGTGTGCACAGTCCCTGGAAGGCAGTGGGCAAACTGAGATGTTTGTCGAGATCACTGATACCACATCCCTTCAAACTCAAAGCTTCAAAGGCATGTACGTGGCCGAGATTAACCCAGAGGGTGGCTTTTAAAATGCAAGTGTCTGCCTCTTTTTAAAAATAGTAAGCTGACAAAAATAGCATCCTAGACCAAAGTGGTGATGTGGAGTGTGATGAATGGAAGGTGAATACACATTTCTAGATTAGCCCAGGCTATAAAATTCAAAGAAAACAGACATATCATCTGTCCCTGCCACAGTCCCCGAGACAATGTACCTAGGAAAAGACTGAAAAGGGTTAGAAACCTCAGATGTCCCTGTTTTATTGCAAGGCTGTTGTTCTTGCCATTCCTCAGGCTTTCTGGGACATGTCCTCCATGAAGATAATGTGTGGGAGAGGGAAATCACTGACCACTCAAAGATGGTGCCCTAGCTTCTTCATCTCCAAGTGTAGGTGTCAGGGTTGCCTGAAACACAGCAAATTCAGAAAGTTGTGGAAAGGCAGGCAGCACTGGGCTTGCCTGCTTGATCAGATGTGGCCAAGGAGGGCCCTGAGGACATCGATTGTGCCCCTGATGGGGGAGCACCCGCTCAGTGTTGGGAGCCCTGCTGCAGGCTCAGCATCACCGTGCACACCTTGACTGGGTACTGAAGGACATTTTATTGCTTGCACCAGAATTAGGATTGCTGCAGACCCGCGGCCAGCCTTAACCCACCAAGTCTGCCTTCTCCCATGTTCCCTTAATTCATTCAAATGGGCCAGCCCTGACCCACAAACCCCTACTCTCATGGTCAAGGCTGCCTTCTCTGGCTTACCCTCCCACCCCAAGGCAAATGCATTTTGCTCTCCCCCTCTCCCTGCCTCATGGGCAGGCTCACTTGTCAGCTGTGCCAGATTCAGAAGAGAATATTTGATTGTAGCAATGTCTTTACGAGAGCAGAGTGTTCTGTAATTCCATTATCAAGTACATCATGTGTTTTGATCACATCAGAAATTAATTCAGTCCACCAGTGCATGTTTATTGTCAGTAGAAATCTCAGCAAGGCTTTTTTTAGAAAAATCCCTGGCAATACAGTTTCTTTTTAAATTGGAACTTAAAAAAAATGATAGTTTGTTTGTTTGTTTGTTTGTTTGTTTATTTATTTATTTATTTATTTTCCAGTCAGTAAACGTTACGGCACTGTTAGTTCCCCACAAACTTAACAATCCTTGCAGGTACCGTTGAAGGCATGGCAAATTTTGAAGACATCCTTGGTGGATACGAAATACAGTTATGACTGCAGAAAGTGTTTGAGTAGGGCTCCTCCATGGAAAAGTAGGGTTAAGCAGAGGTAACTTGCTGGTAAAATGTAATCTTTGTAAATAATGATTGTACTTTCCAGTGGATAAGGGATGTTGTTTGCAATGTAGGGTCTTCTTTCAAAGAACGGGTAGACCGTAGCTAGGCTATTCTGACCTCAGAAGAGAGGTTAGAAAATCAGGCGAATGTAAAATCAAATTAAACTTTTGCTCCAGTGGAAACAAAGTGATGACTCTGTATTACTTTCTTGTCTTGTAGAGCCCGCTCCTGAGACTTTTAAACCTTGTTTAATTTCTGCTCAATCTGCAGCAGATGTGAGAGTGACAGATGAATTACAAAAGGGAGAAACGTTCAGTGATTCTTGAAAGTCTCTAAGAGATGACAGATGGCCCTTAACCAGTTTCTCAGAGGGGCAAAACAAAAGGAAAAAGAGAACAAGGAGCCAGCCCTGCATTATCAAGGTACTGATGTAAAACAGAGCCATAATGGCAGAGCAGGCTGTGCTTGTGAAGCCAGCAAACATGCAGGGAGATGCAGAGATGGAGAGGACAAAGAAGGAAACTTGGGGACACAATGTGCCTTGGAAATCACTGCCTGCTGTCCGTTCCCATCCTGTCCTGTCCTGTCCTGCCAGAGTCCTGCTTCCTGTTCCCAAGTGCTCATTTTACTCATACAAAAACTTTAATCTTCACTCTTTACGACTATCTAAGGCTTTAACTCCAGTTCTGTGTCAGATGTTGACTCTTCCAGTCAGAAAATGGGAATACTTGTTGTGTGGAGAAAATGTTTATATTATATAGGCAGAACTTCTGCTTGTGTAAAAAAATGAAGAAAGATGGTTAAAGAATTACATTTGGTTAAAGAATCCCGTAAATGAGATAACGTATAGACATCATCTAGGTGTGTGCATATTTATGTTTGTGTGTAATCCCAGTATAGCCCTTCACTGGGACCAGATTCCTTAGTAATCTTACAGTAACTTTATTGGAATGAGAAAACATAGGGCAGTATTGTTTGCTAACAATACTTTCCCATTGTAAAGTAAATATTTCAGCAAGTATTTACTAGCAGGAATACTATTACCATGTTTAATGAAATTGTAATCAGTAAATGGAGCCAGCTGCAAACATTTTTTTTTCCTTAAAATATCTAAATGTCCTGATATGCATTTTCATCCTTCAACAGAAAAAATATCTAATCTAATTTTAAGGCTACAAAGTGCAAAAGGGCCTATGAGACCCCGAGGGCTGTGCTACAATCAGTAATAAAAATGCTATATAAAATATTAGCAAAAATTATAAAAGTACACTTCCATTATGGAGGTCTAATATTTTCTAAGCACTTTGGGGTGTTAAAAAGGAATATGAATCTTGGAAATGTCAGCTATCAAGAATACTTAGGACATGTGGTAAGTGTCTACTATACGTTCACTATAAGTGGGCTGTTGAATAATTGACCTGAACATTAATGATATGCAGGTTGGACAAAAGGGCTAGGGGATACTCATTGAGGGATGCTGAGGGGCTCTGCATCTAGCTCCTGAACCACCAAAGGTGACTTTCTGTCTGCTGAGGGATAAGTGGCCCAAAGAGGATTTTCTCCAGTTCCTTTCTAATGGAAAAGTGCCCAGTGGCCAGGTGCGGAAGTGTCCTTCAGAGCACAGACCCATGTCTCCCAGTGCAGGAGAAACACCTCTGGGAACACCCTGTCTTAAATTAAAGTTTTTTCTCTCACCTGCAGTCTCCAGAGCCCCTCATTCCTGTGATATTGCCAGGATGTTTTACATCCCCTTAGCTCTGCAGAACTTTTACCCAAAGCCTTTATTTACCTGCTTGGGTGATAGGTGGCTGTGGCTGTGGGCTGAGTGCAGTGATTTTCTGGAGTTGTCCTCAGTCAGTTTGGGAATAGGTGAGGGATAGTCCACCTGATCTAACTTCAGACATTGAACACGAGTGTTCTCTGGAGGAGCAAACCTCTCTCTGTTGGCTGTGGGGAGAAATCAGGATCTTCAGGATCTTCTTTAACCTGCTCTTTAGTGAGCGTTCCCCGGCAGTTTGTACTGCTCCCTCTGTAGGAAGTGTCCCAGATAACGCACACCCCTCCGGTGCTGCTTTCATTGCATGCAGAGAATCCAGTGCTACATTATCAACTCATTAATGCTTTTGGGGAAGGAGAATAAACTTTGCAGCCAAGAGTAGTTTTCCTAAGTTTGTTTTCCCAGTGTAGCTCCCTGCACCCTTGGTCGTGTTTATGAAAAAGCATTTTTGTTTACATGGAAAAACAAACCACAGGAGTTTTCTCATCTGTCATCCCTCTGTTTCTGCAAGAGCACACATGTCCTTGGTAAGAGCCCTGATCGAGCACTGGCTGGGGTTCAATAGCAATGTCGTGTGCCTGCGAGAAGCAGTCACAGACCGTGAGCAGTAGCACTTGGTGCAAACAGTTAGTGTTCAATGCCTAGGACTGCTTTGGCTCGGCCTAGACGAATATAGCACCAGCTAACACATTCTACTGGCATTGGGAGAGTTGACTCAAGCTCATAAATTGCTTAAAATTAGTTCAGTGATAATTGAATGTGAGGCCAAAAATTGAAATAAGACAGCCAGGTTTCCCCCTGCTATGCACATGCCTTTCAAGCAGGACAGCAGAGCCAGCACCACAACTGAGGATGCCCATTTCCCTGAGCTGCCCAGCAAGGCTTGCAGGAAAGGCTCCACGATGAGAGGTGCAGGGCGCAGGCTGCATGTGCTCCCCAGCCTGGGCTGCAGGCCACACAGAAGTAGGACTCACATGTTAAATTCAGCTGTCACAGGACTCAGAAAACATACCCCTTTTGGCTAGGAATTGTATTGTAGGCTGTTTCAAATCTGAGGTTTAATTTTTGGCCCAGTTCCAAGCTGCAGAATAAGGTTTAAGGTGTCATATTCTTGAAAAAAAAAAAAGAAAGTTTAAAATGCATAATCACATAGTTCTTTCAAGGGACTAACACGCGTCTCTGTGTGATCTCCAGGGATGTTGCAAGAGGACATTTCTGAGTGCCAGACAGCCATGTAACTTAATGAAATCTTTCTTTTCCTTTTAAAGCTAATTTACATGTCATGCTTTTGGTTCCTCAAGTACATAGTGGAGGCAGAACCAGCTGTGTGCCTTTAGTTTCCCCAGACCACTCAGAAATTAAGAAACAAGTGAACAAAATGAAAAGGACAGAAGAAGGGAATACTGATAACAGGAAAACATGAATAGGGGATGGAAAGTGCCAAGGGAAACAAGAAGAGAGGGGCAAAGATGGACAGACACTGTGCTTGCAGGAGGGCAACTGCTGCCCGTGTTGGTGACTTGTGTTGGCAGGTGGCTGAGTTACTGTGCTCACTTGGGTCTGAATATATATATATATATAATTTAATTTTTAAGTATCACAAGAAGTTGTTACGGTTTGAGACAACTTCTCACAGGGTCAATTCTGAACTTTCCAAACCTTCTGGCTGTACGGTTGCTGCTGATTTTTGTTGTTCCTTGTGCACACAATTTCCGTGCTCCATCCTTGCAGGTCCTTTGGCCTCAGGGTTTCCCCTCCCACCACCCCTGAAACCTCCTCACCGGGGCTGGCCTCCTCCCTCCAGCCTGCACCAGACCTGCCTGCGGGCCGTGCAGCAGATGGAGAACGGAGCTAGAGAGATGGTGAGAAAGATCTGAGTGAATATATTTGGGCTTTGCTGTGCAAACAACCCCTGCAGTGAAGCTTTTGCCATCTGTGCCGGTCCGTTGCTGAAGCTGCGGGAGGAAAGTGCTGGCAGCAGTGCCGTACCCCTTTGGACCACATCAGCATTCACAAAGTTTGCTCTCGGCGCTGTCTGAAACTCGGCAGCTCCCAAACAATAAGCCTTGTCCTCGTGGAGGAGTGTTACCAACTTTCTCCGTTTTAATTGCACAGCCTTCTCCCCCGAGCCTCCAGCCCTGCCCGTCATGTGGTGGTGCTGAGGCCCAGCTCTCTCTTCAAAGAGAGAAGGAAAGCTGTAGCCCAGGCACCCTCACAGGCAGCACAGAAAGGAGAAGTCCCCGTTTATTCTGAAAAATGGTGAGAGCTCCAAAACACCCAGGAACGTCGGGTGTCCTGGTGTTAACAGGGTTGTAATTCAATACGGACACAGAAGGCACAATAATCATTAAGGGTCGGGTCTCCTCTGGGAAGCAGCACTTCAGACCCAGAGCTTTGAAACGACGATAATTCGAAGCTCAAAGGGATTGCTGTAGGCAAAAGCTCAGAACGGCCTTTGAATTGTTGTCATCGCTCTTCCTGCGTCTTTTGTGCTGAATCCTAAGCTTTAGTGATACTTGAAAGAGCCACGTCCTGGCATCGCACAGGGAGCTCGCGTTTCATCCAGCAGGATGAATTTTCTGGGTGCAGGATCAGCTGCTCTGGTTGGACACCACGGTGGGGCTCGGTAGTGGTAGAAGTCACTGTCACCTCCTTCTCCACCTCCCCAGCCAAGGCACCAGCACAGGAACACCGCACCACATCCTCTGTTTCCTGTCTAGCCTCCCTCTTCACTTCTCTCTCTTTTACCCTCTCCTGCTGTTCCTTAGTCTCATCAAATCTCAGAGGGACATCCAGCGAGCAGCACCACGCTGGTGCCAGCACCTTGTGGTCTCAACTCTTAGAGCTCGTTGGAAAGACGATGGCTTGGTTTTGGTGCGGTGCTCCTGCCTTTCACACCCATACGCACATGGAGCTAATGGCCAGGGACACTCACTGAGGATAGGTGAGTGCAGAAAGTGGGTGTCCTTTGCAAAAAAATCATCCTGGGTGCTGACAGAGCTCCCCGGTCAGTGCCGGCACTCCCTTTGGCCACAGGAGTTAAATAGGGGGACACAGTTAACTGCTAGCAGGGATGTGTCAGCACATGGAAGCATTTATATCCATTCTTTTTTTTAAAAAAAAAAGAAAGAAAAAAAAAGAAAAAAAAAACAACAACCACAACCCAAACTCAACTCTCAGTTCACAAAGTAATACCAGATTTTTCCTATGACAGTGTTTTTTATTCAGGACATTTACAGTTAAAACACTGCTGGAAGTTGGACAGGAAAATCAAATTGAAGATAACTAACTTAATTATGAAGGCAAAAATCCTTCTTCTGAAAATGTAAATATATTATTCTATTTCCTTATTGGGTCAAACCCATGTTCCATGATTTATATACATTTCTCCTTCTCGCTGTGTTGTGATCACCAGTCATTTTCCTGAAGTTCACTGCTACCTGAAGAGCTATTTTCCTCTTACTTCCCTAAGTTATACAAATCTATAGTGATGCATTCAGTTACCAGCTCCTCTCATTTTTGTCATTTGAAATTGTTAATGAACATATTTGTTTTATATTATAAAAACCAAATTTAAAACATGTAAATTATCTTCTATACTGACATGAGCTACAAAATGTTTCTTTTTGCTGTGGCTTTAAAGTAATATGTCCTCCTATGAAGCCAGAAGTTGTTACTAATTTACTGGAAAGAGATTACTTCATGGGCTCTTTTACAGTTTAGCTTCTGCATTTCATATATGTGACTGTGTAACAAAACAGCCTATGTTATCTCTTTATAGCATCTCAAGCAGGGGTTGGGCAGGGTTTACCCAGTATCAAACAACTGCTCCTTCATGATAACAGAGTATATATCAGACTAGTAAGGTGATGGCTTTGTTCCACCTAGTAATTTAAATGCTAGCTTAGATATAAATATTGAACATACTTCTTTTCCCCCATTTTTCTATGAACATTTCTTTGCACAAACATGAATGCATGGGAGATTGTCTGTTTTGAAAACTGTGTCCATGTTTTGGTCCAGCAATTACCCACATGTTACTTTGGGAATTATCTTTTCCTTTGCTAGGATTTGTCCAAATCAGTCATTATTATCTACTATTATTTATTTTAAAAAATAAAATAATAATAATAATTATTTTTTAATTAAGAGCACCACCAGCCAGCCTGAAGCCCCAAGCTCCAAACAGTAAGGTTTTCTGCTTTCTGAGAGGAAGGATCAGGACTCTCAGCAGGCATCGTGGTGGGCCTTGAGAGGGGCTGGTTCAAACTGTGCCTCTTCTGCAGACCCCCTTTGTGACTCTGGGACACTCAATGACCAGTTTCAGCAGAGGACACCTGTGGGAATTCGAACATCACTGGGAAAATCTGTTTTGGGCTCAGGACTTCCTGAGACAATGTCTAACAGTCTGGGCAGAGCCTGGGCCCTTGCCTTGCAGGTGCAGGACACTGAGCAGTGAGAAAATCCTCTTCTAGGAGGTATGGTCCTGCAAGAGCCAGGCCAGCCCTTGGTGGGACAGGTCTCTGGTCACACAACATTGGTGATGGGCTGGAAATGTTGGCACCTGCTACTTCTCATCTGCCTGGTAGCAACAACGGCATTAAGGCAACAGCCCACATCGGTGGAGAACCAAAATCCAAGCAGAATTTTAAAATTTAATTACTAGAGTACTTGCATGCGCTTTCAGAGAAGTGATCTGCCTCAGCAGTTTATGTTCCCAGGTGCTGACACTGTGGCACATGTCAACATTGCATGATGACAGCATTGGTCATTTGAAGCAAGCTCTCTCTGTAGATAATGGGATCTGGGAAGAGATGTCCTTATGTGTATTTCTCTTGCTTGCCAATAATTATGGTCATAAGTTTATAGGTTAATTCAGGTAGGAAAAGGCTTTACAAGTCACTATCCAAGCCCTGCTCAAGTAAGGTCTGCTACAAATCAGACCAAGCTGCTCAGGGATCCAGGTGGGTCCTGAAGACCTCCTCATCCCGAGAAACTTTTCCTTATGTTCAGTGTAAACCACTCCTGTTTCACCTTCCACCTACTGTCTCTCATCCTCTTGCCATACATCCCAGAGAAGACCTTGTACTCCTATTCGCAACAGGATCCTCAGAGGTTTAATGCATTATTTACCAGACAGTGAGGGAACTGCTTCTCGAGTCTTGTTTGCATGGAGTAGGGTTAAGCATGAAATTTCCCCTGTAATTTCCTTCTCCAGAGTGACTCAAGCAATAAATGTGATCAACATGAGGTTGAAGTGAGGTATGAATATTTGAGATTAAATGAAAAGCACTCAAACTCTTCCATGAATAACATTTTAGGGGGATTTTCTACTGTAGAGATAACACATGGGCTGGCTTGGGCTGGCTCATTGCAGCATTAGTGTTGTGCCTAGGCTCACGATAGAACCATACCACAAACAACTGCGAAGTCATAGCAGGGTCAAGGCACCCCATGGTTTGAATAAAAGGACATTTGAAAACACTTATAGGCTTTTTGTCAGTAAAGCTTTCAATAAGGCAGTTTGCTTTTTGTTGCTTTTGTATCAGTTATGAGTTAATCCTATGAGGAGGGGAAGGAAAAAAAGCAGAGCAATTTTACTGCCCAACAAGACAAAAGACCACAGCAGCTCTGGAGACTGAGCTCTTGACTGCTCTCCCACCCAAGCTTTTCTCCAAATCTGAGCTAAATTCAGTGACCAAACCCATAATACCAAAAGGACTTAGCTGCCTTAACTACTTGTAGCGCTCCCTGATCTCCTAATGAGGTTCAGCACATGGACACACTGGTCTGTGCAGGAGACCTAATTCTGTCTTAGTAAAGGGACTTCTCAGACTGAAAGACTGTAAGTGCTGGTTCACAGGTGCTTGTTGTTTTGTCAATGGAGATGATAAGCAGCCTTGCTGTAGCACATCTGTGGCAAGTTTTTAAATGAACCAGGTGTGGTAACTCAAGTATCAGTGGATTTACAAGCTCACCTTTAAATGGGGGGTGGGAGGCTTAAATGCAGGATGCTCAGTAATCCAGATGCAGCCCCTCCTAGTATGGACACAAGTTGCAGGCCTCAGCTGAAGAAGCAGACCCTTGCGTTAGGTTCATGTATCTTCAGGAGCCCCTTGGGAGCTGTATCTGGCACAGATATCAGCAGGAGGCAATGCCTGCCTGGTAATGCTGAAGAGATGATCCTCGAGTCAATGACATCTAGGTTCATTGGCAATGGATGCTGCATTTCCTTTCTGATAGTTCCACTAATGAGCTGGTCTCAGGGACAGGAATTTTAAAGACACTGGTCTTATCAGTCTGTGATTACTTGGTAGAAATCTGGATCCAAAAGCTGAAATTATTTTAAAGCATTTTCTTTACATCCTGAAAGTGTATATATATAGGTGAACATTTTAGGAATTGCCCATGCTGTACCAGTCAGTAGTTATACCAAGACAATGTCTCCCACTGAGGGGTGAAAGTAGGGAATGAGTAAGGCTGTATTAACACACTACTTCACTGGAAAATATAAAAAAGGGAGAAATTAATGGATTGAAAAACTCATGGTTAGATCCAGTGTAACCAGACTGACATTTAATTGTCTGCATGAATTGTTCATTGCCCATAATTACCAGTTTGTGTCTCCAGACATCCCTGGGTCTTCATATACCTCACACTTATGCCAGGCTTTTTATTGGCATGAAGAAATGTGGAGGTAGTGGTATTTGGATATGGGGAAGGAAGGAAAAGAAAAGCAGAAACTGATGTGCTTCTTAATACAGTCTTGATGCTAATTGGGTTTTCTAGTTAACTTAGGGATGATGGAAAGACTCTTGGATGGGTGAGGAATAATTAGCATCACTTGTGAACTCCAGTGTTTCCTGAAGCCTATGGACTCCTTAACAACAAATTGTTTCAGAATGCAAATTGTTTCAGATTCATTCTTTCCTTTCTTCCAACACAAATGAAGAAAGATTTGGATGGTTTCTGTCTCTTTTAGGACCCAGAAAACAAGGTGTAGGTATTGCCCAAACATGTGGCCTTTTCTTTTAGAAATGTACATTTCAGTGATGAGGAAATATTCATTGAAAAAAAAAAAATCATATTAGCCTTTGTGTGGTCACAGAAGCTTTATTATTTATTTATTTAGTGGTTGTGGTGGTATTTTTTTTTTTTTGGTGTAAAACAAAGGTTTGAGTGAACAAGAAAGTCCATTAAAACTGGAATCCTTTTCAATTAAATAAAAAGGAGAGAATTTTCCACCCCAAAGTACTCCTATAATCAATACAAAAAAACCCTCCTGTTTGGAGAAAAGGTGAGGAAAAATAGCTTTAAGTGATATATATATGTGTATATATAAACTTACTACCTTTACTTTTTTCTCAGTCTTTCCCTTCCATGCCAACCTCTTAGTAGTCCTTCTGAATGAGAGGCAATCCAAAAAGGTTCAGGTATGCATTAGATCCATTCCTCAACTGCAGGACTTCTTAGAAAACTTAATCCTTCACAGTGTGGGGAATTCAGTTGGAAATTTCATGAAGGTGTCTATTTCTTATGGGATTTCTCTGGTGTTTCGTCTGGTCTGGCAAGAGAAAGGAATGAGCACTTCTCACTGCAAGCTGTAGGGAAGCTGCTCCTGGTCCTGGCAGAATGAAAGCAGGCAGGAATGACTAAAAATGAGAAAAGTAAGGAAAATAAAGCTTAGCTGGCATTCCATTGTTGAAGGGTTATTGTGGTACTTATGCTTGAATCTCTTTAATCTGCCTAGCTCTAGGTTAGCAAGTTTTAAACTTGGATTAATTATTTTTTCTTGCTGTTTTCATATGATTGTTCTCCTGATAATTTTTGAAAGAATAAATCAAGCTATCTTTATTAATAAAATTGCCCAGTCTCCTCACTGCTGAAATAAATAACATAATTCTCTGCCTTTGACCTGGGAAGTATTTGTGGAGCCTGTTCCCAAGACTTCAAAAAAGAAGACTAAAGATAATAAAAACATATGTCAACATCTTAGGCTTCCTTTCTACTGCTTCATTGCTACTTCAGTGATCAAAAGGAGAAAACTCATTATTAATGTTTAATCTAGCCAATACTCCAGTGGTATTGCAGTTTGAATTGGCTCCATTTACTCCACTTGCTTTGCCTGTGGTAGGCTGACGTTTGCCACAAATCTCAGAAAGCAAAATTATTTATTGGCTGAGATGGGTAAAACGAAAGTGACACCAGAACAGGATGAGGTGAAGAATTTCTTTAAGCTGGACAAGCTGGAAACAAAATGATGACCTGAGGAAAGACACTAAATGAGAGTGCGCAGGAGCCCTGCTATAGAGCTGCGTTTTTTTATATTATTTCAAAAACATCTCTGCTTTCAGAAAAACACGAGCAGGGTTCAGCACAGCCATTGTTCTGGGAGGTATCTTCTAGTCCGGATTTGGATGCTTGTAGCTTATTTTGAAACACTGCTGCATTGTTTCTAATGGTGAGGTTATGATTGTTCTGGGCTAGGAAAATCTCTTGTGGTTATGAAGTTTTGAACTGAAGAAATGGAAAGCTTTCCCAAATGCATGCTATGAGGGATGGGCCCCTGATGCAAAGGCTACCTCTGAGCCCTGGGAAATGCAGGAAGGAGGAGCTCAGGCTGCATCACTGGCGGTCACTCTTGCGTGGTTTTATTTTGGGTGAGATGACTGGTGCATTGTCGCAGCAGGACTTTCAGCAGATGTTAGTTGAGATCCATTTGGCCTAAATTTAGCTTCATAAAAGCAAGGTCCAAACTACCATTCTGGGATTCCTCTGTGTTCGGGTGAGCGAGACCAGCATCTCCAAAAGTCAATCAGTTGGAATAGGTACCTGCACATGGCAGGGACAAATAAGCTGATTTCCAGAGGCTTTCTGTTTTCCTGGCAGGGGACGAAGCTCAGATGGCTTACTTAGGTAAGGACCAAAATGTTTTTGCTTAATCTGAGGGTGTCCTGAGTATGTGCACCTGAATGAATTGCTTTTCTTTGAAGACAAGGAGAAGCAAATCAGTGTCTGAGATTTTTGAAAATCAAGGCACGAAATAAAATTTTCCCCACCTGTAATGATCTCTGTTGGTGGCCCTGCTGATGCTGTGACAAACAGTATCAAGAGACAACTTTTGCTCCTCCAAACACTAGACCCAGTCCCAGTCTTGGTCAGAAATAGATTCTAGCAACAAAGGTTTCTTTTTTCTCTTTGGAAATGGAAGATAGCATAAATGAATTATTTGGGTCTTCAAAGGCTATAAATGTTTGCAAATTGTGCTGGCTCTGTTCTTGCTTTTCAGTGCTCAGCCTGCTTTTTTGCCTTGGTATTCATCTGTTATCACTCCCCTTCCCTCCTCTCCCAGCGAGCTTCCCTGAACACGCAGCCAAGGCCACAGTTTCTCAAGGCTGACAAACCCCTTGCTCTGAGGGGCAGCAGTGGCGGGTGCCCAGCACCACAGGCTGCACTGGGAGGAAGGGATGTTCAACAGGGCTCAGGGTTTGGCTCTTACCGTGGAGCAGTCTAACAGCTTTGGCATTTTTTCTGCCACATGAGATGATGCATCTGTCCTTTGCTGCTAGGCTGCAAAATGCTTACAATGTTTTCATTAAGATGAAATGTATAGGGAGCACAGGGAGGGAGTGCCTGCGCTCTCACAGTGGATTAGGCTAATAACCCTGTACACTGTTTAGGTATTTAGTGTGCTTGTGGCAGTTGTGATATTAGCTGGAAGTCCAGACAGCAAAGCCCCATGATTACATTTTGCACTTTAGCTAAGTATTTCATCAGAAATGTTAATAATCTCTCGATTAAGCACTTTAACAGCAGATTAGGTTTAACAATGGGGCTTTTGCAGCCACGATCCTATCATAACTACAGCTGCAAGACTTGTGGCTGGGGGAAAGCATTTCTTATTAACCCTTGCAGCAAAGCTCTGTAGGAGTTCAGCTATACAATTACTATTCCATACTTTACATACTGTTTACATACTTTTACATACTGTTCCAAACTTTCTTTCTTTTTATTTTTTTGGTAACTATCTGAAATGACCATGATATTTTAACTATGCAGTAGGAACTGCGTAGGAAGGCTGAGGAACCTGCCCTGTGATTTGGGTCCCATGTCTGCTTATTAAGAACAGTAATATGTATTTTATATATTTGGCAGATTTTTGTCTGTGGGAGTAAAATTGATGAGTGCAGACCAAGTTGTCATCAATTTATGTAGCATCTTGCAGTTCTGTAGGATCTCAAAGTAGGGAAAAAATCAATGTCTTACTTGCAAGGCAGGACTCAGAGCTGCTTTCCCACTTGGAGAGGGGAGTGGGACGTGAAAGGCTCAAATGGCACTGTGAGTCCTCAGCTCAGGGATGTACTGCTGTGTGGAGGGCTGTGCTACAGGATGTGCATGGAAGCACATACCCTGAAACACTCATAAATTTCCACTCAGCACTAGCCAAGACCTCAGTGACAGCACTGGGTGCCAATGTAGGGCATCTGGGGAAGAGCAGGGAGAATGAGTTCAGGTCTACAGAAATGACCTGTACAAAGGATTAAATCGATTACTGTTGTTCAGCCTCCTGAAAAGAAGAAAAATGAATTAGGAAGAGATCTGCTTTGTGTGCCTCTGCTGGGTAAGACGAGATATAGCTGTCCTGAGTTACAGCTGGGCAGAGGTGGCTTGGATGTTGGAGAACTTGTCCGAGCCAAGTAGTGAAGGCTGTGGAGGTCTCTGTGGTGAAGTTAGCTGGCTGTCGGGTGTGATTTGTTCCTGCAGAGGGTGGATTCTGCAAGTGCTCGTGAGCAAGCCCCATGCACGGAGGTGGTGTCCTGGAAGGCTGGTGCCTTTGTCTCTATCCTGCTCTCCCCCTCTAGCCCCCACGGCCAACACAGGCTCCCAGGCCACTCTGATGAAATAAAGCAGAAAAAGTAGTAGAAAGGAAAGTGGATACCTTAAAGAAATGCCAGAAGTCACTGACACTTCTTAGAGCGTTTAGCAGGTGACAGACCTACATGGCAGAGAAATCAGACATGCTGCAGCTCTGTGATCTTTTTCCCAGAATGTGTCAATATTGCATTAAGTTTAGAATAATGAAAGAAAAAAGAAGTATTTTTTAAAAGGAAACAACCTTTAAGCTATTTTCTTTTACAGAACAGAAGTTGCATGTATGCCTCAGGATTTTTCCTAGCTGTGTGCTAAAAGAAGCGACCTGCTTTTTAGGAGGGCACAAGATTTTCTCCATGCTTCCTGACCTTCGTCCTCAATGACCTTTTGAACTTGTAGTTGTGTGTCACATTTAGTGTACTCCTTGACATCCTTTTTTTTTCATTTTTAAATAAGTGTGGTGGGGAAGTAATGTTAGCTAATGCCCTCGTTATAATGATCAAGAGACAGACAAACTTCATTAATGGACGGGCATCAGATCCATTTGCTGTTTGCATGCATGAGAGAAAAGATTTAATATTTCAAACCTCTAAGCTCTACAAGAGAATATGTCATTAAAACATGGTTCACTGATCATGGAGTGCTTGGAGCTCTGTAGGAGAACTGTGAGTGTTTTAGACTATAGAGAATTGTCTGATATTATTAGTTTAAACAGTCCAACACTTACTGTGACTTGAACTGTTAACGCTTCCTTTTCCCTTTGTTTCCGTGTTCTGCTCTCCCTCCAGCATTGTTAGTGACAAAACAGGAGACCAGAAGCTGTAACCTACTCTCTGTCTCTGGGCATTAATCAGTTTAGGGCAATAATTTCAGAAATTTATCTGAAAATAAAGGAACCAGCAAGAGCTATTGACACTAATTCCTTACCTAGCTGCTGCCTTGGAGCTAACACCCAGCCACCCAGCTTGGCTGCTGCTTGTTAAACAGCAGTAAAAAATTAAAAATAAAAAAAAAAAACAACCAAAAAAAACCAAACCCATGAGATGATAAAAAAGAAATCTTATTACGTGGACAGGTCTTCAGCAAGTGGTTGAATGATTTAGTTGGAGTGTTGTGCCTTGATGTGGCTAAAAGGAAAATAATGAAGCCAAGCGGGGGGTCAGGAGCAACGCGAAACAGTGATTAAAGCTGTTTATATCTCTTTGTTGGCATGGATACAATCAAATAAGCTCATTAGACATTTCAAATTGCAGAAACATAGCTCAGAAAGTGGCCTGAAATAATATCTGCTATTGCACTTGTGCAGAGCTTCCCTCTGCGCTGTGCCAGCTAGTTTTAGCCTTCCAATGTGCAATACTTTCTTTTAATGAAATAAATGAAGTGAATGCAGATATGTTCAAAGATTTTTAAGGAATTCACAGTGCACATGAGCCTGATGTTGAATAAAAAGCACTTCAGATGTTAAGATACCGGGGAAAAATACTCAAGGTTACCTTTAGAAAAAGTTAGATGTTTTTAAAAGGGGCCTTTTCAAGGTAGCCTGCAGAAATGAGATCTTCTCCATGCACACTCACGTGTGCTGAACTCCTTATGCCCCACTGGCAACCTTGCCCTTAAGGGGTGCTAAATTAACCCAAACTTGTTGATGATGTCCAAAGGCTTGCGAAGTCATCCCCAGAGCTGCTGAAATACGGAGGGAGGACAAAGTGGTGTCCGTGTGCTGCTTAGCTCAGCCTTGAAAGCAGAGGGCTTCTGTACTATATGCTTTAACTGCGCTGTAAATTTTGTGCTCCTCTTAATTGTACTTCCTCCCCTGTCCTCTGTGTGCTCTTTGTGTAGGACTGGATCTCATTTGTGACTGCTTTTGGAGAGGTGGTGAGACTTTTGCCAGCAGTCACGTAAATGAGTAACTGTAAGGTTAAGCTATTGATTGTAAGGACCATAAAGCTCACACAGCACGTTCTCTTCATTCTCGATAAGCCTCGCGTGCACCCAGGCTCACCCTGAATTACAGAGGGGCCTTTGCTGCTTGCTTCCTTTGGCAGTAGGTGCAGGCCAACACGAGTGCCAAAGATGTCTGGGAAGTGTGCAGCCGTGCACCATGGCAGGAGATGCTTTGTGTCTGAAGAGCAGAGAGGGGACATAAGGACACAATTCAGGTGTGCTGGACTCTGATGTGTGTGGCTGTATCAAAGTCTGAGAGAAGCCAAGGGACTTGCTGGGCTAAGCCTGTGACTGTCTGCAAGTTGTGGAGAGGGACACCTGAGCTCACTGCCTTTTGACAGAGTGGCCTGCTCTACGTGCATTTACCAGAGCTGATCTGAAACAAAGATTTGGAATGGTTGTTAAAAGTGGCTGCTTACAAGGAACGCCGCATGGGCTTCCTATCACCACATCTAAGCTCCCACCCACCACAGGAGACCCACAACCTTAGACTCTGCAAGAGCAGATTAAAACTGTTCTTGACTAGTAGCCACAAAGTGGTACAAAGGAGGGACTTTCTGTGCACCTGAGCAGGGCGGCTATCTGCAGGATGTAGCACTTTAAGTCAGTTCCTTACATCAACAAGACCTATGGGCTCTATCTTCTAGTACAGGCTGCCCGGTGGCTATCTTGGGTCAGATTTTTCCCATTTATTAGCAGCAAGAGTGCAAAGCTAGCTTCAAACAAATACCAATATAGTCCTAAACAGTTTCCAGATTTGTGTAATTCACCTTTTATTAATTATCTGTGTGAGTATTAGGTCTGGAAGGTAAGTATGGTGATGTTTGCAGCAACTGTGAGAGAACTTTCCCCTGCAGAATCTATGCAGACCAGAAACTTCTGCAGCTGTGGGTGCTCCAGCTGCCTTTCCACATCGGAAGTGCAGATGAGGCCTGCAAAAGACTCATTTAAAGATGCTGAGCCTAATCAAGGCTCAGAGCTCACTCTGGGTCGATGCCTGTAGGCAGCCCTGGCATCTGAAGTCTTTCATCACCTGCTTGAGATCAGGCAGTGGCCCGCATGCATTCCTTCAGATGGGACAACTGCGCACAGAGGGACAATTTCCACCTCTGTCAACAAAATTCATTTGTTTCCAAAGCTTTGAGAAACTCCCCAAGGTTACTGCAGCCCCTCCCAAGGGGAGGTCTGGACTGCCTTACTGTGCAGGGCTTCAAGCCCCATGTTCTGAGCTCCAAGCCTCAGCTGCCTCCTGGCTTATTTCTCACCCCCTCATTTTTTTTTCTCACTCGTGCAAGGCTGTTGCACTCTTGCTTTGCCTCCCTGCATCTGGGGCACTTTGTGCTAACCAGTGAGGACTCACCAGCAGGGAAAGGCTGTGGTGCTGTGGCCAGGAGGGTGTTCACCTCCTGGTGCTCAGAGCACCCTCTGTGGTGGCCCAACCTACTTCTTATCTGGGAAAGCCGATTGCTGAAAGACCTGGAGTGGTGGAAAGGAGCCATGGGGAGCCTGCAGCAGCTCCCCTTTTTCCTCCCATCTCCAGAATACGAACCCTTTTTGCAGCAGTGCAGTATCTCCCTGCCTTGCAACGCGTGTGTAAACCAGAACTGTAAACATAGCTCTTTGATAGGCACAAAATGCACCCAGCTGGACAAGGAATGAAACAGTCTGGTCCTGGGATAAGGACTATGGGAGAACAGTGAAACACCTCCCTTCAGCTGCCTCTACAGATGGGTCTGCTGGTCATTGCCAAGTAATTGCACCATCTCGATGAAGTCAAAGAAGGGCCACTTTGGATGGGTTGAGGTCTGTGCTCCAGACCAGGTGCAAGGAAGGCAACATGGGGGTCAACCAGTGCTCCTGAAAGGCGCTGGAGACTTGCGCTAACATCTCACAGAGGTGTCAGGCAGGCAGGGGCAGGGACATACAATGTGAGTGAAATAAATCATATTACAGATAGGGACACGGGCTGGGAATGTCCTGGAAACCAGAACGAAGCCTGTAAAGTTTCCAATTAATTCAAACTCTTTCTTCAACTGATGTGGTAACTTGTTTCCCTGCTATAACTCAGTTTGGATTTTCCTAAACTTGACAGTGTGGCTAATGTGGTCACAGACTTTATACGCCACCGTAAGCGTGCATATTTAATGCCCCAGCAATCAAACAGCACTCAGCCGATGGTAAGCGTGGCAGCAAGCCGTGTCCCTGGCATGTGCTAGCACGCTGAGCATGAGCAGAGAGCCTGTGTTGGTGTCATGGGCTGCAGAAATAAAAGGGGCTGGGGGGACAAATCGGAGGGCTGAGCAGCATATGGAAACTGCTGCACCAAGGCAGCTTCGCTTTGATGTGTGCTCCATGTGTAATTGCCATGTTAGGGAGCTGACAGGAAAATGTTGCGGCAGGGGGACGGAATGACTCAAAAAATGTCATTTGTATCACACAGATGGCAACCCAGCAATGGATGGAGCAGCCGGGGAGGCTGGAGGCACCGAGTGCAGCTCGGGAAGCCAGGAAAATCCTGTCCCAGAAGGGACAGCCCTGAGCACAGGGAGCTGGTGGGGGGAGCACAGCCTCTGTCCCGCTCGTGATGGCCAGGCTGGGGTGCGAGGCAGGGATGTGGGGGCTATTTGGGGCTGTGGGGATGAGGTGGTGGCACTGTGCGGGAGGGGATGGTGCTACAACCTTTGTGTGTGACTGTCTGCCACAAAGGTCTACTCAGTCTTTTTGAGCATAGTTTGAAAATCCTCCATTTGACCAGGAGCATATGAGGGGTGAGGTGGGAAAAGCCATGGCAACAAAGCACGCTGCCCAAATCTGAGCTCTCAAGGGAGAGGGAGACATCCCACCAGCACAACTGCTGTGACACCCACCCTGCGGATGCAAAGTCAGGCAACACTGCCAGGACTTCAGTCTGGCCCTGTGGTCCCTCAGGGGTGGTAGCACCTCCCTCTCCAGCAGCAGCATGAGCTGTGCAGGCTCAAGACAGGGTGAAGAAGACAGCTGGTGTGCTTGTGGAGAGCTCCAGTCAGGCTCGTTGCCTCCAGGAGCAAAGAGGTAGAGGTGTCCTGGAGCATCTCTGGCCCTGGACTCACAGGCCTGCCTGCCTGGGCAATGCCACCACGCTGTGCATGTCTCATCCCTGCAGCTACCATGCTCCCCCTGGGTGCACTGACTTTAGGATGTGTCCTGCCTCCTCTGGTCCCACCTGAAGCTGGGAATAAGTATCCCCTGCCCCTCTAACCGGTACTTTGTGCCCACAGTTATTATTAGAAGCATATCTGATGCTTGCCAGAAATAAAAGTAATTACAAACTCGAGGCTGGCACCTTTCTGTCTACCTCCTGCAAGTATTTTAATCAGGATTTTGTTACCCAATGCTTTTGGTAATTAGTTGTTTGTTAGTATTTTTCCACTGCCCACACGTAGTTGAGGATTATGAAGACCAGATCTTGCAACCCAGCACCCTGAGGGGCAGATCTGAGTGATGCTCTTAGTTCTGGTCTCTGTGCTGGGAGCTTCTTGCAGGTTTTGTTTAACTGCCTGTGCTGGAAAGTGCTGGAAGGAGATGTGTTGCATGTGGGACTAGCCTAGTTTCTAGATTTTTTTTTTCATTTTATGCTACAACATTGGTGTAAAGGGCTTTTCCTTTTCAGGGTTTTCTTGTTTGTTTTCCTGCACACACATACACCAATTTTCTTTAACCTGCTGTGAAGCACAAGTCTCATACAACATTTCCATCTGCCTGCCTCTGGCTGAAAATGCCTTTGTCCAGCAATTAATGGATAAGCAATCAGTGGCAGGGATTTATATCTTTTGTATCTATAGATAGATAGAAAGATAGATATAGATACATATAGACATATAAATTTAGCTTTCCAGCCATTCTACATGAGAGAAGAGTCTGCTTTGTCTTCTGATCCATAGCAGTCCCTTTCTGTCCTTCCAAGACAGCGGTGACCCAACAAGAGGACCAGTGGCAGAATGATTCCTTGCTGCATGTAGGTTTTGCCTTTCTTGATTAACAAAGCATTTCTGGAAGCTCTCCTCTGGTTCTGCTCCAGCTTTCTCTGCACTCAAAGAAAAAGGTGTTTTCATCTTTTTCAAAAGTTTTGGTTTTGGCCACATAATCACAGATCAACATGGATTAACATGGTCTTGCCTTTGGGTGAATCAGACCCTCTTCTCATGCATTGATCCTTTGCTATTAAAGACTTCATTGAGACCAGTTAGGCTGTGCTCTGTTTTGCTGTGCAAGACCTAAGATGGGTGTTATCCCTCCCTGTCATTGATTGATTGGGATTAAAAGTTAATTGTGATTGATCAACTTTTTCTTTTTCATTACCCTGTGCTGCAGAATTTGCTTTCCAGGACATCTACACAAAGAGTGAAGGAGAGGTGGCTGCTGTACAACTTCCCTGGCCAGCATGGATGCTAAAGTGGAGAGCTGGGGCCCTTGCCTCATGCTCACCTGCAGCAAAACTGCCTCTTGTGTGCAAAACATGCAAGGTGCAAACTTGTTCTGTCTTGTGATCCCAAGTGCCGGGCACAGCAGCCACTGTGAAGTGGGCTACTGAATGCAACCCTGCCAGAAGCATCAGGCTCATCCCAGGTACCTGAACATGATGTGATGGATGGCAGCCCCACCTCCTAATCACGATACTTCTCAGTTTGCTGACCTCCTTCCTTGGAAAGCAGGGTTTTTACAAGTGTCAGACTTTATTTCTATCACCTCTCCCTCAGAGAGAAGTGCATTAAAAAGAAAAATCATGCTACACATCCCCAAGAAGATGTGAATAACATAGCTTGGCAGCAAAGCAATTTGAGAAATGAAAACTCAGAGAAATCTTGCCAACTCCAGAGTTATTTCCAACTTGGTTTCCATCACAGTGTGGAAAAGGTCTTGGCAAGGCAGCTCCTAACAGGAGCTGAAGGCAGCAGGCACACGTGCCAGGCGGTGACAGTGGGTCACTCAGCACCCTCGGTGCTGGGCACGAGTGCAGTACATGGAGCTGAACAGGGGCTGCGGAGAGAGAAACGGGCTGCAGACACACTGCGAAATAGGGCAGGTGGGACGGAACAGCAGGACAAAGTTAATGACATTTCCAGTGTTCCCAGGTGCCTGGTCATCTCTACTGTGCTTTTATGCAATTGGTTTTGGTCTCTCTTTCCAGCAAGCCACCAACAGCATGAATAATATTGTACGTAAAATTTTGAAGGACTCTTGGGAAAGCAGGGAGAAGAGAAGGCTTTGGAAGTCCTTGGAGGACTAGTGGAGCTGTGATAGATGGTATATTTATTCAAGCAGTTTTATATTTGCCTAAGAAAGCCTGTTTTTCCTCAGAATGTCCACAAAAGGAACTATTAAAGATAGAAGTCCAAGGTGGCTGTGCAACTTCCAAGCACTCTCCTAATTATCCCTAATGGGCAGCATGCACTTCCCAGGCTGTAGTTAACCTCACCAGGATAGGAAGTGCAATAAAATTATAATTTTAAGTTTTGTAGTTCGTTAAAATAGAATAGCTTTTGGGTTCATTTCAGAATTTCAGTATGCAATTGAGACCCCAAAATGAGATACTTCAAAGTACAACAGCTGCAAAAGGTGCCAGGGAAACAAAGGTACTATTTATGTCATCTAATAGTGACATTTATCCACACTGAGTCAATTTATTCTTCCTCCTGATGTCCTGGCTCTGAAACTCTTGGGTCTTATATTTATCTGCTCATACAGTACGCAGGCAGTAATTAACAACCCAGGTATGTTTGAGGCATTATTTCAAACAAAACAGTTTTTGTGAGAGCAGCCTGCAAGCAGCGTCTGCTTGCTGAGCGTATTGATCTTATTTTACCCCGTCTCACATGAAGGCTCTGTTATCTTTGATTGATGCCGCAGCCCTGGCCTGCCTGGGTCTGTTTGCTCTGTGTGCACGGGCTGCCAGCAGAGCTTTGCTTGGGCAGCGGGGATAACTCCTGTCCCTAAGAGCAAACTTGGGGTGACTGCTATATTCACCCCAGGAAACCCCATTGGCAAAGGCTGTGCTGGTACTTGTGAGGTCGGGGAACAAACACGGGCTGGTCACACCACCAGAGCCGCTGGGTGCTGGCTCTGGCACACGGGGAGCAGTGGCCTCCACGTGCCCTCCCTACAGCAACTTCTGTGCAGAACGAGGGACCTATACGAATAGGCAAAGCAGGCTGACCAGTCCCAAATTTCAGCCATCAGTTGACTGCAGTGAGCTGCTCGTAAGGAATGCAGAGGCCAAGAATTACTCATGGAAATAGTTCCACAATGAGCTTTGAATAAGCAATAGCTATAGGAAAACTGTAAGCTGTTCAAACAGCACAGAAAAAGGGCCTTATGACATCCTATCAACTCAGCTTCTGCCCAGGGCTTCGTTTCATGCCTTAATTACTGTAATCTCTAGCTCTGGGGCCTCAGTGACTCCAAACACGCACAAAGAAAGGGAAGGCTTCATGGGGTGCTTTCTAAAGGGCTCTTTTGCTCCAATCTAGCTACCATCTTAGGCTTTGTCCGCATTGCCAGCCAAACATTTGTGTGCCAAAGTGATGTACCCAGGGAGTGGAGCCTGCTTCAAATCCTGCCTTCACACTGATGTTTGAGGGGAAAGCTCCATCCTGGTAGACCAGGATACCTTCCTCCTTGAGCTAAGCAAGGCTGCATGAGCCAGCTGTGGCTTGTCACCATGTTCCTCTTTACATCCCACTGCAGAGCTGGATCCCACGTGAGGAGAGGGCTGCATTACCCCCAAAACTCTGCTGTTTTCTTGGGAAACCCTGTGGGGAAATACCCCAGTGGTCTTCTGGGGCAATGTGATTCTTTTATACTACCATTTTTCTTGGCCTGCACCTAAGGGTGTGTTTAGACTAGGTGAAAAGTTGTTTTAACTTGTATGGGGAAAAACCCTATCTGGGCCAGCTTATGGGGAAAGCTAACCCTGAAGTTACCTCACACCAGCAGTAAAACAGCTAGAGGCTGAGTGAAAACTGAAGTATTCTTGTTAGGAGTGTCTAAATCCATTTGCCAGACCTGTACACCATCAGACGTTGGAGTATCCTGAGATTTAGCTTCGAGTGCCCCCTTTCCCCTCTTAAATGTCATATAATCTATACAAGACAAGAGGTTCTATTATGAGGGTAGTTTGACCTGCTGCATTAAAACACAGATTGTAGCTGAGGAATTTCTGCACGAAGCCTATAACCTCTGGCTGAACTGGAGTGTGCCTTTCAGAAAGGAATCCAGGCTGTTGCTGAAAGACCCCCCAGCCCACACAGTCCACATCCGCTGGAGGTATGCTGCTGAAGTACTCAGCCGTACTCTGTGTGTTTAAAAACAAAAGCCACCAAAGGTACTTTGGGCCAGATTAAAAAATCTAGGGGGGACTTCTGTATTCAAAGTGCCTGTTACATGCCTGAGACCTGTTGTGCTGGTGCTTCCAGAACAGTGGTCTGTTGCTTCCCAAACTTGTCTGTGCTTATGGTTTTATTGGTGGAGAAAGTCCATGCAAATGATCTGTCATATCACAGGCAACAAGTTGGTCAGACTCATGTCAAAGCACTTGTAGATCTGTGCACCATCTGTGTCTGCCGTGTCTCTGGACTTGCTTGAAACATGCATGATCATACAAAACCACAGAGATCTCACTGATTCCACCCTTTATCTGGTGGTGTGTTAGTGCCCTCATGGGGAGCGTGGGAGGCCGGGTCGGTGCTCCTCTCCTACCCCACCTGGAGTAGAGGTTTGAGTTGTGATCTCTTGGAGATGCCCTAACCACAGGATTTTCGGAGTTAGCTCCCATTAACTTCTCCTGGTTAAGCATGCATGGACCAGAAAGCATTAGGAATTCCCCTAATATTAAATGATTTCGTATAAAGTAGGGCTGTTTAACTGGGAGAGGATGAGCTACATGGTTCAGGATGCTACATCGCTGCAGTGAACCTAGCCCTACTCTCAACCTGAATTTGAACCAAATTCCAGCTAGTGTCTTTCATCATGTTTCTGATGTCCAGATTAAAGAGCAATTACCAGCTTACTTTTAACCTCATCTAAGTACCTGGCCTGTGGTTCTCTGGTTGCTTTAATCTGACAAATGCAAGTCAGAGCTGCCTGTCCTCCAGACCTGAGTGCTGGTGTGCGCTGCCTCAGCACTGGTGCTGTTGATCTTGTGGTGAGCTGATCTGAACACAGCAGATGTTTCCCAGCCAGATTTGTTCTCCACTCACTCGAAAGGCAGCTGTACAAAGAGCAGAGATGACGGGTGTGTTTGGAGGAGTGATGAGGAGAGGGGAGTGAAGGACCTTCAAGGGGCACTGAAGACCCAAATTTCTTCAGTACATGGCACTGCTGAAGACACACTTGCAGCACAGCTAAAGAGAACTTTAGCTTTTGTTTTAACTGGATTAACATGAGAACTGGGCTACTCCTCAGTTGCATTACCTCTGACTTTTAAAATCCTTTTCTGGAAATGGTACGAATAATCCTTCATTATTCTTTTGAGGACAACTCGAAATATTTTGAGATGCTAAAGGAAAATAACAAAAATGTGAGACACTGCTTTTTATTCCTGTGGCTATACTAATGAGCAGAACTGCTGCAATTAGGACATTTTGGAAGGATTTTCAATGCTCTCTTCTGCTGCTTTTCAGTGCCAGCTGGACTCATCCTCTAGTGTACCAAATTGGTCTGTTTTCCATGGGCAACAGCAAAGCTGGACACCTACTGCTTTGTTTCTCTGCTGCTCTCCCACCTGTCTTCTGCCAACACCACAGTCCCATGAGAATGTTTTAGAAAAGGTCATGTCTGTCTGTATGGTGGTTTGGGGGTAGAGTAGAAAGGGACTTCTTGTAGAGGAATTCAAATTTGACATAACATCAAATTCTCTATGGTTTTTCTCACCTTCCCGAAAAACTTTTCCAGCTGAAGCAGCAATAAATTCTGTGGAAAAGGGACAGATATCCTTCCTGTCTGCCGCTGAGATGTATGATGCCACTTGATTCACTTCCATAAAAGAGAGGAGTAGCTCCTTCAGGAGTCCTTACAGGCTATGGCAGAGAGGAGTATTTGCAGCTATTGTAGAGTTTTGCTGCTCAAGGGCTCTGAAGGGCTCTAGGTACACTTTTACTGGAGCTGTGGCATAACTCCTCCTTCCCTGCAGTCCAAATCCATGCTGTAAATTTGCAGGCAGGAGGATGTAGTTAAGAGTTTCAGGGGCTCGATCTCATATCTTGCTGCAAACAAAAGGCGTGCTCACACTGCTGCCCTCACTTGTGAGAGCCCTCTGGCTCTGTTTTTTCTGACAGCCTGGTGAGCTGATGCAATGTGCCAGCTGCTAGAAAACTAACTCAGCAGAAGGAATTGATTAGTTTTCTGCTGGGCTAGTGAGCTGAACTGGGCCCGTTGTGACCTGGTGAGTGCTGCAGAGGGTGCCAGGGGAGCAGGAGTAGGTGCAGGAGAAGAGGTGGTGGGACTGGGCTCTGCGTACCCAGACTGGGGGGCTGTGCTGCTGCCAAACTCCACGAGGGGCTTTAAGTCTTGAGTATTGCAAAGGGATGGCACAGTCTGGAATAATTTACCGGCTACAAGGAAAAAAACCACAGCCATCTCCCCATTTTTTCTTTTCCCGATTTATCCCTTAAGCTCTGTTGTAATTGACAGTTACACAAGTGTACTCAGGCCACAAAGAAGAAATTATTGAGCAAGGTAACCAATGGGGCTTATGAAGATGCTCTGCAAACCCAGATCATGTGAGATGCTGTGAATGTGTGGTCCAATAAATTCAGGAGGAATTAATTTTCTTGGGGAGTATTTTGTGAAAACTGATTTTTGAATGGCTGGTTATATTTCTTCTTTCAGGACCATCTTTTTAGATCTCTGCACATCATTCGGTTTCCTACATTAAGCAATTAATTCCTTGATATTTTTAACTCCATCCCAGTGGGATGAACTCTCATGTTAGTCACCCTCACCCCTAAATCAACTCCTCTTCTTGATAAAAATCAGCAAATCAACTACATTCAACGACAGCAATGTCTGAGCTTTTATAGGTCACCGAAAGTAGTGGATAATAGACTTAGAAAGCTGGGTTTAGCTAAGACCACATGCTGAGTTTCACTGCAGACCCAGTCTCTGCAGTGGAGCTATAAATCCCTGGACACAGCACACAAGTGCTAATGGACCCCCAGTTCCAGTGCCACTACCAAGCAATAATATCTGTAATAGCGGCTAACGAAGATACAACCAACCAAGCTCTTCAGGGTTCAGCGACTGCTCCCAGGGTTGGAGCAGAGCTCATTCATTTTCTTCTCTTCATTCCACTAGAGCAGCTCCAAGCCGTGACAGCACATGGGGATAATTGCAGAGAAAGTGCTCAACCCTGACTGCCCAATCTTCTCATAAAACAATCCCAGGATTGTTCCGGGGACCGTTGGCACAACAAACCTTGCACTGCAAATTTTGCTCCATAATTAGCAAGCAGTTGCTGTCATGCCTGTCAAATGGGTTTATGTGACGAAGTGAATAGAACAACAATTGACTGTCTTCCCTTGCAACCAAGGAGAAGGAACCGCTTTGAGCGAAGCTGACAATTATGTAAAAGGAACTAAATGAATTTGGCTTACAGTTCACACTTACCCCTCGCAGATGGAAGGCAGGACCTCTGAGGCCCATTTCTGAGTCCTTGCCCCTTTGTACCTGACTAGTTGCTGGCCAAGTGCCTAATGAGTCTCGGAGGAAACAAAAGTAGGAAGGACCACTGCCAAGGGCTTTTTATTGTCTTTCTTGTTCTTTATAGAGCAGGGGATTACCATGTGGTTCTGCGTAGTGCATCCAAGTTCAAAATCTGATCTTATCGCCCAAACATGATGACAGACACAACTGTGCTTTCATAAAAACAGAGAGTTGTGATACCATGACTTGGACAACAAAGGTAGATAGAAAAATGAAGAAGCTTCAGAAATCTGAAGTACTCCATTTAAACGTATGCCTTTCTGAGCTACCTGTACACAAGGCAGTTGTGTTAGGTGGTTCCTAGCCTGGCGCAGGAGAGGTACACAGCTCTGTGAGACTAAGTACATGGCCACTCCTAGGACACAGGGAACAAAAAGAACTCTGTAAAATCAAAGCATTGGGTTGGGCCATGGGTCAGCAGCCATTCAAGATTAGAGATAATTCAGACCTCTGCATTTGGCATCCCAGCAATCGTTGCACGTTGACTTTCCTTCCCAGCACTCCTCATGGTAAACACCTTTCCTCAGGGTCTTCCTGACTCTTGGCTCACTTGCTGCTCTGTCAGTTTACAGCAATATCCTTCTCATTTGGGAGAGTTTATGTAGTTTATTATTAAAATGTCACTCCGTTTGATTCCAGATGGAGAATATCTGAGTAAAGATAACAATGAACTCTACTGGTGCTAACTTTTTGTTTTCCTCCTTTTGCCTTCAATGGGGAACTGTTGTGTGGAGTCTTAGATCCCACCTAATGGATCCCACCTGTGTCTAATGGACTGGCAGGTTATAAGTGTATTCTGCAAAATATGGACCTCACATATCCATGGTCATGTAATCCTGTAAGATAAGTCCTTGAAATAAAAATAAATAAATACTAATACTAATACTAATACTAAAATAAATAAAAATATAAATAAAAATAAATAAATTTTAAAAATGGTTAATTTCAGGCCCAAATATTTGGGCAAAATCCAGGTACTTGTGCAAAATTCGGCTGTCTGTATTCCAGCTAGATCTGTCTCTGTCAATGTGATGTGACATTTTTAAACTGTAAACTATAAAATTAGCTCATTATAAGTTGCAGTATAAACTGGTTGTAGATTTTGGAACTGAAACTGTGTCAAATACTGAAGGGTTTAGCTTTTTTAAACTATAAGGGTTTGAAAGGGAGAGAGAACAGAGGATTGTACTTGAGAAATATTTTCATGTAGTGCAAAAAACCAGCTGGCAGACCTGGGTGATTCTGTTCTGCAACTTTATAGAAGCCTTTACCAGAAACTTTTATAAAAGGAAAACCCAAGAGGATGTGGGGAAGGGGGGCTACAAATGGTGTTTGTCTTTTTTGCTAGTGATAGCTCCCCTGAGGTAGCAATACAGTGAAGACAAGATACATTAGTTTTGTCATGAAGTGAATTCACTGAGGGGTCTAGGGCCAACCCGTCAAATTTATCTCATGATAAAATGAAAGTGCTTTTATTTTCCCTGTTTACTTCAACTTCGTTAATAGTCGTTTGCTACCCCCAGGCAAAAAGCACAGCTTTAACACTAAAGTCAAGCCAGAGGGTCCCGCTAAACTCGCTGGAGAATAGAATGTGACACACTGTTTACTTTCTCTTCCAAATGCATTATTTATATGAATGTTGTAGCAATTATGTGATTATACAGAAGTTAATGCACAACAATAAACCAAAGGACCATCAAAGAAATGCTAATGGCAGGGAATGGTTTTTGTTTAAATTGTGGATTCACATTACTTTTTCCCTTTTCCTTGAGGGCTACAAGAAGAGCAGATTTGCAAACCTAATAAAAGATTCTGCAAATGTCAAATCTTTGAGTATAGCAAAGGAAATGAAATCCATGTTCCCATCTCTATGTCTTTCTTCCACCTCCCTTGAAATATGAACAGCTTCAGAAAATTGACTGAATTGTTTCACCTTTTTGTTTTGGCCTAATTGGTGATGTGGACCATAATAACAGTGACTACATGGCTCTGGGGCAAGGGCCAAGGGCCTTATGCCAAAGTGAGTTTCTTCTCAATCCTAGCAGGGAGAACGAAGGGCTTGAGGAGAACAAGATGAATCCTGCAGGTCAACACCTGGATGAGCAGATGGTGTTGCAACAGGGATTCACTTTTTATGACTTTGGGACTCTGAGAATTGAGGACTGCTAACAAGAGATGGAATGCATCTGACCGGGTGGGGAAAAACATCTTTGCAAACAGGCTGGCCAAGCTGGGGAGGAGACATTTAAACCAGGAATGACAGGAATGGAGATGACAATAATCTTCCAAAATCTTCCAATAATCTGCTTCCCCTGGAGAAATGGGCTGATCAGAAGCTCATGAAGTTTAATAATGAGAAGTGCTAATTCCTGCACCTGGTCAGGAATAACCCCATGTACCAGGAACAATACTCCACCATATTTGAAAAGTCCTGGCATTCAGGCAAAGTCTCTGGTGACTGGAAAAAGGGAAACACCACTCCCATTTTTAAAATGCATAAAAATAAAAACCCCAGATCTGTAATTGAGGTGAGCCTCAACTTTTTGCCTGGGAAACATGGAACAGGTCCTCCTGGAAGCTATGTCAAGGCACATGCAGGAAAAGGAGGTGATGCAAGACAGCCAGCATGGCTTCACCAAGGGCAAATCATAGAATCATTAAGGTTGGAAAAAACTTCCAAGATCATCTGTTCCAACCATCCCCCTACCACCAACTAAACCATGTCCCTAAACACCACGTCTAACCTTTCCTTAAACACCCACAGGGATGGTGACTCCACCACCTCCCCGGGCAACCCGTTCCAATGCGTGACTGCTCTTTCTGAGAAGAAATGTCTCCTCATTTCTAACCTAAACCTACCCTGGCTCAAATTGAGGCCATTCCCTCTAGTCCTGTCACTGGTTACCTGTGAGAAGTGGCTGATCCCCAGCTCCTGACCAGCTCATACCTTTCAGGCAGTTGTAGAGAGCAATGAGGTCTCCCCTGAGCCTCGATTTTTCCAGACAAAACAACCCCAGTTCCCTCGGCTGCTCCTCATAAGACTTGTGTTCCAGAATCAGAACCTGCCTGACCGGGGGTGCCCTGCTATGGTGGAGTGACTGCATCAGTTGACAAGGGAAGCCAAGCAATGTACGCCACCTGGACTTCTGTAACACCTCGAACTAGATGATCTCCAAAGGTGTCTCAGTGATTTTGTGGTTCAGTGTCCCTCTTTGCCAAATGGCAAGACATCCTTGTAGACAAGTACTGAACAGATACTGCCATTGTCTCTGTGTTATCTCTGATCTTGGTAGGTGGCATTTTTCCAAGACAGATCTCATTCTGGTGCCAGAAATATATGACAACTTTGTGCATTAAATCCTTTACTCCCATTAATTTCCCTGTGGTTTTATTTTTTAGTTATCAGAGAAAGTTTTCCACAAATATAGGTGACAGGAGACAGACAAGTTCTTGATGTTTTTCAAAATTAAAAATTGACTCATGTCATTCACTTTAACCATTACTTAAACAACCAGATAGTGAAATAAAAAAATAATCAATATCCATCAGACAGAACCCAACATAAAAAATCCAGCAATTGTACATAAATTTACATGCCCCAATACTGTTTGCATGTGATATTTGGTTTTACCAACTTTTTATGGAACTATGGAATAGTAAGAACTTAGTATACATATTTATTTAAATGGACCTATGAGGAAAAGGCCTGAAATTTTCATTTTCTCCCAAGTTACAATTGGTTGGATTAGGTCAACAAAATGAAGGCTGGCCAGATATATCCAATCTTCCAAATAACAGCATTCATAAGGAATGTTTTCCACTGTGGTGTAACTTGTCTTTGTCCAGTACTATCATTGAAGCAATGACTGATTAATCCTCCTAAAATAGCCGAAGGCTGAAACAGCGATGTGGTATGTACGTAGTAGTGATGCAAACTAATATACACACAATAGAACTGTAACTTTTTATGAGCTACAACAGCAGAATAAAAGAGTATTTGATGTAGCACAAATTTACTAGATGCTTTTAGCAATGCTCCACAGTGCAGTGCTACAAAACCTTCCTGTTGTTGCTGAATAGAACATGATTCTCAGGAAGTTTTAATTCACTCTAAGCTAGGATTTGGGAGAGTGTAAGCTGGCAGTCTCAGAGTTGCTTTCTTAATTCATGAAGGTTTATTTGATCTTCTGGAAATTACTGAAGCTATGAAATGCTCTCACAGTAAAAGGCCTTATTTAATTTCAGCATTGAATATGTGCTTTATGAAAGGAACATGAATTATTAATTGAAAATTTCCAAAACTTTCAAATTTCCTTCAAGGGACTTGCCAGTCTGAAAAACAAAATAAAAACAACAAAACCAATACCCAAAGAATTAAATGATTGCTGTGCAAGAAAATGTTCTTAAGGAGCAATGTTTGTGAAGTGCTGAAAGAGACAATGGTGAATCACCAACCAAATATAAGGGTCCAATCACATATCTCTAGCTCTTGAAAGCAGGTGCAAATACCTTCACTTTCACTTACTTAAACTGTCTAATAACCCTGTAGCCTGCTCAATTGTCAAACTAAATTTGTAAATCTCTTTGAAATTTTATACAATGTTTATTTAAAATAAAAATTTCAGGTTGGACAGACATGACAATACTTGCGCTTTAATCATTCTATAGGCATATCATTTACAGCTCTGCTGTACAAACTTCTGAGTTCAGAAGCTTGTCAAAATGAATTGAGTTCACCTTGGGGCAAGTTAGTTAAGTTGTCTTTCTTTTCTTCCCTCTCAGCTTCCCTTCAAATATTGTATTTGATGCCCTTTTCCCATTGACCAGAAATAAGTCATGGATTTACAATTTCCAGCACAGTCTGACGTGTACATTAAGAGCACTGAGAAGCATTTATTTTTTTCAGAGAGTTAAAGTAATATGATTGGCAGGAGAAAAGGCTGTGAGAAGACTTTGTGTACCCCAGGGCTTTGCGAGAGCTTTCATGGAGCATGTGTTATGATGAACCCTCTGCCTGTTCTTCAGCTATGCTTTAGCAAGTGGAGCCTCAACCTACACATCTTCTTAAAGCTTCACAGAGGCAGCACCAGCACAAAGCATTCCCTTCAGTGCTTTCCAGTCCCTCTGTCTGGAAGGGTGGTGGTGCAGAACTGGGACCCTCAAGAGACATGGGAAATAAGGCAAACACAGTTGTACTGCCTGCCTCAGCATCGAGATTCAAGGAGTAGAAAGAGAGCACAGTTACCCTCTCAGAGGTGCCAACTCATGCAAGTTGAATTATACCCTTGCTTAGTATCCTTGATAATGCAGCCAGTGCTCTGAAACCTGAACCAATTTTCAGACTAGAGAGCACAAAATTTAAAGCATGAATGAGCTGATAGAAAAAACTGCTTGTACCAGTGGAATTATTTTCCACTAAAAGAGCATTGGATAGTTTGTGGCCAAGACTTTGTTGCACAAGAAGCATGACAAAGGAAGCCTTGCAGACTTTTAGCAGTGCCAGTCGTTAGCTGAAGTACTAGGCTGTGCACCACTCAGGACACCCAGCCTTGCATCCCAAACCCCTGGCTCACAGCTGATGCTTTAGATCTGCCTGAAGCCTGCTTGATAATGTGTTGCGCTGTGGTACTGAGCACAGGCACGGTGGGAGATCAAGTAGGAGCTCTTTGAAAGTCAGTGGGAGTCTGACTGCCTTGAAATCAATGAAAAGGTTGCAGTCTGGAAATGCCTTGCTGCTTTGTGTGAGGTGGAAATGACAAGTGGTGGCTTTGAAAGAATGGTTCTGCTCCAGCCCCTTTGCCTCGTGCCTTGCAGTCCCTTCCACCAGACTGGGGTTCCCTGGGGCACCCCAGCCCTGCATGCGTGACCAGTGCCGACCTGCACCTTCCTCCCACCCCATGCGAGGTAGACGCAGGACAGCAGACACAGACTAATGGCTGTAAAGCAGGTTTTGTGGTTTCTTTGCACTTTTCAAATTAAGTGAGTCAGCCCAGGTTAGTTGGGGAAATCCAATTTGGAGCAGGGTTTTTCAGTGGTGACTCAGAGCTGAATTATTTCTAAACAGTGAAAAACATTGTGCCCTGCAAGTCACAGAAGATAAGTAACTAAAATGTTATGCATACTGGAATGTGTTGTCTCTGGCACTGGAAAGATCACAAATTTTGTATTTTGAATGGTATCAATGAATGTTACAGGCTGAAAAGCTGCTCCTATTTTAAACTGTACAACCCCAGAGAGGTTGCTCTTAGCTGCATGCCATAATTTTTTGATTAAGAGCTTGCTTTGTTTCTGTTTTACATCCTACTACTGTTAACTCTTTGGGGCCCATTCTAGTTCCTATTGAAGTTAATTAGGATTTTCACATTGAATTCAGGGGAAGCAGGACTTGACCTTTACTGAATGTCAATTGGAAGTGGAAGGCAAGCTTGTCTGCTGGATGCTATTATTCTGCTTGCTGTTGGAGACTATGCCTGACTTATATGAATGCTAAAACCTTGGCAGGAATATACCCTAATAGATTGCTTTCTGACTCTGAGGGGAGTTCAGTGAATATTACTGCAATGCTACCCCTAGTCTCTTTGTCTCTGGCTTCAAATTGGTGTCTTATTTTCTGCGGGTGTCTGTATGAGATCTGGAGGCCTTAGGCAGCTGGATAAAATAGTCTCAGTTCTGTAAACTAGCACTAGACTTCCTGTGACATGGCAGTGTGCCAGAGAGGAGGTAGTGGTGCTACCTGGAGAGCAGGGGAAGCATAGCCCGTGCATACAGCTAATGCTCAGCCTGGTAGAAAGAGCTCTTCTAAAGATTTACATCCATTTTTGGCTTCACTCTCCTCTTCATCAGTAAAGATACATTCACTTTGTGGGAGCACTAGCCTCATGGGTGTCCTGAATGCAGAATTTGTTGCTTTGCTGAGCAAACAAGGGTAAGGAGAGTGAAAGAGATCCAAAGAAATTCCAAAAACTATGAAATTAAATTAATTTTACCATTTGAGTAGTACAGGGAATATACAGATATAGGCAAAATAATAAACACGTCTATATGAATTTCTTTTTCTTGGCTCCCTTGCTGAGCTTGAGAACTTTTTTTGCTTGAGTACAAAGGAGCCCCTGTTTTTGCTTCCTCTCCTTCTGATCAAAGATCCTTTCCTCAGGTGAATCCAGGTTACTTCTTCCTCACCAAGTTACAAGGCCTGTAATGTAAGATGTCTCAGAGCATGGTACAGTGATGAAGGGAGAGAGGCAGAACAAATAGAAATGTTATAATGAGCAGAGGGAGTATTGCTTTATCCCACTCCTCCCCACCATTACCCCCCATTTCCTCCCTGCCTACTCAGCGCTGGCTGTCCAGTTGTGTCAGCACTCATCAGCTGTGCCAGACACCTTGGCTCAAATCCCAAACCAACCTGAAGGGACTTGAACCCATTTCAGACACTTTCTGGGAAAATGCTCAGATACTCTAACCTTTCCTGGGTAGAGATCTCTTACGGTTAGCTGGTTTAGGCTAAATAGACTGAGGCAGTATTCGATTCCAGAGAACGGCAGTTTTGGTACTTGGATGAGAAGGGACAGCATCCTGCTCCAGGACAAGGCTACCAACTTTATTGTGTATGACAGGCTTAATCTGAGAAACAGTAACTGGGATCCTCAGAAATGCATGCCCAGAAAATGTGTACTTGGTCGTGCAAAGTTCTTTACTGTTGAATACTTGTGTAGTGCTGAGTGAGGGCTTTGACAGTCTAAATTTTGGATGTTGCCACCTAAAGTAGTACTTAGGCAGCAGCTAGGTATTTAGCTTCTGTGGGTAGAGTCCATAATGAACTAAACTTGGAGTTGTGGAGTTTGGGGTTGAGGTTATAGGGAGCACTATATTCTAAATTTGAACTGAAATATTTCTAATTTTGCTACTAAACATAAAACCCCAAATCTATGTTAGGCTTGAAACACTTCATGTGTAATGCGAAGCCACAGGAGATTTATTTTTTCTTTTGGAATGTTTGAGGCAAATCAAACAGTTTTTTTGGAGTCTTTTTGGATTTAAAATTCAGAGAAAAACAAGCACGTTTTATACTTCTTAAAATAGACTCTAAAGAGAGAAGAGTCAGTAGGCTCAGACAAACTCAGTGACCCTGTACAAAGCAGAAGTAGGTCCTGAGAGCAAGTCTAATCATTAGCTTTACACTGGATGAATTGAAAACTGTGTGTACAAGGTGCCTTAAAACAAAACCTCTTCTTCCAGTGAGGTATGGGAAAACTTTGCAGTCAATAAACCTTCCTGCCTAGGAGTAGCTCCACTTTTCAGGGTATATGCTTATTTTCAGGTTATGGGCACATTCCTATTTTCCTTTTGGCAGGCCTCCCACTCTTGCCTCACAACATTGCTTCATTTTTGTCAGCTTCTCTTTGTACCTGTGTGCCCTCCGCTGCTCCTTGGTCATCTTGACCAGTTGTCTTAGCCAGATGTCATCTCTGTTTAAATGGTGGCAGGCAGCCAGGGAATGGGAAAGCAGAAAAATAGTGAATTCACAGCCACCACAATAACCTTACGTGGACATCTTCAGAGAGCCTGAAGTTGGTTGCCCTCTTCCACTACTGGCATGTTCAGTCCTGTCTGCAGGAGAGTCACCAAAATCCTAGTGCACACCTCCGGGCAGTCGGTGGAAAGGGTGCTGCTGACTGACTCAAGGGAGAAGAACGTGATGGGGAAGTACTGGAGATCCGGGGAACAGCGTGCAAACCCCAGGCATCCTACAAACAGGAGCAGTGATATGTATGTTCTGCACTGCCATCCAACTGCACGGGGAGATGTGCACTGAAATGCTTGCTTATTTTGGAAAGAGCTGAGAGCTTTTCTTTTTCTGCATGGCCTATCCTAAAAATGTTTATTTTCCTGTGATATCAAATCCCATAATCATCAGTCACCCAGATAATCCTGATAATTTCTATCCGGAGTTATTCCCTCTCTCACCCTGTTAGGATCCCCTCCAAGAACTGGGCAACAGAGAAGTCAGAAAGTTCACTGTGCTTCATGTTAGGCATGCTTATTGTAGCAGAACAACTACCAAAGAATCCTATTAGCTTTATAGTGTGTTTTTATGCTTATTTGAAAGCATTAGAGGAGAGCATAATGCAATAATAACACTCCAGTTTGATACGGGCTGTGAAGGGTGAAATTGCTCACCAGGGGTTACGCTTTGAGTCCCAGCTCACACCACTCAGTGCAGTAGCAACATTGCACCTTCTCTCACCTTCCCTTTGCTTTTTGGAGTCCAGTCCCTCTTTGTGTGCCAGGGACCTGCACTGGGCTGACACTGTGAGAGCAGGACAGCTGGCAAGTTGTGTGAATGCAATTGATTGCTGATGCTTGCTGCCACCTAACACCAAAATGCTGTGCTCCCTTGTCGAAGATTATACAAGGAGGGAAGTGTTTGCAAAACCTTCTGCTGTCCTGAAGCAAAACTCAGAAGAAGATGGGGAACTGGCATCTCACAAGGAAGGAGGAAAACCAGCATTTGTATCACTGCTGGTTCATTTCCTCTAATTCCATCTGTCTTCAGGGCAATTGGTCTAAACTACATGTATAGCATCCCTATACAGCCAGTGGAGAAAGACTGGCATGTCCAGAAAGCACAGGGTCCTGTCCCTTATAAAGATTTCTCTTAGGCTGGGAAGCCATGCTGAGCAAAAACACTCTGAATCAAGGTCTGCTCACTTTCTCCCTCTGGCTCCTGTTTGCCATGTAATCAAAATCTCCAGCAAGCTGCTGCTAAAGTATATCCACCCGTATGGCCACAAACATTCAGGCACCACTGTGCTTAAATTAATCATTACCCTTATCACAGTCATGGCATTTGTGTTGAGCAGATCAGAGCGTGGCACAAAGGCTGCTGTCCCACACACACTTTCCTTGGTAGCAAAGCTCATATTGGAAGCGATTCTGCCTGTCCTTTCCCACTGACTGTCACTGAAGCAGATCAAATGTGTATTGAAACAACAGGGTTTTTGTCATTTAAAATACACAGTTTTAATACTTGCATTTAACAGTATTAGGGCTCACTTTCCTAGATACCCAAAGCTGAAAGGACAGGTCTTTGATTCACATAATCCGTGAGTAAAAGACACTGCAATTTTCAGCAACAAAGGGTTGAACATAGAACCTCTCTGCCATAGTCTGAGTGACAAAACTCTGGGTCAGACTGGCAAAATCCCAGCAATGGGCAGTTTCAAGAGCAGATTTGATTCACATCAGTCATGGAAGCTCCAATTTTACTTGATTCAGGCATTGCAAAAGAGGTCAGACTGAACAACCTCTTGAAATCCCTTCCAGTCCTCCTTTTTTACAAATAGCATTTATAAAGCACTGTGATGTTATGCAGCCAGAAAAATAAAAAGTTTGGCTATGGTTGCTGTGCAGCTGAGGTACTGAGGTCCTTATGCAGTGACTGATAAGCAGCTGGATATCAGATTAATAAGTCAGATGTCTGCAGTCCCTTAAAAGTCCCACACGAGTCTGCACAAGATCTTTGTGGTATTCTACTAAGAGGCTGTGCAGACCAGGGAACATCTATGTACATTATTTAAGCATGCATGGCATAAAACAAACATGCAGTGAACACAAGCAGAGCACTGAGATGTATCTCTTGTGTATAAACAAAGTAAGCCACCAACCAAGAAGATGCATAACAGAGGATGGTAACAAAACCAAATGCATAAGGTAGCACAAGGAACTGACTACACATATATCAGGAGATGTATTTTGGGTTATTTGGGTTTTGGTCAGTTGGGAACCTTCTTTCCCTTTTTAGGTGTTTGATGAGATTTAGCTCCCCATCTGCCTGGGAGCCAAGTACACACGGAGGGAGATACAGCTGTGTGATGAATCCAGTGTTGAGCTTTACAGCTAGGAAAGGTTTAATCCCTCTTAAGGAGTAATTCTCTACTCCATAAAGAAAGGAGGATCAGGAACAGCACTTGGAGCAGCTGTCCTCAGCAGCTGTGTGCTGGGCTTCCCAAGGCTCTGAAAGTGGCAGTGAAGTGGCCAGGGGACAGGGCACCCAGAGGGAGGCCTCCAAGGACGCACCCAGCCCAAGGTGGCAGGCTCTGCCCTTCTGGACCTTGACAAACTGCGTGAATATTTTGACTGGTTGCTCAGTTGGGCCCAAGCTATTCGTTTAATGACTATCCACAAATGTTTGCACAAAAGGCTGGGTTGCTTGCTTGCGCAAACTTTTTGGAATGGTTAATCTTCAGTCAGTAAATCATGGTTTGGGAGCAGAAATAAAATAGTGACTAGCAAATAGGCAGTGACACAGAGCTCTCCTCAGCTGTGCCAGCAGATGGGCCAAAACCTGCACATTCTTCTGTGGCCGTGGTGGATACGGGCAGATAATCTCCTTCCTCCTGGCCTGTGACACAGCTCCTCCTGGTCATGTTCAGGCACGGTAACATTTTCTTACATGGGTGGATAACTGTTGCAACTATAATTATAGATAGTAAATGCATTAGAAAAGATAAAATGTTCTGGTGAGTGACTCATAAACAGGGAAAAGGACGCAGCTTGTCAAAGGCGTCCAAAACAAATGGCCAGTTCTGCTCTGTCCTCTGTTTCGGCGAGGCTGTGATTTGCAGCTCCTGAGTTGCACTAGGGCTCAGTAGCAATCCAACTGTAGAAGCTCAGCTCAAGGGATAATGTCAGAAAACTGTAACCTGAGAAAAGATCCCTCAAATAACACTGTCAGGCTTTGTGGTGCTGGTCTTTGTTTGTCCCTCCTCATTGATTTGTTTACACTGGAAAGGAAAGGTTAAATAATATTCAGTTTTGTAAACAGATCATCAGTAAAATAGCCTTTGTTAATATTAATAAATAGCTTGCTTAAGAAAACCCCCCAAGTCCCTGTGGTAGGTATTAGCCTTTGGTTTCCAGTTACTCAACCTCTTTACAAGTCTTAGAGATCTCATAAACTTTGAATGTTGTAGTAAAAATATTTATAGGGTAAGTCAAAGAAAAACATAAAATTGCATTCAAGTTTTGACATGAGTAAAACTACTTATCCTGCTTATTTTTTATTATGAAAAACTGGATGCTGTGACCTCACTAAAATATGATAGCTATTTAAGCAGAAAGGTTGGAAAGGATTTTGTGCATGTTAGTATTTCCTTTCTAAAGTATTAATATTTACCTTGGGAAACTCTTAAGTGCTTAATTGGAAAAGACAGACAGGCGGTGCTGATGGTGTCACAGGCTACTGGTGGAGTTACGACAAAACTTTGCATGATAATTCCAGATGATACTTCAGTCATATGCTAGCACATTTTCACTGTGCTTGATAAAGGTTAGATCCTCAAAGAACATCTGAGTGCCACCTCAAGAGCTTAAATTAATCAGGCAGATCCTAGAAAACCTACTTTCAACGTGGCCAGTTCTGTAGATGCCTAAAAGTCCCTACAACATCTCAGTTTCCACTGTCAGCCTGTCTATAACCACCTGTCCCCACTCTAGACAGCATAAGGCTGCAGGAAGCTCCAGATAAGCTTTTGTATACCTGGCTGCTGCTTTATCTTCCTGGTGAAGTGGGAGCCAGCTGGCAGGCTTGGAGCATGCTTTATGCCTCAGACTTTGCATGGCAAACAGCACGGGGCATGATTTCTAGGACTTAGCTGTCTGCCTGTACTCTATCACCAGTACTGGGAAAGAGAAACCTGCTTTTAAATTCTCACCTGATTTCAGGTTCTTTCACATCCCAGAGGAGTGCTCAAGATAGTCCCAGATGTGTTTTTCTCCACCTCTTACTTGACTTGGTTTTATGTTGAAGAAGTTGTTAGATATTTTGGGAGGCTTACATGAGAAGGAGATACTGATTCACCTCCAGGTTGTAAAGATATGTACAGAAGGTATGAAAAAGCTGCAGTCAAGCCAGACTCAGGCTGAGAGAAATAAAAGGTGCTAGATTCTTGCTCTTTTGTAGCAAGGCTCTTCAGAAGACCTGATAATGAACATCTTAAATCATTCATCTGGCTTGAAAAATCAGGCTTAAATCACATGAAAGATAGTTGCTGTTTAGGCACTAAAACAAAGGTGTTGGATTTTTTTTAGGAGCCAAAGTGAAGAATTTGATCATCACAGAGTTTGGGCTGGTGACACTTCTGAGTATCCAGCCTCCGCCTGGCCTCTTCCAGTTGAGTGGCTGCCACAGCTGGCAAGGAGATTTCGTGCTGGAAAAGAACTTTTCACAAACATTTACAACAAGAAGTTCCTTTCAATTATTTTCCTAATGAATGTTGATTCCCATTCCTGACCCCAGCAGCAGGGTTTTGGGGATGGCTTGTGGTGGGCAGCAGTGGGAACCTCCCTGGAAATCCTCTGCTGTGAAAAATACTGCGTTCTTACTTCATCCAAGATTTTGTATCTAGGTGATAAATAAAAAGTGAGGGGTTCCTATGGGGCAAAGACCAGAAAGAAACCTCCTTTAGTCTTGTCCAGGCATCCCTGTTTGGCCTGCAGACGGGCTGGGAGCAGAGCTGCTCTGTGGGGAGCCTGGTGGAGGGCTTTGCTGGGAGGGGGCGAGCGGCAGCTCATACTGCTGTACTTAACACCCGCAGCTCTGACAGTGTTAACACACACCTGGAGCTTTTTATTGCTATTATAAAATGGGAGTTTAGTTAACTTACTGTCCCGCCATGTTTAGACAGAACATACACACAGGTTTTGAGACTACAAGCCAAAACCTTAATAAAAAATATGTGCTATAATAATAACTTGCTGCCTCTGTGTTGAGACCTCATTTTTATGAGGAGGTGACCAGTATGTGACCGTCCTTTCCCTTCCTTTGTCTTTTGTAGATGAGACATTATGACTTCTCTTAGGAATGATCTTTATGGGAAACAACACAGAAATAATTTCATAAGAACTCTCACTTCTTGCAGCATCCGCTACAAGTTACAACATAAAACCACCAAACCCTTGAAGATTATGTGAGAGTTGTATTTTGATGAGCCATTAAATCAGGTAACCATTATTCAGGATATTTCAGTTAAAAAAAAAAAAAAAAAAAGTTTTAATGCTGTCTTTTTACTGCCCTGCTTACTTTGCATGATCCTGTTCTTAATCAGCTCCCTCGGTAAGAACCAGGGATAAATACCAAGCTCACATGCGCGCACAAGTTCTGAACTTTGAACGAATGCAGTATGTTAATACATATTAATCTGTTTACTTACTTAGCCCGTGTCTGGTCACAGCCAATAAATCCAAAAATCCAGGTGCTGCTGATTGTGTGGCGGGCATGTAAGCACACAGTACACAAAGGAAAACCTGGAAATTTGTCAGCTCATGGGAAGCGGGACCTTGCTTCATAACCAGGAAGGTGCACATGCTGAAGATGTGCCTTTGGAGGTGAGCTGCTCTTCACCACATGCTGACAGCTCATTTGGTTTCACAGTACAGAGCAGGATGATGCTCTCGCCTTGAGGATGAGATCCCGAATTCACTGACGTGCTGAACGCTACCCATGAGCACAGCCTTGTCCACCTAAGTCTTGAGCAAGACATCCAAATGGGCATTACTGGGGAGGGGGTGGGAGGAGGGGAGAGGATGTTGTGTTTTGTTTTTTTTTTTTACCCTTGATAGAACATTCTGGGTAAGACTCATATTTTACACGGACACAGAGTTTGCAAACTAGACACATAGATGTTAATTAGGTACTAAGGAAGCTGTTGTGCAACCTCACCGTGGAGGCACGCAGCACTGCCTTGGTATGGGTGTGTTAACGCCGAGCCCGATGTTGTAATGACTGTGTGCCTCATTTGAGGGCTTAGGGGTAACTGGCCTCCAGGGATATTGCACTTTGAGTCTGAATCGTATACTAAAATCATCTGACTGTTTGGAAAGAGAAAAAAAAAAAATCTTTGCTGTATTTTACATCACCTTGTGAACAGGATGCAAGGCTGAGAGGCAGAGACCGTCTCCATGTACCCCTTGGCTGAATCCTCCTGGCTCTCCCCATCTCATTATCTTTGGTATCATAGGCTCACCGCCAAGCATATCTGCGGCAGAGCCTTCAGGAACAAAGCCTCGACTAGATGTGACCGAAAAAGTGCTACTAGGTGGGGGCATGGGCTCCCCCAGCCCCCAAGCTCTGCTTTCCATAAGTGCCCCTGCAGGGGTGCAGGGGGTCCGGGAACTGCTCAGTGCAGGCAGATGTCAGTGCTGAGCGAGCAAAAGCTCACAGACTTGTGGAGCAACCTTGGCAGGTCGCCCTGTTTTTCTGATTTCAATGTACCTACAAAAACTTTTTTTTTTTTTAAAAAAAAAAAAAGCCCTCTTGGCCTGGAGCGAGGCTCTGGTGTAAGTAGTTCATCAAGACACACTCTCTTTAGCTCCTTAAACACACAGCTAGATCAAAATAAAGTATGAAGAGCATAAAGTAACTCACAGACACCGTTTATTAACACTGAGGCCTGCTGCAGGAAGAAAGTGACCCAGTAAATATCCTCCCCGAGCAGTAAAATAGCTGCTGTAAGGAGTTATAAGAACTTTTGCGAGCTGTAATTCCCTTAGGAAAAAAAAAAAAAAAAGAGAGAGAGAGAGAGAGAGAGGGAGAGTTTTTTACAATCTTTCATCTCTGCTTGAAAGCAGAAATAAAAAGCCTGCCCCTAAACTTCTAGGTGCTTGTGAGCAGCCTGCTAATAATGTCATCTTCTGTCTGGTCTTAAAGCAAGAGGAGAGATATGGAAGGAAAACAAACTTGCAAACAGTGCTGCCCAGCTTTATGAGTGCTGCGACTTCAAAGCCAGGAAGAAACGCTCCCCAGGCTGGCTACGCCGAGGACCAAGAGTTCAGCAGCTTTCAGGGGCCTTCATTAGAGAATATTCAGCATGAGAAATTAACTGTCTTTGATAGTACTGCAAATGGGTACCTCATACTAGCGGTTCTGCATGCCACAAAACTACTCGGGCTCATTGGAAAAGACATTATGCATGTATTTGTATTTTGCTTTTACATGCCATGTTTTAACAAAGCTTATTTTACACGAGGCTGTGATGTGTGCTAATGCCATCCCCTTTTACTAGTGACTAAGCTGGGATGGAGGGGAAGCCCAGCCAACATTTTCACAAGCAGTCTTAAGCCTGGGACACTTCCTGTGGGGTCACCGAGTGTGAGACACGTAGACGGGTCTGCTGGGGCACCCCAAGTCCCTCTGCTGAAAGGTCTGGAGGGCTCTGCTCTGTCTTGGATGTACAGACAGGGAAGGCATTACAGGATGTTATGGGCATGCAGATTTTGTAATCCAAGCCGTCTTCTCATGAAAATATTCACTCTCTATTTTGCAAGCAAGCAGGACTGTGGCAGCTTAGTCCTTTCCTTGTTTGTTTTTTTATTCTTGCAGAGCGTAAGACAAGTGGCACATGCAATACTTTTGCAACACAAGAACGATGCAGATGTGTAGGTTTCTGAGGCACCCTGATATCTTTATCAATGCTGAGCAGGAAAACCAAGGCAGAAAAAGTCCTGAGCTAAGTTCAATTAAATATATTTTTGTCTATCCCTTCTCTGTATCCATTTTTTTCCCCATGGCAACTGTCGGTCTAAGTCTAGCTGCTCAGCGTCTAAGAAAGTTTACAGCAAATGTTCTAGCCATCAGAAACGTGATCGTCCTCCAAGGGTTCAGGACAGTAACGGGAGCGCATATCAAAGCAACTAGAACGAGAACAGCCAGAATGATTTCTCCGTTTTCCGCAGAAATGGCAGTGAAATACACTAAAAAAAATGTGGCTGATTGTGTGCTCCATGCCAGCGCTGCGCTTGCAAATAATGAGTTAAACAGTGAGTTGACTGAAATAAATGTGCATTTTTTTTTTCTTCTGTGGACAACCGAGTCTCTAACAAGAACCACGTCTGTAATAAAAGTTATGATGTCTCTAGCAGGAACTGGTAGTGCAAATCAAACATACCATTAGCTTGTCAGGCTCAGCCAAGTGAAATAACAAGCAGCTGGGTAGTGCTGTACACTGAAATGGAAAACTGTTGCCCCTTAACAGAAGATTTCCTCAGAGAAAATTAAGCGTGAGGGGCAGCAACAGACCTGGTTATTCATGAGCACGGTGTCACGGGGAGGTCAGGGGAAGGACCTCACTTAAACCATCATTCTGGCTCAGGAAATGCTGCTCGACTACCGAAGTCAGAGCACAAACCCTCCCCAACACCTCGATGATCACATCAACGTGGCAGGGATGTGCCTGGCCCCTGCCACCAGGAGAAAATACAGGAGGGGGTGCAGGGGCCACCTCTGACCACAGCCTGGTCACCAGCCCCAAGCTGAGGAGGATGAGGATGAAGGGTACCCGAGAAATGGGGAAAAGGAGGTCATCTCTTGTTTCTTGAAGAATAAACCTGGAAAGTGAGACATTTCCTTACAGCAGGAGAACTGGATGAAGACTTCATTGGGCTGCATTTGTTTTCAAACAATTCGGGTATATGAGTTTTTTTGTGCTTTCAAAAATTTGGACTAGAGCGAGTTTTGTACTTTGGGCTAGCCGACTTTTTGTATTTTGGGGCTTTCAGCTAAAAGCAAGCTGTTTGTGATGTCGTGTGCTCTTTTACAAGCTTTTGGCTGATGGAGCCTGGGTGGCAGAGTGGAAAATTGTTTGGGAGGTTTGCGAAGCCCTGTGTGTGTTCTGTGGCCCAGCAGCCAGACATTGTTTATTGAGTCCTGCGAGGGATCCTGGTAATCACGGCTGATTTGCAAAAGCGTATCTGTTGCCCATGTGTATCAATTAGATTGCAGCAGTTGTGTACAAATCACAGGCTTGATATTGATCCCACAGCTCGCAGCCAGCTGAGAGCGTTTTGGTGCTTGTTTGGAGGGAAGTACCACAATTTAGCCGTAGAAGCCCATTTCCAAAATAGTTTGCTGCAGTAGTGCACCCAGTTTTCAAAGGCATGTCCGCGTTTAGCTGCTCCCTCCTGCTGAGCACCAGCCCATGACACATCCAACGACTTCCTCTGTCATAGCCTCTGCCATGAGCCTGCTTGGTTCACAAAAGCCCCACATCAACTTTTGGGCCAGCACTCTGAGCTGGAGGAGTTTGGACTTCATTTCCCAGAAGTCAGCTCTTTAAAGAGGGAATTTTAAAGGAGATAAATGTGTTTTCTGGCACGGGGTGCTGTCACTTCCCATCCTTTTCCCCATGCTGGAAAATGCCCAAGTCTGAATAAAAAATGAGAGAACTAGAACAAAACCTTTCTTTTCACAAAGCAATTCTAAACCACTTCCACGTGCCCATGGTATGCATAGGCACAGTTTTCACCCATGTCTAACCCAAATCCAAGGGAGTGTAGCAGCAGCTCTCCTGGAGGGGCGATTTCGGGGCCAGCAGATGTGCCCTCGGTGGTTGTCAGACACCCCATCAGTCAGGCTCCTGGCAGGGCAGCTCAGCTCCACACTGTGCGGGGCAGTTCTGGAGCTCCAGTTTTTCAGAATAACATCTGGAGTGTAAAAGGCACAGCGATCCTTTGCCCCAGCTCTAATAGTTAGAATTGGTTAGAAAAATGCTAAAAGAATATTGTAAAAGAAAATCCCCAAATACTTTTCTCTGCAAGTCTTTCCACTTTCTCATGTAATAATACAGCTGTGTTAATTTTTTCATTCAGTGACAAGGGAGGAAAACTCCCTCTTCTCTTCATCCTTCTCCGCCTTAGGAAAAAGAGAAAAAAGGGAGGGAGGAAGAAAAGAGGGATGATAATGTCTTGAAATATTTTTTTTTTCTTGGAAAGTTTAAACATTTTGGAAAGAACTTTTCCACATTTATTTTTGTTTTTGAAAGATCCTTTTATTTTTTTAAGAAAAACACTTTAATCTCTAAATATTGGCTAACTTTATAAACAAAATTCTTTCTCCATTTTATTAAGGGAAGTAAACAAGGCACGAGTGATGGCTGAAGCAACAATTTCCAAGATGATTGACACATAGGAACTCTTATCTTTTCAACTATAAACTCTGGTTGGTTTTCAAACCCCCTGCCTCACTTCCTCCTTTCCTCTTTCAAAAAAATATTGCCTTTCAGTTTGTTTTAATGGTGTTTATGTAATGTCATAAATATTCTTGTTTAGAACTGTAATTATTCCCTGTGATTAATTCTGCTCATTCTGGGAGGTTGTGCAAGTTTTTCACTGGAGGGTATGTCTTTTATGTTTATATGTTACTCCATGTAAAATGCAATTTGTCCATTACTAAAGCTGGGTCTGCGAAGGCAGGGTTAATATTTTTCCTTTCTCCTGTGGCAATGTTTGGAAGCATTTTTGTGAAGTGTTTAGTATCATTCCTCTTCGGGTTGGGATTAAGGTAATTGACAGGGCTCTGGGCCAAGGGTCTCTTAGCTGTCCAACCTCGGCTGTATGGGGTGGAAACATGCCACATCCAAAGTCACTTCCTTTCTCTTTCTTTATACCCCGTTAGGCTGCCTGTGTTTTCGATTTCAGAGGAATTCCTATAAATACATTGACTGTAGCTGCTAATTGTGGGTAAGGCATCTACTATGTGGAGGCAGTGGAAGTTTTCCCAAAATAAGGGACTTAGCCCTCTGCATTCCCTGAAATGTATTTGCAGGACGTGGAGATAATGATCAGAGTTTTTGTGACAACCATTCTGTGTTATGTGAGGGCAAACACACGAAATCAGACCTTAATGAGCATGCTGAGCCCCGTTCAACACTGCGGCAGTGACTGACAGTACATAAAGGCCAGATGCTTGCACATGGTGCCCAGCACGTTCACCTTTTGTGTTGGTCCTCAAGCACACATTTAAAAGAAGACAGATAGCAAGACTTTAATGCCCCAGAACAAAGGAAAGGAATTTGGAGGAACTGGGAAAGAGTTATACTTTAAGAAATGTATAGAATATATACTCAAAATAGACAGTTTGTCTGCTTCAGAGTATTTCAGACACTTTTCCATAATATCATTTTTTTCCTAATGTTTTAGCAGCTTGAAAAGCATAATCTGGAAATGTTTGGCTGTAATCCTCTTAGACAATTTTTGCAAGCAATCATTTTAATGCCCAGAATAATTGAATTTGCTTGTTCAGCATAAAATGAATGCTAGGTAGTGTTTGGGGAACCTGTGGACTTCAATTTTGTTCATCTTTTGTGTTCAGAAGCCCTTTGCCAGCCATCCCCAGCACTGGATGGAGACGGACTTGCAGCAGGGGATCAGATACCTGCATCTAAAAAAGAAAAGAATGAAAAAGTGACCAGCAATGCAGTTAAAATAAAACAAGTGGGAAACTCTTGAGAGACCTGGGTGGAAAATCCCAGGCGGGTGTCCCACACAGCCTTTCCCAGGCCCCCTGGCACAGGTTGGGGTGCATTAGGTCATGTTTGTTGAAGGCACTTGTTTTCTGTCTTCTGATCCAGCCAGTGATGGGACACTGGCAGGACAAAACGTGTCCTAAGTGACCACTGCTGGAGCCAGCCCCATTCATGGATTAGGGCTGCCATGGAAACTCGGTTTGCAGAGCTCCCCACAGCAAACAAGGAATGAATAGCCAGGTCAGCACCTGAGATTAGAGGGGAGGGAAGGAAGAGTTGAGCAACTGTTTGCTGAACTTGTTTAGGAGCTTTCCTGGAATATTCCAATTTTCCAAATATTGGAATGAAGAGTTTTTAGTTAAAGCCAGGACGAGGATTCCCCATATTTGAGAAAAGGGTTGTGTCCTTTTGATGCGTTCAATGAAGGACAGCAGCAGAGCTAAGTATTGATTTAATTTCAGAATAACCTTAAAGGACCTAAAAGAGGTTTAATGATCAGCTGTATGCTGAAAATGAATCCCAGAAGGCTTATCATTTAAAGTAATGATTTACATGATGTGTTATCAGCCATTAGGTTAGGAGTCTGATTTTGAGCATCGTGAGACAAATTCACATCCAGATTTTGATTGTAGGGCTCTATTGGCTAGCTAATCCTAGATGTGTTAAAAGCATGATTAATCTGGAAAACAGAACTTGCAATGCCAAAGTATGAACCTTCAGTAAAGTGTATCTTAACAAACATCTCTGCTTGTTTTTTTTCTTTCTTTTTTTCTTTTTTGTTCTTTTTTCCCCCACGTATCTAAAATGATGTATTTTTTAACTCTAGGCCCCATGGCCGGAGGATAACCTGTGATTTGGGAGACCTAGATCTGCATCCCACTCTCTAACAGTCTTGTTTATGACCCAGAGAAGTTCCTCTGGAGAGATGTAGGTGTGCTCTCCATAGCCAGGCGGTGTCTGGCCTGAGGTCTACCCGTGTTTTGTGAAACACTCATCCAGGAGCCAGCTCTGCTCTGAAGTCCAGTGCAAGTGCACTGCAACAGCCCGTAGCCACAACAGAGGTACTCAACAGAGCAATCCATGGTCCATATAGCGAAACTTCTTCCCAGACCTGAGCTATGGCTCTGCTTGTGCAAGGCTGGGTTAGATGCCTCCACACTGCTGCACAGATATGCACACCAATGGAAAAGGAGTGTCTTGAAGTGAGGAGTGCCATTTGTCACCTTGAACTTCAGACCTGGAGGGAACAGGGATGTCTAATGTGGCTTTGTTAATTTCTTGCTTGAACTGTTGCTCTTAGGTGCAGCTGTGAATGGCAGACTCAGTCTGGTTGGAAGAAAAATCTAGTATGTGAAAGTCTTGGAGATACCTGCAGTGCTCTAATAGGCATATTTTCCTAGTCTGAGGCTGATACCCTGCATGTTATTACTTGACTACATGTTTTTCAGCTAGCTGGGTACCCATTTCGGGGGAACTTTCATTTAAAACTTATGTCCATAGCAAGGGAAATGTCAGAAAACACATTATTAAACTCAAAATTGAACCCATGGATTCTTCCCAGACAGTAAAACATTTTCTTTCTCAATGGAAGAGACTGTGGTTTGACATTCTTTGTTCTTCATAAATCCAAGTTAACCAGTTCTTTTTTATCAGAGAGTTATTCCCCTTTGCTATGATGCAGTAGCTTAATATTTTGTTGAAGTATCTTGCCAAGGTTGGCAATTTGGTCATGCCCCAGATTTTCCATTTCTGCATAAGATATCTTGTCAACCTTTCTCTAGTGCCCAGGGGCCTTATAAACCCGCATGAGTTTCTAATGGCTCAGCAGTTGTCCTGGTTAAGCTGAAAACTGAATTTCCTCATTCCTTCCTTGTGTTGATTGTATGCAGAGAAGTTTGAGGGTTTAAGACTGCTGAATACAAAAACAGAGGTAGGGGAGAAGTGCTGGAAATCGAGCTAAGTCAATGGCAAAACTTTCACAGTTTTTATTGGAAGAGGGACCTGGATCTATGGACATAAATCTGTAGAGGGAAAGACTGGGTTATGTAAAACTAGAAACTAGCAGTAAACATAAGAAGTCAACCAACTCATACAATGCATTCTAAATGATCTGTTTGCAGCAGAATATTGCAGAAACATAAAGAAGGGAAAAATTGAAACCGAGTCCCCTGATGTTACTGTTGGGGTTGTGGGTGCAAATGCAGGTTTGCAAGTTCTGGTTGGGTGCATGCGCCTCTGCAGAGCTGCCACAGGATCCCACAGAGCACAAGCACATGTGAACTTCAGCCACCCTCGTTGCTCTGGTTCCCCTGGGAGAAGTGACCTGAACATTTGTTTTCTTTTGTTCAGATCCAGAGGGAACATTTCTCTCACAGCCTGTGGCTCAGTATGTAAAAGCCCACATGCATCCACATCTGGCTCGCTCTGGCTGGGACACCTCATATCTGCCTTTTCTGCCTATAGAAATGTTAATAGTTTCTTGCTAAATACACTAAAGAGGTTCCTTAGATCCTCATTTACATATGTTTTACATTATCCATGTTTTTGCTTTTCATGGTTTATTCTTCCCTCCCACAACTTGCCACTATCCCCTTCGTTAACCCGCCTAATTGAAAGCTGACATTTTCTGATTTATTGTTCCAAGACCTCTTAAAGTCACTAGTCAGAAGAACAGCTGTAGCTCTGTATGGCTAAAAGAAGACATTTAATAGAAAATTTTGTCCTTCTTGTGCTTAAAAGTATTTTTTCCTCTTCCCTCAGTAAGAGATGAAAAGATAACCCTGCAAAGAAAAAGCCTCCATTAAATCAGCCACGGGAGAGCAGGCAGGCTACGTTTTTCATTTGAATTTATTTTGGTTTGTGCTTGAATATATCTTGTTAATGCATGCTGGAAAAAAAAAAGAGTGGGGAGCTTCTAAAAAAAGGCAATCACATCCTCTCAGCTTGGTCTGCAAGTTACCGTTTGGTGGGAACTGGTTTGGATTCCCTCAGATTTTGCTTCCACAGGCAGTGTTTTATCTGCCTTTTAGCCTCTGACCCAGAGGTGCGACCTCACCACTTCTATCTCTTTTGGAGCAAGCCTGGGCCATGTCAAAGAGCCCCAAGAGGCTGATGGTGAGCACGGAGCCTGAAGGGATGCTCCTGGTAGCAAAGAGACCGGGGCCAGGTGGTGGTTGTTGGTGGGGTGCTGTGGTCCCATGGCAGTGGTGGTCTGAGGGCAGGTGAGCAAGGGGTGGGTTTGACAAGGGGCCAAACCCACCTCTGTCTCTCATCCCGTCAGTGATAAATAATGCTGTGATCAGGTTCAAGGGGGATGCTTTCTGAGCTCTTTCTCTTTGAAGTAGATTTAAACAGTGTAAAATGACTTGCAAAACAATATTCAGATGTTTCTACTCGACTGCATGTTTTTTAAGCCTACTTTCTTTCCATAAAATAAGTCTTCTCTATGCCCTTGAATGCAAGATTTTTGAACTTTAAAAATGTATGTTTGGCTCTTTTATTTTACAGGTCTACAACTTGTGGATTTGTGGATGCCTTATAGCAACAATGTCAGCAACAGCATCTACCAAACTGCTCAGAGGGAAGAGAGAAAATAAACACAAGGAAAACATACCTGTAGTACAGAGCTGCCATGGAGGTCTCTAACTGGATCCATCCTCATGCTGGAGCAGAAAGTGAAGCCAAAAAGTAGCATGATCAAGTTGGCCCTGCTGCCTGCTGAGATGGGTCCTGCTCAAGCACTCCCAAACTGTGGGACAAGGAACAACTTCATGCTGCTGAGTTTCCTGACATCATTGAGAAGAGGGTAAAGGAAAAGTCAAATAAAAGCTCCATGCTGTGGAGCTCCTTCAGTTTTGGAAAAGAAAGTGCAGCAGAGAATCAGGGAGCTAGGGAAAATGCACAAGGTGGTTTTTGTGCTTTGGATTCAGAGCCCCACAGTCTGTCTGCACGGTTCCCCTGGTCTCTAGTTCACATGAATTTGGACCAGAGGTCATTTTTTTTTAAAAAAAGGGAGAGGGAGGTGGGCAGAAAACCCCTTTACAAGAAAAGGTCATGCATCATGGGGAAGTCTTTACAGAATACACTGTGGGGAAATGAAGTGGGGCAGCAGGTCCCCACTGCAGGGGAGTGTGGGGAGGTGAAGCATTCTGTTGGGAAAGCTTTCATTTATTTATTTATTTTTGTTAAAATAAATTCCCACATACATTTTTATATTATATTTTATTTTATTTTATTTTATTTTATTTTATTTTATTTTATTTTATTTTATTTTATTTTATTTATTTTTTTGTGGAGAGGAAGCATTTCTCACAGAAATTCCCTGCAGCCAAAGAGCAAAGATTCTCTATAGAAACTTTTCAAATTTTACATAGAAACATTTCCATCCACCTTATCCCAGAGGTAACAGCTCTGACCCTCAGGTGGTCTCTGGAGTGGGCTGAGGATCAGGCATGCAGTTCTTATAGATGGATGGAGATAGCTACAAAATGGAACACAGCACATGTTCAGTACCTTCTAAGAGACATGGGATAGCAAATTTGAGAGTCACACAGCACAAATGATGATTTCCTACAATTATGAACTTTTTTTTTTTCCCTCAAAGGTTAAAAAATAAATAAATATTGAAACTCATGGGCAGAGATTTCATTCAGTTCACATTGATGCTCTCCTTTAGGCTATAGGCAGACCTTGGCTTTAAAAAAACAACTGCACTATTGTAAGGAGTTTGCCTTGCATGAAAAGTAAGTAGCCTTTCAATGGTCAGAATTTGCTGTGGTAGCTGGTCATAAATCATCATAAAGAACAACATCAAACAAAAAAAGATTCATATTTTGCCACTATGGTGGGTCTCAAAACTTTCAGGTTGCTGATGTTAAATGGTATCAGCTATTTCCTGAAAGAAAAAAGTCTTCTTGACCTCTCATGGAAGCTGCTTTCCAGGACTGGAACCAGTTGTGATACACAGTATCTCCTTCTAGCTCTTGTATCTCCCTTGCCTGTGGCTTTCTGCTGCTACCACATCACAGTAACTTCTAGTAAAGTCTTTAGTGCCATGTCCTTGGGGTAGTATTTGAAGCCAGATATTTTCTAGCTGTACGTACCTATCTTTATGAGGGGCTTACCCAAAAGATCCTCCTCCTTCCCTACAAGGTAGTGTATTAAAAGTAACCAGCCACTGAAAACTAGAGCCCTCCATGCATCAGACAAAAGTGAGGAAGGACACCCCAGTAGTTTGGATCCGGAGGAGCCTAGGTACAGCTCCCAGGTGTGCCACATAACTTCTCTGCAAGTAACTACTCTGTTTTGCACCCCACACATGAAATGGAGATTAAAAATGGTCAGGAAGAAAGTCTGATCTTAAATCTGGCCTCCAGAATTACAGTGTCACTAACCAGTCATTATTTGCTTGCCCTCTGAATTTGAGCTTGTAGGATTTGAGAACTTTGGGTGACTTTTTTTTTTTTTTTTTTTTTTTTTCCTAAAGCTACTTATCTAAAAGATCTAAGGCAACAGGTTTTTTGGCAAAACAGGATTGCACAATGAATTTCCCAAAGTTGTCAATATATTAGAACAGTCTTATGGGATGTCTCTGTCCATCTTCAGGCTTTAAGCTTGATGCATTGTACCTGGCAGTGGTTTAAGCTGGGGTTTTGATCTGGGGGGCATTTTTATATGAGGAAAGACAGAAAATAGATTGCATTATACACACATTCTCCAGGATATTATAGTTCATTTGGGCATATACATGTTACCTGGCACAAAACATCACCAGCTTCAGCTAATGCCCGCTGCTTCTTCATCAATAGACTTTGCCAGGATCACTTTCTCTGGTCGATTTACCTGTAGCAGCTCACTTTTCCTATTGCAGATTTGCATGCAGACTTCTACCTGGTCCTGCAGCACTCCAGGACTGTCTCCAAAATCTCAGACCTTTGGTAGTGCTTCAGTCACAGCCATTCTTCTGAATTTCTGAATAGTCTTTGGTGTGTAATTTACTTTCCCTTGGCTTCTCCTTTGTTGGTGGCAAGTGTTCCTCTGTCTCCAGTACCTGTCTAAAAAGAGTGATTTAATCTTTTAAATCTCTAACTCTGTGTAGGACTGTGTGCCCAGTCTCTGCTGGCATGAAACTCCCCTCTGAATGGAATACCAACACAAGCTGACACAATGCTGTTTTCTAGGGAAGAATTTAAGCTGTCCTTTGCCTCTGAGATCAGTTCAGTTGCTTCTAAGATCTCTCTAAGCAGCTCAGAAACTTCTCGAAATTGCTAATAAATGTTTTTCTCACTTGTACTGCCCAGGCAACCTGTAGAAGCAGAGTGTGAAAGTTTTGCATCCTAAAGCAAGGGAAGGGAGCATTACATCCACAGGGAATTTTCTCCTATGATGAGAATACAGTGAGTTGCAGACATGATGTCCAGCATCCTCTTACAGCTCCTCTTTCCATATTCAGTACACAACTGGCATTTACTAAACACTTCTGCAAGGTGCAGATGTAAAAGACGCAGCAATAATTTTATCTTATTGAAGTGAATCACAGCTAAGTATTTGGGAGTTATTTATTATCACTAAAACTCAATGTGGATGTCCATCAGCAAGTCATTTTAAGCTATTGTTAAAGGTTAGATTGGAATAATGAATAACAAAAGATGGTTCTTTTAAAATATACTCCCATGGAGGTTTGATTTTATTACCATTTTGTGTGTGAAAAGAAATGATGAATTTCTTACAGCAGAGAGGCTCTTCAAACCCATGCTCGTTCCAGCTTTGTTATAGACAAATATCCTAACATCACATGCATTTTTGCAATCCCTCTTGCAGGCATTTAATTGCAGGATGATTCAGGGCACTTTAACCAGCCAAATTTCCCTATACAGTCAAAGAAGAGCGGTCTCTCCAAGGGTGTTTCAAAGCATAGCTATTGGCTGCCCAGTGGTAGACAGTATGACTGTCTCCTTCCCAAATAATTCAGACTCTCTCTCTCACACACACACGAAATCATGAATCAGTCTGAAAAACTGCAGGACTTCTTAAAAATAGAAAGGGTAATTTTGTTTGCTTTTGTAAGTGCACTTGTGTGATGTTTCCATGCTGCTCCTCACATTTATTCCTGGTTGTGCTCTGTGTGGACTTCTGGTTCCTGACTGAGGCTCTGGGCCTTGCACTGTTAGAAAGAGTAATAAATAAAGCAAGAAAGACTCAGAAAGCAGCTGGTGGAGAGGCCTTCCTGCTGTCCTGCAGGCCCATCACCTGGCAGCCTGGAAACATGCCAGCAGGGCTGGTGAGGAAGCCTTGGGCCTGCATAACCAGCAGATGAAGGCCTCCAGTTTGGAGTGGGGCCATGCCCACAAAGTTGATACGAAACAGGATTTTTTTTTTTCATGGAGTGGAAGAGAACCTTATTCCTTTCCAGCTTTGAAGGGATCCTTTAGGGTTTTGGGCAGAGATGAGGTTAAGATCCAAGTATCTGGTGCTTGCAGAGAGTAGTGCCCAATTTGGTTTTAAGCTCCTGGTAATTACAGATTTTCAGCTGCAGATAGCACACCGTTTCCTTGTTCTTCCTCAAGGCAGATTTCTGTGCAGTTATGCCAACCACTGCTTTAGGATTGCAGATTGATTTTCAGATCCTACTCTCAGGAATCTGGAGCCACAGCTCTGGAAGTGCAAGTTTGCGATGTTGCCTGCTTTAAGCCATATCTTATCTTCTCTTTATGATACTCGGTGTGGTGATTAGCAAGAGAACTGCATCCTCCTGGGATAAACAATGATTTCAGTCCAACAAAGAAAAAAAAAATGTGAAAAAGTGGTTCTGGAAGCATTCACTCTATGCCTGCATGTAAAAGGTGGCAAGAGGCACATGAAAATTTTCATTAGCATGTGGGAGAGACACAAAGGTTTGGGTTATATGGACCTATTATTATTTCAGATTACATAAGGCTAAAGAGAAATCCCTTATGAGACTTTTAGGATGTAGTCATCTATTCCCTCCTCACGTTACAAGCCTCACTGTCTCTTTCTCTGATGTGAGTAGATCTGTAACCTGGCTTCTGTAATTCACATCAAACCTCCTTGTAATATTGTTCATTCTAATAATGCCACTGATAACAGTAAAAACAGCCTGTTCCCTAGGATACCATGTAATAAATGTTTTACATAGCATCTTCCACATAAAGTATCCTGAGGAATATTTGACAGTGATAAGTGGAGTAGACAGGAAAAAAATGGGGTAACATAACTTTCATATGGGCAGAGGGAGAAAGATTTGTGGATTATAGAAAGGTTGCATGTAAACTGAGTGACAACAAGAGAATGAGTTGTGGCAGAAGTCAGCAATGTGTAATGAGAAATAGTTCTTTGCTACTTAAGGGGGGAAATGGAGAATGTATTTTGAGATTCAGGTTCAGAAAGATGATAAATGAAGAAACAAAGGAAGTAGTGAAAGAACAGATCAGGGAACAGACATGGGGCATAAGGTCTGGAAAAAAAAATAAAATAAATAAAATGCCAGAATGCCAGAGTCCAGGGACTCAGAAGATAAGGTTAGCTCAAGATTATTGGAAAATAAGAGGATTTTGGCATCAGAGAGGAAGTCATAGAACAGGAACAAAATGTCCTGCTTCTATGAGGGTAAAACCCCCAACCTAATGCCTATTCTGCCATGGCTTTTGTGAAAATCGTTTATCTTAATCCTTGGTATATGGTTATCTGAGAAAACACTCCAGTGAGAACTGAAATGCTGAACAAGCCTCTGCCCCAGGAGGGATGCAGTCGCCCCAGTGCTGCAGACCCTGTGCCCTGCCCTTGTTGCACCTGAAGTGTTTGATGCCAGCAAACCCCAGCTGAAAATGGATCCTGCTTCTCAGGAGAGGAAAAAAGCCTCTGTCGAGAGACTCTCTTCATCTCATAGTGAAGTTAATTTATAGTTTCTTTTTGTCTCATTTAGTTCCTGAAAGTATTCAGGTGACCTCCTCCTCTAAACATTGTGCATTTCCATTTTCATTCTAGCATCCCCTTGTCAAAGCCAGAATCGAGCTTTCAGGGGAAATCTGAGAAACAAGCAAAAGGGATAATGGAGGCTTCTGAAGCAGTGATGGTGATAGCCCAAGTGGCTTCTGTTCATTTGAGGCCTCACTATTGAGAATTTTTCTCACCTTCACATAAAAGGCCAGTATCCATTACAGCCACATATGTCTGCCCTACAGATTGACCCTGTGATTAGGTGAATTTGTGTACCTGAGCTGGGCGGTGCTTGGGAGCCCAGACACAGACAAGATGTTCTTATTCATTCCCGTCCTGCCCAGCTGCTTGCATTGCTACTATAACCCATCCCCTGAAGATTTAGCCCTGAAGACCTCATCCCATGTGCCTACTGCCAGCTGTAATGTTGGTTGTAAGCCTCACTGTGGTTACAGTGGGGCTGCCTGCAGGCATGCTCTGTTTGCTGGTTGGCCCCGCTTTAAAACAAAAATGCAGCCATAGGAACAGAGACTACAGTAAATATTTTGAAGGATGCTTTCTATGGATAAACACTGCATGTGCAGCAGGAAATGGAAATATGGTATTTCCATGTCCCTTCTGAATTGTTTTGTACTTTCTGGTTTTGCTGGAGGGATGGGAAAAAAGCAGGGGCTAATTGCGCTCTCTAGCTGAAGGCATGGTTGTTTCTGGTGCAAAACTGTGGAATGGGATAAATTCTGTTGTCAGGTTGTCATACTACTTGAAACATAATGCATCAATATATTCTGAATCAATATGGAGAAGCAGGCTGAAACTGTGGTGGCAAAGCACACTGTTGGGATCATCTTAGAGAAAGTAAATTTGACTGGAAAGATGCTGAAGAATCTCACAGTGCTGAGTGACTGGGTGACAAAAATGTAGTTGAATTTTTTATTCCTGACAAGAGAAAAGAAATGCACAAGAGCCTGGGGTGTATAAACAGTTGTATATAAACTAAATAGTGAGTGTAGCATAGCCAACAGATTGAGAAATCTTCTCAATAAGTAAAGGCTTCCCCTTATTACTTATTAGATCACCCCAGGACTATTGAATCCAGTTTTGGCACTCAGCATAAGAAAGAGATTGCTAATTTTAAGTGAGCCTTTTGGAGGGCTACCATGATAGTGGAGGCTGGAGCGCTTGGAGGTCAGGGCTGGAGGTCAGGGCCTTCCAGCCTGGATTTGGGAGTCTTCCAAGGTCTTGTAGCTTTGAGCAGAAGGTTGGATTTGATGTTCTCTCAGGTGCTGAGCAGAAGGTTGGTTGGATGACCTCCCCAAATCCCTTCCAACATGAGCTCTTCCATCATTCTGTAATCCTTAGGAAGTTTCAATCCGGTAAAAATTGTTTTATCTAAACATAAACATAATGTATGGGAGCAATCAGAAAAAGTAAATAGGATATTATGAATTATTAGGAAGGGAGCAGAGAGAAACAGGCATTATCAGCATCAAATAGGATAAATACAAGGTGTGTCTGAATCACGAACATCATGTGTGAACCTGCTGTCCCACTGATTAAAAAGAAAATGTAGGCGGAAGGGAAATGAGAGTAATTAAAAGCTTGAAAAAGAGACACTAATTCAGCTAGGACTGTTCATTTTGGAAAGAAGATAATGGAGGAGGTATAATGTAGTTAATAACATCATGATTATCTTTAGAACATGGAGGGGTAACCAGGTGGCACATTCAAAACCTGTGAAGCAAACTATAGCTAAGTTGTGGAGCTTATTTATTGTCACACGTTCTAGCTGGGACAGCTTGAGCTATGACTCGATAGGAGAAAAGGGCTGGGCTTTATACATGACATATTATCAGTACTTCCAGGCACGGTGTGCAGGAAATGAAGGAAATTTAAATAAGAATACATTATGGAAATGCTACTGTTCAAACGGACCATACTGCTGTTCAGAAGGATATGGATGATGCATGTATTTAGCAGTTTACAGGTTTATTAAAGAATTTTTTATTTGCATTTTGGAAGAAGGAGATCAGACCCAGCCCTGAAATTTAACTGATTTTTTTTTTTTTCCCCCCCCCGAAGTGCAGTTCCACCTTCATTTTTTCATGTATTTACCCATGGTACAGTTCACATACCAATTATGATTTGTTAAAAGTTTTATTAAAATATCTGATGTATATCTGATAACAGCCATATCTGATAACAGCCATAAGGGAAGCAAAACTGATCTACAAGGGTTGCATAAAAACCTTAGGACTCTGATCGACTTGGTTACTCTTATATGAAGAATATTCACAGTTTCTTTGAGGACTAGGTTTAGATGAGTTTAGAAAATATGAATGCCCTATTATTCACACGTTCCTATTTCTGAAGTCTGGATTGAATTCATCCCTCTTTGGTGTTATGCCCAACATCAAAATCTGTCAATCTGAAGGTGGATTCTGCTTCCTAACTCAGCACTGGGAAACTTGCATTAAAGAAAAAAAAAAAAGCATTACAACTAGACCTTTAATTTTATTGTGCATCTTAAAAGTTCCTCTTCCAGCTTCGAATAAGTTCAGTCTCAGATAGAGCTGATCTTCTCATTATTACTGGAAACTTTGAAGCTGTTTATCCCCAGACAGAGAGCTGAAGGTAGCGAGCCTGTAAAATTTTCCACAGAGCACAGGAATACAGGGAGAAAAGAATTTAGAAAGGAGACACGGGCCCTTTCTCACGAACTTGAAATTCTGGCAAGCAGCTCCTTGGGGCTGTAATTGAAAATCAATCTGATATATAATTAAATTCTAGTCATCACATATGCACCACCTCGTCTCTCCAGCTCTTAGCAAGGCAGCAGAGCACGGCGCTATCGATCAGCGGAGGGCTCCTGCGCCATCAGCAGCACTCAGCGGCTGGTCCCGGGCTGCCCGGCCGCCCCCGTGCTCCACTGCAGGCAGCCCCCAGACAGCAGGACAAACAGCTGACTCCAGCCGAGGTGTCCGATATTCCCTAATCATTTAAGTGCATCGCCCAGCCAGCCCGGGCTAGTCCCGCAGTCTCCATGCTGCCATCAGTCTTTCCAATAAACGAGCCTTGAGCAGGCTCCAGAGGGAAGAGGCAAGAAGGCTGATCAATTCTTTCCAATATTAGGTTTTCATTTTAACTTCTCCCCCTCAGCTGCTGCTCCGTGAGGTGCTCTGTAATTATATTCGTCAAGGTCTGTCAACGTAAATTGACAGCCCTGGTTTAAGGGCATAGCTCTAGTTTCTTTACTCAGTCAGAGACGGAGACCTAGCATTGATTATTTCTTTGAAGAAGAGGAACTAGACAGATTTCTTTCTTTCAAATTATTTAGTGTTTTTAAAGCCAAGTCATGCAATCTATATATGGACCTTGCTGCTCTCCCTTTATTCCTGACAAAGAGAAAAATTATCTTGTCTGCTGCTCTAGACAGTTTTGATATTAGCATTAATATTAACCGACTTGTGCTCCTCTTCGGTGCTACATTATTAATTTGTTTAGGTATTTACAATGCCCTCATTACTGTATGAATCGAACCCTGCCAAAGTACGCCTGCTCACACGCTGCCGACGCAGAAAACCTTGTAACTTAGAAGTAAAATAGCTCTGGTAAATAGCACCCCTATATGGACCTGGAACATTATATCTAAATGGAAAACTAATCACCTCTAATGAAACTAATGGAATTCTTCAAAAAATGGCACTTAGGAGCTGGGCAAGGGAGCTGATGGACATTAATTTGTCTGACTTTCCAAAAAAGCCATTGGAAATGTCCCCTAAAAAGATCCTATGAAGGCAGGGAAGAGGTGGGGAGAGGAAGTACCCCGAGTCCAGCAGTGGGAAGGGCCGGCTGGTAGCAGCCCTAGGAGCTGGCTGGGGGCACGGGCTGCAGGCACTTGCCTCTTAAATGCCTCCCAGATCTAATTATAGGGCTGCTTTTCGTGCTTATAACTTACACTGTTCACGCAGAAGTTTTCCCTGCTGGTGCCTGCCTTGAGTTGGCTCGTTGTCTCTGGAAGAATCATCTCATTACAACCAACCTAGTTCACTTTGCAAGAAGGTCTTGGAAAAAAAAAAAAAAAAAAAAAAAAAAAAAAAAAAAAAAAAAAGTGCTCCTTTGCTACTTGAAGAACAAGCAAGCAAACTCCAAAACAGGGACTTTTTATCCAAGGCTCCAGTGCCCCCATACTGTGTCTGCCTTGTGCAGGACAGCTGTGGTGCTGTGGTACCCAGCCATCCCAGACCCCTGCACCTCTTTGTGCCTGCACTGTGCCTTGGGCTGCCCTGAGTACAGCATCCCACTGCCAAAACTGTGCTGGCAAGCCCCCAGAGCAGGAAAGAAATTCAGTGCAATGGGGATTCAACCTAGTAAGCTGTAATTCAGTGGTGGAACAAACCTATCCTGGTGGTGAGCGTAACCCTGCAAGCAGGACAGACCACAAGGGCTGTCCTGGTGGCTGAGTTTGGAGAGAAGATGAGACCTTGTACATGTCCCAGAGACAATGAAAGAATTCAGCAAAGGACAGCAACGACACAGAGCAATTATTTTATTTGGGTGTTCTCCCTCTGCCGTGCATATGGCTGTGTCCTGGTTTCAGTTAGCACAGAATTAATTTTCTTCCTAGTAGCTGGTGGAATGCTGTGTTTTGGCTTAGGATGAGAAGAGTGCTGATAACACCCCGATGCTTTAATTGTTGCAGAGCAGTGCTTATACTAAGCCAAGGACATCTCAGCCTTTTGCTCTGTCCTGCCAACGGGCAGGCTGGGGGTGCAGTAAGAGCTGGGAGGGGACAGACCCCGGACAGGTGACCCAAACTAGCCAAAGGGGTATTCCATACCATCTGACGTCATGCTAAACAATATATAGGGGTGGCTAGCCGGGGGAAGGGGGCCGGACTGCTCGGGGTTAGGCTGGGCATCGGTCAGCGAGTGGTGAGCAATTGCATTGTGCATCACTTGTTTGTACATATTATTATTATTTCCCTATTATCACCATATTATTATTATTGTTATTATTGTTATTATTATTTTGTTATTATTATTTTCCTGTCTTATTAAACTGTCTTTATCTCAACTCACGGGCTTCACTTTCCATTTCTCTCCCCCGTCCCAGAGAGGGAGGGGGGAGGGTGAGCGAACGGCTGCGTGGTGTTTAGCTGCCGGCCGGGTTAAACCATGACAGTCTGCTACACTGTGTCCTTGGACCGCAGCCAGACCTGGACTCTTCCAGGACATTGGTCCCATGTGGGTGGTTTTGCTAATCCTCTGCCTTCAGAGGAGGGATGGGGGCTGCCCCCTCCTCCTGCATTTTTGCTGCTGTCCCCGTAATCATTTTCGTTCCCCTGTTTTCTTTTTCTGAGTTGCACCATCCCCTTCTCATGGGCAGCTCCGTGTTTTTTGGGGGATGGAAAACCCTGCCTCTAAAGGGACTGGTTAGGGACAAGCTAAGGTGGCTAGGTAGAGGGAGAAGAGGAAGAAAATCAAGGATGGGGACAGGACAGGAGACCCAGATGGGAGATGCTAGGACTGCAAATCCAGCAGACTGATGCTGTGATGGGGTCCTGGGAAACAACAGGGCTATGGCCAGCAAGCACTCAAGGACAGTGCTAGGGATTAGACTGCCTGGAGCACAAAGGGTCAGGCCCTGGCTCAAGTGGGCTTCAGCACATTTTCCTCAAGAAACAAAACAAATATTGCTCAGTCTCATCATCATTTGCCTGACATCCTCATGCAAAAAACAGCATGCCCTGCCATTTCCCTCCTCTGTGTTAGGGATCACGGTGTGCAACTGCTCCTTCATTTTCTCTGGCAGCTGAAACCCAAGTACTGAATCCAGCTGCCATGGGGGACTGCAGCAATGCCACCGGGATGCTGCCCAGTGGTTGTGTTTTATTACTTTTTACAGATGGTCCCTGCCAAAAAAAAATCAGTGTAAGAAGCACAGAGTAAGAATGTTACCTGTGGTATTAAATTAAATGCTTAGGATGCATAATTCCTTCTTTACAATGTGTTTTCAGGATGTGGAATAGTTCTCTAGCTTATGCTGAGGTCAATGAATGGTTTCTGGCAAGAAAAATAAGTAAAAGGAAAACGAGCTATTTCATTTTGCCATGTTAAGTATGAACCTGGAGAGGAAGGTGGTGACTTCCTATACTTCCCTACTTAAATGCAAATCATATGTAAGTACAAGAAGTTTTGATTTGGGTTGAAAGAAATGACCTCCTGGAGGGGAACAACCCCATTTCCCAGCTGGGAAGTGAAGGCACAGGGGCTCTGCTAAGAGTCTGGTGGCTGAGTTTGGAGTACATACCTGAGGTGCCAGGACCTTGATTTTCAGAGCCTTTACCATCAGACCGTAGTGTGTGTGTGCAAAGCACAGTCTGCATTGACTTGGTTTCTGACTGACAGCTCGGAGGCTTCAGCAAATCAGATCCTCAGTCACATTGGGCAACCAGGAAAAAGGAACAACCCCCAGCTCCTCTTCAACATGCACGATTGCTCTGAGAGCTTTGGGCTTCATCTCATTGCTAGGGCATTAAAAAATATATAAAAATAATCACATTCATATTTCTGAACAAAGGATAAGGAACCTGAGGGCCCAGTTCACTACACAGTGAGGAACCCGATGGGCAGCTGGAAAGAAAAGCCCTTCCTTTTTCTCTCATTAAAACAATGAATTACACTTGGGTTTGTGTATGCTGCCTTGAAAGAAATGCACAGAGAAATAAGAATTCTTGTTTTGAACTGTCCCAGCAAATTCAGGTCCCCAGTTACAAATTAAAAATTAGCCCAGCGGTGATGAAAATACAAAATAAATAAATAAATAAAAATTGTAAAATTGTTTTCCTCTAGAAGGAGTAGTAGAGTATATGCAAATGCTCTTAAACATCTTGTAAGGTTATTCTTATATTCTTATATGGTTACTAGAAAGAGGTCTTTCCCTTTTTATATAGAGGAATAAGAATTTATATCACTGCTTTGAGCTGGCTACAGCTGCTGCTTAACAAGCTTGGACAGGACTCTTGTAGGGGCAGCCTGACTCCAGAGGGATCTCCCTGAACATCTGAGTAGGGTCTGTTGGATTCAGTGATACCCATGGGTATGATTGAACTGGAAACTCTCTGATGTGAAGAGCGGTCTTTTTGCCCTGTGTTTGCCCATTGCACAGGGGGACCATGCTCACACATTGGTAGTCACATCCATAGCCCTGTGGCTTGCTGTGGTTCCACTTTGCAGCCCAAAACAGCCCAGCACCGGTAGCTCCTTAGTGTGCACTTTGCTGTGACCAGTCCCTGTCTGGCTATGATGCTTATCTTCTCCCTGGTACTCATGCTTTTTTCATTGTTAGCTATTTCTTTCTTTGAGAAATATGATTTCTTCATGACAGAGGCCAAGCCTTTGGGGAATTTGCTATTAGCTTTTAGTATTCCTTAAAATGTTTGACTAACAAGATCATGGAGTCTGGTGCTTATCCTTTTCCAGTGAATGGAAGCAGATTATAAATGACCTCTCTCCCAAATTCCTCTACCTAGCTCAGTTGAAACTTGTTCTCATGAACCTTAGAAACCTAGATTTAAACAGGGATAGGCAGGGGAGCTGCTCCATCTTTTCAACGCTGCACAGGTTTGAGTCTAGCCTCTACCACCCTTCCCCAGCCCCATTTCCATTTGCTTCAGGTTCACTTGGGCCATTTCTCTGCCTCTCGCTTTCTCTCTCTCTCCTGGAAAACCATTACAATTGATTTCTGTAAGTATTTTAAATACATCTGCTGGTCCCTACAGGGCTGTCTCAGAGCCTGCACAGATTGCTTTCAGTTGGGATGTTACTGAAAGATGCTGCATTCCCAACAAGGGAGAAATCCCTCTCCCCACATCCTTCTGTTTCACATTTCTTCTCTGGGCTTCTAAGCAGAAATTTTTCCTGATGCTTTGAAACAGTCAGTGGAAATAAATATGAAATCCTGGCTCCAAGGAAATCAATAGCAAAATGCCTGCCTGACTTCAAAGGGCTGACCTACAAGGTTAATGGCACTAATTTAATGCTGCACATAAGATAATATCCACTTGTGAGCCTTGTACTGTACCTGAGGAGCTGAGGGTTAAAAAGTGACATTGTTACAAGCTAGTTTAGCTGAAACAGAACCTCATTTTTCTTGTGACTTGGACAATTGCGGACTTTGTCATCCTTTTCCTATAAGTAAGTTAATCTTTTTATTGATATAGTGCACACCAAGTACTGCAGTGATTTGCGACGTGGGAAAGTCTTTTGTTGCAATTTCAGCATGGCCCTGAAAGCAGCTTTAATGACAGAAATGGAAAAACCAGCTACACAGACCAAATCATTATTCCGAGAGTTCATCCAAATGATATGAAAGATTACAAGCCATACAATGCAAAGAGATTGTGGAAAATCTGTAGGCAGCATGTGAATCACATTGTCATGCTTCTTTATGGCACACATGGCATCGCACTCTTTAAGTCAGTGCCCTGCCGACCAAATCTGCTTGGAAGAAAGGTGATCAGCTCTGTGGAGCTGCCGGGCATGAACCAGGGAGGTGTGGGAGACATGCCTGCAGGCAGCTGTGGAAATGTCAAAACAGGGGCATTAGGAAGACTCCAAAACCTGGATGCGAGGTTTTGAATTTTATCCTAACTGGACTTGGACTGGTGTTGCTCTAGGTTCAAGTTAACCTGCTCAAAGCCTTATTGCTTTGGGTCAGATTTGCACAATGGAATTGTAAATACATTTTTGAGGAAACCTGAAATTAAGTAGTTAATTACTAAGTTTAAGGATTTTCCTTTTCACAAGGAGGCCTAGAAATAAGATCTGGGTGGCGAGAGGATTCATTGAAACATTTTTGACATTCAGTCAAATGACTTAAGTAATCTGACAAACTGGTGGGATTTGGAATTGCTTTTGTTCTTGTTAAGGCATTGTTCATGTCTGCCTGCATAGTCCTGCCTGACTGCCTTCCCTCTCCACAACAGCCCTGGGTAGTGCACATCAGAGGAGCGAGGTAGAAGCCATGATAGGACCCAAATGGGTTTCCTGCTGAAACATGCCGGCACCCCACACAGAGGGATGTCTCAGCCAGCTCCTTGGCCAAGTTAGAATACGCCGTTGGTAATGTCCATCTTGGGGTGCATTGCAGGGGTTTTGCAGCCTGAAAATTGAAAAGAGTTGACGTAGTGCTATTTACTGCTTTATATCACCAACCCAAAGAAACCTGCAGACCAGCATCTTGATTTGTCCATACTGGGACCCCTGTCTCAGAGCTGCCTTGAGATTATTGATATTTTATTATTTTTACAGATTGTACTGGGATATCAGGCTGGGCTTTGTAATAACTCTGTCTTTGGGCAGAGGTCATGGGATTTGCCAGCAATTATGTTCTGTCCTTGGTGAGTGGTCACATTATGCATAGGGAGGTTTCAACACAATCTCTCTCCCTTTGCAGGGAATTTCTTCAAAGGCTGCTTCCCAGCACAACTGCTGGAGGAGGATAATGAAATGTATAATTAATATCTTATTAAGATATTAATAAGTATGCCTACCATGGTAAAAGACACTCTTTTTAGCCAATGAAAGCCTAACACAAATCAGATAATCCATATTATTTTCATATAGGGCTAAGGGTACCATACATACTGTTTGTCAGGGGGTTGTCAGAACTGAATACTATGTGGTGTGGAGAAGTTGTGCCAGTTATACTGCAAAACAGAGGAAAACATGGGATGAAATTCCCTAGCACAGCAAGGTGCTTAAATATTTGTTGAGCTTCATGCTTATGAATATGTCCTGTGTACTCAAAAAACATGACGTTTTCTTGATAGCTTTATAGTGTCATAGAAATTTGTCAAAAAACTTGAATTGAATCTGAGCTGTAATGTTTAGGATATGATAGTGGATGATTTGGGTCTAAGGAACAAAGGAACTATCTCCTTAAAGCTGAACACAGATGAAAGTCTTAGTTTTTGTAATAGCTTTTTTATATATAAAATGTGTTTACCTAAGTTTTTGTGAAGGAGTGCATGACTTCTCTATGCTGTTCTGAATCCCAAATTTCTCAGAAAAAGGCAGTTCCTCCTGTTCTGAGCAAGGAGAGAGGTCCTCCCTAGCTAGCTTTGGACTCTAAAAGTGCAAATGTGTCCATGCCAACATCTTTATGGACAAGCAACATACCTTTAGTGTTTTAATCTACTGAGCAGTGTAATAGTATGTATTACCTGAAATCTCATTACAAGTCTTATATTTAATTAACTGTGTTGGGGAAAAGAAGTGGTTCTGCTTTCCATGCATGGCTCTTCTGCCTGCCCAGGCTGCAGCACCAGCACTGTGTGCAGCCCCGGGGGCAGCTCTGCAGAGGTGATGGTCACTGCATGGCCATGTTTTCTCTGTTCACATTGCTTTCCTGTTCGTAGTCCTGTGAGAGGTTCTGTAACATCATCATAGTATGGGTCTAGTAGAAAAAAAGTCTGTAATTCAGCCACATGTGCACACAAGTGCTTCCACTTCTATTTTTTGATCGAGCCCTGCTGTCTGCTCTTCCACTTAGAACTGACCAGAACATTTAATCTGTGATCACAGAGCATACCTGAGGTAACCACAGCAATGGTAAAGCAATGTGCAGAACCTATTTAAAGTGTTTAAGCTTATTTTAATGACATTTAGCAACTGGAAGCAACCAAAATCTCATGTGATCAGCATGTGCTTTACAGACCATCAGTTACCATGTCTCCAGCCAGCAAAATGCCACTGGTGCTTGCCTTGCCCCCCTCCCCAGCACAGGGGCAAAGAGCAAAGAATGGCAGCTGTCAGAGGTTCTCCCTCTGGTAAGGATCATATGTCATTTTAAGAGCAGGCAACATGCAAAATGTAGACATGGAAATTAATGTCATTTTCTTTACCTTTCTGAAGCTATTCACAGTTCTGTTGGGTCTCTTCAAATCACAAAGTTTCATCATCAGCAGATAATAAGGGATGTCTTTTTTTCCATTAGGGTTAATATCACAGTTTTGCCTGATAATTCTTAGGACGTAGCTCAGTGGAAACAATGCATCTTTTGTAATAAAGCTTCTACCAGAAACTCTGGATGTTTTACAAGAAGGAAACATTGGCTAAGGCTGCAACATAAAAATGTGGTATATGATTCCCATATAGATGTGTAGTTTTAATATATGCTGCCATGCCAAAAGCTTGCTGGTATGCCACATTCAGATTTGGAGGGATGAGGGAAATGTACTTTTCTGCTGCCTTTTCCATGACTTTTTTTCAAGTGAGGGATGTAGTACAATATATTCAACTAATAATAGGCTTAAAATCACTCGTGTTCAAACGAAGCATAAAACTCCAGAGTATTCACTGCATCCAAAACTATGCCCATATGGGTTCAATTAAAAGGAAATTATTTGCTTTGTGAAACTTTGCCTGGATCTTTAATTCTTCCTCATTGTTTGAATACAGCTCTAAAAAGCTACTGTACTTGAAGCTGCTAATCAGATTTCAGTTGGTAACAGTCATATGTCATGTCATATCAAGGCATGAAAATATGGGTGATTCAGTCCAGTCTGCAATAATGAAGGCTTCATATCTTCTTTCTGGGCTTTTTAATGTATAGTTTATGCACTCCACTGCCCAAGAGATTTTCCAGGTTTTCAGATTACTTTTTCTGATACTTCCTGATAAAGGGGCAGTTTAATCTTTCAAAACATGGTGTTGATTACATTACTCTCATGCAGAGCATGTGCTATTGATCTTTCCTTGACAGAAGAGGAATGAGTATGAAAGCAAGCAGCAATGCCCAGCTAGTCATTAACTGCAAACATTCCTACACACCTTAACTGCCCAGTATAGTGAGGTCTTTCAAAACAGAGCATGAAAGGAAGCTACATCCAACCCAAATAGTGTACATACATCACTCTGGGCACAAATCCCCAGTGTGTAGCCGTGGTTTTGTGGAGTTGCACAAAGCAGACTTATTGTACATAGTCGGTAGGTCCAGAGACTCCACCTTCTGCTTATTCACTGGTTTTCGTCTCAAGAGCTTAGTCTACCATTAGCCTCATCTTCTGTAATTTGTTTTGGCATCATCATCATCAGTGATGGTCCAGAGTGCTGCATCAACCACTCAAAGGAACTGACTATTTACTGTACAACCCCCAGACCTTCAAGATACCAGCATCCTTGAGCAGCAGCAAGAACATTCAGATGGAAATGCCACTTGTCCCTTCTGTGGTCCAGGGTAAATCACTACATCTGCTTTCCTAAGAGGACCACTTAACACAACATACATTGGTCTCCTTTTGCTTTATACCATGTCTGTACCTACTGAGGGTGGAAACATTCTCATTGGCTTTTTTCACATAGCTATATGTTCTGTAATTCCTCCAAAAATAAGAATTATTGCTCATTTGAATATGGTGATGTGAAGTTTCGACTAGCAGCTAAGTGGCTGAGTCAAAGGAGGGTTTTGTTCGAAGAGCCGAGCAGAGCATACGCCTATCTTGTCAGTTTCTCACTTTACCTTATGATATTTCATTGACTAATTGATACTGTGACAATGAGGGAACTGCTTCCAAAAGAGTCAATTACTTAGTCCAAAATGGCTAATAAAAATGTCCTATGAATTGAAATGTAGTTCAGTTTGAAAGGAAATTATATCTCCCTGGAGACTAGTAAATGGTTTGGGAAAAATATGTTCCACTGTTCTCTTCTTTGTTGCAACAGTATATGCTGGAAAATATCCTTTTATTGCATTTGGTTGACTTTAAAGACATACTGGTTCAAATAAATTGATGGAAGAATAAACCAAGAATGACTTCTTCTGAATGCTGCTAAATTAAAATTGATGAACTGTAGGCACTCAAGGCAAACGAGTCTTCATCTACTCAACATTTCTTTGGGCATTTTGCTGGCAGATTTTGCTGCCATAGGCAAACCAGCAACTTTTTTTTTTTTCTTTTTTTTTTTTTCCCCTCCCTACAGGCTAGTTGTTGTTGCTTTGTGTTGTTGTCACCCTTAATGTTTTATTGGTTTCTGGTTTATTTCTTTTTCATCCACTCTCATATCTGATCACATCACTCTAAGAAATCTTCCCAAGAGCAGTCAGACCACCAGTAACGTCTGGTTTATCTCCATATTCTATCTAGGCTTAGCATCTTCAGCATGATGGTTTATGAGCATTTCTCCACCTTCATCAGTCAGAGCACTTTGTGGAGACGGGTAAACAACATTATCTCCTCTTGCCAGATGGACGCATTGATGCAGAAAGGATGAGTGGCTTTCCAAGGCCACAATGAGTCAGTGCCGAGCTACCCAGAGATCATGGCTGCCTAATGCCCAGCCAGTGTCTGACCTGCCATGGCATAGATCTTGCCTCTTTTTGGTAAAAATGAGGCCAGGGACTCATGCAGCACTGCTTTTTTTGCCCTTTTTTTTTTTTTTTGGTGGGGGGACATGGGAGGGGGGGGGTACGCTGGGCATTGGTCTTTTAGTTGAGGGAAGATACTTGCCAGATTTTCAAAAATGAAAAAAAAAAAAAAGTGTTCATTAAAATGTTTCCTAAAAATATTTATTGAATATTTGTGATCAAAACTTTTGATGTGAGAACCGAAGGCAGTTCAGCTGCAGTTCAGCAGAGATTTCCCAGCTGATTTGGCTAAGATTCCCTGGTGCCAGCAGCTGTCTGGCTGTATCAATGCCTTACCAGGGCACCAAGCATGGGACTAGCTCAACTGTTTCTGAGTTATACTGATGTCATTTCTGGAGCCTGTTAACAGGCCTGCCTTCCAGACTTTCAGGATGTGTCATGGCATTTCTTGCCAAGTAATATTCATGATGGGTTGGTTGTGGTGTGCCCTGGGAGATACAGGCTGTGTTCCCCAGCTTTTATTCCTAATTATAGTGGAAACCCTGAAAAGCTGAGGTGTGGGTGGGTTTTACACTTTTCCAAAAGCCAGAGAAATCATTTGCCTTTTCCTCGAACTAGATTAATGATTTCATAGCTTGTCAGTAGCCTTGAAATGAGGTTAGCCTCTGGCCTAAGAAGTTTTTAATGATTTCTCTCCAGGGGAAGATAGTCTTTACTTGCCCTGTTACAATCTTTCTGGAAGTACCTGCTCTTTGCCTTGGTCAGAGATCTGAAACTGGAGTAAAATGGACATTTGTCCTATCCCAGTAATAAACTGAAACTGAACTATTTTGGAAACTTCCATGGTCATGGACAGAGAAGAACAGAACCACAGAATAGTTAGGTCTTGTGCTGCTCTTTGGTAGACTATATCTTGTGTTAACACCCCAAATTTTTTAAAATTAATAAATCCCATTTGAAATCCAGAGAAACATAATAAACGCCACAAGCAGTGAATATCTTGGGTTCATCTAATTTGTTTAGATTATAATGAAGAAATGGAAGCACAGCATTCTTTGATATGAACATCATTCCTAGAACTAAAGTTTCCTGTTTTCCTCTGTTGATATTGCCTTTGATCTCTTGAATAGTTAAAAGCCATCTAAATTTAGCATGACAGAGTTTAACTGAAATACTTAACTGTCACTCTTGAAAATATCCATATCAAGAATCATCTACTTATCCTGCCTGTCCTGTCAAGACTCCTTCTGCACAGATTGTGGTCCATTAAAAAAGGGCAGGGATTCTTCTTGCAAAGGGTTTTGAGCAGAAAAACATCCGGTTTCATATGGACATGAAAAGCATGTTCAGTATTTGTTGATAAAACACCAATGAGGCAAATTTGCTTTTGAAGGCTATTGCAGTTGCTTGTGTAGGAAAATGCTGCAGATCTGTGTTTAGAGAAAATATTCAGGCGTGCTTAGGTTGTAAGCCTGGAGTGCCCAGCACACCTCGTCCTGCCTTTCTACATGATAGTCCTCTTGACAATTGCTGTAGCAGTTCTGCCACAAAAGCATGAATAAATAATAAAAGTTATGGCTCCAGTATGGAGGATTTATAAACAGTGAAGAACTGGTTTAAAGTTAATTCCTGCAACTGTTGCACACAGCTTTCTGTCTGACTCTACTTGGGCTGATGTCTTTGGTTTTCACTAGGCATCCATTTTATCACCAGTGATTTGTGAGCCCGTGCAAGCCCCCATGACATACAGCAGAACCCTTAGAGTGAAAAAGCTTTTTGTTTTCTTCTTCTCTCCTTTACAGTGCATCTGTTTGGCTGCTGCTTGATAAGATGAAATTAAAGTAATGAACTTTAATGCCTTGGATGTAGGAATAAAATACACAATTGTGAAGTAACTGATAAAAATGACGTAAAATTATATGCAATTCCAGCTTAATACATGAGATATGGCTTCTGCAAGAGTCAAACAGTGTCTTTCAAGTTAATATTTTTATGCAACGCAAGGTCTTTGCCCTGAGAGAGTCTAACTGGTAAAATCCCAGATGGGCTCCACTCTGTCTGTTCCTTATTCTCACAAGACTATCATGAGGGCCATTCAGAGAGATGTCTTTTCTCTTTCAAATTAACTCATCATGAATAAGTAGTGATATCTTACTGTCACGTCTCTGCAGTCCAGCCAGTATCATCTTTCTTGTTCCTTTTCATCACTAATCGAACCGACAAAATACCAGTTTTAAAGAAGACCTGATGGAGGAAACAGATACACTAATTTTGTGTTCTGTTGCTTCTTTATCCTGCACATAAAGAAGGTCTCCAAATGTGTTTATTTTTTTTCTCTCTCTTTTTCCTTTTTTCTTTTTCTTCCTTGTCAGATCTGCCTGCATGGTTTTATTGGATGATTTGTTGGTGTGACAGAGGGGAAGCTCTTACTGGCACCCTTCTGACGTTCCTTTTCAGGCCATTAGATAGATATCATCTGCAGTGGGATTAGGCTGTGCTTGAGGGCCTGGAAGAGTTAAGGCTCTCTTGGGAAACTTGAGATTGAGAACAAAAATATCACAAAAGCTAAAGCATGAATTCCATTTCCCATTTACATAAACACCTGGCATGGTGAGAATAAAAACATAAAACCTCAGTATCACAAAAAACTCCTGAAGAAACTGGTGGAATATGGTGAGCTCATGGCATCTGAGGATGTGCTCCCAACTGTTCAATGGAGAAGATGTCCAGACAGGAGGACACACGAGCAGAGAGCTGTGTTGGGGCAAGGCAAAACCCCCGGTACTTGGGGACCTCACGCTGCTGTTACACACATGGTTTCTCTGAGAGCAAAGCTGTTTAAAACCCCCTACCCGAGACATCACTTCTTCCTGCCTGCACTGCAGCTCACCATCTCCTTCATCGTGTCATTATAGCTGTTTGCAGGGCTTTGTCAACCAGAACATGGAAATGATGCATTAAAGACAAAAACAACCCCCTCAAGGCCACATTTTTTTTTTTCTTGGAAGGTTTCTTAATTCAGATCATTTCCATGACTTGCATTATGGCATAGTTTAACAAACAGTTGCAGTGGTGCAGGCAAAAAGATGCTGAAATATAGCACAGGGACAGAAAAAACAGGCCAGGGGCAAGAGCTTCTTAAACAAGCTTTACTGTTACTGAAAACGCTCTCCTAACTGCAGCCCACGGCGGTGCTGTACCAACGGAGCAGCTGTGGGAAACTCTGTTGCAACCCAAGTCTGCTTTATTCTTTAAAATGTTGTTGTTCCCAGCCCCTTCTGTAATAACAATGCCAGCAAAAGCTGAAGTGTGGACACAGTTACAAAAAAACATGCAAACAGTTGTTCAAACAGTTCTGGAAAACAATTATTTTCATCAGCCCTATAAACTGTCTCTTTGCTTATGGGAAGTTTGTAGGGGAGCTTCAAAGTGTAGGAAGGGCCTCGGACGGGAGGCCAGAGGTGTCTGCCTCATGCCAAAACATTTAGCAGTTCGTGCTTTGACTTGAAACACTCAAAATGATCTGATTTCTTCTTTTCTTGGGCCTCTTCTTCCTTTCTTGGGACACAAGTTTAGTGGTGTAGTGCCAAGAATTGTATCTTGCACCAAAAATATCTTTTGCTCTGAGAAGCTTGCTGTAGGAATCTGGAGGTTTTCAGATCTTTCATTTTTTTTTTTTTCTTTTTTTCTTTCCAGATCTTTCAGGTTTTCAAATCTTTCAGATTCCCGACACACTGTTTGCACCAGGATCTCAGCGTTGTTCTCCTGCAGAGGGAAACCCACTGGCACAATGACCCCTCTGGCTCTGACACCAAATTTCATGGTGCAGGAATTCCCTCTCTAACAGCAGGCTCTAGGGTAAAAGACCCTATTTAAATAATATCTTGCCATGATTGCTTTATTCCCTGAATGTTGTATACAGCTCACACCTTGCTGTCAAGGCTTAAAACAGACCCACCTGTTTTGAGAGGCAGGCAAGAAACACCAGCTATGAGTTGCTGCCTGCTAACCCCACACATCATGGTCCCTGTCACTGCAACCACTTCAGGTATGTCCTGCAGGTAAATCCTTCACAGAGGGCTGCTCTCTGGCAGGAACCGTGGGATTTTAGCAACTTCTTTTCTCAAATTTGCCATTGAAAATTAGTTATTTTTTTGTAGTTTGCGGGATGGTGGCTTTCTCCTTCCCAAACTCCCACCAACAGGGCCACATGGGGCTTGCTTTTCTAAGCTATTCTTTCCTCAAGCTGTAAGATCTTGGGTACATGGGCCTTGTCCTCTTCTGCATTTATTCAGCTCTTAACATACAGGGTGCTGACGCTGCTCAGTGTCTCTGGCACAAGCATAACAGATGCAACACTAAAAGGAAACCCCGAGGCTTGTCAGCCCCGGGAACACTTCCCTTTGACAGCTCACACTGCACCATGTGGAGATCGTGCTACTAGTGTCAGTGGCTCCAGCAGATACGTGTGGGAAGATGCCTGGTGTAGCTCAGGAAGATGGAATTTGGGTGATCTGGTGCATCCAGAACCTAACCTGGGCTTATCTAAGTGGTCTGCATGGGGTGCATGGGCTATCCAGGCATCCTCTGTCACAGCTACAACCACAAATGCCTGTGTGCAGCTCCCAGGGAGACACCCGGCTCTTCTGCCAGGCTAGGGGAGCACTGAGCAGTCAGAGACCCTGGGACCAAGGCCATCCTCTTCCTCACTGTCATTGCTCTGAACTTGCTAAATGGGAAGGCCCCCTTTCTTCCTGGCATTGGAGCAGCCTCCTTGGAAAGCTGTCACTGGGATAAGGATAAATTACAGCTTTGGGCCATGCCTTGATACAAGCTGCAGAATGTTATCCAGCCACTTGACAGTGAAGTACTTCCCCTCCCGCCCACTAATATCTCTCAGCAGCCTCCTGAGATGAAGATTAGAAACTGCCTATGGGAGCAGTCCCACTCGTGTACTGTTCCAGGAGAGCCCTAATCCTTCCTGAAAACACTCGGAGTGGTTCTACTCCTCATCCCTCTCCTGTTATCTATCCTTCCTGACAAGCTGGATGCATTTGCATTTGTTTTCGAGTGACATAATTAAGAAAAAAATCAGATGTCTCAAAAATTTAGGGACTGCAAACAAAGATCTAATCATAACTGTTTAGTGCTCACACGGCATTTAGGTGCCTCATTGTGCTTTTGTGTATCTTTTGCTTTTTAAACTTTTTTTTTTTTTTGTAATGTTGGATCATGATTTCCTAGATTTGGGCTGCCTGTCTGGGGCTAACCGCAGTATTTCTGTAATATTTTACCCCTAAGCTATGATATGATCTCAGACAACACCAGGTTAATAGAGATTTTAGGAGGCAGTGAGAGTACCTTACAACCTATCCAAACTGAGCAGAAGAGAGGCTCCAACTTTGATATCCCATATTTCCAACATGAAAATCACATGCGGAGAAAACCCTGTATCAGAGACAAGATCTGCTGTACAGGATAGTTTAGACAGCTATCCTGCTGTAGTTTATGGAGTTGCTTCACAGATAAGTTGTAGCATATAATAAAAAAAATGAAATGGATACCAAACCAGTAGTTGTGACATAATTTTAGTATTAATACTAGCACAGGAGTAATTAAGTTCTGATTCTGCCTTTTTAGGATGGTTCAAGCAGTCTAAGAAACTTAAATCAAAGAGGATTTGAGGGACTATGAGTGCAATGGATCAAAACAACTGCAATTCTCTTCTTTCCCCATCTCCTTCTCTGCCCTCTTTGAGCCTATTCAAAGTCGCCCCTAGCAATTATTTTTTAAAAAGGATAGTCATGTTTAGTAAGACAGTTTTCTTCTAAACTAATGCCAGTTCATTGGTAATAGCAGCTAGGAAACAAGCAAAATGCTGAAAAATCTGTTCTTTGTTTTCTGTGGGAAGAGATTAAGATCTGATGGTAGGGATTTTTCCAAGCAGCAGCAAGTAGATATATTTATTAAATATTGCTTTAAAATCATGTATATTCCAGCTCTGTGTATAGTTATATTCTATGATAAAGACTAAATCATCTGCATTGAAATTGATAAGATTTAGATTATGTTCTTTTAAGGATTATGTGCTCTATGTTTTGAAATAGGTGGAGAAGAGCCACTATATAATTGTAATAAAGGGACCAAAAGTTTAATGGCAGGATGATGGCCAGGTGTGACTCAGTTCTGCAGGACTCTCAGACATTTCAGTCCAGCAAATCGGTTCTGCCATTACGTGCTTGAGCAGGAGGTTGGACCTGATGACCTCCAGAGTTCCTGTCCAACCTCAGCCAATCTGTGCGTGTGATTCTGTAAAGTGTTCAGGTAGGAGGGAACAGCCCTCACAGCCAGTCTGCAGTGTTTGAGATGCACGGTTGTGATACACTCCTGTAGGGTTCATTCTTTATCCAGGTATGTGGCAGTAGGTGCATTGCATGCCTGCTCAGACACGTTCCTGTCATGGAGATTAAGGCTAGAAAATATTCTAGTCACCAGCAACTGACCCCATGTGAATTTAAAAACTTATTTATTAGGAAATCAGATGAAAGGTATCTTTATGCAAGCAAGTTACAGTCATTGGTTGTGAAAGGAAGCCAATGTCTAGATGAAAGGGAACCCTTAGACTCAAGTAAAACACGCACTGTGCTTGGTCACATCCCTGGCATGACGGAGGACGGCTTCCTACCCACAAACGATGATATTGTCTTCAGATAATTGCTTGCTTATCAGATAAATCATTACATTTCTCATTAAGAAATAGGCATATTCTTCTTGGGGACACCACGGTGCCAGTCTGCGATGTGTGGGTGGGGAAGAGCCCTGCTGTGCCGCCGGCAAAGCCAGGCAGCTCCGACGAGGCGCCAGGAACTGTGCTGCCCAACAGTTTCCTTTTGTTTGCCCCGACGGCAATTTCATAGAGGGCTGCAAATGTCCCAGAGCCTCAGTGCCTCTTGTTTGTTTGTGCCGAGGCACTGGGGGCTGTGGATTTTGGTGCTGATACTTCTCCCTCCATAACTAGTGATGAGAAAGTCACAGCCTCATTAGAGACTGCTCAAGTTCGTTCAGACAAAGGACTCTTGTGCCTCCTCATCATGCATTTGTTTGTGGGCACAAGTCGACACGAGAGGTCTGAAGCTCCATGGAGTCCTGCAGATGTGTCTGAAAAGTACAGTTGTACACCCCTGGATATTTTGGGAAGCTCTGCTCTTGACCCCTATAGATGCTCACACACATAAGTGCAGACACCCCTTACACACTGTGGTCCCACCCAGTGTCACATCACCAGGACTTTGGAAAGTTCCCTGCAAGTATGAGACGTGGGAGTTTGGGATTCCCAGGTTTTTAATATCTGACTGCAAACTAAACACTTCTACACCCTGAGGTAAGGCTGTAAGTGTATTTCTGTTGCGTATGGCTCATTTCCAAACTGAAATTACAGATGAGAGACAAAAACTCCATACATTAAAACTTCCCCCAAGCTGGAAATGGGAGGAGCTGATGCTGAATAGCTGAGGGAGATGGCTTCCGAGGGAGGCAGCGTGCCGAGCACAGGCACCTCTGACTACCACTTCATCCACGTGCCTGAAGCAGCATTCCAATAAAAAGGTGCAGAAATATATACAAGGATCAAAATTACTTGACATTCTATGTAAAAGTGATTTTGTAAAGAGCTGGTAGGTCAGGCTGGACTTTACATGTTGCAATTTTGTCTCTAGCATGCTCAGGTTCAGATGATCCCTATGGCTCAAGATAGCTTTGACTTTTATCTCTCTAGATTGGAGTCTTGGAGTAATGCCTTCAAATAATAGTGAATAGTATTAATGGATGAATACATTTCTGGGGTTTGCCATATTTTCAGTTAAATCAAGAAGACGTGTAAGATTAACCCATCCAATGACTAGCTGTGAATTCATCCAGCTGCAGTGGGGTTGATCAGTGATTTTCTTTTTAAATAAATAAAAAAATGTATGTGGATTACTGGTTTTCATTTTCTTAAGATCCTCAGAAATAACCAGGGAAGTACTGTTGATGGTAGGCTATTTCTCCAGAAAGTTTTCAATACAACTTGTGGCCTCTCCTCCATGCCAAGTACAACGTATATGTGAGCCTTGCAGTAGCAAACAGATTACCAGATTAATTCATCTGATGGGAGGCTTTACATTTATTGTTATGACCTCTTAGTCTGAGCACTGATGGGGAATCTAGAACAAATTATTACATGCTAAAGCTCACATGCAGTAACTTGATCACAGAGAAAATATAATGAGGAACTTATTTGTACTAGCCTAACACCCCTGATTAAAACTGAATTACTCCTGATTTACACCAGCCTGAGTTGAATTAAGTCACTAATACTCATCTCCATTCAAGGAAGTTGTACAAAAGATGCCTAATCGGTGCGGCTACTGGAAGGTAGTGCGTCTCTCTCTCTTACTAGTTCAAACTGCCTATCATGAATGGTATGGTAATTATTCTTTGTGTTGTAAATGAACTGCCAGCTTCTTAAGCCCTTGAAGTAACTTTCAACACTGATTATACCAGAGATCAGCTGTTGGTTTTGACATTTAGCACTTAGTGTTTGTATGAGAATTGCTGTAAAGTATCAGGATATAATACTCTTAATAGTTGTAAAGGAATGAGTAATGTGAGTCTTGCTTTTTGAATACAGTTTTCATCCTATCTGTAGGTTTCAGACATGGCTGTAGTTGGAGCATATCATCTCATTTAGAATAGCCAGCTTAAAGAGAGTTTCTCTGTTAAATAAAAAAATAAGCTTTTTCATTGATAAATGCTTTAAGTTTTGGATATCTGCTTTGTGTCCTTAAGGGAGAATTTACTGTGACTGCCTAAGTCAGTAAGTAGGAGACAGGATATCATCCACATAAACTTAAGAAAGAATCTTTGCAAATCTTAAATCAAAAGAAGAATTTTAAGTTTTCATATTTTTCAGAAGAGCGACTAAAACCTCTCCAGACATAATTTATGCTGTTGACAGCCATTGCATATAGAACACCAGGAAGTCTGGTTTTAATTCATGTAATATTCCTAGGGAGGTGGGTGGCTTAGTTAATAAACTTGATCTTTCACCTTTGGAATCAGATTGAGTTCCCCTGTTGAAACATGCCTGTCTTTAATTTGGATTCTCGTTTACTTATGGAGGTTACCTGCTGACCTGCGAGAGTCAGAAATTGATGTCTATCATACATCACCATGTCCACAGGCAGTGAGAGGAGCACAGAAGCACTCATCTGTGCCTGACAGAAAGCCAGAGGGGCTTCCCGTGGTGGACCGAGAGAGCTGCAGGCATAGAGCAGAGGAAGGGAGAGAAACCAGTGCTTCCCCCAGTTGTCCCAGTAAGCAGATACTCTTCAAGGACCATGGCCTCATGTCCCTGAGGCACCCAGCAATAAAAAGTTTTCTATATGCCTTAGAATCCTTCGCTCTCACTGTGATCCATCATGAAAAACAAACAAACAAACAAACAAACAAAAAAACCAGACCCTAAAATAAAGGACAACATCAAGTTTTGAATATTCTTAACTCTAGACACTTGGGTGTCCTTAACACAATCCACAGCCCTGAAAACAGGAGGACCAGCATCTACCCCTGCCCTAGCTACCAGTGCACCAGAGCACTGGTATATTGTAAGGGGCTGCACAAGTCCTGCAGATCCCCTGGCAGCAGACTTTCCCGTTACTTTATAGGTTCTGGAAAATATTGCAATATTTATTACTTGAAAACCAGCAGATTTTGGACTGCTAAGATAACAGTGGCTCACCCTTACAGGACCCTAGCCTACCGACAAGAGGACTCACTCACTCACTAACTTTCCGTGCTCTTCCTGATACAACGAGAATAGCCTGTCAGCCTACTTAGATGTTGAAACCCTAAACCTGACCCTAATCCCAACACGAAATATACCTGGGTAGAAGTTCAAACAGTAAGAGAACCTCTGCCTGATTTGCTTCAGTTCCCTCTTACATCCCATCTCCCTACGTGGCCTCTGCAGGATGCTGCAGTGATGATGTCCTGAAATGCTTTAGGCTCCAGATTCCTAAACAGCTCTAACCATAGCCTCAGATGTACCCAGGGGACCAGCCACTTCTGTAAATCATGATGTGAGTGAGTGTGCCCCACTATAACCTGCTCTCGCCCTGCTTTTCTGGGCTCTGCAGGTTGTAACAGGAATAACCTGCCTGGCTGCTCTTGCTTCTCTGACTTAACTGAGCTCAGGAATGGGATGGCCCCGTGAGCTACATATCACTTTAGGGGCAGATTCCTCATTGCAGAAGTTAATGCATTTGAAGACATTTTTATTGAGGCATCCTGTAAAGCCTAGGCAATAAACCATGGGGGCTGAAGGCTGTTGTGTCCTACTATATCATGTCATTTCGCAATACATTTCAGGTTGGAGAAAATTAGGCAGCCAAACAAGTTCTGCTGGCTGTATCCTACACCAGCTAGAAAGATAGGAAGAGGATTCACAGTGAGGGGAATCTGGGCTACTAATGTATCTGATGGTCCCCTGGGAAGGTATGATGTTAGGGAGGAGATTACAGTTAGGATATGAGGATATAAAGCATCTAGACAGTGTTTTTATGCAGGGCACAGGGTAAGGCAGACATCTGCTTACAGGCTTAAGGCCAGGGCTCCCTTGGAGTATATTTATGACAGTAGGGATGATGGTTAGAGCTAGGGAGAAAACCTAAAGCAGCTACAGGGGCTGTCCTTGCTGCATCCTGCAACTACTGAAAAGGCAGGAAAGGACAGATGTTAGACTCAGGAAAGGCAGGACACGGTCCTACCTACATAACTGCCTTAGTTGTGGGTTGCAGAACCCACTGTGCTTGGAGACACCGTTCTTAAGTTCTGCAGCAACAAGGCTTGGGAAAGAAGGCTTCTGCTATGGAGGCTGAAGTCATCACATCACTGTGTATGACCCAGGGTCTTTCATGCTCCAAGGAGAAGCCTCATCACTATTGAGGGAACAAGATGAGTTACTGTCATGTCTAAGTTATGGCTTGGAGAAATGAATCAATTTTTTCTTGCTTCATTCTGCAGAGCTAGGAAAGATTTTATAGAGAGAAGTGGTATTTGTGGGACCAGATTTTTTTATTATGACTTTGGATAGGTATGGGTTTTTGGGTGTTTCTGAGTGATCGGTTGTGAGAACCAAATACTTTCCCTCTGTGGTCTTGTAGAGCCCAGGCAGAGGGAGAAAACCTGATGACAGGGCCTGAAGTCTGTCCCTTATATCTTTATGGAGAGTCTTTGTACGTCCCGGGCTGGGGCTTCTGGTTAGGGGTAGGGATAAGGAGTTCGAAGCAGCCAGACGGGTTTTTCTTGCTGTGAGTGCAGAGATCAGAAGGATCAGGTGAGGAGTGGTGTTTGGAAGCCCCAAGCCCTGCAATGTTTCAGGAAAGGTTCTGCTCCCCACCCAGCTGCCTTTGGGGTTCAGGTCTTGATGAGCTGTCTTGCATGCTACAGGCAATAAGGGTAGTAGCAGCTGATAAGGGGGTTGAGAAACTTATTTGAAGTCTGAAATAACTCATTCCTAAGAGCATTTCAGGTTGGGTTTGAGTGAGGATTTTGGGTGAGGCTGGGGGTAGCAAAGCGTGTTTACAGAACCAGACAGAGCCAGAAAGTTCATTAATCTTCTGCAGAGCTTAGAAAGTTTTGATGGCATAAAAGAGCTCTCGTCCTTGTATTGTTATTTACTACAACCAGCCTTTGGTTACCTAGATTCTGTGCCCATCTTCCTGCAATGAAAAGGGCACAGCAAGAACAGCCTTTCTTCCCGCTGTACTTTCTCAAAACCCAACCCTTAAAAAAATCCCTTGGCTTAAGGCATTTTGTTCTGAAAATCACAATGTGCTCTTAAGGCAAGATGTCTCCAGGAGGCCAAACCCTACCTGAAGTCATAAACAAGTGCCTGGACCTCACGTACACCATTCCTCCCTGTAACACTCCTCCACCCGCAGAATGAAAAAAAAAAAAAAAAAAAAAAGTCTGTCAGTTTTTCAGTTTTGCCTCTGCAACCCTAACCTGGAGTGCACCCACACAGGAGTTCATAAACTAATACCTCAGTCTAAGCCCTTCAACTGTACCATTGGCTGCTTCTCCCTTAGTACCTGCATGATGCATATTAATTCCTTTATCTACCTTAATCCCTGGAACATGAACATTTCTTTCAATTTTGTAGGTCATCAGGGAGCCAAATGCACCCCTCTCTAACACTCATCCTCTCTGGGTTTCTGGGGTTGTCACAGCTTTGTGAGAGTAAGTTTTGACTCTGTTAATTTATCTAAAGCCAAATCTTACCTTAAAGTGAAATTTCTGAGGACAAAGTGCCACCTTAAAATGTAACATGACTTTAAATTTGAATTTCACAAGTCTTTTCTTAAAAAGTCCACAACTTCCTAGACATGGAATGATGCAGCAAAAACAATCCATCTGACTGTTGTAGGTCCTAACTGTAATTCTAAATCATGTTAGTCTTAAATGTAGGAGAGCAGCAGTTCATAGCCTAGGATAACACAGAAGGAAGATTACACCTCCAGTAATCCCTCTTCCTTTTCCATCCCTGAAGAACGTCACAATAAGAATAGCACTAGCTCTAACCCTGTCCTTAAACCTGTTTACCCATTCAGTAATCCAGATGCTCAGAGGTAGCATAATGTCTTCACATAAAATTGCAGTATTGTCTTGGAGCATGGGCCTTGGAGGACACCACAAGAATAGACTCTTTAGGTGCACTAGGTTGTAACACCTGAAACCTACCTCCCAAGTAGGTTTCTTCTTCTAACTCGTAAGTCAAACCCAGAATACTCTCCAACATCCATCTTGTGCCTAACTTTCTGGACTCTTAAAGATGCTGAAAAAATAATCTTGCTGTTTATTGAAGGCGTCCTAACAGTAACCCCAGCCCTCACTGGTAAGCACAATATTGTCGAGGGCACTAACACCTTTCCTATTCTGCATTGCTGTGCCCTGCAGGGTGCAGTGAGACTAACTTGTCTTGCTGCTTTAGGTTCTCTAACACTAACCATAAGCTGAACCTTAACCTGAAATGTACTCTGTGTCATGTACAAGATACAAGATCACCCAACAAGATGCAGCACAGGCCTTTCAGCATCATTAGCAACAGTATTGTCTTGTACTCTTTTTGTCAAAATGTGTCCCCAAAACAATGCTGAAAAATCCATTAGGTCCTAGAACTTTAATGAATCCTGTCCATTCCCTACAGAAAGGGGCAACACAAGGCAGAGGAACCCATTAACGCTACTCCTCATTAGTGTATCTATGTCCCTTTCATGTCCCTTAGTTTCTCAAACACTAAGCCTAAGTTTTAACATCCACCTATTTAGCAAAGCTTCTGGGTCAGAAACCCCATATTGAGAAATACCACTTTTCTCCAAAATGATCTGGGATCTGAAAGATGCAGCAAAATAAGCTTGTCCAGATTTTTTTTTTTCCTAGAATAAAGCTTGATCCTATCTCTTAGTCACAGAGAGAGGAAGTGGTTCATACAACAAAAAGCTATGTAAGAGGCCCAGAGACCCTTTGCTTCAGTTTTTCTCCCAACCCGTTCACCTTCTCAATGCATAACAAATTCTCTCTTAATTATACACAGAGGAGTATCTCCCACAATGAGAGAGACTGTAATACGTTGATTGGCTGATTATCTATCAGGTCATGTCCTCTTTCTAGGTTTGGGGGTCTTGCAGAAATCTGTCGTATACTAAATTACTTAAACTTTAGATAAACTGTCTGCTAATGCACTACATTTAACTTAACATTTGTCCAGGGACTCATTCTCCATATCAAGGAATATGTAAGATCATGACCTTTAGAAATCATCTACCTTTCTATTTCTGTGGGGTTGGTGCCATCAGACAATATAGTGGACTCCCTAAGCTTTTAGTTTTGGGGACTGCATTGCAGAGACAAAAGAGTACCCAGGTCAACTGGCAGTGTTCTTCCTGCTTAGGAATACTGATCACCTTGAAGGGTGTATGGAAAGAGTTGCACCTGAGACATAATAATAAGATTTCAGCTTTTCAAAAGGATCCTGAGACAGTTGCTCTTTCATGGAACAGGTCATGGAGGAATCTGTTGGGGCAACCATGTCCAGGTGTCCTCTTGGAGAGATCTCAGAAAAGAGAGAGGAAAGAAACATATGTACATATAGTACATATGTATATGTAAAGAATGAGAGGATCATGCCCTTTGTGACAAACCAGGAGCAAACTTTATTGATAGTGTGAGGCACTCCAAAGTTCAGTTAGGACTGCGGGAAGCCCTAATTTGGCCAGCTCAGCATAGGGCAGTTTGGTTTAATCTATGAGGGCAGGCCTATCCTGGAGGTGTGACTAAACCAGTGACTAGTGCTGATGCTGTGCTTGTTTCTGCTATCCCTCTTTTTCCTATTGCTGTTCTAGCACCTCACTGGTGATATAGATGGGTTTGGGGACATGGCTGGGGACATCTGTGTTATAGCTTAAAGGCAAGCCTGTGCATAAGCATTGGTCCGTCCCATGCTCTGTTTTGAACCCAAGCTGATGGAGCCTTTGGAAGAGACCAGAGCATGGGCTGGGTGGAGAAGTTTGAGATCTTGATTGATTTTGCCTGTTAACTTGAGGCAAAATGCAGCCCTATTTGCAGAGCAAATGGGACAGATCCCCCTGTGGTCATGGCTGTCCCATCCGTAGCAATATGGCATTCATAGAGTCATTCAGGTTGGAGAAGATCTCTAAGGTCATCTAGTCCAACCTGTGTCAGGGAGAGAAGCTGTCTGGGATCCTTGCTAGAAGGACTTACCTAAGGGAAGGTGTGGGACTTGCAGACAAAGCATAACATGCACAGATCTCCTCTTGGATTTATGAAGTTAAATCAGAGCTTTGGAGAGATGCTGACAGCACACTCTTTGCTGTATTGTTTGTACATGACCTGAGCCACCATCTTTGCACTTTTGTGTGCAGACAAAAGAGGGAGAAGGGACAGAGTACCTTTGGTGTCTGGGACAAAGCACTGCCTCACTGCCAGGACTGTTTCAACGTTCTGGTTTGAGATAGCAGACAGCGGTGAGCAACTGCATCAAGATGCAGATTTTCCAGGAGCAAAGAAGATTTTGGTTTGTCAACAACTCTGTGCAGTGCACTGCATGGTCCTGGGATGAATGTTAAAGTTTCTTGTCTCCCAAATCAGAGCGAAGCCATTTCCATTCCTAATTAGATCTATGTAAATTGGATTGCTTCTCCATGGAGAGTAGGGAAGCCTCAGGAAGCTGTTTTACATGTGGTTGTGTTGCCCAGGTGCTACCCAATGTCTGTGCTGCCTCGATCTTTCCTGGGCTGAATTAGGACACCATGTCAGTAAGTACATATTCATTGCTCCACACACTCATACCTTCTACAGAGCACAGCCCACTTATATGCACATCTTTTTCTTTGTGCTGTACACATACAAATTTCTTATTTTCAGAAAACAATGTTTTAACTGGAAAATAATGTCTGGAAGCAGATAGACTGAGCAGTCTTTGATGAGCAAATGTTTATTGTTAGCTTCAGCAACAAGAGCAGTCATCAGCTGCTGTGAGTGCCACTAGAACTGAATGAAGATGGGTATTTCTTTTTATAGAAAAAGGCTGAGTTGTCTGAGCTTTGAAATCCGGTATTGTGCACAGGTTTTATCTGCATAGTCAAGTTTCTTTTATTCTAGCTGGAAAAGAAAGTCAGATCCATGTAAGCTTTAAGGAAGCATTAGTTAGGGTTTAATGTGATCACAAGTTTCATAAAAGTTTTGTAGGATCAGTTGTTTCTTTATGAATATTTTAGTTTATTCTCTTCCAATTTAGAGATTAACATTACTTTCTGAATGGGACACAGCCTTGTAACTGTGCACCTGGTAACTGCTGCCCCACTGAGAAAATGCTGTCCTGCCAGGCAGGTCTGGCAGCCTGGGCTCTATTTCTTTTGGGACGCTATAGGTGTAACATAATGCAAATTCAGTAGATAAGAAATAGTTTAGCTGAGAAAAGAGGTGAAAATCTCTGGGTAAGTCATTTGGTATGTGGAAGTGGGGAGGTCCCTCTCTGCGTGGTGCAGAGTTGCTGCAGTCGATAAGTCACCAGGCCTGTGTGGAAGGGTTGGTGCTGGGAGTGTACCAACCCTCACCCAAGTCTGTACCAGAGAAACATCAAAGGAGGTGCTGGTAGGATTTGTGAAGTCCACTGTTTCGCTTCATGAAAGCATGCTTTTTTTTTTTTTTTTTTTTTTAATGAGTTCTGATTTCTACTTATAATTTCTTTCCCATTTAATTCACTCAAATTGCTATTTAGGGAAATGGACCCCTAATTCATCATGTGAATTTTTCAATAAGTTTATAGCACTCCAGACACATTTATGCCTCCTATTTCTCTTCTATATAAATCCTAACCTCCCACCACCAAAAAAAAAAAAAGAGATAATTAGGTTAGTTAAGTGTGATTTACATTTTACAAATTCATACTGACTCACAGGATTTTTGTGTTGTGTTACAACACATATGCTTGGAGTATTCTTAAGTATGATTTCTAATATATAAGTTCAGTCCTACAATATAAATCTCTCTTAAAATACTGTCCTTACTTCACTTGGTACTAATGGTGAAAAAGAAAAGAAAAAAACTTTCTTTAGAGACTTTTTACCCTTACCTATTTTATAACTATTAGGGGACTATTTTTTACTTTAGTTGTCAACATGGTATCTTGATCTAAAGAAGGGCAGGCTCATTTTGACTGCGTTAACTTTTTGGACACGTGTACAATCCAAGTCTGTGTATTCATTGACCCTGGACTGACACTGGTGGGAGGTGCTAGCAGGAGGTATTTCTGGTGTGAGCTGTTGAAAAAATAAATGTGTTTCAGAGTCCCATGACCAGGTTTCCTCTCCTGCCATGTGCTGATGTTGAGTAGCTCTGCTCCACTCGGGACAGAGAGTCGGGCAGGGCTGAACCTACAGATGTCCCAGCAACTTCGTGGGGAAGAGCTGCTAGATATGATTAGCAGAGGTTTTTTCCAAGCTGAGCAGAGAAGGGAGCATGCCCACAACCAGAGGAGCTGCAGTGAGCTCCAGCAGCTGGACCTGCCCACCAGGCAGCTGTCCATCTTGGTGGTACAGCACCTGGCTCCGAAGGGTTAAAGCACCTTTGTTCCCACTCTCTGGACAAACTTCAGCTGCTGCTGGGACTTGAGCTCCACCAGATAAAAAGATCACAAGCTCATTGTTCTTAACGAGCAGCATTTCTCTGTAATTCCCTAATTCAAAGCAGGCTTCACTCACTTTTGTGCTCTCTTTACAAGCCGCGATGATGATAGGATTTCCGAAATCAAAGCTGAATGCTGAACTGAATTAAGAGAGAAAAAGCCACACTCCCTGGTTCGGGTGAGCAGAGGATAATTGTGGAGAATCCTCCCAGCCGGTCTGGCAGCAGTGGTGGGGGAATGGTTTTCTTCTATCAAACTGGTTTTATTTTTATTGTAAAATAAACATTTTCTGGGCATAGGCTGGCAATTACTCCCTCTGCCCCTCCAGGGATGAGGTCGCACCAACCGCACATCAGAGGGGAAGGCAAAGCTTCCCCATTTAGATTAAAACGCACATCAAACAAAGCAAACATCAGTGAAGGGTTGGTGTTTGCCCCTCCGACTGGCTCGCTCTGTTTCTCTAAACACGAAGCCTACATTAACACTGGGCTTTGAACTTCTATTTGATGGATAAACTGCTCTTCAACTTTTCGCCACAGTATGGCAATTAGGCTTATTCCACACTCTTTCACCTTCTTATTTGCAGGAAAACATGCTAGCTGGGGCTGGGTAAACCTTTTGATAACTCCAAGTACAGTATTACAAAAAGTTAATTAAATGGGTTAGTAAATTTATATATATATATAAAAAGAACTGATTATTAGCTAAGGTCACTCACCCTGGCAGAACATAACAAAAAGAGTAATTAAATAAGCTATTTGAAAAATAATCTGAAATTGAGCCTAGAGGAGCACTTATCTTTGGGACTGATCTAAATTTAAACTGTACAGCGCTGCACACAGACAGGGCGATTGTAACGGCAGAACAATGCGATTTCCCAGCTCCTTATGGTTTTCCTTCCAAAATGTCTTCAGCTAACACCAAAAAGGATCCACTGGTACCAAGGGGCACCCAGAAATGAAGCTTTCTATGAAGTTGCAGCTGCTCTGCTAACAATTGTTTCCTGCTTCACAGGGAGAAAGTAAAGCAGTTGAAATGCCACTTCAGGGTGACTGGCTTGCTAATGCTGCCTAAGTAATGGCAACCATTTCACTTTCATTGTGCTCTTGTTAATTAACTCCCACAATTAAAGAAAACAGAAATCCAATAAGAGGAAATAAAGAGTTCTTAAGTTATTAAATGCTATACATCTGTGAAACCCGGCTGAGAAATATGGTTTTAATACTTGATTTAGCGTTTAATAGTTTTTTATTAAGCTTTGGGAACTGAAATGAATCTTCTGTGACCTACTTAGCAGGGGTAAACCTATTTTAAATGCTGTTGGAGATAAATAAGGGAGGAGAAACGCTGTCTGCATTTGCCAGTATTAAAATGATGTGGGTAAAATCACGGCCTGTTAAAGTCAGTGGAAATTTAGACTCATCCTGGCTTTGGGTCCCAAACCTGTGAGCTCTGATGCTACAGCCCAGCAGCAGCAGGCCAGAGGCTACCTCACTGTCTCCCCTGGTCATTTTGTCCTGCAGGGACAGTCACTGCCAACCTGCACAGGGAGAGTGCTGGAGACCCATCCTGGAGAGGTGTTGCTCATGTGCAGAGCAGATGGATGCACAGATGGATGGACAGAGGGGCAGATGGATGGACAGAGGGGCAGATGACACAAGGCAGACCACCCTGGGCCAGCAGCATTCAGGGAACAGGTGCTGGCATGGGCTAGACCTGGCCCACAGCTTCCCCCTGGGTTTTCCAGTGGTGGCATCTGCCCTTGTCCATGCAGTACCACTGTTGGGACTTGGTTACAGCATCACTACGAGTTTTCTGGTCCAGTGCAGGTAATTATGAAGTCTAAAACAAGACAGTGCAAACCTACTAAATAGGTAAACTGAAAATCGTAAACTAATTGAGCAACGTTTTAATTGCTTCTTTTACTCTGATGATCAGGCTGGTGTACCAATTCGCCTGCTTAGTGTTCAAGCTGCCAAACCCTTAACTGAAGATTCACAGGAGTGTGTGACAGCAGTGTGATGCCATTTGAGTACCTGATGGTGATCCCAAGCATGCCAATTAAACTGGTTGCTTCTAGCACTGTTTTGTCTTATTTTTATGAAGGTTACATAGGATAAGCATTTTAGTCCAGAAACATTTGAGCAGCAGCCCAGTGAATTTGGCTTCTTTTACTGATATGAAAAAATATATTAAAAATTACCCTTGGATAGCACATACTCAACAGCCATGAGTGGAATTCTCTTCCCATAAGTTTTTCCAGCATTCTTCATGGCAAAAGGCATCCATTTTCTCTCATATTCTTCAAATTCTAATGTTTACTTCCTTTGTATATTAGTGGATGTTTAAACCAAAAATATTTCTGGTTTGGGCTGTAAGGTTGAGTATTATTTTTTCTCTTTTTGTGTTATCTCGATGCAACTTTTTGACAAATGATGAAATCTGCCTCAACTTACCCTTCTTGCACTTCACCTGTTATTGACTATTACAAATGACTGACAAAACAGAAAAGGATTGGGACTATTTATTGCTCATCTGTGGAGTGTAAACATGTTCTGTTTGCATTAGAAGTCTGAGCCTAATCCATCCTTTAAAATGCTATAGATTTCTTGTAGGAATTAAAAAAAAACCACAGCAGTCCCAGTAAACACGAAATTATTTTTGCCCTACCATGCTTGCGGATGCAATTCCTGGTGTGTGGGACAGGTGTTCCTTAAAATTCAGAAACAGGCAAATTGTTCGCATCCCATATTGTTTTTGATTCTATGTTACTTGATTCAGCTATGTTCACATGTCTGTTAACTGTGAAAATGTTTCCATAGGTAGTCCAATTGTAGCTGTAAGTTTTTAGCACCTATTTTACTACCGTTCTAACTGTTCAATGTAACCAGATAAAAGTAGTTGTAAAAAGTCAGTCAAGTGCATCAGGCTAACCTGTGCTATTAATGCTAACAGATATTTTTAAACACAAAAGTGACAGAAATTTTGCCATTCCTGTGCTTGTATATACACATCGTGTAGAGTTAATTATTACATATGCTTGTTAGATATACAGTAATTTACAAAATTAGAATATTTAAGTAAAAATCCCAGTTTGAAAAAAAAAAAAAAAAAAAAAAAAAAAAGCTTGTCGTATAAAGCTTGTATGGAATACAAACGTTACACTGACTCTGAGCTGTAGTTTTTTGTTAGTGTGTGCATTTATACTTACAATGAGCATTTGAGATAAAAGCCATTAGTACTCAGAAAACACTTGACAGATTAAAAGTGCTGGTGTCCACAAGTACCACCCCAATGGTCTGACATGACCTCCTTTATGCACAGGCTGCAGACTTTATTCCTGCTAAAAGCTGACTTCATGCATGTTTCTAACACAAACACATGCACAGGGAGCCCAAATCTTGTTTCAAAGAAGTGATGAGGCCACCACCTCTGCTGGTAAGTCAGACCAAGCTTTGTTCTTCTTTCTTGTTGGCAACTACTGGCTCTTAGAAATGAGACTGATGAAGCCCTTGGCTTTTCTGCATCTTCTGTGAGCAGCATCAAATGTTCTCCCTGCTCTCAGGTATTTTGCCATGGATGGCTCAACCATGGTTGAGTCCCCTTGCAGCTTCCGAATCCCTGAAGTGACCACATGGAGCTCTTGTGAGCCGCCCTTGCCACTACCAGCCTCTCCTCAGTGGCCTGGCCCTTACATCCCCACTTGCATCCCTATTCTGAAACGCAGCATCGTGCCTAGGGATGTGTGCTGCTCCCAGCTATAGGTTCTGCACAGAGCATATCCCAATTCTTCCTTCAAACCTGTCTTTCTGTGGGTGACATCTGTTCTGCTGCCCCAACATTGCATTGCATTGGCAAAGATATCAACATAGCAGAGATTATAAGAGAGCGCAATTTATAATCTCAGGTGTGTCCATTTATTTCTGTATAAACAGTTGAGTTAAAATTTAGTGTGCTACCAAACCAAACATTTGATCAAAGATCATATAAACTGCACCGAGCAACATGGTTGCCTTTATCAACAAGAAATGTCATCTTCTCCAAAACAGAAATGTTTTTTTACAAGATCTGTGCTCCATGAAACTGTACATGCCTGTGCTAGTTCTGTTTTACTCTCCTTGTCTATTTTTTTTTTTTAAATAAAGAATATGTTCCACTATTTTGCTTGGGAAGAGAAGCAGTGCAGCAGTTCCTGGGTAGATCCTCTCCTCCCTTTTCAGTCTTGGAAAAGTAAGAACGTATCAAAGCCAGGGGAAATGCCATTGTGTTTACTCCTAAAAGTATTAATTTCAGCAATTCCCCAGCCTTTAGGACCCTTGGGGTAAGTTACTTGGTCCTTTTGATTTGAGAATATTTCATTTTAGTAGATTCTGGACTCAGTCCTCCTTTATGAAAGATGATTAGCTTTCCAGCACATGTGTGTGCTGCGAGTTGAATCTGTTCTCCCATGTTGCTCTGGAGGAAAAACATTTATTTAATATCTACAGATCCTTTGTTTGAGCTTCTTTTCTTCCCAACATTTTTTATATACTGCATTATTAATGCCCCTGGTGATCAAAATGTCATTAAATTCTTTATCTTTTGTCATTATTATCAGTTGACTGCAATTTCAATCTGTAACTCATATGTTGCTGTTAGCTTTCCATTTATATTCAAATGTAAATGTTTCACTTTTGTTGTTATGTTCAGATCTCCTTCTAACCAGGATGTTTTTGTGACCAGAATAACTGTTTTTCCCCTCTCTCTCCGGATTGTCAGTCTGGGTGCATCCAGTAGTATGCCCTCGAGCGATTTCCAGCTTTTGCTAATATTTCCCACTTCAAATGATGTACATTGCAATGGCAATGAATCAGGAACTGACAGACAGAATTAAAACCAGTGTTCAGCCCTCCTCAAATTTATAGAAGAAGTAATGGAATAAACAATGTCAGAATAATTTAATACTGAGAGAAGTAATTGAATTAAAGCCCTTTTGTGTACATAATGTCAAAATGCATAAAAGAAAGTAAGAAACCCATATGTGGAAAGGAAATACAGATTTTCAACAAAATCAGTTTCAGAACATGCAATTTTCCTACAAACACGCCTGTTTTGTAAATGCAGAAAATTACTCACTTTCTTGCATAAGACACAGCTGATGGCTAGTTTCTCACCCTGTGATTTAATGAAAGCACAAGACTCTGTTTGTATTGCTGCATCTGTTTTTCAGTGCCCCAAAGTCTGGGAAGAAACCTTTTTTAGGTTGCAATGATCTAACTCTGGAACTGGCTTCCCCAAAAAACTTTAAGGTATTTTATATTATTTTATTTTATTCTTAATATCTAGCCCAATTTATGTGCCTGTTGTTGGCTGAGACGAGTGCCATCTGCAGAGAACACCACAATGAGAGGTGGCATAGGGCCACCAGGGCTGGGGACCGCCAAGCCACACCATGCCCATACATAGGACTGAGCTTGTGGCCGGGGCTTGGGTAAATTACTCTCAACACTTGGGCTGTGGTCAGGCTGGCACCATGAAAAAGTATAGGACACTGAATAATTCCATAATTATTTGTAGTGTAGCAGCTGTTTCCACCTCCAGTATCCTGGATCCAAATTTCAGTGCCATAGAACAGACTTGAAGGATGCCCCCAGTCCCTCAAGGATGTCAGTCCATGTCATGCAAGCAAAGTTGGTCACTTGAGGCACATTTAACTGCCAAGTATAAGATGTTTATCTGGGAATGTCATCTTTGCCTTATGGACAACCCCAATATTGTGTGTTGAGGTGTGAGAAACCCTCCAAAAGCACACCTGGAAGTCATCCACCAGCTTCCCACTAGGACCCAGTTCACACCAAACACCCTTTTCCTGCTTCCCTGTGAAGTTCTGGATATTTTTCCTCATCTGTGCTCCCTTTTGTTGGAGTGGGGGAATATCTTCATACAGGCAAAAGTCACATATTGCTGAAAAGAGAGCAAGTAGCAGGAATGGAGATAGATATGACTAGAACCAAGAATTTAGGTAGACTGTTTAGAGCAGGAGTCACCCTTGTGCCAGAGCAGATCTGGACACTGAGAGGTAACTGGAGTAGAAGAGACACCACTCAGTGGTCATGGGTAAACACGGAGATGAGAGATTAGATCCAGTAACACCATGCTCAGAGGGGGGTGGAAATATCACAAAGGTTCTTTGAAACAAACTGGAATATTGTTTGCACAAAATCTTTGTCAAATCCAACTTCTGTGAGGAGTGTGCATGGCTAGAGATGCATTAAGAATAACATCCTTTTATTTTTCTCTCATAATTTATAATGTAGTTGATACCTCTGATTTTTTTTTTTCTACCTATTGATTTAAATATTATTACTGATATTAAACTGGTCTCATTTCTTTTAGCATAGGCTGTTACCTGTTCTATGCCAATCTTTCTATAAGTTAATGTTTGACACATAGCTTTTCAGAATAACACTTTACTTTCCATAGCAATATGCTTCTTATGATGTCATTTCTTTATGAATAAAAATGACATTGAGCAGGTTTAATGATTTTATCATCTTCCCTTCGTATATTTTTGTTTGTCTTTTTTTGTTTGTTTCTTTGTTTAAGCACAACGCTACGGTGAATTTAACTCTATAGTTACAATTACTACGTACAAAAGACATGTCATAATCTTTAGTGTAACGCACATGGTCCATATATTATTTTCTGGTATTTTTCTTGGACATAAAAAAACATAGCAAAGTGGATTATTTAACCTATGCACCAAGCATATGGATGGAAAATAGCAACAGCTGCTTCCAAGACCCTACCCAGAAAATTTTCTTTTTTATCTTGTGAAGAAGACATGGGCAAAAAAAGCCAAACCAAACCAAAGCAACAAAAAACCCACCTCTGTTTTCAGGGAAGTTTTGTCAAATACCAGTCCAGAAATGCATACTGCAGAATGTCAAAAGACAGCAACAATTTTGCTAATGGAAAGCACTTTGTTTTCAGGTTTTCCTAATACTTTAAGCACCAGAGACTACATTAAATACTACGTGCAGCTTGTGGCTACAAGCCAAAAGGAAGCCCACATGACATTTAGTGCCCTTGTCTGCAAGCTGATAAGAGAGTCTGGATTCTCTAAACTCTTTAAGTGCTCAATGTCAAGCTGGAATTCAGTAACTGCAGCCTGAACAACTCGCGTTATTTAAAAATGCATACTTAGCTCTAAGAGGTTTCCAAGCACTCTAATGCTGGGGTATTTGAACAGAGTAATAGGGTGCTTTTAAAAAAGCTTTTTATTTTGAAACTTTATGTTCTTCATCTTGTTCAAATATTATTTACTTTAGTATTCATCTGATAGACTCGTAAAGTTAAACATGCTACTCAATAAAATAGGACAGGGCTCTGACAAGCCTCAGGAAACTTTAAAAACGTTTGAAGTGTTTAAACTTTACTATATCACAAAGTAAATTTTGCAGTTTGAGAGCATGCCCTGAGACCACATGAAAATGGTAGGCAGAATAATTCCTGCCCAGCCATTTGACCTATCCACACCTGCTAGTTTGCATGATTGTGCTAATGAGCTCTGTTTGTTCCTGCCTAGGTGTTGCACAGTTGTGATAAATCTGCATGAAATTGTGTTGGAATCTCTGCAGGATAATCCCAAATATTACTGTAGCAAACTTCCTTTGTATATACCTCATGGAAACTAAGCTGTCAAGCAAATAGGCATGCAAATACAGCTCCTAATTCACTATAGGCACTATAATATTTTGCTTTGAGGATATCATGCTCATTTAGCTCCTTTCCTCTCCATAGTCCTCCACTGTCTGTGGGTGTAGAGCAGCTTCAGGCAGAACGGCATGTAGAATTTCACCGTGTCCCTAATTCCTTTCGATAATGAGCATTTCAGTGAAACATGTTTTGCCCACAGGGTGGACTCAGCACCTTCCATCATATTCCAATATATTAAAGGAAAGTATGGTGTCCAAGAAAGCAAAAAACAAAAACAAAAAAAACTACTTTTGTGTCTGATCTCTGGAAAAAAAAAAAAAAAAAAAAAAAAAAAAAAAGAGAGAATTTACAATTAAAAAGTAAAAATAAGACACCCTCTGAGACTGGAAATGATTTATTCCAAAATGGTAAAAGGGAGCTGTAATGAATACGGTCTGTGCCTCTCTTTTTACCCTCGGAGTGTTGTCTGTCAGAGAATTTAAGTAATGTCCTTCCCCTGCCCCACATCAGTGAAATGTAGGGGACAGGTGGAATTCCTCTGGCTTAACATTAGCAATTAGGAATTGTATGCAAAATGGAAGATGATTTTAAATTACCTTTTCTCCACCATGGTAACATCCAACATGCCTGAAAGACAAAGTCCACGTAAGTGAGTGCATCAAATGGTGCATCAAATGGAGGGAGCAAGAAAGGCTGCTGGAAAGGTTTGGACATCAGTCAGGAGAGAAGACAGGTTTGTGTAAAAGTTCATTCTGCTCCAGTTGTGAACCGAGAGCACAAGTTATAGATAAAATAAATAACAATAAAATAAATAGCTTCAGCACTTCCAAAATGCCATTGATCAGAAATTGCAGGCTCTGAAGTAGGCAATACTGAAGAGGGAAGTTGCAAACACCAACGGCATGGCGAGGGGGCACAAATACGACTGCTGAAGCAAATGGCAGTGAAAAGGAAAAGGTTTTACCTAAATTAGGAGCAATGAAACAGTGATATTGGACTGTTATTTGAAAGGAGATCATAATGATATAGAATAAAACATTCAACGAATACCACCATTTTCCATTTAGGAAAGAGCAAGATAATGGGCTACTACCTCATGAGGATGATAAATTACTGTAACCTATTAAAGACTAAGTAGCTGCTGGAAAACAGATATTAGAAATAAATATTTTGTAGAGCTGGCAGGTGCAATTTTTCATTTGCTGATGCTTTCTTCTTTTAAGTCTTGAAATACCATGTTAATTCCAAAAGTGCCAAAGAATGTTAATTTGATGATATTTCAAAAAGATATTTAGATGGCTTGGACAGCTGCTAATCTGAATTTCACATGATAGAAAACCTGACACGAGATTCAATTAAAAAAATTTGTGCAGACCTGTTAGTCTGGTTTAATGTGATAAAATATGGGTTTTCTAGCGAGAAGCAAAAGCATAGAGCAAAAAAGTAAGGAAGGAGTGATCCTAAAAGCAGTGTCTTTGAAAATAATTTAGGGGCTGTGTGGTTGAAAACAACTCAGTATAGCAGGGCTGTAGATCAAGGAGACCTAGTATGACCTTACATGACATGAGTATAAGGAAGAACAGTGACGGGATGAGAAATTACAAATCTAAGCATAGCACTGAAAATGCCACTCCTGCAAAGTCTTTTCCAGGTCTGGTGACTTCACAGGGTGCAGGAAATAGCCAAATAAAGGTTTTAGAGACAGACAATGCCTTATCGTGAGAAACTTTAAACAGTTCATTCTGGCTGGTTATTCTGTAGGAAGGGAGGTACAGCTTGATCATTTTATACTATTATCTTTGTGGGACGTTCAAACTCTCTCTTAAAGCAAAAAAAGCCATTGAATGGAGGAAGAGACATAAAGGAGGATGTGAGGATGATCATATTGCAGAACAAACTTCCAAGGCATAGTGTCTCCTTATGTCCTGAATGGCTTCTGGACATCACAGTTGAAGGAAGGGCAGCAAATGTCCATGCTGAATGCAATCTGGGAACAACCCCTGATGTTTCACTAGATTCAGGGTTTGAATAGTCCACCTACATACAGATGTGGCTTTTTCCTATGGAGCAAAGGCTGAAAGACTGCAGAGGGGGAGGTGATGACGTGGTTTTCTTTAGGGAAGAAGAGAGGAGAGGAACCAGAGAGAGGTTAGAAGGGGGAATCTTATTGAATTGAATAATCAGCTAAATCCATGACAACATCCAGGAGAGTTTCACCAGAGAGATAGGACAGAAGGGTTAAAACAGTTCCTTGAGTTACCCTGTTCTTGGTAAGAGCACCCATTGCCTGTGTGAGCTCTCCCCAATGCACAATGCCTGTTCCCTTTCCCTTGACCGGTTTCCAGCCTACATCAGTTGTTGTAATGAAACATTTTATTTCTCCCTACAAACATCACTATTTGTTTCTAGCTCTTGAGAGTGTATATTGTGGGGGGATGTGTATTGCAAACAGAAACCAGAAATATGACTTGTTGACTTGGCCACCAGGCTTTTCCTCCTTCCATAACCTTCCACTTTTTTTGGTATGTGTTTTATTTGTTTGTTTGTTTGTTTTGTTTTTCTCACTAACCATGAAGCAACTCAATTTTTGAAGAATTTTGTCCAGGTTTCCTGAAAAACTGTGCAGACCTGAAACATACATCTGGATTGAGTTGAGACCTTGGAATGAAATGCAAACCACAATAGCTTCTTGTGGTTTCTGGTAGCACTGGTATTAATCTCACCTTGAAGGTATATAGCATACCTCTGTGTCCTCATGAGGGAGGATCTGCAGCAACACTTCAGACTGTGAGCAGACCACCAGCTGCTCAGCAGCCTCTGCAGTAAGCACAGTTTGAAGTGGGTTGCCCCAGATGAAACCGCGAGTGATTCAGCTCCTGAGAGTGCCATAAATGCTTCTTTAGCAGTATTTAACACTGTGCATTGAATACGTGGTTCCAAAAGTGAGAGAGAAAATCTAGAACAAGATGGAAATTCCAGATTCTTTAGCTAGCTGCTCTAAAAAAAAATCTGTTAATATAATTTTGCTTTGTTTGGTGCTGTGACTTCAGAAATCTTGCTTCCCATACAGTTTATTTTCTTGCTCCCAGGCTTAGAGTTTGGGCCTTATATGGAAAACATTTCTTCTATTTCTGTCTGCGCTAGAATAGCACAGGCTTAATCTACAAGTCTGATCCAATGACTCTTGCATTCCTTCATTATTGCATGGAAAATAAAGCATATGGTTTTAATTAAACAAAAAAAAATTAAATTGTAATTAAAAAATCCAGCTAACAAAATGCATAAATAAATTCAAAATTTGAAAGTGAGGAAAAGTACTTGTATAGTGTCTTGTGTTCATGTGCTATGTGTTCAGGTTATCTCCAGAGGGAAAAATAAGATATTAGGTTTGTAACATGCATTGGAAGGACTCAACGAAAGCCTAACTGTACTCTGAAATACAAGATTCATAGCCCAGCAGCTTCCAGAAAAGAGGTACATGTAGAATATACTGAGGAACAGTTCAAATCAGCTTTTTGACCTTAATTGTGGAATGGGATCATTCACCCTTTGGTGGGACCCTTGCTGCAGTAGGAACCTCATGAACCATATTTTAGATGGCTCATTTAGGCGTGATGAATGGTACTATACATATTCGTAGACTTGGACCAAATATGTTCTAACCCTGCTTCTCAATTTCCTACTTTCTAGATCACTAATCCTCCACATATGAAGTAGAGATCTTTGAAATATAAAATAATTGGCATACGGTACCAAATAATCTGGTACCATAAATAAACTATAAGACTTTTTTATTTTTTTTATTTTATTTTTATTAGATATAATAGTAAAGCCTCAAGATAAATTCAAAATGTTGGGCTGAAAATTCTGCTATACCTCCCTTATTTGTTATGATGGAGGGAAAACTCACCTGAACGTGTAACAAACTTGATCTCTAGTGAGCATTTGAAGACATGGATCTGTGTCACATCTGCCAAAATCATATGCCCAGGTACCAAGGGGCACTTGCCTGTGCAAACTGTGCAATTTGGCATGCAATATGCCACTTCAGAGACAATAAACGCCAGTCTCTGTTCACATACCAGAGATATCTCTTTCTCCTCAGGTAGTAATTTTAGAAAGCAAAGTAAATATTCTTTGTCTGCAACAGTATTCTGGCTTAATAACTGTACATCAGCTCATAAAGAAAAAATAAAATAACTCTGGGATGAAAATCGAGACTTTCAGGACAGCTTTAATTCAATCACTTCATCTTCCTCATGTTTTTTTCAAATGAAGATCTGAGTTAGAATGTTATTTTATTATCCTTTCACTGTATGTATGTATGATCTATCCTGTTCTTTCTCATGCTACAAGGAGATCTCAGATGAGGAGATGTGGGGTTATGTTAGCCACCAGCAGGCCAAGAGCAAGCCTCTGCTCATCTGGCAGCAAAAAGGTGTGAGGAGCTCTGCTGAGCTCCTGAATGTGCAGGGAGCATGCAGCAGGATAACAGCAACGATGTGGTGGCTGGAATTCATAACTTAAAAGGGCTGCACTAGTTTATTTTTAAAATGCAGACATTTCAGAGCAGACAAAAAGGTGTAATAACACAGCTTCTGATGGAGACCTCCTACTTTCAGAATTACACTAATACTGGGTAGTAGCTTGCCGAAGAAGAAAACATTCCTTATTTTCTTCCATATTCTGCAGCAAATTTGGAAATTAAATAGCTCATTTTTAATGATGAAAAACAGAGGCACAGAAATCTTCTGAGCTGACATATATCACCTATTTCTTTTAAAAATAGAAGTCTCAAAAGGAAAACGTCTCTCACTTTCCCCCAATGCATAGGATTATTTTCTCTAATAGTTTCTAATGTCTTCCCTGACTTACCAGCACAGCTCCGTAAATTAATTATAATATTATAATTCTATTCCATGTGGATTTGGATTCTCCATGTAAAAAAATAACTTTTTTTAAATCTATATTCTCCCCCTCCACAAGCTCTGACTTTTTCTCATCTTTAAAGAAAAATAATAAAAATCTAGTTTTCCATTTAAAAATTGGCCTCACAAAGCATCAGTTGTACAGGTGAGAAGCACAGTGAGAAACCATGTTGAGTAGTAAAACAGATGTATACATTGTGCCCTGGTGTCTAGGAGGGCTTCCTGCTCCTTGGGCTATCCCTGGTTTGGCTGGTAGGGCTGTGCCCAGGCACAACCACCCTGCTCCTTCCATGGGCAGAACGACCCCACTGCCTCGTACCAGCTTCTGCTCTGCCCAGGGTGACCACAAAAGCTGGTCAATAGTCATACAGCTCTGGTACTGCTTACTGCTCACTTAGCAATGGCCTTTTGGTCTAAAAGAAGAGCAAGGCATGGTCTTAGCATAGGGAGCTGTAACGACTGACTTCTTTTCTAATATTGACCTTTTCTGATCCAGAACAGAGAATGGATTTTTCCTTTAATAATTCCTTTGCCTGCAAAACAGGGATAATTCTTCCACAGGTGGATGAAATTCAAGACTGTTAAGGCATGCTTTTGTATGCAGCAAATGGAAGAGACACTCCTGTGCCCAATGGAAAATTTGGAAGGTGCCTTTGGCCAGTGCCTCCTGGGAAGGTGTGAACTTCTCTCGAAGAAACTCCAGCAGTATGGGATCTTTCACAAGACTGTTGTCTCAGCAGGAACCCTGCTCGCTAGCTGCTGAGACCAGTTCTGTAGCTTCTAACATCAGGTACGACGCTTTAACTACCTGGCAAGTGTATGTTTTATGCTACTGGTAGGATGGGGTGGCATGAAAGGCAAATAAAGCAGAAAAGACTGAGGGCTGCTGAGATTTCGAGCTGGCTGTATGGCTGCACCACTGGCAGTGGAATTGCATTTCTACAGCCACTATGTACTCAGAAGCACTTGGGAGTGTTTCCAAGTATGTAGTAGCTGGAAACAAGGAGTAAAACCTTCTTCAGAAGCCAGAAGCCATTGATTTTAGTCAAAGGATTTCATCCCAAAATGTACAGCCTGCTAGAGAAGATTTCCAGTAGTCATTAAAGGTGCCCTAGAGGTTACCAGAAGTGAAGTGTGAATTAAGAATAACATGGGGTATTGCATCAGGTGAGATAAAACACAGACTCCCTCTGGCTGAAGTTATGATAAGCCTGTCTCCTAGGAAAATAATTCTGTGTATATCTTGCAGGTGCTTGCTTCAACTGAATAAAAGCTTGGAGAGGGATTTCTTTAGAGTTCTACAGATACTTAAGAGCAATAAAATCTAGGGGATGTGAAACGTCTAATGAAAATCTCCAGCTCATGCTCAAAAAAGTCTTTGAAGTAAGAATAGCAGCATTTTATGATTCTGGAGGTGTATAAATTAGTATAAATAGACGTCTTGTAGAATCACAGGGCAGGATGGAGATATATATTTAGAAAGTATATTTAATAGAATATAATAATATACTATGCTACACAAACAAATTCTCTCTTTACTATGTGCTATAAAAACTTGTTCTTTGATGCCTTTAGAAGCAGGAGACACTCATTTAACTCACTGCCTTTCTTGTCCTGCTGAACAGAGAGATGTCTAGCTGCCTCGCAGAGAAAAACTCATCGCTCCTGCCTCCAGTGAAATGGGACTGAAGATCACTGCCAGACTAGGTGGGGGGCAGTAGTTTTGATGATCTGTTTTCTTTAGTCACCTGCTAAGTAGTTTAATTTAAAAATAGTTAAGCATCTCTTGCTGCTATTTTAGTTTGGATTTTGCCTTTTGGAGGAGGAAGGTTAGCTACCAAGATTACAGAACTTTTCCAGCCGTTGCTGCTCTGAAGTCAGGAGTCACTTCTGGTAGCAGGACACTGGGGAACTGGGGAGTGGGCAACAAAGGGAGAGCTTCCCTTCCAGCTTCCTCCTGCTGTGTCCCTCCTCATCATCCTCCTCATCCTCCTGTCTTGTGCCCTCTCCCTGCACAGCTTCCACAGTTTCTCTAAGGGAGGCTGAGTCAGAGAAAGACACTCAAAGCAGGGATTTATCTTCCCATCAAGGCTGCCTGAGAGGAGATGCTGTTTGACTTGTGGTCCTACAGGAAACTTTCTTTGTGGCAGCTGCTGGTTTTAATGAACCAAGTCAGTACATTGCTTTGATGGCATCTGCTTCTTTTTTGCTCCTCGAGCAAAAGCTGGTAGGCTCAGCCCTGAGCAGCAGACATCCTTTGGATGCAGGCAAGCATAAATTAGGGCCTCTGCATAATCACAGACTGTGAACCTCAGCATTCCTCTGGTATTTTTCTCAGTTTAATATTGATAGTACAGCTGTGGTGTGCTGCTTCTGAGACAGCCCAACTTGGAAAAACATGTTTCTCTGTATTTTTTGCTTGTAGGGAGGCTCTCTGAGAGTATTGGGGCCACATCAGGCCTGAAGGTGACTGCTACAGCTGACCCCACCACGCTTTCTGAAGTGGGATCTGCAGCTCTCCTTGGGAGGGGAGTTGTTGGGTTGTGTTTGTGCTTGTGTGACCAATGGAAAGTGGTTGGGGCAGGGATACATGCAGCATCTTGTGCATGGAGGACTAAGCCTGGAGTACAGATGAGTTAATATATAGCTGGGTATAAGATAGAGCAGATGTGTCCATAACGTCTCACTGAAATCAAACACAATTAGTTCTCAGCTGCATATCTCACTTTTGCATCCATGTACATGATTTACTCCAAGGACTATAGTTCACCTTTTAGTTCCTAGAACCTATTGCTTTCTGCTGTCTCTAGTGTTTTTGTTTGTTTGTTTTTCTTTATTTGTTTTATTTATCTGTTTGTTTGTTGTTTTCTCTCTCCCCCCCCCCCCCCCCCCCCCCGCACCCCCACCCCCTTTTTTTTTTTCTGTATGGTTCTGTCTTGTCTATGGCCTTTCTTTTTTTCTTGTACTTTTTTGAGATTACTACTCCTAAAGGATTTCTTTCTCTCTCTCTCTCTCTCTTTCTCCTTCTCCCCTATTTTATTTCACGTGGCTAATCCCATCAAGACATTTACTTAGGTATCAACACTAAAGTAACTGCTTCAAAATCTCTTCCCTCAGAGACCTCCTTTCCTCCATCACAGCGTTTGACCCACCCAGTGACGCAGGTGATCCTTGAGTGTCCCAGTTCCCTGCAGAGCAGAGCCAGCTGTTGTCCCTTGTAAGACATTGCCATGGCTTGCCCCAGGCAGCTTTCCTCCCAAGCAGTCAGCCTCTGCCCGCTTCCCAGCTAAGCCCCACTTGAATCTTTTTGCTGACTCTCAGGGCAGACCTGCAGTCTCTCTGGGAACACATGTGCCCTTCTGTCTCTCGTAATTACTGGATATGTCTAGTCTTTGTTCCAGTGCCCTCACATATGGCTTCATGAGCCGCAATTATCTCATACCATTGTTTTAAAATCCATGGCCAGTTTGTGAGGTACAGCTCCAGACATGCCGTGTCTTAAATGTTAGCTTCGCCACAAGTATGTGGTGTAAGACAGATGCAGTAACCCAGCTGCTTGGTATCAGCTATGTGTTTTCATGCTTCCATGTGAGGAACCATCTCCTTATTTCCACCTTGTCTCTCCATCCTCTTGGTCTTCTCTGAGCTCCGGTAGGCTCACAGGTGTTAATCCTGCTTGTGGTTTCACTCCTCCTCTTAAAACCCCGAGGACCACACAAACAAGGAGCTCAAAGGCAGCCTGGTCTGCGGTGCAGGAGAGGTGCAGAGGCACTAGGCTCTCCTCCCCATGCAGACACAGTGTGACTTTGGGATGTCTTTGGGCTCACCTTCTCCTCTGTAAAATGGGTGTAGTGATAGATAATTTATTTTCAAAGGGTTTTTAAATTTAGAAACATCAAAGGTCAAACTACAGAAGGAGCAGGGATCTCATCAGAAGTGCTAAATTCTGACTAGGGGAGAAAAAGTAATTACTCAAGAGAACAGAGAGTTGGGAACAGCCGTGGTAGGACATACCATGTCCAAGGGCACATTGTGTCTCCCTAGCCAGCTATTTTGTCTCCAACAGCAGCCACAAATGGCTAAGAAAGGAGAAGAATGAGACAAGCAAGTATTGCACTTCCCGCTAATCCACTTTCCACCTCTTATTAGTCAGATGATTTTCTGAACCCATTGCGATTTGTCAAGTGACTTGCAATGGATTTCCTTCCAAGCACTTGACCAGCGTTCCCTTGAACCTTTGAAAACTCTGTTTTATGCATTATTCTGCAAGCAGATCCACAGCTCTGCTGTCCAATATCAAGAAACTCAGGTCTTTTGCTTTGAACCCGTTTACTACCAGCTTCATTTAGTGACTTCTAGTTTGTCTAGCAGATGAGACAGTGAGTCCTGTCCTCCATTTCAATCTCAGTCTTGATTTTTTTTTTTGTTTGTTTGTTTGTTTGTTTGCTTTGGCCTAAAGATCTCTGCTTTATTTGGGTGTTCCTTGTATGGAAGTTGGTCCAAATCTTTGTTTACTGTTGATGTCTTCAGCTGAAAATTCTTGAATTCAATGGTATGGATGAAACATTACAATAGTGGTAGGGTTTTTTTTTGGCAATGGCTGATGAGTGTTGTACTTGTGTATTTATGGAATTGTTTAATCCCCAAACCTTGCTTCTTAATAGGAAATGGTCAGCTCAAGGACCAAAATTTGATGTGTGAAACTATGGTTGGATTTCATGGCATGTTATTGCTTTATCTTTATGCTAAACTTTACCTGCCGTTTCATTTGGTCTCACAAGATCCCTTTACAATTTGTCACAGCCTGCCTTTACTACTTCAGACAACTCTGTGTCATGAGTGACCTTTGTCCCTCACTGTTCATGGCCCTTCTGTGTTATTTATGAGCATTCTGAATGGAACAGACTTCAGTGCAGACCACTGAAATTTCCATCAGTAACTCCACTGAGTGAATTGACCATTTCTTCTGCTCCTTTCAGCCAAGTCTCTGTGCCAGGACTTTCTCCATTCCCTTGGCTTCTTAGGTTCCCCAGAAGTCTGTGGGGAGGTAACTGGATAACCTTTACCAACAGGTTGCTCATTTCAAGAGCTTCTAGAGATTGGAAAGGCAGGATTTCCAGACATCATGCCATCTTTTTCCAAGTAGATCATATCTATCGTGGCTTCTTCCATGCAAGTCCCAGAATTTTGGAGACACTCTGGCCAAGTCCTCTTCCAAGAAGGCTTCTGTATGGGAATCTCCCAGTTTCTGCTACTAGTGACTGTGGGTACCAAGAACTCACCTACTTTCTCTGCAGTCTTTTCTCCTTGAGCATTGTTTTTAGCCCCAGAGCATCAGATAGCCCTACAGACTTCTGCCAGATATTTTGATCCTGGTGTTTTGAAACAGTGTTCAGAAGTGGTTTTGATTCCTTCAGGAAGTTGTTCTGTTAGGCCTAACTATTTTTTAGCCTAATTATATTTTTACATTTAACTCTCTGGAATGTAGCATTCCCATTTGATTAAAGCTTCTTGGATGATGCTTTCAGAGTGACTAAATTTATCCAGTACAATCACTTTTCTGCTCTTGCTTCTTTGTTTTTTCTCAGCATCTTGCAGTCAGTGCTTCCATCCCCGTAAGATAGACAATAATACTGACCCAATATCACACTATGCCTTTTTAGACATGAAAAATATATATTTAACTACAATTAAATATATATTTGAATAGCCTTCAACAAGGTTTCTGAGAACAGTGTGGCTAGTGCCAAGGTCTTGGGTATTAAACTCTGCTTATTACAATTAAATTCATAGTCTATTTTTTTGATGCTCTGATTTTCTATAAATGTTCTTGCTGGAAAATGGAGAAAGATACATTTATAATAGTTTCTTGACGCTGTTATTCTTTTAGATCAGTAGGGTTTGTCAACATAAAAATATTTCAGTCCTCTTTCCTGGTCAGACACGCCTCAAAAATTATACACTTTCAACATAAAGCATAATTGCGTATGTAGAACTAATGCTCGTTTTGCTTTATAACATGCTTCTCAAAGCCTGTGGTCTCCTGTCATCTTTACCCTCTCCCCTACTCCCTTGCAAATGTTTTGAAAAAGAAAGAACCTTGCAAGCCTGGAAGTGCAGCACTTGACTGCCCGCACAGTTTTTAGGGCAGTCCCTGCCCCCATTTCAGCCACGATGCTGTAGGGCTGCTCTGCATCCCTGCTCCAATGCTGAGAGGATGGGAGTTCACAGACATCCTGGGCATGCGAGCATCCTGGCCACCCCTCCTGCTCTGCTGCACACAGGCTACATATGGGTTGGGGACGGGGGGCCCCCAGCTAAATTAAAATCAAAAGGAATATGAGAAAGAAAGTGAAGGAGCGAGCATTAAACACGCACCTCCTCTTCCATCATCTCCTCCCGTTGTTGCTGTAATCCCCAATACAAGCTGGCTGGAAATGCAGAGAGCCTTTCACGAGATTATCTGTATCAGTGCAGGCTTTGAAGTACAGGCTGCCGGCGTCTCATTACTGACAGAGATCAAAACCAAGAGATTAACGTGGTCCTGGGCCTGCTGGACTTCATTCACACATCACAGAAGTGCTAAGCTATCAAAGCGGAGGGCAGTGCTTGTGAGTTACCTTCCCAGCCATAAATCCAGCAGCACACACCCATTGCCATTTATTTTTTTAAACAAACGAGTCCTATCGGTCTCTAAGGTACTTTTTTTTTTTTTTCCTTTTCTCTTTTCATGGGGCTAAATGTGGTTTGGGAGATTGAAATAGTCTAAGCTAAAAGATAAATGGGTATAATATGTTTGGAATATTTGGGCCAGATGCTGTCTGTGTCTTTTTTGGGGGTAAAGCAAACAGAAAGCCATTGTAAACCACAGGCTTGCCCACTGATGGGAAATCCCAGGGTGTAAAGGGCCATCCTGGTGCCATTTTCTGCTCTCTTCTGGCACTCTTAGATGTGCAGGAAACATGTCAGCCAGCAGGGACACAAAGCCCATGGATACTGGTTTAAATTAAGCTTAGGGCCACCATGTCCCACTCCAGCCTATTAGGTCCCTCAGGGAGCAGATGTTGGCAGTACAGATGGTTTAGCTTCCACCCCAAACTCAGCAGAAGATTGGAGCCGACTACAAAGCCTTTCTAGTTCCTGTCCCACAGACATAATCAGGACATGGCTATGCTGTGGGTGCCAGAGCTCAAAGGCTCGTGTACACCACCTCTCCCATCACAACAGAAGTAGCTTTGAGTTCACAGAGATCAGAAACCCAGGCACTTACCCTGTTTCTGGGGTAATTTTTGGAAATCATACTTAGCCTTCTACTGTCATCACCAAGAATCAAGCTTAAAATGAGTTGGGAAACACAACACTAGAGTTCAGAGACAGTTTTATTAATGAAATTCTGTGCCCCCAAACACTGGCAGAGATGAATGCTTCCTGGGATGGAAGTTTTCCAGCTGGATCCACGAGTGCCCTTTGCTGAAGGACCCGTGACAAGGATCTGAGTGGATCATGCATACAGGTACAAGCCTATGGGGCCTGATGGCACGCATCCCAGGCTCCTGAGGGAGCTGCCTGGCAGAGTTGCCAAGCCTCTCTCCATCATATTTGTAAAGTCCTGGCAGTCAGGCAAAGCCCCTGGTGACTGGAAAAATGTAAACATTTTTTAAAAGGGTAAAAAAGAACACCTGGGGAACTACAGACCAGTGAGTCCCACCCCTCTGCCTGGGGAGATCACAAAACAGACCCTCCTGGAAGCAATGTCAGGACAAGGAGGTGATGTGAGACAGCCAGCACAGCTTCACAAATCCTGCCTGACCAGCCTGGTGCCCTGCTATGGTGGAGTGACTGCATCAATTGACAAGGGAAGCCAACCAATGTCACTTACCTGGACTTCTGTAACACTTCTGACATGGTCCCACGCGACGTCTTGGTCTCTAAATTGGAGCTAGATGGATTTGAAGGGGAGAATATTCTGTAGATTAGGAGTTGTCCGAATGGCTGTAGCCAGGGAGCTGCAGTCAATGGCTCTAGGCCAGGTGGGGGCTGGTGGTGAGTGATGTCCCTCAGGGATCTGTATTGGGACTGGTGCTGTTTAATACTTTTATTAAAGACACAAACATTGAGATGTAGTGCACACTCAGCAAGTTTGCAGATGACACCAGGCTGAGTGGTGCAGTCAATACAACAGAAGGAGGGGATGTCATCCAAAGGGACCTAGAAAAGCTTGAGAAGTGGGCCCATGTGAACCTAATGAGGTTCAACAAGGCCAAGTGCAAGGTGATGCACCTGGGTTGGGGCAATCCCAGACATGAGGACAGACTGTGAGAAGAACTCATTGAGAGCAGCCCTGCAGAGAAGGACTTGGGGGTTCTGGTGAACAAAAAGCTTGACATGAGCCAGCAGTGCTGCTTGCAGCCCAGAAGGGCAACTGTGTCCTGAGCTGCACCAACAGAGGGGTGGGCAGCAGGGGAGGGAGGTGGTTGTGCCCCTCTGCTCCTCCCTTGTGAGGCTCCACTTGGAGTCCTGCAATCAGGTGTGGGGTCCCCAGCACAAGAAGGATTTGGAGCTGTTAGAGTGGGTTCAGAGGAGGGCCATGAAGATGATCAGAGAGCTGGAGCACCTCTCCTGTGAAGAAAGACTGGTAGTGTTGTAGATGTTCAGTATGAAGAAGAGAAAGCTCTGGTGAGACCTCACTGCAGCTTTTTAGTGCTCAAAGAGGGCTTATAAAAAGGATGGAGAGTGACAATGTGGGCAGATAGTGATAGGATAAAGGCAATGCTTTTCAACTAAAAGAGGGTAGATTTGGATTAAATGTTAGGAAGAAATTCTTCACTCAGAGGGTGGTGAGGCCCTGGCCCAGGCTGCCCAGAGAAGCTGTGGATGCCCCATCCCTGGAGGTGTTCAAGGCCACGTTGGATGGGAGTTTTGGCAACCTGGTCTGGTGGGAGATGTCCCTGCCTATAGCAGGGGGATTGGAACTGGATGGTCTTTAAGGTCCCTTCCAACCCAAACCATCCAATGATGATGATGATGATGATGGGAAGGTTTGCTGAATTGTAAGATACAGTTCCCCATATGCCTAGCAGAAGCATTAATGCCATATAATATCAAGATCTTCCGGCCCAAGAACTTTTACATAGTGCTTCAGAGAGGGTTCAGAAGCTGAGCTCCTGGGCTGTGCATTGATGCAGGTGCACTCTGCCCTTGCTGTTGTCCTGGGCACACCCCAGAGACATCAGCAAGGTGCTCAAGATTTATTATGGTATGGTTTCAAAAGGTTCTCTTTTCACCTTGGCCAGTGAAGCTATTTGACTTTGTACCAAACACCCTGGAGCAAGGCTTGGTTCCTGTGAGAATGAGTATCTCAGCAACTACTAGTCTCTTACTGATTCAGTAGATACAGTGGGAGAGGTCCACCTGAAAGGTGAGGAGCAGACCCAACCTCCCACTCCAGTGCCTTTTCTCTAACTGGGGCAGTCCTTGTGTTAGGCCACCTTTACAAAGAACAAGGACTTGAACATGTCCTCATCTTGGCCAAAGAATGAGTCAGATGGTTAGGTTTTGTGGAGCTAGTCAGAAAAAAAAGGGAGAAGAAGGAGGAGAAGGAGATCTACCTGCTATGCTATTGCATGGGACTACACACAGTCTTGAAGACACGAATTTCAGGAACTCATGTAGATGCATCAGTGCCCTAACAAGATGAGCTAACATTGCCTTGCACCTCAGCAGTATGAAGTATGGCCACCAGCCTCTACTTTGCAACTGGTCCATATCCAGCTGGCCTGTGTGTGTAAGCAAAGTCTGCAATGGCCTGTGGACATCCCTAGTTGGGTGCATCTTTCCTCAGGCACCCTTGACATGATTCTCTTGTCCTTTCATCTTCTGACATGAAGGATGAAGTTTTAAAACATACATGTGACTTAACAGAATTTTGACCAGAAAACACAGAGACAGTAAACAAACTGAATTCTTGAGGTGCTCCAGTCTGCTTCTTTCCTTAATAGCTGAAAACAAAACTCATCACTCATCTCCCTGTTTCCTGGGGGGAAAGGGAAGAAAAACAAACAAACAAACACGACTTCACTTTCTACACAAATGAAAATGCTGCCGTGGTTTATTTTGCAGCTTGTTGTGGAAGTTTCAAAGGCATTTTGAAGGATCGTGTTGTACACCTGGTTGTGCAAGCTATTATAACTATTATAGTCTTTCTCTGGACCATTTATCAGCCTCCCGATAGCACACTCAGAAGGACTATGCAGGAGAAGGAACAGGGATGACTGCTGTTGCCTCCTAAAACTTCCTTACATTTTAGTTCCAGTTATGCCATAACTGCTGGCATCACAGTAATTTCTGTTGTTGAGGGGAGCCTGTGGAAGGGGTGATGGGGAGCACAAATGCTGGAGACTGCTTACTGGTAGGAAAGAACGAAGGACAGAGAATAGAGGGGAAATGAAGTAAAACAGGAAGACATACTATTTGTAGACATTTAAGCATAGCTTAACAACAAATTCTTTGTGGCAGACTGGAAAGTTTCCAAAAGTATCTATTTTATCTCTTTTTATTGTTTGAATTTTGCAAAAAGGCTCCGTGACTTCTCTTTTGGCCACAGAAACCTGGGCCCATCCTGCCATGATACCTGAACTCTTCAGAGCATCTTCTCCCATGAAGTTCCTGGAAAGGACAAAGGTATTATTTGCAGGTTCCTGGTGGGAGACAGAGACACAGCAAGGTCTAGAGGCTTGTCTTCAGTTATGCACTGATCTAACTACAGGCCTGTAACTCCGCGGGTAGGCCCTTATGCTTAAGGATAGGAGCACACAGACGAGAAGGGATAGCAATATAGCCAGAGCATTAGCAGCACCCTGATGACTTACACAAGGAGCCTGTGGAGTAGCAGGGACTTGAAGCAGTTTCGAATATCCCAGGAGCATGATCTAACCACTGGAGAACACTTCTGTGCAATATTTGCATCTGCTCCATGTTGCATAGAGATATCTGACTTATTTCACACGCTGTAGCCACAGGCTCAGCCTTGGGATTTCCTCTCCAAAGGGGCAACCCAAGTTCTTTGTTCCCTCCTGGCTCTGCTCCACTGAAGGGGAGGACATCACCCAGGCTCAGAGCAGATATGCTTGCTTGGAGGGGAACCGTGATGTTCCAAAGTAGAGCTGACATTTAAAGTGGAACAAGAGCTAGAAATCTCTTAAGATATCAGTGATCAATGCTACCAAATTCCAGGACAACAGGTAAAGCAGGGGAGGGCATATCCTTTAGGTCTGCGGCTCTCTCACCTCCAACGTTTCTTCCGGCAATGACAAATAGCTTCTTAAAAGTCCTGCCGAGGGAAAGCCAAGCCAAGCCGAGTGCACTTTCAGTATGCAATTAGCATAAATATACTTTGTGCTAAACTGCCCAGAGTTAGAAACAAAGAGCTTGTGAAGGTCCTAATTGTTCCAGAGGGAATACATGTCACGGAGAGAAAGACAAAGGGGAGCCATGTCCAAGAAGACATGAGAGAGAGGCCAAACCAGCAATTGCCTGAATCCAAAACAGCCCCAGAGGCTGTCTCTGAAGACCTGCCAGCAGAGTCAGCACTGGAATTTGCCAGGGACTCAGCCTAAACCCAGCCACAAACCTTGCCACTCTTTGTAAATGGTACGTGTCATTTGGCATTGTGAACCTGCCACACTTACTGTGTGAGTGGCCACAATTCCTGACTTTATTGCTGGAGTCCAGCAGATGAAAGAAGGCAGATCAAGCGCATCACCAGAAGCACTACTTTTAAGATGCATCTTTGTAATTGCAAGATTTCTCAGTAACAAAAATGTTTGCTTGGAGCTTTTTTTTCTCCGAGACCATGGTCAGCATAGTGAGTGGCAGTATGTGGCCGTGTAGCGAGGGCACGGGGGAGACCTTCCATCTGAGCAGATGAAGACCAACTGCTAATTCTAAACAGATTTGCTTGCGTTGCCTTTGATCCTCTCCACTTGCATCTCCTGGGATTTGGACACTGTGCAAGCTGTGGATTTGCACAAGTGCTCCACGGTGCTGGGTCAGGTCTATTGTCTTGAGGCTTTCAACATGCCCCAAGCGTTCACAGCCAGGATCCTGACAGCCTTCTGTGCCAGGCCCTTTAATATGATGCTGTGGATGGATCCTTTGTCCCCCAACTCAGACTTTTGGACTCCTCTGGATCTAAAGTTTCAAAACTGTTTCTCAGACCAACTCACCACACTTACTCCTGCTCCCTCTCCAGATCAACAAGGTTTATTTAACTTGGAAAAGAGACAATAGTTTTCTTTTTAATTACGAAAGATGCACTGTGCAGAATACCTCTCCTATGAGCGTGCAAAATCACATTTTGCCATGTTAACAATGCAGTTACAGTCTTGTGATCTGAACAGGAATGCTGCTCACAACTCAGGAGCCATTTGTCTAACCTTCAAACCGATCAACTGTTTTCATCACTTTCCTTTGTCACCAAGGTTTCCTTTATATGTCTGTACCTCTTCCTCTTATCCTAGATGGAATCTTTTACCATGTCGGCATGAACATAAATATTTAGACACAACTGCTGAAGCTTTCAGATGTTTGCTCAGGAATAAATCTTTCTATGAGTCCTTGGTTCAAGATAGAAGAGGCAAGTAATTGCCCATGAAATTCCCTGTGGGTTGGCAAGAGGAAGGGAGACTTTGCATGTGTCAAAGGATGGCTTTGGGTAAATGGCCTGCTGGAAGCAGAGCTGTTGCTGAGGGGCAAAAGTGTTCAGTAAAAAGCATTCAGTAAAAGTATTGTGAGGTTTTATTTCATTTTCTAACCAGCCTGAGAGCATCTGAAAATGGGAAATATCAAAAAAGACTGTTCATACGTTGAGGCTTTCTTCCTGTACCACACCGAATGCAAAGGGAAAATTCTGTCTCTGTGTCAGAAACACCGGGCAGGTGAAACAGTTCAGTAAGTGCCCAAGCCAAAATCCACTGCAGTAAAGGGGAGCCATGATGGGCTCCTTTTGGGCTCTGGACCAGGCAGACAAACAGCAGCTGTGGCTGCAGCTCCATCACATTACTATAGCTCATCACATCACCTGTAGCAGGGATCGTTCATCGCTATGTGCAGATTAGGCCATGAGAAATGTGAAGTAATTTGGTTTTGCACCACTTCGTGTTCTCAGTATATGCACACAGCTCAGCTGATGCTCAGCAAATAAAGGCTGAAGAATTTAACCTTGTTTCTGGGTTTTTAAACTTTGAGAATCGTCTCATTTTCAAGAGTGAATGAGTTTCCCGTTTCAGTGGCATTTGCTTGCTCAGCTTCACCAGATTTCAATGGGTTTCCACTACAGACATTTTTTTTTCCTGAAAGGTTTTCTGTCTTGAGAGGCTTAAGTAGACTGAAATAATAGGAGAACATCAATGCTCATTGCCAGGCCAGTTTCTAGGTGCCAAGTGCTCATGCCTTCAGAGCTGGAAAAAGCAGGAAGATTTTTTATAAAATGTCACTGAAATTTGTTGAATTTGGAAATCAAGCATAAAAGAAAAGTTTTACATCTATGTCTTTTTGTTGACTCTTCCCATTTTCAAGCCTTACCACTTCTGGTTAGAAACAGAACATTTCACAAAATATTACAATTCCAGGTTCTGTTTGAACGGTGTTTTGCTCCAACAGAGTTGGAGGAATAGCTTCCATCACTGGCTGCAGGTCACTGCTTTAGCAGATGGAACTGCAATCCTTCACTGGATCGTCTTGCCTTTAGGGTCTCTGGGAGTGTTCTTCCTATCAGCCCATGGGGACTGAGTCCTTCGCAATGGCCAAAAGCCTTGGGTGCTTCCAGAAATCATCAGGTTTGCTTCTGAAGTCCCCCTGTTTGGCGACCAGACCAGATTATGGCTTCAGTTTAGGAGGCTTGGGGGCTGTTTTTTTTTTTTTCCTTTTTTTTTTTTTTTTTTTTTTTTAAATACTTTCTGTGTTATTTGGCATGAAAGTACCACCAGGTCACCTCCTCCTGTGTTCCTTGTCTGTGTGCCAGCACCTGGTAGCCGCAGACACCAAAGGTACAGCAACTCAGCTTCAGGAAAAACAAAATTAGAAACAGCAGAAGCAGATGCCAAACAGTAGCTGCATCTGGATTTTGGGTGATCGACTCCACATGTATTTCCCTGTTACTGCACAATATCCTAAGCAAACATTTGAGTCTCCCTTTGCAGCCCAGGGTCTCTTCATGTCTAAAACCATTCTTGAGTGTGTTGAGTGAAAAATCTGCTAGACCACAGCTGGTAAGAGATAGGTGGGACGGCGGTTACGTTGGTTACTGGGAGCCACTTCCCACGTGATAACCATATGAAGGCATTTCACAAAACGCATGCCCCACAAGCTGGGGAATTTAAGGCAAAATGGGTAACTTGAGACAGTGTACCAAGATCCCAAGGATCTGGCCTTTGCAGTATTTAGCTTATTGAAATCAGGAGGTTTTGGTTGCTCACCATTTCAGCAGCTACCAGACAATGAATTGTATGTGAGGATATTCTCAGCTTTTAATTCCTTTCTTTATTTAATGTTATTTTTTCCTTTACCCATTTTTTTTTTTAATACAGCATTCTGAAATGCTTATAGTTGGAAGTATCTAATGAACCTCTAACATCCCAGCTTGTACTATTCATACTATCTCATACTATGTCGTTATGTTATTAAACCCTTCCATTCACAGGGAAAAAAAAAAAAAAGTTTTATTTTTGTTGTTGGCAGTATATTGCTGGAATAATATAATTCCTGTTTGTCAGAATTCATTGTCAATCATCTTGAAAACAAACAAAAAAAGGATTTATGGAGAGAGATCTACACATGCATATACATATTTTGTATATTTTAGTTATTACAGATCAGTAGGACATGAGCTCTTCTGAACTTCTGGTAACTACTACAGTGAAAACATCTCTGTGACTTGATATCTTGATTACACAGGAGTTTTTGTTCTCTGGATCAAAAAAGTGAGAAAAAGGTAACTTGGTTCCTCACAAGAATTAATCTGCTCATAAATATAATGGTTAGCTGAAATGTGTGTGTGTGCATTTGCTGTAATTATTTTTGAAAAATCACATCAAAGACTTTTAGTAAACAAAATGTGGCTTTAATTTCTTTTAATGATAATTCTGGATATTCAAATAAAAGCAGTTACAAAAATCAAAGGAATAGTGAAAAATAAAGGAAAAGCCAGATTTTCCAAAAAGCAGCATCTCTCATTTCAGCACGGCACCGAAGCAGCTCTCTGTCCAAAGCACTTTGCCCTCAGCAGAAACCACTGCTCTGCAGTTTGAAAGCAGAGCCCTCACAATTAGACTCCTCAACTGGGTGGACTGAAATCCTGGGACCAGAGCAGATTCTGACCAAGTTATAGGAAATATGGCCCTACATACCCAGCTGCCCCTCTTCTGTCAGTAAACTGTCAGCTCTAACGTGCAAGTCCTGGGTTGGGAAGAGTTGTGTGTTTTCGCAAATGCTCCATTATAACCCTGCCCTGGGTTGTGATGTGGCATCCTGGGGCTTGACTGGCATGGCTTTCTCTTAAAATAAAGTCATTGAAATGGCCTTTTGTTTATCTTTCCTCAATAACAAGGTGCCATCCCACCTCATGGATAACATATGGATCTTGGGTGTCCAACCCTACGTGGAACAAACCTCATTGCTGCTGCCACCTCCTTGCCCTTTGCTTTCCACACTCCCAGAATACCTACCTGTGTGTCCTCAAGGGCTGTCCTTTCTTCCTCGCCCTTACTAAACCCTGAAGTCCCAAGTGGCAATGCACAGGGTTGGGGATAGGAGGCATTGACAAGTTCCTGGCATAAAATGGAGCTCTGCAAGGTGGGGAGACTGGTGTCACGTGGAGGAAAGGGACCCTGGATTATTGCACAGATGCTGGAGGTAAGGAGTCTGGTGTGGAGGGGTGAGTTTAACTAGATCACAGCTCTGCTGATGGCCTGGCCTGGTTTGGAAAAGTTGCCCAGAGTGCTGAAAAGTAAGAGATGTGTCACTGTGAACCACAGGAAATACTACTAAGCAGTGCTTCAGCTGCATGGGAGCATCTCCGGTGGTGGTGCCTGGCTGATGAGCAGAAGCAAACTTTCAGCAGACATAGGCATAGCCTGGCTGGGACTCAGTGGCCATGTGTCTCTAGAAAAGCACTCTGATAGATCCTTATCACGGCGATGGCAGCACTATAAGGTAGTGAGCCAGTTCCTTGAGCCTAGTGGAGGGGATGGAGCCTCTTGCCATGCCTGTACCAAGGGCTGCCCTGTGCCCAGACAGTAATGTGGGCCAAAAACAGCAAAAACTTCATTAGGTATTAGTTCTTGCAGCATCCCTAATGTTGCTGTGAGCAGTCTGGCCCAAGCTAGAGGTTGACTTGGCAGGAATGGATGTTTCTGCAGCTAGGAGTGTGTTTTGCTGATCCATGACAATGATCGTAGGTGGCCTTGACAAAGTACTACCCTACAGTGCGATAGAGGAGCTGGAGCTCATCTCACTCCCCTCCTCATCTAAAGGAGGGGAGTGAGAGAGCGGTTGTGGGGTTTAGCTGCCCAGCACGGTAAAACCACCACAAGCACACATGCAAGTCTTAAATAAGAGAGTTTGTGCTGCTTGTCACCTTAATGTATCACGTCCCACAGGGTGATCTCTCTTCTGGTGTAAGTAGCGAGGCAGACCCAAAGTAAAGGCTATTCTTTTCCCGAGCTGTTCCAAGCTCCAGTGGAGGACATCTATCTCCCCACTCATAAATCGAGGCTTTGTGGAAAGGCACCGCTGCCAGGAGGCAACAGATGAATGTGGCATGACACAGGGCTTTAGGCACCTGCTGGCTTAGCCTCAGTTCAGGAAGACCAGCTTATCTGAGCTCAAAATATAGCAGTAGAAAGGGGAATGAAGCACCACAGAGGTAAAGGCAGATGAGCACAAGCTCACACACACATGGCATAACCACAGAGGCCTCATTTTGTTGGAAGCACAGGCTAAAAAACAGGCACATCTGGTGCCTCTGAGCAGTTTTATTCAGGAGCTCAGGCAGCAGGGATGAAACAGCTTCCTCCTTTTTCCTGGGCAGGAGTGGGAATGAGCTAACTTGTGGGGCACTTTGGGCTCCGTGATTTTTCCAGTGACACTGCAGTGAGACTGCACAGGGCCAGTTCTGGGGACTGTGTCAGTGACGTGGAAGAAGTCTTTTGTTTTATGAGATGTATTCGACCACACAACCTCTTCTTTGATGGCAAGGGGCTGTTCTCAGTGTACGGAGCACAGTTTGTGCTTCCGTGCCAGGCTTGGAAAAGGGCACGTATACCCAAAGGGCTTGTCCATTTTTTCCATCTCTGTTGCTTCTCTCCGCAAACCTTGCCTTGCCACCACATCTCCCACTGTGCACATACCATACGTGGCTGGACAGCAGGGATTTACAAGTGGGAAGATGTTCTCCACTGGCCCTTGGAAGAGGTCGGGATGAGATTCACTCTGGAAAGGAATAGCCTTTATTTTGGGTCTGGCTCACTACTGCTGGGAGAGTCCTGGTTGTTCATGGAGAGGCAGCTAAATCGTGGGCGTGTTTATTGGAATTACAAATAGCTTTATACAGACGAGTTAGCCTGGTCACTGGGAATTTGTATGGGTAATTATGGGCTCATTATTATCTTCCCTGCAGGGAAGACACATGACCCAGTAGTCTGAGGAAAAAGTTGGGCGCCAGGAACTCCTGGACTCTAATCCCAGCCCTGACACTCCCTTCTCTGGCCCCAGGCAAGTGACTTAACTTTGTGCCTTGGTTTCTCCGTCTGTAAAATAGGGATAATATCTCTGAGGAGTGTTGTGAGGATTAATTAGATAATGTTCACTTAATGCTTTGAAGATATGAAATGTGAAATCTTATTATGCAGCCTGGAATGCTTTCCAGGCTCTTTTGATTTCTGACCGCACGCTTTCATTAGATCACCTCCTTCCCCGCGGAGGTGGATTCGCTTGGGAGCCACCCCAGCTAATTTGGGAGTTGTTTTTTTCCAATAGCTTGGAGCGGTTCCCAAACCCTCTGACTCACAGCAGCGCACTGGCGAAGCTGAATTTTATGCAGATCTGTCTCTGACACCTGACCCTGGCTGGGGAACGCCTCGGTGCGCGCTGGCTTTCAGGAGACAGGCCAGGGAGTGGCTGGAGACGGGATGAATCAGGTCTAACTGTCTCTAATGCAGCCAGGGATGGATCTTGCCCTTCGGCCTTCTCCAAAAGCATCTGCACTTCTGGGAGTCCCTTCTGGCCAGGGGTGCAAGGGCTCTTCCCCCACTGAGTCCTTCCCCGTGGTCCTGCCGAAGATGAGGATGCTTCCTAAGCACTTGGCTGGATTCTGGTTTTGCCTTGATATTGTGAGGCATGGACAGGCGAGATAAAGATTTTTCTATGAGTAAAACGATCCCCTCAGTCATTCCCTTCACATGCAGTCAGCTTCCTTGAAAGATTGGTTCCTTGGGAAAACGCAGGCTGCAGTGCCAAGTCCCCGTGCAGGGCACTGTACGGCCAAGCACTGCTTAAAAAACAACGGGAAAAGTAGGCCTTCTCCCTGACATCTACTTATTTTTTAACCATTCTCTGGTCTCATCCGCCAGCCCCTTCCCACACAACCTCGTGCCTGCACCCAGAAGTTCTTGGGGCACACAGAAGCACCTGGCTGCCATGGGCTCGGACACGACTCCAGCACAGTCAGGAGCATCCCAGGCTGTGGCACCGGCACCTCCCTGGGGGTCAGCCTCTTCCCAGAGCCTCCCCTGGCACCCAGGGCTTGTCGCCCGCAGGGTTTTGCCTGGAGGTGCTGGGAGGGCTGAAGTTCAGCTACTCAAAAGCAGGAGCTCCCTCGAGTGGAAAAACCACCCCACTGCAGCGGGGCGCAGCGTGGGGCCACAGCTCCATCCACGCTGCTGCAGGGACACGAGGTTTGCAATGCTCCCGTGCTGGAGGCTCGGTCAGCTCTGTGGAAAAAAAAAAACGTCAGAGGGAATAAACGGGATGGAAATAAATGATGAAATACAGTCATTTTCAGAGCTGTGTCTTGCTTTGTTTGAAATCAGGACGTTCCTCAAGGCAGGCTGACTGCTTAGGAAACTAATCCCCACCACTGCAAATTGCAGAATAGTCACAACATTGCGCAATTTTTCTGCTGGATTTTAAAGCAGACTCTATTTATTTGCTTTTCCCCTACCTTGAGACTGAAATTCATGTTCACACAGAGATATTTCTGCTCGCTGTTGTCCCCCCAACAACCCAAGACATTTGGGGAGGACACAGGTCTTTAAATACAACTCGGACCGTAAGGTTTGTATGTGGTATTCCTTCATCTCTAGGGCCTGGGAAAAGAGTAATTCTTTGCCATTCATCTCAACTGTCTATATCAATCAGGTGAGGGAAAGAAACCAAAACACAGGGGGTGGAGAACACCTGGGCAGAAGCTTCCACTCTTCCCTCTGCAGTTTGTATGAGAATACCCTCCTCTGGTGTTGGCAAGGGAAAGGGGGACACAGGATATCCCCCTGGGGGGACACAGGCTGTTTAACACCTGATCAGTCACAAACAGCAGAGACTACACCTTGGAGTCACCAAAAACTAGAGCAGATCAAGGTATGGTGCAAGGATTTGCTGGTGCAGGACTGCTCAACCCAGCAGATGTAAGCTGTGTGGTTGAAAAAGGCACAAGGAAAGAGGCAGAGACAATGAACCAAGCCCCACATGAAATACACTTTCTGGCTAGCTGATGATGAAAAAAGGTCTGTGCTAGGTGTTGCTGCAAGGTGGTCAATGAACAGCAAAAGGGGAATCCAGCAGCACTCCCAGACTGCAGGAGCACGTGCCAAGGAGGACACAGACTGCCCATGGCAGGGACTTAATTTGATCCTGGGAGCACGTCTGAGGCTCACGGCCCTTCCATCCCCCTGCTCACCCGTGCTCAAAATGCCGATACAATTTTAGGCACGGCCATGCAGATTCGTGCACGGGATGCTGGAGTCAGCAGCCAGGTACAGGAACGGTTTGTTTGTAGAAAGCAACCCTGCTTCTTTAGCTAAGCTTTGATTATATACGCTATCTGCTAAGTCATTGAAATCTCTTGGAATGAATACATGGAAGAATTATTGTAATTGAATCTAAGTAGTGCTCAAATTAATGTAAATATGACGCATCAGCCTAATAATTAAAGTTGTCAGGTATGGGTTTTATACAGAGCTTGAATTAGGTTCCTGCTTGAACTTGTCGATTTGCCTTGAAGCTTGTAAGGCTGAGCTCAAAAGGCAAAGTGTTGTGGGAATGCTGAAAAACAACACAGCAGGGCAAAGAGCTCTTCTGCTCTGCTCTGGGGACCTTTTCTCCTACCACCTCCTGCACCCCCTGCCTGGCACTTTGCACTACATACAGTATCCCCCTCGTTTCATTTATGGGTGTTTTGTGTCTTATAGATGGCAGCTACAGCCCCAAATGTTGTCCTGCTCCCTGCTGGACCCCACCAGCTCCCATCCAGTAGTGGCTGAGCCTCAACAGAGGACCCTGGTGGAGCTCCACGTCCCAGCCCATCTGGTGACATGGGGCATGGAGGCACGGCTGCAGGAGGCTGGCTCTGCCCAGGGCTGCTCAGGAACCTCCCCAAGGCTCTTGGCTCCAGCCAGCAGCCATAGCAGAGTCCCTTCCCTTGGGAACCACCAGCTGGGAGCCACCAGGCTGGGCTGGCACAGCCATGCCTTTTGGCTTGAGTGACCCCTGGGAGCTGCCCAGCTGAACTTGCTCTGCTGTGCCCGGCGTCAGAACGGGCTGTCTGAAAAAGCACCATTTAGGAAAGAAAATGAAGCGTTCCTATGGGTATACCAGCTCAGCATCTGGCTCCGAGTCCTTTTATTTTCAAGGCACAGTTAGGAAAAAGGCTTAGGTTCAGGTTTCAAAGTTGAGAAAATACACCAAGAATAGTAAAATGGTTCCTTCAGAGAACAAAATTGCTAAATCAACTGAACCACACCTTCAACACATAAAAGCCTGATCAAAAAAAAAAAAAAAAAAAAAAAAAAAAAAAAAAAGAGAGAGAGAGAGAAGCAGAAACCCAAAACTGTTCTCATTTGTCTGGGCCATTTGTACTTGCTTTGCGTGCATAAATCAGGCATTTGGATACAAACGTAGGAGATGCACAAGTCCGTGCACCCACACCTCTCAAAGTCACACAAGCAGCCACATGAATGAGGCTCAGCCAAGTTTTTGCTCCTACTATCCCATGCAGAAGTTAATCCAGCAAGTGAAAAATTAATCGGGAAGTTAGACCCCTGCACAGTCTGCTGGATGTTGTTGGTGGGTGAGCTCTCGCCATGGCCTATTCCACGGTACAGCTGGTTCCCTGCCGTGGAGTTGCCTACACTGGTAACCTGCTCTGTGCTGGGGACAAACAACAACGTTATAGAAAGCATCTGGATATGCACAGCCATGGCAGAAAAATGCAAGATTGTATTTTTGTTTATCCATCTCAATCCTTCAATGACATATGAGGGTCCTGCCTTGCTCTGAATCTCTCCCGCAGGACACGAACCTTGTGTGCCTTCGTGACTTGCCCAGTTTGGGCAGTTCATATTTACACGGCATGGGACACGTGGTGGTTTCTGGTGACATTCAGTGGGAGGTGGAGACTATCAATGACAAAGTTGACCAGCATTTCATTTCCTGGGAAACTTCCCATTTGTAGAAGAGGCAGCATGGAGAGGTGGATGTGCCAGCTAATTGCACAGCACTCCAGGTGTGGACAGGTCTATCAGCATCTCAGCAGCACTTTCCAGGCCCGTTGCTTTAAAAGTAGCTTCTAGCAGTGTCCGGGTGACCTGCACACTTCCAACGGGCTGTGCCAATCCTGTGCTCCCTTTCTGCTGCTGGAAAGCATCTCGGTATCACCCCATCCCTGCTCTGCTTCCCACAGGAGGGGTGGCATCTCCCCGCTCTGCTGAGCCACCAGGGAGGCATCTCAGAGGGCCGTGTCCTGACCAAACGATGAAATGGGACATGGTGTCACAGGATGAGACCCAAGTCCTTCCCTAGATGAATGCCTTGCGCATGCTGCCAGTGGAATTGCTGCGGGGAGAGGGACGAGGTCCCATCTGGGGGCTGGATCAAGGGGAACAGGGGCGAATTGTCCTGGGAGGGAAGGGGCAGGGGCAGGGACAGGGCTGGCTGGGTTGGACCATGAGGGCAGCGAGGCTGTCCCGGTGGCTTCAGGCTCCTCTGCTTCCTGAGATGACATTACAGCACTGGCATTCGCTGGGATGCTTGGCAGCACATCCCAGTAGCTGATGAAAAGGCTTTGTACGAGGGGACGGCGTGGGCTGCCTCGCAGGGAGGCAGGCTTCCCACAATGCCAATTAAGTGTAATCTCAGCGACTCCACTGTCTTTTTTTGGGGCTGGAGCCATTTAGCCCACTCGGAGGCATTTCAAACCCTTGCTGTCGTGCCCAGAGGAGCTGAACATTGCCCTTGTTTTTCCTATCCTTTCGCACAGGGCTGAGGTCACCGAGCTCCCATTTAGCCACCCTTATATTTAGCACTTCCTCCTGCAGCGCCTACACCCCCTGCTCCTCCCAGGCAGCAGCTCCCATCATTTCAACACACTTGCAAATGGAAGGGGAGCACAGCAGAGGAAGAAAAGAGACCAAGCATCATTCCCTCTCTCTCGATGCAGCTGAACATGGTCAGCATTGCTCTGCACCTCCTGGAGGGAGGGGTGCACATGGGCAGCCCCCTGATTTTCTTCCTTTGAACTTTGCTCCTGGCGATTTTTCTTTATGGTGATAGGGAGTGCGGGCAGTGGTGGTAGGAGCATAGGTGTGTGGGGAGTAGGGTTGGAAATTGGCCTGGAAAGTTGCTGTTTTTATGATTGAGTATGTAATGGCTGCTAGCAGGAGGGAGAGGACGAATGAAGGGCAAAATGGGAGCTGCCCATCCCCCGAGCCAAAATCAGTGCCCGTCCCAGCCATGGCCCTATGCTGGGCTGTGCCAAGATGTGTCTTATTCATGGCTGGATTCACAGAGAGCAGTGTTTTGTAGGAGCAGGCTTTAGTGGAGGCATGAGCGATGAGCATGGCAATATACAACATATTGTGTAAATTGTGTAAATTAACCAAACAGGTGGCGAGCACAGTGCCAAACCCTTGCAGGGGGTTCAAAAACGTGCAAGGTTGGAGCCAGCCCGTCTTGGTTAGCACTGGAGTTTGCTTTTTGTTGTGGAGAGATCTCTCTCTCCTGGAGTCTAAACGCAAAAACACCGTCAGAGCCCTGTTATGCCCATAATGTGCCTGTGTGATTTTAGGCTTTCTTTATGCTGCTTGATAGATTGCTCTAATGGTTCTGTTGACATTCATTTAATGGTACTCAATGGCACTTTCATTTAATAAAAGTCTTTTCTCACTTTGAACTGGAGTGTTTTCTCAAATGTGGCCTGTGGTGGTTTGCATTTGCTTTATTATTAATTAAAAGTAAACGCCTTTCTTGAGAACATTTCATTGCCATGCAGATGAAGCACCTTCAAATGGACTTTTTCCGTGTTTTATTTTTTTAAATCTGTTACCTCCTAAAGCCTGATGAAGTAAGAATTTGAATAACTATTTTTTGAAAGGTAGAATTCACCGATAAGGCTCAGATAAGCAGTTCAGATGCTTATCATCTCAATTTAACTTCTTGGGCTTATTTAAATAGGGAAGAAAAAAAAAAAAAAAGTAACTTGCAATTCAACAAGAACAGCTTCTCCAGAGGTTTTCATTTATGTTAGTCTTGGACTGGGTTCAAACGCTGTAAGGATGCCTTTATCCTGTCAGCACTTCCACACTCCGGGTTCTCACATCGACTTTTTCAGCAGCCTTTGTTGCTGCAGTTGTGTCCAAAAATGCAGTGCCAGTTTTTCAGAGCTGGATCACCTGGGGATGCTCAGGACCCTGCTGGCCTGAGCCATCCCTACCTGGGCTTATGTTTGGATGCCAGGTGCCAAAGGAGAAATTCTGATGTCCTGCTCTTTCCTAAGGAAATCACCTCACTGATAAATAGTATTTGAAGGTCTCTGTAATTCTCCCTTCTACTTGAAAATCCCGTGTCCTGTGTTTGTATGTCAGATTCAACCCCTTTTCTGTTTTTGCTCTCATCTTCCTGGTGCAGGTTGCTGCTTTCATTACCATTTTCCTTCCTTTTTCCTTCATTGTCTTGTTGTCTTTCTCTACATTGCCTTTATTCACTGACTGCTGCTTCCATTCTGGTATACTAAACAGACTACTTGTTCACATCCATAGATGCCTGTAAGACCCAGTTTCTCTGTAATTCTCCACAAAAGGAGCTGCTAAAAAAATCACACATCTATATTGAAGCTTTAGGTGTTTCTTTTTTATTATTATTATTTATTTATTTATTTTTATTCATGTATGTGCTTTCTCATTTTGTCTTTGAGCTTTTTAGTCTCCAGAGCCTTTCCCTCCTTCATTTTGTGCCTTGGAAAAAGCTGAAATGAGTAAGTGATCTGTAATGAAGTTTTTAGCCATAATCAAAGGGTGCAGATCCCATGATGAAAACCTCTCTCCATTCATTTGACTCAGAAGATTGTGACCAGGAAACATCCAAGACACTAGAGACAGGGTGTCTGGAGCTGAGAATTAACCTGGCAGACACTTGGACAGCAGAGTCTTGACTGCAGCAGCCACCCAGAGGTGCTTTACAGGGAGAGCACTGAGACAGCAGCAATGCCCTGTCTCACAGGGATATTTTTTCCGTGAAATAGCACACACTGTGTCCAAATCCAATGGCTGTGGGGCCTTATTTAGAATAATTTTAATAAGGGAAAGGTCAAAGGTGAAACGTCAACACCTAAATCTGGCAATATCTGCAGCCACACTTAGGGATGCCTCAGCTGACAGCTGGCTCCTTGAGCACCCACAAAACCCAAGACTTCAGTGTCCGGTGGAAAATCCCCATGCTTTTGCTCCATGCACTTAACTGAGAAAAAATGTGGTTGAAACATATCAGTGGTCAGCACAGAGCCTTGTGGCTCATCTTCCCTTTCTGAGCACAAGGGCTCCCAGCCCTATGGCCATGGGGGCTGCAGGACCCTGGCCCTTCCACACCCTCCCCACCTGCACAGGAGTGTGGCAGTCACGGGCAGGGAGCAGAAGGTTTCTGCTCATCTGCCCATCAATTGGGTGAAGGAACCGGGTGGTCTTCTCCAGGAAAAGGCCCCTGAGTGCTCCGTGGACAAGGCCGTGATAAGGAAAGGCAAGGAAACAACCCCCCAGAGGTGAAGGTGTCCCAGGAAGGCTGCTATCCACAAACCATCCACAAAACCATTTTTTGCCTTTAATTCTCATTTTAGCATTTCACAGCCAACCTCTAATAGCCTCTTCTACCGTTCTACGGTGGTGCTCAGGTTTTTTTTTTTTTTCTTTTTTTTTTCCAGAAGGCCATACACTGTTTTTCCAGTCATTTTTAACTAGTCTCCATGCAGCCCTTGCTGTTTGATATCCAGGGCTGCTGATTTGGACATGAAATCCTGCCCAGCACAGGCAAGGCAGCAGGGAGAGGGAAGTGAAGCCAAGAAAGGTCTTCAGCGGGTGCCTCGGGAGCACCTCGCGGGAGAAGGGCGGGAGGATGTGCTCTCAGCTGGATGTTTACAAACAGAAAGGCTGGTTTGGAAATCCAAAATAGCTATGGAAATTTTTATTTTGGCTTACACCTTAAGAAAAAACACACACACAAAACAAAACAAAACACCCAACCCTCTGAAGCTCAGGCTTTATTCTAAGTGAAGCTTCTTACACAATCTTTAGTAAAGTGGGCTGTCAGCACCCTTAAACAAGAAAACTGCTGTGGTTACTTGTGCAAAACTGATTGTGAGCGAAGATTTGCTCCTCTTTGTGTGTTTGGTGCCAGGCCTGCAGCCACCCGTGCCTGGGCAAGCCACCTCACTGGGACAGCAGGGACGTGGGAGGACCAGCGACGGGTGATGGAGGAGTCAGCAGCACCAAGTATTTTTTGCTGGCAAGCTCATCTCTTCCAACACACTTGGGGAGTGCTGCAGAAAAGCCTCATGGACCAGCTCTTTTTTGCTTTTCCAAGATCTACTACTTAGAAAGTCTTCTGGAGGAAAACGTGGCATAGGTATCTTATAGAGGCTCACTTGCAGCATTTTGCACCCCAGCACTTCTGCCCAGTTTCCAAGGGTAATGTCAGATGTGCTGTTTCTCCTATTTACACCTGGATCCATGACAAACATGAATAAGCTTCTTTCACCTTCATCTTCACTTGCACAGTATTACCCCACCAGTCTGTTTTGCTCTCTCTTTCTCTGGTCACCCCTGCTGACTCACCCCCACTGTCCTAAGGGAAAAATCAATGCGATTTTTTTCTTTCCTTTTGGAAGCAATCTCTGTGCTTTCTTATTCTTCACTCCTCTGTTGGGTTTCCCTCCCACTGGAGTGAATTCTTCTGTGGCTGCACAAAGCTCACCTTGAGGGTGTTTTCCCCTGGATGTTTGGAGAGCTGAGGGTTTCTGGACAAGGGGTTCCAGAAGCAGACTGGGGATGTGATGCTTCAGACTTACATCCAGCCCTGTGTCTTTTCCAGTCTCACAAACATTTCCTTGCCTATTATTCTGTAATTAACCCTAACCTAGTGAATTTCAAACATTCAGGCCTAGAGTAGAAAATAACTGTTTGGATTCAGCATTAAAGGATCATGGTAGCTTTATAACCACCCAGGATATTTAAAACATCTGGAATCTGGAGTACCTCAGTGCTCAGGGTTTGGCTTTTATTCCATCAATTAGTGGAGATTAGCTGAGCAGGACAGGCACTCCTGTCTCCACTCCCCTGCACTCCCAGCTCAGAAGCAGCTGGGACTGGGCACCACGATGCTGAGAGGGGACAGCGATGTCCCAGTGTCCTGCGATGTCCTGCCTCTTCCAGGGTTTGCGTCCCTGCTGTGTTTTGCTCCCTCTTCCAGGCACATCCTCTAGGTTTGGGAGGAAAATGTCTGGCACTCTGCAGCCTGACTGCTGCTCCATGGGCTTCATCAGAAAAAAAATCTGGAGGTGTCGCTGCTCCAGACGTCACTGCACAGCATTGGAAACCCACTGCGGTGACAGAGAGCCATCCCAGTGAAGGCACAGCAACATCAGTATTAAATAAGCCTTCCTAAAGTCTGCTTCAGAAAACAACTGCTGACTCTATAGAGCAGCACGCAGTTCTCCCTTAATATTAGGGCAATAAAGGGAAGGGGAGGGGGAGTGAGAAACTGGCTAGGCAGCAGCTTTTATAAAGTGAATTAGCTCAGTCCAGCCCTCAGCCAGAGGTTTCTTTCCTGCAGGATCTCAGACCCGAGGCCTCTTCGCAAGCCATCTATAATATGCAGTTAATGACTCCTGTAAAGCTCTTTGTAAGATGAGGAAGGAAAGGATGCTGGTGCCTCATTGTTCCACTTTTCGTGATTCTACAGGCACGACCTCCCTCAGCAGTGAGGTCTTCCCTGGCTTTTATCATCCGAGATTACCCTAGCACTGATTGCTTAACAAGATCTGACAAGATCACAGCGCGGGGCAGTATACCTGCAGGTAAAACAAAGGTCGCTTTGGAGTCATTTTCTCACAGTCTGCAGCACACACATTTTCAGCTCCCAGAGGTTTTCCAGAGGCTCAGGGAGGACTATTCATCCAGTGGATGCAGTTGTGCCTGGTCGATGGACCAGCACCAGTGGAACCACACTCCGAGCACATTTATAACACATCACCAGCACAAATCCTGTGTGATGGTATCCAAAAATGAGTTAGCAGCTAAGACAATTTGGCAACCAGCTGTCCAGTGCAGGAGATGCACGCTCAGATCCAACTCCTTTTTCTAACTCCCAAATCAGTGAGAAGTTATCCTGGCAGTATGGCTGTTTAGAGGACAGCCAGGTGTGCCACAGCCATTCAAACAGCACAGATGTTGGCAAGCTTAACCTGTTTTTCCTGGAGTTTTTCTGTGACTTGCTATAAGCCTGGGCTATGGTTTTCTGCACTCTTCCTGTTGCCTGCAGACTTTGTTGCTCATGGATGTGGACTGCAAATTTGCAAGATCTGTTTTCTCAAGCCAAAACCTGAATGTATATAAGCAAGTGCCACATTCACAAGTGTCTGGTCACAGCTTCTTTGTGTCACAGGCAAAGATGCTGGAGCTCAGCAGAAACGCTCATAGCCAGCAATGCTGGGAGGGGAAAGTGCAGTGTTACTGAAACTGGAGTCAAGCCCTGGGAGCACAACAGCCCCCTGACAGAGACCAGAAGTCTAGGAAGGATGTTTTTACCCCTTTACTGGGCACTAAAGGGTAATGAAGCCTGCCTAAGCAGAGGGGTTGGTACACTCATCCACAGGCAGAGCTCCCAGGAGTCTCACAAAAATCCTGCACAAAACAAAGCCAAGCCGCACGTCAGGCTAGTTGCAGCAGTATCATTTACCTACCTCACCTTTCTCTTTCCTACCATGTTCTTAAACATAGAGAGGTTCAACTTCCTCATGTGACTATTTAGATTTATGATGACATCCAGAGCATCAGCACTTTGGGGTGCCTCATCCCAGGGCTTTTTGCTCTAGGAGGAGGAGAAGGCAATCCCTATCCCAAAGAGCCCATGGCATAAAACATGGGATAATAGGTAGATAAAATGAGGAGATTGGGAGGCAGCAAGAGAAACCAGTGAGACGGGTTTGGGCAGCATGTCAGCCAGTAATCTCAGCACTCCAGTGTGATTTTGGGGGGAGTCATGTTGGTGAGGGAGCGATCTGAGAGAGGTTAGCTTTGGGCTGTTCCTAAAGGAGCCTCCTCCCATACCGAGAGACAATCTGGGAGGGAGCAGCAAGTCACCTGAAAACGTGCTGGGGATGTACTGTGTTGGGGAAGCTGGCAGCACAGCAGCATGTGAGAGGTAAGATGCTCTGAAGGCTCTGGAAGCCGAGACAAGTCGGTACAAGCAAAACCCCATGCAGCATCCTGCCCAGTAGATCTTTTTTGACTCCAAGGGTCCAAAGTGTCTGACTCCACCAATTTGTGGGGCCGTAACATTCACTGCAGTTTCTCCCTCCCTCTCCCCTTTAATTTTCCTTCCTTCCTCTGTGCAAATAAAGAGAATGCACTGGGAATTCTTTTGAAGACAGTCTGGTTGGGGTTTGCACTGGAATTTCATAAGGAAGCTTATGAGACATTATAAGATGTCTTTAGAAAAAGAGGCTTTGAACCTTTTATCTTAATGCATTTACCTCTAGAGCACACAGACTTTGTATTCAAGAAAGGCACTTTACAGGGAGAAAATTAAATACATAATGACTTGCAGGAGACCAGGAGACTATATCCTGAGGAGTTTTACTATGGGCTAGCACCAGGGAAATTAAAATGCTCACATACTCTTGACCTTGATTTTGGTGTTCCTGCTTCATGACATAAAGCAATCGAGTTAGCAGGAATATTTTATTATTGTCCCCTACAAATGAACTAGAAACAGAATGCTGTAGATCAGTATCACTCATAATGGCGTAGTTGGTAGAAAACTCTGTTTCAATATTTCACTTCAATTATAGGAGCTCATATTGCCTTAGGTGAGTATGGTAAAACAAAAATCACATAATAACAGGTTATTGTGCAATGGACTGTAAAACCATCAGACAAGGGTGTAAGCTTTTTAAAGTGGAAACCAACTGAATAAAGTGCCTGGAGTCTTTTTCTGTTATTTTCTGGCATTCCCCTGAATGGTTACTTTCTAATACATGCTAAAGACATGCTGTAACTTTAGCTAGCAAAATACTGTTGACTTATATTAAAAAAAAAAAAAAAAAAAAAAAAAAAAAAAAGTACAATTGGATAAGCAACATCAGTTAGGAAGGCAGGAAACTTCAAATACAGTATATTCTTCTGATAACAACATACATCAAAAGGAGATAGTGAACACTGAGCCCTGTGTTTCATGGAGAAGGTGGTAACTGAGCAGGCTGGTGGTGTTTTCCTTAAGTTAGCATAATGAGAGCACTGCAACAGCACTAGCACGGTCTCAGATGAGCATTTATTAAACTAACGAGGCTGTCTCCTGAAAGGAAAAGAGTGTGTCAGATTGGCCGAGGGCACCTTTACAGCCGTGTATCCACATCCAAAACAGTACAGCACACCTAGTTAAACCCACTTCACCAGAGCACAACCAACCTGTAGAGCAGATGTTGGCATAAGGCTTCTTTGTGATCTTCTCTGCAGCTGTGAACAGATGAGGGTGTTTATTATTTCTTGCAATGTTGCTTTGGAGAGCAAACGGACAAGGCTAGAATTACTTGGTTCTTCTTACTATGCCATCCCTTTAGCCTAGAGCAAAGTGCAAGTGCTCTGAAGTTATGGGAAATAGTTACCAAGGAAAGTCTTGGATCAGTTCACCTCCCTTATGTTGTCTCTGTCAAGAGAAATGTGTCTGAGATTCACTGGAAAATTCACTTGGGAAATAAAGGGAGGCCTTGGTGAGCTCAGTTCTTAAAGGAGGCAAACCCTCCAGGCTGCCTACCCAGAGAACAACCTGTAGTCATGCAACAATGCCTGGACTAATGGTTTTAGTGGAAATGCAGAAGAAATAATCTGCTGTTTTGCAATTGCATGGAACAGTACAACAATAATATGAATTTGCCGTGGAATTAATTACAGGTTATAGTTCCGTACTAATTTGTGCCTCATAAAATAGTGGAAATAACACTGAGGCAACAGCTCTGACTCTTCTGAGTCACTACATTAGCTATTACATATCTGAATATTGTGAATCAGAAATCACAAATGGATTTAGGGCTTTAGCAAAACTGATGTTAAAATATCTAGCTGCTATCATGCCAGACTTACTCTTCTCTGTTGGAACATGTTTCACGAGGTCTTGCTCTAACATCTGTTTAACCAGTTCTTATGCAAAATCTGATGGTATAAATAAAACATGTAATATATACGTATGTGTGTGTGTGTACCTATGTGTACAGATATAGGCTTTGCTACTTTATGAATTTACAAATGCTTTCAGAGATAGACTACACTGATTTGGTGGTGTATGCTGCATGAAGGCAACTGTATAAAGAAGAAGGGGAGTGATCCCTGCAGCCCTCTGTGTTGGTCTCTGCACAGGCACAGTCCCTGCCTGCAAAGGCTGCTGCTGCACGAGTGGAAGCAACAAGTCCAACAGCACAGCAACTGCTTCCTATCAGCTGATAACTGGCATTGTTTAATCTCTTTTTCCCCCCTCTGCTCAGGACCTGTTTTATTTTGCTGTTAATATCTCTCCCCCAATGTCCAGATTCACACCTGCCGTAGCATCATGGCACCTAACTTTGATGTTCTCCTTGTGGCTGTCTGCAGCCAAACCTGCCATGCCAGATGGCTTATATCTAACGGAGAGAAGCAGGCACCTCCTGAGCATGTTTCTTGCTTTCCTATTTAGACATCTACTTGAGCATGAGATGTGTCACAGCCCGGTCCCCCTTGCCCAGGCTGACTAGCTCCCCATGGGATACAAAGGGAGCCAACAGCTGTTAGCTAAGATGAAAAGGACTGCATTTAGCTAGATGAATCTCCCACTGGATATTTAGCTGTCTGTTACTGATTCGTATTGATTTTCCCTGATACATTCTTTCTTATCTGAACTTTCATAAATGCTTTCTTGATGCCAGATTTCCTTTGCTTTTGATGGATATGCTTTTAGCTTCCAGTGGCAGAATGCTCTTTGGGCTGCCTGCAACTATGAAAGTCCTCTCTCACCATTCAAAAATACAGCGATAGCTAACTTGCCTGGGCAGAAAAGCTCTCCCATAAATAGCATGCTTATTTGGTAAGGGATGGTTTTGTTAGGCAGGGAAGGGAGAGACATTTCAAGGCAATTTTGTATCACTAGATATTTAGGTTCAGAAATATCTTTATCCACTTTGGGAATGCACTTCCTGTTTTGACTTGCACTCTAAATATATATAATTTTTAAATTACAGGTTTACGTCAAGAGAACAATTTAGTCAAGTATTACTTTCTTTGGAGAACACATCCTTGTTGTTACTCATAAATTATGGCATGCATTCAGGCATAAAGAATGTACGGATCTATTAATCAAAAGCCATGATCCACATTATGGGTTTTCTGTAGGAAACAGTTCTTCTGGTTGGGGGGGCAAGCGACAGAAAGCTGGTAAAATGCATTGCAAAAAAGGCCTGATTTGAGGTGCAGGGAGTTACTGGTTGGAAAGGACATCATGGGACAGGAGGACACGACAGAGGTTTTGGAGGATCCAATCCATGCCTTGACATCTCCTTGAATTATGAAATATTTCCACGTAGCCTTTCAGTACAGCCTAGCTGAGGCAGCCCGTTCTCAGGGCAACGGGGCGGTGTGTTTACACCTTCTGAGCAGCAGGCTTCTTATGTTGACAGCTAAAGGAAACAAAACGGGTTACTTCAGGTCTGCAGAAAAATCAGCCAGGGTTCAGCGCTGTTCAGCCACCCAAACAGTTGGAAACTGAGACTTGACCTTCGTTGTTGGGTGAAGGTGCTGGCAGGGCTGTCTCTGTGCTCTGCCTTTCTCTAAACCCAGGATTGCAGAAAGCCAAATGGGAAAGACGCCCCACTTTGTGAATGACTTGACATTCGAACTTTCTTTGTTGCAGATAATACTTTAAGACTCCGATTTACTGCAGTGCGCAACTCACTGAGGACTGTGCCTCGGGCATCTCTCTGATCCTCACTCATTTGCTGCCTGATCTCTGGAGAGGGACAGGGCAGGGCAGGGATGCAGCGAGGCTGGGATCTTTTCAAGGAGCAGCTGCTGCAATGAGAGCAGACTGATGTAGAACATGACTAAGCGATACTCAAATATTGTCTACGAGAGTTGTAGCTGAGGAGTGGGTAGGCTGTAGGTGTCTCAGGTGCTTTGGATGGTGATTTTTTTCTAAAGCTCTTCAGGAAACAAGGGATCTGAAAGTTTGTTATGAGGTTCTTCTCCAGTCAAAAGTTTGTACTTAATTTTTTCTTGGGTAATTTATCCCAAGAGATCTAATGTGTGATCACAAGAAGAGCATCCCACTAAGAACAGCGTTTCCTATGTGTCTGCTGGTGGCTGTTGTACCTCTTGAGGCTTATAATGAGCCATTCAGCAATGTGAAGCTGTGTTATAAAATGCAAGCACCATCTTTGATTACATTAACAGAATTATCATGTGCAAATAATTTCACACTCTTTTGAATATTGAATAGGGCATAAATGCATGCAGTTCAAAATATCATGCTTGAAAAGGTGTGTCTTTGTCTCCTGTTGCAATTATCATAATAAAAGATGAATCTCCAAGCAACATTTGCTGTGCTGATACTATGCTCATCAGCAAAGAGCTGATGTAAGGCCTCAAACACAGTCTCTGCCTTCTTTTGAGGCTAGGAATGGGACTTTGGTAGTGGCCTTTTGGAGAAGCACCTTAGCTGAATTATCTTCTCAGTAGTTTCTGTTGTGAATGATAGACACCCTGCTTGGGTCAGAGATTTGTATTTCTTGATGCAACTCCTTCCATGGAACCCAGCTTGGAACTTGTATTAATGGTATTCTTGTGTCATTCTGTATAAGTACATTAAAGGAGGCTGTAGCGAGGTGGGGGTTGGCCTGTTCTCCCATGTGCCTGGTGACAGGACGAGGGGGAATGGGCTAAAGTTACGCCAGGGGAGTTTTAGGTTAGATGTCAGGAAGAATTTCTTTACTGAAAGGGTTGTTAGGCACTGGAACGGGCTGCCCAGGGAGGTGGTGGAGTCACCATCCCTGGAAGTCTTCAAAAGACGTTTAGATGTAGAACTTAGGGATATGGTTTAGTGGGTACTGTTAGTGTTAGGTTAGAGGTTGGACTCTATGATCTTGAGGTCTCTTCCAACCTAGAGATTCTGTGATTCTGTGATTCTGTGATTCTGCTGTAGCAGCCTCGTAGAAGGGAGATGGTTAAGTTACATATATTGCATACACTTACAGTATTTCATGGGATGAAAATCAAATACACCTCTCTGAACACATGCAGAATTGCATTTAACATAGATGCTGGTGCGTTTTCATGTCACATTGACCACTGGCACACGTAAGCTTTCAGTTGAATTTGTGTTGCACGTGACAAACATGAATGTTCTCTTTCCCTGCATACACCTCTAACCCTCAACCTTTCCCTAATTTTGGAGCAATCTGCACATCCTACACAAACCTGCCCCAAGGAATATTTGATTCCCAGTAGAGGATAACAACATCTGTTTATGACCACTGTGGTGAAGAGAAATTGCCATAAGACCTTGGCAATGAGTTTTGAGCTTTCCCCATCAAGCTGATTCAGCAAAGTTAAAATGAAATGGCCTGTCAGAGCATGCCAAGGGGAACCATTTACTGCTCAGAGAGCTCGCAAAGTGTCTCTTTGTTTGTTTTTCCCAATATCTCATCCCCAAGGCTTTCAGGACCATGATAAACAACGCCTCATTATGTTTATGTAAAAGAAATTGAAATTACTGTGCATAGCTATCATTCACTGGCCAGGCCTCAGCCCAAAGAGATTTTGGCTGAAGAAAGCTTTGCAGCGAACATATCCACCCTTTTGCTCCACAGCACTGTAAAAGCTCTGAACCAGGGTCAGGGTATTACTGGTAGGACAGGATGTGCTGAGACCCTTGCTGAGCCCACCCACACTGCTGCAGCCTTGTGGCTTGAAGATCCCCCCAGCCTCCTCCACTTACTTAATCTTTCTCATATCATTATATATCCCCTTCAGAGCCAAGTTCCAAAAGCAGTGCCCATCCTTTTCCTTTTCAAGTTGGTAATGTTCTTTTGTCCAGCACATATACACATGCGTGCACACACACAAAACGGTTCCAGCTGTTGTGAATTATAAGCACAGAAAATGCTTTTGGAAAAAAAAAAAAAAAAAGTGAATGGAAGATCAGCACACAATCCAATGAGTGAGAGAGTAAATGTTTCTCATTAGTGATTAGATCTTTCACGTTTTCCTGCATACTTATGTTCCATGGTTAGTTCCTTGTTCTCGGTTGACTTGGGTTGGATGGGAAGACTTGCACATTGTTTTTTAAGACTTGATCTTCTGTGAGGACACCTTGATTTTTATTTTTATTTTTATTTTTATTTTTATTTTTATTTTTATTTTTATTTTTATTTTTTGTTTGAAAATTGATCTTTGCAAACTCTCATCCTGTCTGGTAAAGATACTTAGATCCAAATCTTTGGCCTGAATCTTGGGTTAGCTCAGTAACATTTGTATCAGCAATGATGCCTTCCTTCATTAAAGGCCAGTGCAGAAATCCCTTACCCACCCTCAAAGAGAAAGTACAAGTGATGCTTTAAGTTACCTGCAACTTTTGCTGGCCTAAGTATTTATCATTCCCAGCTATTTTTCCTTGGACAGATTCAGGTTTCTATTAAGGCATTTCAAATGCGCGACAAATGTTTCTCTTCTTTACATGTATGTATGTCAGTCAATCAAGAGGTCAAAGAAATGCTGTTCTTTGAGTATCCGAAAAGATTAGAGCTGCCAGGGAAAAATAAATTCATTCTTATCATGTTGGATTGTTTTACTCCTGAATGATGGCAAGTTTTTGGATACCATTGATCTGTTTAAAATGTGTTATTGATTTCTACATCCAATAATAAGCAGCCTGAGTGTTGAATACCAGATGGGATAGAAACAGAACTGATACAGACCCACCAGAGAGGAAAATATGTCATTCACAAAAAATGAAATCCATGCCCAATAATTGTTTGGATTTCTCCCATTATTAGTCCCCAGTCTTTAAACCTGTATTTTGTTGATGGAAGTATCTTAACTTACAGGCTGAGATGTGCTGATGTTCAGGCAATACAACAGTAAAATAAAGCTAAACGCTAGGAATATGTTAGAACTGGTGCCAATCTGTGCTGAGATAAAGCTGCTAAAATTAACACGTGCATTGTTTTCCTAGAAAACATTATCTGTCCTGAAAACAGAGTTCAAGACAGTCATGTTCAAACCTATAGACTTGGGCCAATTTCTAATCTTATTTACACTGATGTAATTGACATCAGGAGTTGGCTTGCGGTGTGCTTACACTATATCTCAGTGTTATTAACAATAACTATGATAGAATTTAGGCATTTTTTGAATACGTTCTACTTTGCATCATATCTCCACGGCAATGTCCCTTAGCAAGTGAGACATTTATTTGAAATGTTTGCATTAAAATGTATAGATTGAATTAACCCCCAGCCAGGAAGAAGCTAACTAATATCACAGCTGAATTTTAAAATATTCCGTTGGCTGAAGCTTTCCTTTGCAAGAAACATTGCACTGTCTGTAAGTAATTTTTGCTTCAACCACAAAGAATACATTGGTGCATAGAAAATTTCTTTCAGGAACTGCTAGTTAACCTAGCAATTTAAAACTTCTCTGAGTGCAGAGTGTGGGAACAGTAAATAACTCTGGTTTCTGCTTTTCTAAATCCGTTACAGGAAAGCTCCATGACCTGTTAACTCTTTAGTCTGGGTATAACCCTGGGGTTTTTTGGAGACTGGACTGAGAGTTTCTCATTTCTGCTAGCAGTGCCCTACTCCAAGCCTGGGTACAAAGGCCATACAAACAAGCAATGGACTCAGGCAACACATGCCAGAGGGTTCTAGTTTGCTTGTGTGCAAATCATCAGGAGTTAGTTGACAATATTGCAAATTAAAAATTCTGGCACTTCTGGAACAACATAAAGGTTGAGGCTGAGGGCTGTAAAACCTTGGAAGCCAGACTATTTTCAACCATCACCCAAGTTTCTGTTCATTCCTTGTATCTGCCAGCTCACTGTTATTTGTCCAGCAGCAACTCGAGCAGTATCACTGTGCAGTAAGCAAAGGGTTCTGCAGATGCAAAAAGATAAACTGGCTTCTCTCCAAATTTGCATACATTTAAGTGTTCATACACATTTATGTGCATTTGTTTACCAGTGGGTCCAACACAGAGCACTCCTGCTGATTCACTGGCAGAACTTCATGCAATTCTCCCTTACAGGTTTCCATGAGGTCTCCCAGCCAAATGCCAAACATATTTGGCTCTGTTTTGTTGTGAGGTCTGATGAGATCACAGAAAGGAAAATGCCCTCAAGACATCACAATAGAAATTAACCAAAAGACTTCCTCTTGGGGAAATGCCTTAGCAGGCATGAATCAAATGTCAGCAACATGCAGATTGCAGAAAGTCCTTCTAGTCTATCACCGTATATGGATCATAATCCACAAGATGATCCTGTTCTGGGTCATAACCAACACGGACATTAAAAAGTGCTTTGAATATGATTGTGCGGGTTGGCAGATGACAATCCTTAGTCTTCACTTTGATGCCACACATGGTGTGCTGGTTGTGGGTTTATTTCATTTCACTTGGTTGTTTAAGATTCTTTGCACACACAAAGCTTTCTCATGGAAGTATCCATGGCTAGTGCCTTCTCCTGTTTCTGTTCAGCTGTGAGATGGTCATGCTGTTATCTGCCACGAGTAATCAACCTGGCAAATGATAACCTGGTGATGTGTAAACTTACAAATCTATTATCTGCTAGCAGCAGCACTGCATATCTCAATCTGAAGTCTTCAGCTGCTTGGAAGCTTCATCCAGCAGCAAGTAGCAGGAACTACTGCAAACCCAGCACAAATATTGCTTTCCCTCTCTGCTGGCTATCAAATCATATGTGAGATCTAGGTACAGGGATTCCAAGTCCTCTGGTGCACAGCACCATTTCTTCGATCTAGTTAATTTTCTCTGTGTCTCCATGAGAAGCAGAAGTTTTGTAAGAGCAACCCTTAGCAGAACAAACTCACAAAAGCACCAACAGACTATTACAGACTTCCTCACTCCTGCTTTTTGTCAAGATGTCTTGGCACTTTCTTGGCCTAGCATGCGTGTTGAGCAGCGGCTACTCAAAAGATGCACCCCTCCCCTCAACTTCTTATTCTCCTGAGGGAAAGGATGAAAGACGCTGACCACCACGTGACAAAGATTGGTCACATCACGTAGTGCAGGCATGCCCAGCATGTGGGTATGGTGGTGGTGAGAGCAGTATAGCAGCCATCAAGAATGGAAAACAGTAAAATAAAGCAGGCCTTCTCATACTTTGTGGCTTTTGAAGCTGACTGGGGAAATGTCCTGTTTGGGAGAAACAAAGAAAGTAATATTCTGGTCTGCGTAAGGAGCCAAGCACAGAACCTGGCCTTGTGCAAGGCACTTGGGTTACCACTGGAGACTTCACTGACTCCCACGTGAGCAGCCTGGGCTATGGTCCCGTCTGATGCTAAAAGGGAGGATTTAGGCTGTGACACGAGGATCAGAAGCTAAGCAGCATGGGCAAGCTGCAAGGAGAGAGCAGTGCTAAAGGTAGGCAGGAACACATCATGGAGAAAGGTGGTAGTACCAGTGGGAAGGCAGGGAATGGATGTTATAGAGGCTGTGGGGAAATACATTAGGTTTGGGAGGCAATGTGGTGAATGGAGGAGAGAAAATAGAAGACAAGGCTTGTGTGCAGGAGGTGGGACCTTCTGTGCCTGTGGTCCGGAGGTACGAATTTCCATAAACGTTATTCAAGCACCAACACCACTGTAAATAGCCCATGGCTTTTTAAAAAAATACCTCCTGACTGTAGGTGGTACCTTGTTTACAAGGCCAACCTCTCCCTGCCCCAACAGCCTCCATGGGAAGGGAGGAGGTCAGCTCACCATGTGCTGTTGCAGCAAACCTCCTGGATTAAAAGTCTATGGTTTGCTACATGGTCCTTTCTCGTTCACCCCAGCCAGGGTGAACAACTGTCCTTCACTGCCAAGGACAAATGCTCCCTGCTTTCCCCATAGAAGTGAGGACCTCGAGCATGGCTGAGGGGGTCTGGCCCTCTGGCACTGTGCGAGGCCTAGTCCAGCACACTGCTGTGTGCCCACCGCTGCCTCCAGCCACAGGCATCACCTGGCATTACTCTCCTGGTGCTAATTAATGCAGGATGTTCATTCAACACTGCAAACGAAGAGCATATATATATATGCTCTTATATATATATATATATACACACATATATATATATGTATATATATATATGTGTGTATATATATATATATATATATACCAACGTGTATTCTGTTTCTCTCAGCTGAGCTGTTTTCTTTATCCCCAAAGGGACTTAACAGCAACATCCAGCTACTGTGGGCCCCTCACGGGCCCCGATCGTCTCCACATCTTCAACAGTGCAAAAATGTTCTGCTGTTCCTCCCCGCTGACAAAACATCTCACAGTAACATCTGCAAAAAGGTTGTTAGTTTGCAATGCAAACCTAGGGCAGCATTGTCAAAACACAGAGGTTTAAAATTAAGGTGCTGCTTTTATTTCAGGCCCACTAAGCGGAGCCTGAATTTAAAAGAGCAATGTGCATTCAGCAGTTAACTTTAAAAAGCACAAGATCTTTCCAGCATTTTGGAAATCTGTCCATTTTGTAGGAGATCTGTCCCGTTTGTTTTGTTTTTCTGAGATCTTGCCTCAGATTTGGAATTAAATGCTGCTTTTGATTAAATACCAAATGACAGGAACTGCATCTTTGATGAATTAACTGGTAGAAGATGCAACTCAGTAAATAAACGTCCTTTGCAGGAGTATTGAACTTGCTACTGCAAGTTGCACACACCCATCTTTCGTGTTGTCATATTTTCCTGGATATAGTGTGTTCTAAATCTAGGGAAGAAATCATTTCAGTATGGCAATGGCTCATTCCATTTCTATTAAAAAATGAAGTATCGTGCACTGTCACTTTTGGGAAAGTAATTAAGCTTCTACATAGATTTATGAAGGCACCATCAATCCCCACCACTAAATTTGTTGTGATCTAGTCAACAGGGATATTGCATTTAGTATGTCTTTAGATATAATGTCTGGGATACTGTGAAACACACTTTACCTTAAATAATCCTCTATTTCTTACAGGCTTCCTTCATCCTTCCCTCTCCCCCATAGCATGACACAAAGCATGTCAATACAATGATGGGGCAGAGAAGTGAAAAACTCATCCATCGTGGATTTGGTCAGATGACGTTATTCTCAATAATAATATATTTACCAAAAAGTTCAGTTTTTACTACCAGCGTATGAATCAGGATAAAATTAAATTAATAATTTTGAAATGAAGATTAGAGAAAGAAGATTAGAAAAGTCGAAGCTTTTTGTTCTGATATTTTTAAAATGAAATAGCATTTCTCTTTAAAACCCATTCATTTTGAAAGCCAGCAAAATTATTTTTAAAAGGTTTTATCTCATGACAAGTAAATGAAATGCCTTTTACTAGGTCAAACAAAATATTTGTTTGATCAAAACTTTTTTCTTTTTTTTTTCCGGATTATGCAGTTTTTGCAACTATATCAACTATGTAATTATTTAAATTGAAACAATATTGCCCTGATCTATAATAGTATAGACCAATACTAATTTCTTTAATACCCACCCACTAACTTTGGAATAATATCAAAGTATCTGAGCTAGTATCCAAAATGTGATCAACATCAGAGCATAAAATGCAGTTTATTCCACTCTAATTAGGGCAATGAAAAGGTAGTTATAATTAAATCCTTCCTTTGAGCAATATTTTCTTTTTTATTGAATACTGTTTGAAAACAGGAAGATAGGCAAGAAACAGGAACTGGAAATTATTCCATCTCATGCAAGAGTGATTGTCAAACAAATGCATAATTCTGTTCATTGTTTTTAAGAGAGCTGATTAAAACCTTCCCTCATCAGTTCAAACAATCTGTACACCATGGCTGAAGTTCAAGTGATGTGTCTAAATCTGGTATCTGGAAGAGCAAAGCAATAACAACTGCAGACAAAAATCTGTCAAGAATCCTTCAGCAGAAAGCACCCTGGGTGATCCTGGGGTCCTGTACTTAGCTGACAACTTCTTGTTCAGCCTTCACCACAGCACTGTCCTGTTTCCTGGAGTCCTGGTACATTTCTCAAAACCACATTCTCCGGTTTGATATTTCAGAAGCAGGCTCTCATGGTGCCAAACATGAGGTTTGTTGCAGCTGTCACTGCTGTTATGGCCTGACAGCCGCTCACGTGGCCCCAGGGTCTCCAAACCTCAGGCTGCTCTTTATCTGCAGTACAGCTCTGGGAAAGGTGCAGGCTTTGCAAACGTGGCAGAAAATGGACACCCTTTTGTTAGGACGAGAAATACACAGCTTTACTTGGGAATACTCAGTTTCTGCCTACAAGTTTTGCCTCCATTTCAGGAACCAGGGTCTAGATGTTCCTCTTGGTGTACATCAGTTCTCAGTCACAGAGACCTGGGGCCCAGAGCATGAAGGCTCAAAGCGGTAACAGTGAAGAGAAACCCTTTCTTTCCATAAGATTCTGTCTCCTTAGTAGATGATCTCTTGAGCAGGTTTATTGCGTGATCCACTGCATGTTTCTTCCAGTTGAGTTCAGAGCTGATAAATTTGGACTTGCCCAATGTAATAGGTGCTTCCTATAATCTAGAGCTATTCCACTTAAAGTGATGATCACCAAAGTTTAATACCATTCATTCTCAGGCAGTCACCTGTGTTTAATAATTTAAGTATCCCATCTAAGAACCGCATTGATTCTGCTTTATGAGTTCTAGCTCAACAGAGCTAGAAAAGCCAGCAGAGCTAGTTCCACCTCCCAAGTGGGCTTTGCAGCCTGGCATGGACATGGAGGGCACAATGTGAGCAGTAACTCCAAGACAGGCCCAGGCAAATTCCTCTAGCTGCCAAAGATCTTCATGCTGCTAAACTGAGAGGAAAATATATGGCAGGCAGTTATGCTAGTGTTGGTGCTGAATTCAGGTAGTGCAGCTTACGTATGGCTGTGTGTGAGCAATAAGTGTTCAAAACAAGTCTCTAAATCCCAAATGCTGTGTTTGTGGTTTCATATTCATTTGCAATTATTCTTCTTTTCAATCTACTTCTACAAGACCACATACCTTATGAATATTATCATATTGCATTGCAATCATATTATTGTGTTATTGTATTATTTTATTATTGTGTTATTGTATTGTATTCTCCATTCTTGACAAAGATTGGAGAATCTTCAAGCAACCTCTTTCTTGGCAGAGGGTCTCTTTCAAAAGTATCTTATTTCAAGATCCTGCTAAGGGAATATGTTTGGATTGTGTTTCTGATGTCATAGGCTACACTGATAACAATCATATTTGTGATATATCTTGAAACAGGGAAATACCAGGAAGCATTACACATACTGCATTCATCAAATGCATTAGTATGACCTGCCTAGCCAAAGCAACCCCCTTAATAGGAATATTTAGTATTTAAAACAACATTCTGACTCTGTTTTCATTTTAGCTTTTCATTTTCCCTCAAAACATCAGAAATACTGTACATGTGCAACTGAAGCCCGTCTTAAATTAAATTTAGACCATGTAATTGTGAGGACTGATGCTTGCTCACTTTGGGTCACTAAATCAAGTTGAATTCTAGCCTGATACATAAAAATATATATATAATTCTCTCCTTATTAAATGATAATCACACTGAATATTTATTTCCTTATAATTATGTCAAGCAAATTTACTTGCAGCAAAGAATAACACAGAAGTAAACAAAACCTTAATCACCACTGAAAGCCCCTCTAATGCCAGAAGGTATTGCTGTCAGTCATCAAACTAGATGTATAAAGTTACCAGCCCCTAGAAACGGTGAGCATCATCTCTCTGCTGCAAAAAGTGACCCCCCGTCTAAGAATTTCACCCAGATGTAGAATGAGTTTGAATTAATAATCACATTTACATTTAAGTAATGTAACTATCCAGCTAATCCTATTATTCCTTTCATATATACATACTGCCTTATAAAAGTGTTAGAGATCAGCATGGTTTATTGCCATGACAACCAGACACAAGTTCCCCATTGCAAACACTTTCCTGTTCCTCTGTGAAAGACCTTTAGAGGCAAAGAGCCCAATTCTTTTTTTCTTTTTTTTCACCAGAAGATTAAGTGATAATCTTCTGGTGTGCTGGGCAAGTTGACTCAAGGCCCTGCCAAAAGCATTCATCACTGCCATCTCATGATGTGTGTCAACCTTTTGCGGATGATGCCCACTTTTGCATGATACAGTCCTTCAAGCTCAGAGGCTTTATTTCTCTTAATAAAAGCAGTGACTCCAGGGACTCTGAATCAGTGATGAGCAATATGATGTTCAACTTCATCCCTTTCCTCCCAGTTCCTCTACTTCAGTCCGCCTTAAACAATTCCTCTCCTTTCCTAGAGTCTGTATTTTTCTGTCTCTTGCCAGCTGTGGCCATGCTAGGTTTAAAATGAGCTATAGGCTTCTTGCTCTTTTTATCTTTCCCTGTAAACTGGTCCCTCCAGTACCTCCTTGATACTACAAATAAATAAATAAAAAATCTTAAACATTGTTATTCTTTTTCTTCCTTTTTATAAGCAACATTTCGGAGAGTCTAGAAGGCCTCTTGTATTTTACAGTTGGTTGCTGACATTAATCTTGACTGAACTTCATTAAATTTTGCCTTTCTTTGCTCCCCTTTTTTCTCCATTTCCTCCTGCCATTTGCTGCCCACACTAGCAAGGGGGTGGCTGTCAGGAGGGACCCAGGTTTACCCTCCAGCTCATCGGATTATATCAGGGTGCATCGTTCAGCTGCTGCAAGCTAGACTTCATGCAGAGGAGCCCAAAGTGCCCAGGCCAAGCAGGAGCCCCGCAAGCCCCAGCAGTGGGACTGCAGGCCAGGACTGAGGGATGCTCTGCAGAATGAGCCTGCTGCAGAGCTCATGTACAGCCTAGCACGTGACCCATCAGATGTGATGGCTGAAACGACAGGCATCTGATGGGGAAGACCCTGCCTTGTGCACGTCTTCATTGCACTGTTCAGTAGTTTGGTAGTGAGAGCCTTTCCTCCTGCACTTCCCATCCAACAACATGCACAGCCTCAGCTCTGGCTGGTCTTTCCTGGGGAAACAGCCGCCCAGAGTGTTGTTGTATGACTCCAGGAAGAGACCCTGAACCTGGACTTCAGCGAGTTGAATAGCCCTTGACTTAGCCAAGGAGGGCCTGGGAGAGGCCGACTTACTATTTTCCTTTTAAAGATGAAGAAATGAAGCCTTCAGATACCCAGGCACTAAGGCAGTGGCCTTGTGAATCAGGTGGGAAGACATGTTAGGTGCCTGTCTCAAGGTTTCCTTGACCACAGAGCTGATGGAGTTCAGAAATGAGTGCCCATGAGGCAACAGCTGAGGGAGCAGCTACACCAGGCCTCCAAACCATTTTGTCCAAAGCCATATTGCTGAGCAGGGAAGGAAGCTCCAGGGAGACAAGAATTCATCACATCAGCTCCACCAGGTGTCCCACGTGCCAAAGCACCTCTGTCAGGGCTTTAGATTTGCAGCTGGAAGTTTTTGCAACCTGTTTGCTCCCACAGTCAGCACTGGGTCCAGAGGTGCAGCTTCCTAAATTCTTCACTGTGCCTACCATTAAACACTGCTGAAATTGCCTGCAGCTGTGTCCCTTAGTACTTTACGGGCCCCAGGCCTCAGGTTTTCTGTTAATCTCTGTATTTAGCCTACAGCTGTTTGGATCACTGGTGGGTTCAGCAGAAGGAACAGATGCAATAACTCATGAGGTGTGGGAAGCACATCAGCATCTGCCTCTGACCTCTGATTTTCCTTGTTGTCTGGGCTGTGTGCCACATCATCCTGTTCTGTGAGTGAGTCCCCTTCAAAATCTCACAGCTCAGGAGAAACCAGGGATGTGCAGGAGGTCAAGGAAGAGGAGGGTCTGAAGTGGGGACTGAGACCAGAAGAGCAGGTGAGTGATGGCAAGGTTGCAAAGAGTAGGTTGGAGATAGGCAGGATGCAGGTCAGCACCAGATGGAGCTGGTGCAGTTAGTGCCAGAGAGAGGGACAAGGTGGGCAGCAGCATTTTTACAGATTGGTGGGAGAAAAACATGTGCCAGGAGGCATAAGAGCGGGGATGTCTAGCAGTCAAGCTGGGAGAGGCTGTAACTTAAATCTAATGGGCTACAAGGATGTAGGGTTGGAGGCAAAGGAACATTAATGTAATTTTTCTAAATCCCATACTAAGAACTGGATTCCTCAAGAAGTCTTGGGATTAACTGATAGCACCAAACAAAATATGCAGACATAGCTTGCATTTTTCACAGGCTTTAGCTACGTTAATATCTCAGATAATAGGAGGATGTCAGAATAATTTAAATACTCAGAAGCCTTCAGAACTTGAAAAGCTCTTCCAGTACTTAATTAGAGCTAGCTATTGAATTTGGAAAACAATTTCATTATGGGCTCTCATTTTTTTATTGTTTCTTTCACTTGCCGTGCTCCATACCAGCCTTCAAATGTCCTGTGGGAGTCACAGGATCCCCTCTACTGGGTAAGACCACCAAGTTCAGCACCTCATTTTTGCCAAAAGTTCCAGGAAAATACATTCTTCTCCAGCACTGCAGCCTACTGGATCAGTTAGGCTAGCTTTAGCTAAAAGGACATGGCTGGAAAACCCCATGCCTGGTTTCTGCAACCCAAAGCTTTACTACCCAATTAATCAGAACTGCAGACAATGCAGAACTAAGCAGCTTAATGTGTCCCATAAAGATAGTTAAAACCCCATGAGATTTCAGTCCCAAGTTCATCCTCAGTTCTTTCTGGGGAGAAATGAGGTAGAAAATAACAAAAACAACAGCCACCATTTTATACCAGATGATGGTTTTTAGTTAATTCAAAACACTTCAGGAAACCAGTTTGCTTTATTTAATGTGTCACTTTCTTAAGGGGAGGAATAACAAGGAGAATATCCCAGTAACTTTAAAAGCCAATAGTTAATTGAACATCGGACTACCCCAATGAAATGTTCTCTTCTGCATTTTTATGTGTAGGATATTGTGATAAGGGGAGAGGGGAGTTCCTGATAATAACAAACCCATGGGTCATAAAGTGAAAATATTTCACAAACTGAATTTCCACTTTCCACACACCTGTAGTCATAGATTTCCTTCCAAAAAACATAGGATTCAAGAAAGCTGAGTAACATAGACTCATAGAATATCCTGAGCTGGAAGAACTGAGTCCAACATCCCTAAGACCATTTGTGGATGAGCCCATGGGAGGTGAGGGAGCTGCGGACACAGGCTGAGCTGCTGATGTATCAGGTTGGCAGCTCACGTCTGCTTCTTTAGGAGGTGGAAGGGAAGTGATAGCTGTCCCTTAGGCTGATTGACTGCTACCCTCCATTTTTCCTGATCCTTGGAACTTCCCTTTCATCATTAAAGTTTATAAGATCTCTTGTCCCCATTTGATTTGATCCCCATTGAGATTTCAGAGTCCCCTGGCCTGTGAGTGAGTACCTGTGCTGATGGGGACCTTTGTCTCCACTCTTCAGCATATTTAGGCCACAGATGTCTTTGTCCTCCTCTGCTGCAGGTGTACTAGCTGTACTATCCCCCTTTTTTCATAGAAAATTTTGGGGAGGTGGGGACACACAGACACACACACACTTTCTGTAGTGAGTTATGAACATCCCAAGCACCTCCTAACCTCTCTTCAGTTCAGCATTAGGTTCCTCTTCCGTCTGCATCCACCCTTCCTGAGGCAACTGCTCTTGGTGCCTGTAGTGGCGATGAAATCCTCCGTGCATTATTTTCTGCAGTTCCACCAGCACCTGAGGTAGACCCTGCCCCCCCATACCCTCAGAGCTGGGAGGCTCCATGGGGCTGGGCCCTACATGGAGGGCTCAGGGCACTTCTCTGCAGCAAAACATGTAGGGTTTGTGTGTCCTGAATTTAGAGCATCAGAGCCTAGAGGTCTTCAGCTGAGCTCATCTCCCTTAGATCCATTTAAGAGCATTGGGAAAGGCGAGGCACCCACATAGTTTAACCCAACCAATCTATTTATGCATCTGCTTTGGGATGGAATGAATTGTGACCCAGATTCTCTGACTATAGATACACAGATTGTGGTGACCAACTCTGATAAAGATGTCTACAAAACTGCCAGATGAACCGCACCCTGTGAGACAAGCTGCTTTGAAAGTGTGTGGTTAATTCTGCAATCTCCCAAGACAGGTCTTTTTCTGTTTTACTTGATGTGAGCTCAAGGCAGGTTGATAATAAATTGAAATTTATTCTTAAGTTAAATAAGAATACTCTTGCAACACACGGCACCAGGTTGAACCAAAATGGCACATATTCTTATGCAGATAAAGCATATGATGATCTTTGATCTGTTTGTTATGAACAACTGATTAGAATGAAGCAACTTTTGCAATTAAAAAAAAAAGTTTTCTCCTGTAAGACTGTCACCATATCAATACATCCATGTGGACGTTCCTCATAAACAACCAAAGATTTTCTCATGTTGTTTTCCCCCCTTCTTTGTTTTTTAAACCTTCTTGCTTGATCCAGAACAGCTCACCCCTGACACACGCATTATTCACAGTTCAGAGCTGGAGCCATGTCAGTTATCCCAGACATGCCCCAGAATTGTTGTCTGTGGGCTGACATTTCTCTAGCCAGAAGGACAGCAAGGAACAGTCACTCTGGCCATAAATCCCATGCACAGATAGCAGCTTAGAGAAAAGTCAAGGACTGGAGGATTTTCCAAAATGTTAGATTTCTTTACAGGTCACGATGATGTCACGAGAGGTTCAGTTTCTGGGTACAAAACAAGCTATTTCAAGGTTCAGGGAAGAACATAGATTTGTTTTAGAAGACAAGGCTATTGGCCTCAAAGCTTGCAGAATCTCCCTTGCTGAGACAACCCAGGTCAAATTCAGGTGACTTGCCTGTGCAATGAAATTGATGCACCTGATGAAATGTTCAGAAGGCGCTGATCTGTGTGAACTCCCACCTGGGTGTATTGAGTTCACAGAGCGATGCACAATAGCGCAGGGATCTGAAAGGACCGTGTTCACACAGTTACACAGATGCCCTTTCAAAGAGCAGGCTGTCAGCTGGCTAAAACGTGAGAATTGTGCTGAAAGACAGACTTCTGAAAGGCATCTCCATCACCTGAGCCAGGCAGCCTGAATCTGCTCTCCCCACGGCTCCCCCCAGAACTGTTCTCACCATCCTCTGCAAACACTGAGCACAACTCCCTGTAGAGAGTCCAGCATTTTCACTCGTTGTGCTCCTCTGCAAAATCCTGAGCAACAGGCCAGGCTGTTTCAGGCCTTCAGATGTTGAGGGCAGCAGCAGCAAGATGCAGGGCTGGCAGCAGCATGGTGAAAATCTTGTCTCTACATTAAAGTTCTTACAAAAACAAGCCTTTGGGGAATAATCTCATTACAGGCTACTATAGCCTCATTATCTTGCTCTATAAGTGTACTCCCTTGGTATTACCTCACTAGTTTCCTGTGTGCTGTGAACCTGTTGTTTCTCTCCTGGTCTTTTGCCTTGCACTCCAATTATAGGTGGTTTTGGGCAGGCACCATCTTGCGGAGACGTTTGTCTGGAGGGACCTGCTCTGCAGTAGGGGCTTGGAAGTGCTTCAGTATCACAGGCAGAAAACAACCGTCCTGTCCTTCCTGAGCAGCTCTGGAGGTTGCTGCTCAAACTGTGAGTGCTAAAATAAGGACCATCCAGAAGGAAAAGGCACGTTTTTTTTTTTTGTGTGTGATGGCCAGCCAGTGCCAGAGCACCACATCAGCTCAGGGTGGCTAATGGTATGGGTGGGCAATATCACTGCCATCTCGTACTCCTGCAAAACAGAAAGGAGTGTCTGGATGTGCAGAAAAGGACACTTAGGAGACTCAGCTCTTCGGGAGCCTGAGAAGACTGCTCAGGAGGAATAAACCTGGCAGCAACATGACTGTCTCCTTGCTCAAGGAGTTCGCGGACAGGCTGCAGAGGTGGCAGCGGGGGGGCAAATGAAAACAGAGAGGCCCTCCAAGCAAAAGTAGGCTATATTGCAGAGACACAGGCAATAATAAATGGATCAAGGTGATACATGGACGTGGCAAAAAGAAGTGTGAGGAAAACCTTGAAGCTGACAAAGGAGAGACATTTGTCAGGGAGACTGCCAGGGTCTGAGTGTGACCCTGGGAGCGCAGTCAGAGTGACAGGTCTGGAAGACACCCCCAGCACCACCTGTCATGACTGTGATTAAAGAGATTGGTAGAAATGAGGGCATTATTTCTGTGGGGGCTCAGAACTCTTTTTTTGATCTGCAAGAGAACAAAAAAAATAAAAAAAAAATCTAAGGGGATAAAGAAGAGGGGAAGAAGAAGCAGTAAGGAGGGAACCACAGAGACAATCAGGAACTTACAAGAGGACCGACACAGATTCCTTGTTAGAGGATTACAAGGAGAAGAGCTTCTCACATGATTAAAAAAAATAATAATAAATTGCCATCATCACCATCCTACTGACAGATTTTTGCTTTGAGGAATATGATCTATAAAAATGAGTATGGCTCAGGGATAGTTTTTCTTCCTTTTCTGTTATCACTACAGACCTCAGCTAGCTAAGGCAAAGGGCAAAGTCCATAACTCAGTCTATATGGCAGTCACTGTGCATGGAAAGTTCACTCAGTTATCCCCCCAAATAAACCTATAAAAACAGTCCTTGAAGGTGAGCAATCCAGGAGACAGTCTTCCTGGATAAGGCATTTTTATGCTACCAAGAATGATCACAAACACACTTGATGCAAGGCTAAACGTGTCTTAATTTTTTCCAGTTCTAGATAACAGGATTGGTCTTAATTAAAAGGAAAAGCAGACTGAGCCAAAGAGCATGGAGAGCTAATCCGCACACAGCCTGCTGGGCAGAAAAGCCCCACCAGTTGACTTGGAGGCACAGCAGGGACCTGGCAGGGTCCTAGCAGTGATGACAGCCACGACTCTGTGCAGGAGTAGGGGCATTCCTTTGATAAACACACTCCTGATCTGTACGTACTAGGCCTATCTAAATGACATTTTTGGCAACACATGCACAACCCGGCACAAGCTGGAACAAATACGGGCATAATCCTACCAGCAGAGGGAATCAGGCAGATCCTGAAGGTCTGAGATACTTATCCTCTTACTAGAGTGCATTGGGTGGGAGGAGATACCTTAAAAAGTTAAGTATTAATGGTCCTTTCCCCTCATAGCTCTTTACTCAAGGACATCACAGCTGCAGCAAACAGTGAACTAGCCCATCAAGAGGGAATGGAGATTATCAGTTCCTGAAGTGGACATTTCTTACTCTCACTGGTCAAGTGAGAAGCTAGAACACAATCTCAAGTTTCACTGATGAGGGTACAGAAGAATAGGTTTCCATTTGAAAGTGTATTTATACCATAAGGTTTATTGAAAAGCCCTTGTGGCAGTGAGATCTAAATGTTTCATTAATGAAAGAACAGCAGATGAATAATCACAATAAAAGTGTCTGTTACCATGGGACAGGGAAACAGAAACACAATGGGCACTTGATGAGTGGCGATTAGTCTGGCTCCACAGACTATTTGGGAAATAGAGAAAAAAAAAATGAATGAATTGTATTAAAAGCGAATGTCAAAAGAGACAGTTGGGAAGCTTAGGTCAATGAAATTAAGGATGGTTACACCAAAAAGAGAGGCTGTCTCTGTGGATCTATGATTGAAGTGAAACTTGAAGTAGAAGTCATGTCTATGAGCCTGTAATTACAGGTTGTCAGGCATCACAGGGATGCAGAGGGGCTGAACTCAGACTGTGTATACCTCCCACATGGTGTTTTCTGACTCTTTGCAATTGTTCAGCCTTATTGTTTTCTTAATACATTCCCCAAACCCTGCCCAGATATTCCCAGCTCAGCAATCACTATGACATTTGCTGCCTGAGGGGAACCCAGTAGCTGATGCTGAGCCAGCTGTAGTCCCACACAGCAGCATGGCCGAGCTGGCTGCTCCAGCAGTACCTGGTGACCTTCTGAGGTCTCCCTGTGTAAAGTGGGACCTTCTGACCTAGCCACAGCCAAGGAAGAAGCAAAGGAGACAGACGTGAAAGTCACACCTGGATGTGCCAATGCTGACACAACTGGGAAAATTGAGTTAAGACTGTGAATATGGAAGAGAAAAAGAGTGAAGCAAATATACCTCTTTGTAGAAGAAAGTGACCCACAGGAAAGCGGGCACAGCCAGGGGACCACGGCCCCAGCAGCTCTAAGGAACTTTCCTGTGTACAGTGGACATGGTTCAAGGTCTGGACCGTGCCTCATCATTTTGGTTAGTGGCTCCTACATCAGTCACAGGGCCCGTGCTGAGCTGATCTTGGAGGAAAAGCTGTGGAGATACAAGAGCTAATTTCAGGACATACAGTAGTGGCCTTACTCCATTGTGAGAATGAGCAGGATTTTTTAGAGCTAAAAACAAATGGAAAGAGACAGAATGGGTAATCATCATTTGGGGAAAAAAAAAAGAAAAAAGAAAAAAGTGATTGTTATTTCTATATAAATTGCAATTATACACAGCAGAACCATCATACCTGATGTGTTATGCAAAAATTACATTTAAGGTAATACAAGAAGACAGTTTATCTAATAAAAAGGCCAGAGACATTTTATACTGCTTCAAAGGAAAGGGACACTGAAGAAGATGTTTAAGTTTTTCCGCATACACAGTCAATTCAAGTGAAACCATCCATGTTAGCAGCACAGAGAAAATTGTCTTTTTTTCTCTACAGCAATAGAGTTGTTCAAGCTGCTAAGGAATGCCCCCCCTCCCTCATCCCCCAATATACTTTAGATTATATTTCTCATGACCTTTGGCTAAAATTAATAGAAGAAGATATCCAGAACAAATTTTTTAGTAGATATGGTAGTGATATAGAGATGTTAAACAGTGGGCCACTCTTTATTGGGAATTACTGTGATTTTATTAATGGAATACGTCTAATGATCACTTCTGCTAAAAATAAAGTGTAATCAAGAAAGCCATAATTAAAGTATAGACCAGTCTCTACTTAGAGCATTCAGATCCAGATAGAGCATTATTACTTTTTATATAACACTGATGGGCTATCACCAATACTGGGTTAGAAACTGTCATTTCTACTTGATGGGAAAAACAAGCTTAGGTCAAGCAAACACAGAAATATTTTAGAAGATATGGAAAAAAATAAAAGCAAGAAAAGATAAAAGATACTGAGACTCAGTCTGATATTTTTGATTTAACCCCTAATGGAACACTTCCTTTCAGAGAATTTAATTCCTTAAAAACAGTTTGCTATTCTTTGTGAAATTCAGATCAGTTATTAGATGAAAAATATTTCTGATGAAAAGAATAAAAAAAAGTTCAATTTGAAATATCAAACAAAAAGTTTTTCATGTTGTCTTCTAAAGTACATCATGAAATGTGTCAGAATGAAAAGTTTTTCCAAGTACAGAAGTATTTATTAATTTGTGATCTAAATTCAAACTTTCACCTCTCTAAAAACCCATTGTTTTCTCTAAAACCAACCTTTATAGCAAATGTCCTATATGTAAAAAATAAAAAGACCTCCACTCTATTTAACCTATTCTGTCATTTTGTACAACAATGTACAAATAGGATTTTCTCTCTATGAAAATCCTATTTTTTTCCTCTTTTCTCTAAGAAGCTCACATCAAAGAAGTTGTGTTTATATATAAAAGGGGAGAAGGGGAGACAAAGATGTGAGAATGTCCTGGTGTAAAAGGTGTCCTCAGGAGGGACCATGGGCAGCAGAGAGCAGCAGCAGACCAGGAGCCATCCAAGGCATGAATCCTCCACATGCTGAGGGACTTGCAGCCCACTTTTCCCAGTGCCAGGGAGCAGATGCACTGGGCACAGTGCATCTGGGAAAACACTTGTTCTCCTGCAAATCCTAGGGAAATACTGGAATTCAGAGGCACATGTAAGGCCGGCTCCCTGTCCTGGGCTCTGGTGGATCTCCACAGGCTCAATATCTGGTGTTCATATTACATATGAGTGCTGGTTTCATTCTCCTCAGGAAGTCTTTATTCTCAGCACACTGGCTACAGACCCATTCGGAGTGTGGAGTGTAAGCTGATCTGTGAGCTCCTGGTGCCTGCAAAGCTTAATCATGTCCCTCTCTAAAAAGAAACACGTGACGTCAAGATCTGAGTGATAAGAATATGGGACACATTAGTCATGGAAGAGCTGACATTCATAAAGCAACAACAACAAGGAGATTACCTTGATATGGCTGCCCTTCTTAACGTGTGTGTACAAGGAAAACTCCTAATGCCTAAAAACCAGAGACTTAATTCCTTTTGCTTCTGCTAATAAGTGTCCTGCCCTTTGCTGTATGAGAACACCACTGTCTGCAGCAGATGCATGCAATAAAATCATAAAACACATGAGAAAGCTGCTACAAGACTGCATAGATCACTGCTCCAACACACAAACTGCTGCCTTTCAGACAATTTTGGTTTTATTATTAAAGATAATTGTATTCTTGGTAGTTTGCAAATGAAGATTGAAAAACCCATACTCTAAGCCCTTGGAGTAAGCATATGAAAAGTGTGATGGCTTTTAATTAAGTCAGTTCTTAGAGAAGTGGCAAAAGCCTTAACCTTGCAAAGTCCTCAACAGCATGCCTAGAGTGAAAGCGTGCAGTCACAGCAGAGCTTGTTGGTGGAGTGAATTAACCCAGGTTTATGAGCCTGGCGGTGCCGAGGCAGGACCCAGCATGTGGGATGGGCAGGACCCATCACTGGGCAGCTCCTGGGGTGGGCTCCAGCCTGGGTTTCCCACCTCAGTCCAGAGCAGAAAAGATAATGTCACTGGGACATCAGCCAGAGACAGCACACCGTTGAAAACAGAAAGCTGAAGGCATCTCCAGAAGGTGACACAACTGTTGCTGGCTGTTTGGGTAACTTCTGACACCACACCTACACTCCTTAACCCATGTGCTAACACACGGGGCTCAAAGCATCAGCCACCTCTGTCCGCACCAGAAATCAAACCACAGCCCATATTCCTAGAAATCGGGGCTTCCTTGCCCCTCGCTGGTGTTATGGTGGTGAATGTGAGAAGCTGTAGTAATGCCAAGGCTTGCAGAGGTGGGGTGCAGGAGGTGCCTGTCCCAGCCCAGGCTGGGGGAGTGCTTGCAGGGTGACTGTCCCTGACTGTCCCAGCTGCAGGACAGTCACTCCCCAGCTGGGACCGAGCGTGAGACAGCAGTTACTGGATGTGCAGTCACTCTTTGCTTATAGCTGAACACTAAGGGACAGGTTTGGAGACTTAAAGATCTCACAATGCCAGCTAGAAATGTTTGTTAAAACTTCAGTGCTTGGCCTCAGCTTTAAGGAGCGGATTAATAGCCACTGCAAAATTCCCCAGACCAAGTGCATAACTTCCAGATCATTACCTGTAAGACAAGGCAGGTCTCTGCTGATCACTGCTGCCTCAGGGAACCAGGACCGACCTTCAGGCAGCAAGAGGCTGGTTCAGGAGTTCAAGATAACAGCTCTACGGGGAGCAAAGCAGAGAATGGGGGAGTGGCAGATATGTGGCAGTAAGCGATGGGAGCAATTTGAGAAAATCCTTGTAAACTGAAGGAAGACAGCCACCCCCCAAAAAAAAACTCATAAAAGGTGACCCATGTCTCCTTTTGCCTACTGCCAAGTGACATCACAGACCAGAAAATACGGGATTTCCTGAGGGAAATCTTAAAGGCAGTAGGCAAGTGTTCCCATTGTGTTAATGCTACTGGGTGAGGATGGACTTGTTCATCCTTTCAAAGAAACTTTATCAGATCAGAATAAGCACTTTCAGTTTTTCCTAAAGTACCCAATGCATGTTTGCCAACCCCTTTTCTTGGGAGAAAGGTCCCCAGCCCTATGCATCAGTCCTGATAACAGCACTTTGAAATTCACAAACAAGCCACTAGGGCCATAAAATTTGTTCTTCTGCCTTCTAAGAATATGTTAAGATGCAAATACTCCAAATAGCTGAAGTTGTCAGGACCCAGAAACCAGCAGGACTTCTGTGAAATTCAGCGTGTCCTGCATTTGTAAAAGTTACCTTAAAAACACAAGGGAACCTGAGCGCACCAGAGACCCTGCTGCGGGTATTCCCTGCACAGAGATCTCAAAGCAAGCGGACTGGGTCTTTCTTGGCAGCTGGCTGAACTGCAGACTCAAATAAGTGAAAGCAATCTGTAATCAAATACTGACATTTAGAGTACCTTATTTCAAGTCTTTTAAAGGAACGGATTTAAAAAGTCTGATCAATAATATTGTGGGTGTTTTCCCATTGACATTTCATTTCTCGATTGAGGTAAATACCTTGCATAAGTGATTGTGGAAAAATGTTCTGAATGAAAAGTATTCACTAAAATGATGGTGAAATTTTTACTTATTTTTCCATAAAAAAATGAAAGAACATGTTTTTTTCCATAAAATTGTACTGAATTAAACATTATCCCCTCCCCTCCCCCCTTACCACATTCAGTATCCAGCAGCAAATTAACTCGATATTACATAAGACATTCCTGAAATAGGCATTAGATTCTTGGAGCTGTCAGTAGCTTTCATCTACCAGTGCCAACTCTCACAGTATTAAATGTTTTTTTCCTAAACCCCAGATCCTGAATTTATCTAATTAATTGACAATTTTTGTTGTCTCAGACTCTGGAAATTAACAAAAAGCTGGGAACCTTGCAGCTGAAAAAGTGTGAAAGCAGAGGCAGCAGCACACAATACCAAAGTCTGTAATGAGAAAAAACTTACGAATTTTGGGTGCAGATCCTGATTTCTGAATGCTTTTCTGGGAATGTCTTTCCTGGCCCTTGACAGGAATTACTGGGCCAGGGAAAGACAAGCTATATACTGTGCTGGCCGGTGTTAAAGCCTCTCCTTCTGGAGCATGGCTGTGCCCTTAGTTTCATCTCCAGAAGGAAGCTGCATGACACTTGGGGTTGCACATCAGTGCTCCTGCAGCTACACATTTAGGGAGTGTTAGGCTGACTTTTTGTCCTCTAAGAACATCAGGCTATCGTATTTTTCTGGTCATGAGTGTATTTCCTATGTGTCTCTACACAAACACACGCACGCACAGAGCACAGATGCCTAAATAGCCTCATTCATAACAAGGGCATCACATTTCAAAGACGAGAGAGGCCCAGACGATTTTTTTTTTAAATTCAATTCCCCTCTGTGAGCCTCTCTCGGGTGCTTATGTGAATTAAGCCCCTAATCTTCTGAGCTTTGCCCACCATGTGTTATTAGAGCAATTGGCTTTTCAGGGAAAACTTTGATTTCATAAAAGTAGCTGGTAGTCAGAACCGCTCCTTTAGGATTCCCATAGACTTGGATGGACTGCTCCTTCGCTGTGCCTCCTTAACGCAAACCCTTCAAAGCCAGGCTGTAGGAGATACAGCCCTTCCTCCAGCAAACTTCCTTCTCCAAAGCCTTCTAGCAGCTGGGAGAGGCACAAGCTGCACGTGCTATCAAAATTAAAAGAAAAATGAGATGGAAAAGAAGCGTGAGACACTCAGTGGGGGATGCCTGATCATGCCAGGACCCACCCTTGCCCTCCAGAGCCCCACCGATTCCCATCCCACCCCTGAGTGTTGTCTGTGGAGGCAGCTGGGTGCTGGGATCACGGCCAGGCTGGTGTCATGAGCACACTCATGCCCTGGGCTGGGGACAGGCACCTTAGCTAGCAGACACCTTTGTGCAGCCAGGAGTGAAAGGTTTTAGTGAATAAAGTTTTGGAGAAACTGCAATGCTGCATTTTGTTCCACAAAGTTTACAGCTCCTCACCTCTGGCCCTGCTTAATGCTATAATTACTCTCTTAAATTTCTCTTTATTTAACGTCACCCAGCCTGTCTTCTTTTGTTACCATTTATTTAACTAAAACAGGCAGAGGCTGATATTGAAGGCAGGCATGGAGCCAGCATGTTAAAACCTGCTTTTAATTTAAGGTTCTGGGGCTAGTTTCCTAGCCATTACCACATTTCAGAGAAAATGAATTTTCTTTCTCTCTGTCAAATGATGGCTGATCTAGATCTAATTAGGGTCAGTTTCACCTAAAGATGAGTCATTTACATTCTGAATATATGGCTTCCAAATTATCGTTTTGGTTTAACATCAGACATGAGCAAACCCATGCGTATCTTTTTTAGATAGTACCGAAGATAAAAATCAATAGATTTTTGTTCCACAAATACCTTCCCCAGCAAAAAGATGGCAGCTGGTTGAAGAGAAAAAGATACTGTTCAGGGTAAGGACAAATAAGATTAAGGTTAATTGCAGAATGTAATTTCCTGAGTGGCAGAAAAAGTAGCCTTTTTGATACTTATGGGAAAAAAATAAAAATAAAAATAAAAATAAAAATAAAAGCCCTGAACCTTCAAGCATGTAATGGTAAATTTTTACTCCTTGCCCCCTCCAAAAAATAATAATAAAAAAAATCTGACTATGCAGTGCCATAGCTCTTTCTTGGAGCATCATCTGGCTGGTTGGTTATTGGCATATCAGAACGACTGAAGAAACAAAACAGACTGTAGTGGGAGCAACCAAAAAGAAAAAGCTTATTTAATACAACACCGTAATTCTTTAGCAGTATTGTCAAATTGTAAACTCAGTTTGGAGAAAAACTCCCTTTGTTAAAGATGCCAAAACCCCCAACCCTTTTCATCTGGGAGCCGTTTGTGTAATCAGTATGTCTTGTAGCAAACTAAAAGAACACAATAATATGACATCTTGCAGCCTCGCTTTGCCAGGAAAGCCTTGAAAACAGGAATTTCTGTCATCACTCTCATTTGTACTCCGCAGTCTTCCTTAACCTTCATTCCCTCTTACTTCCAGTGTGTGTGTCACTAGATGACCGAGAATCAGAAGGAGCCACTTATCTCCCTCCTGTCCTGAGACCTGTCCCCTTACCAGGATAACGCTGAGGCACTCAGCGGAGCCTAATGGAGATGGCTGGGACATAATCACTGCAGTGTTAGGGATTAATAAGGTCACTGAAGCACACTGTGGAAATTAAATCTCATGCATCTTCTTGTAAAACCCAATAACATGTAACATAACCCTATTATTTTGTATTTTAAGTAACTTTGTCAGTGGAGGAACTATTGCTTTGTCAGAATTGGCTTCCTTGGAGGATGTGTTATCAGTAAGCTCACGAGTAAATGCTGGTCAGAAGTGCAGATGACACCGAGCCTCTGCTGTTCAGTGGGATTAAGCAAAGCAGACTTCTGCTGTCAGCAAGGGGAAGCCAAGTTATTTAGGGCAGCTATAAATCAGCCAGGCACTAGGAGAACCCGGCATGACTGGGACCCTGCAGAATCTGCAGATCCTTTCTCCACTGGGCTCCCACTGAGGAACTGCAGCACTGGTATCTTAAATCTGCTTAAATCTGCTAGGCTAAGAGCAGCTTTCATACACGAGCTCTTATGACTGACATATTTTCTTTTCATTTGGAAAAAACAAAAACAAAAACAAAACAAAAAACCTTACAACCCTTGCTACTTGCCTTGGTGGGGATTCAAAGGAGCAGAATGCATTGCAAAACTCGGATGTGCAATGGAGTGTTTTGTTGTTTTACAAAGAGGTAAGGATAGTCCAGGGTTATATTCCTTGCAAAATTCTGAATCATTACATTTTCCCCGGGGGCTGAAGCTTTTTGTTTATTTTAGTACATGCGCTTTTGTTTTGGGATTATTTCTCTGATCTCAGAAAGCCCTGAGACTCATCACTCAGTACACCCAGTCCCTCCTCCAGCAGAGCATCCATGATGCACACAACTTGTGCTGATGGCACAGCAGTCAAACAGTGGGGTCTACCCAAATGTAGCCCAGCATCCTGCAGGAATAAACCCAGTAGGTAAAAATTGCTTATCTTGAGAGCACAGCTTCATTTCAGCTCCTCTGTGTGAACCCCTACCAAATGGTGATAGCAACCTAGAGGAAACAGCTTTTTGGTCAAACTTTCAGGCCCAGATCAGAAAGCTGAAGACGAGTGTTTCCATCTCCTGTAGTGTATGGCAGTGGGAGAAGAGAGCCTGTGTAAGTGCATAGGTGGCTCGGAGAGCAGCGGTGTGGTTTGCAGTGCAGAGGAAGGGATGCACAGTAGTCTAATTGAAGCCTTCTGAGAGCGAATGGCTGTGGAAATTCAGTTATGGTTTTCAGCAGGATGGTTATCTTACTTTAATCAACTGCAAGCAATCACTGTCTAAACTAGCCCCTGTTAACTTTGCATGCAGTTTAAGTTCACAACAACCAAACTCCTGCTTGGAGCCTGAGCTAATTTGAGGCAGCTATACTTCAGTAACAATAATTTCAACATTATGTCATAACTTAGCCAAGAACAAAAAGTTCACCACATGCCAAACTCATCCCTGGTTCACCACTAAACTCCATGAAGTTAATCCAGCCATGGACTTGGCACAGAAGTGGTTTAAGTTTCCAGTCTGATCCTATTTAGTGCTATGTCTGATATTCTGTTTCACATATATTGAGAGTTTCTCTCTTTGATCTTTCGAGCTGTTTATTTTATATCTGCTTTGTTATTGTGGTTCTTATTTACACTCCGCAGCCTGGCATTGTAGTAATTGCATGTACACATGCCCAGGCATACACAGATGCACAACCAGCTCACTGCTGGACTTCATCAGCTTTTACTTCTAAGAACTTTTCCACGTTCTTTCACAAGTGTTATCTACCTCAAAAAAGCACTGCAGTTTACAGAAAGGCAGTTAAGAAATTGGAGCTAAGACATGGCTGCAAATTCAGATAAAGCACGACTGCGAATACACAGGCAACTTTCAGACAGAGCTTTTGGTACAGGTATGCATGTAGCTTGTCACAGAGCGTGTATGGGACACTGAGGGATTTTGTCAAACGGACAAGGCAAAAAAGCTCATTTAGATAAAAAGGACAAAGAAAGAAAGAAGGAAAGAAAGAAAAGAGACAAAACCTGAGACCAGCACATTATTGGGAAACATTAGCAAGATGCAATAACTGAAATTTAATATCTCATAAACAAAAATTTATAGGGGCAACAGTCCTTTAACTGATGGCTTCATAGTAAAGAACAATGACAAAAGTTTGTAATTAGATGGCGCCTTTCATCTGAGATTCATCAGCTCTTAGCAATTACTTGCTATTAATTTGACACCATCTCCTCTCACAGATGCACAGCTGCTGTGTGCGAAGGAGAGCAGATAGGGGAGCGTGCGTTGAGGAACAGCACGTGTCTGAACTGCAGTTGCTCAAACTGTTAAGGAAAGCATGCCAGGGCCTAAATGTCTGCCCCTAAGCTGAACTGAAACATCTGCAAGCCAAAACTGTTCACTACTTACTCATCTTTCCTTTTAAAAAGTCCCATACTTTCAAGCACCTTCTAACTCCTACTCACTTGCCTGAAACCAGAGTGCGAAGTTTGGCATGGAAAAGGCTGCTACAGCTGTGAGGAGTTTAATTGTGATTCAAATACACCCAGATATCAGAACAGCTTTTGATCTGGAGGTAAATGCAGGCAAGTGGCTTTACCTGGCTAAGTGTATTTCAGACACGTAGCTGCACGAATGGGTACACGAGTGCCCTCTCTTCAAAGGATGCTGCTAGCATAATGTGCGTGACGAGGACCCAGCAAACTTCACGTGCGTGTGAGTATGGCCATTTAAACCATCATTCAGGCATTTCCTGCGGGTCCTGTCTTTACAAGGCTCTTCAAAGGTTCCTAGCAGGCATCCTCCTCACACTCACTCGGGGCTTTCGGTAATGCTCGCTGTGCATGGAAGCCATTAGCATGAGAGGCAACGAGGTCTAGTGAGGTATCTGGGGGAGCCAGGGCCCCCAGCACATGTCCTTGCTCTGTCACTGATTCACCAGGAGACATTAAGCAAATGCCTTCCCCCTCCCCATTTCAGATAATGAACATCTACGGCGGGGAGCTGCCAGCTAACATTTATGCAGGGCTTTGAAGTCAGATCATGCTAACTACACACTGATTTATAGCCAAGTCCCCATCAGCTGGGGAAGTACAGGACCGACATCACCCTGGTAATGTAAAGCTTCTGAAGCACGGAGCACATATACCTGAACAACCTGACAAAGGTTCAGCTTTAATCCAGCTGGGCTGGCTCCTGCAGAAACCCTTCTCTCCCCTGCTCCTAGTTCTTGTAGGGCAAACTCAGCCAGTGATGCTGAAGCCCAGGCTGTCTCCTGGGCCAGGTGCTGCATCGTGACGGAGCAATAGTTGTTCCAGGACCCCGGAGCACAAAAAATGCAGCACAGCAGTTCCAGGTGCTGCCTCTACCCACCGTCCTCTATCTCACCCCCCGGGGCTGTGCCAGCAGCTCCAGCTTGATCGACTAGAGCTGACTTTGCATTCGGGTATCTTTGCGTCACACTCTGGGTCCTGTAAAATGCAGCGCAGTGATAAGAAACTGGTCTGACAGGCAGCCATCTCCAATCCACCAGCCTTTATCAGTGCTATGACAAGCCACATTAAAGTGATGCAGCTTCCAGATCATAAGCATTGTGTCTGGGAGTTGCTTCCTTCTCTCTCATTTTATCCTGCATGTGTTGGACTGGACTGTGGGTGATAAGCAGCGCTGTGCATGGAGCACCATGTCATGTAAACGTGAGGAGAGGAATGGAGGGGTCAAACTAAACACGCTCTGCCTATCTCTTCTAGGCACGTGGCACACATGTTTATCAAATGCAGGGCAACAGAAAGAGACAAAGCAGCACATTGGAAATTGGCTGGCTGCATTAATAGTGCTCAGCCTAAGGAAACAGACTGCACTGAGGAGCAAAAAGGTGCAAGTGGGGTTATGCATGTGGATCATTTCACAACGTCAAGGAGATGCCTCTGCCCAGCGGCTGCCTTCAAAACTTCTCTTTTGCCCCCATGTGTCCCTCTGCCCCCAAACGACCACACAACAGTTTCTCATGCATAAGGAGCTACGGGACAGTTGTTTGTAAATGTAAGACTCGGCACATGGACTTGCATCACTGCTCGGCTCTCTGGGAAAAGAACTGTTTTTCACCAAGCTGACACGTTCAGGCTGACCTGTATATGGGAATGTGTTTCCACATCTCATCCTCGTGTCAGGAACACGTGTGAGTCTTGTAATGTTAAAGAGATTAATCAACATCGTGAGCCAGGCGTGACCCATGTATGGCCTACATCGGCCTGTTGGGGAGCTGCAGGAAAGAGGTCACACATATTGCTGCACACAGAGCCTTAAAGCCTCAGACTTGACAGGCTGTGTACATGTGTGCCTGTGTTTGCCTTTGGGCTCAGTCCTAAAGGAGTTAAGCAACCTTAATTTACTGCTACAGCCATTGGAAGCTAAGATCATCTGATACATCGGTGCTTTGCAGCCCTGTGTAAGCCTAATTTAGAGCTTCTGACACTTAAAAAAAATGAGTGTCTAATATCAGCTCAAGGAAACAGATAGGCAAAGGCTGCCAAAAATAGGGAAAGATCCACTGATTTTGTAAGCAATGCTTAGGTGCCTGAAAACTCACTTATACAGGGGTTGGACTGGATGGTTTTTAAAGGTCCCTTCCAACCCAAACCATAGCGTGACTCTGTGATACCTCTTGTGAATCTGTGACAGAAAAGTCAGGGTCAAGTCTCTGAACAATAATTCTCAGCCTGTAGAAAAACCTTGGTGCTCCTGCAGATTAGCCCACAAAAACTCAAAGGCTGATAAATGATAAAAATCCTGAACAGAGGGATTGATCATGTTCCTTATTTCCCTGCAGGAATTTAGTGCCTGTCTCAGAAAGGCACGGGAAGAGCTACTCCCCATTGCAGTTGTGGTAGCAAGGGCAAGCAAGGGAGGAAGGAGTTTTTGTCTCTCTCAAGAAAACCCTAATGACTGTCTTCCAGAGCATCCCATTGTAGCCTCTTCCTTCCTCCTGCTCCTGTAGGTGGGCATACCACAGGGGTCACTGGACAGAGGAGGACAGGAGGTCACTGGACAGAGGAAGAGGTCTAATTCAGTGGCCTGTCACAGTACTGAGGTAACAGGGCTCTCACGTCTCTATTCCTTGTCCTTCTTGTGTGATGAGATTGGAAAACAAGCAACCTGGAGATAAAATTCAGGGGTTCAGTGGGTTTGCTGCAGCATGAGCTTCAACCCAACCACCTCAATTCTCCCGGCATTGTGCTTCAGGCACCTCAGCGCCATCTCTGAGGGCCTCCCCCTGCATTCCTTGCCCGAAGCCTCTCCTTACTGACTCTCCATTAAGTCAGTCCTGTGTGTTTTCATGCACTCCTGCCCCAAGATGGTGATGATCTTGCCCATGCATTTGCACACCTCAAGATCTGAGAAGAACTGGTAAATACACACAAGTCGGTTTAGGACTGTGGGATCTCGACTTCCAAAGGAGTTTGCCTGCCGGTAGCCGAGCCCCCAAGATGCTCATTAGGAAGGTATGACGATGACTCAGGCAAACCCAAGTGCTCTGATTACTTGTTGTACCAGCTTATGTTTCTGTGCTGTGGCTTTCCAAGCTGCCTGACTGGACAGGTACGAGCTCACACCAGCTTCTTTTGAAGATTTAATTTGCAGCCTAGAAGTACAGCTACACCCAGGGCCACAACTGGATTTACAAAGCCTGGGAAAAGGCTGTAGAAATGGTACTCCTCCCACACCCTCCTGCAGGGCTCAGGGCTGCAGTTTAGCACAGGCAAGTGTGAATTTGGTTGGTCTAAAGAGCCTGAGTGATGAAAGCTCTGGTTGGGAAGCTGCAGCTCCAGCTGGGTTAGGGCGTGCTATGAACAAGAAGGGGGATCTTTAGCGCTGACTCTGTCAACAGGCTCATGCATTCAAATAACCATTTCTAATCCTCTTTTCCAACCTTTCCTGCCAACCACGGGAGACGTCTGCCTCACTCCCCTGGCCCACCCCCTCTCCACAGCTGGCATTCACCATCAGGAGAAAGCAGGAAGGGATGTGGAGCAAAATCTACATGCTTTTATGGCCAGCTGCTGCCGGGACAAGTCTCTTCGTTCTGCCATCTCTGCTGCTCAGAGGAGCAGCGGGATGCCTCTGGTGCAAGACTGACACAATAGGCTCTTTCCCCGTGACAAGTTGTCTTTTTCTGTAATGTGGCCAGCTTTCTGCTGGAGAAATCTGCTTAGGATCTTACAGATTTGGCTGTTAGTCAATGTGATGCAACTGGGAAATGGACATGGAACTATTCTTTAAGTGTTTTCAGTAAGTTTTTATTGCAAACATTAGGATTGTTTCAGTGACACAACATTCAGGACATTTGGAATCTCTTCATTATCTTCAGCATCTTCTGTATTCTTGGCATGGCAACAGCTCAGTGGTGATGCTTTCCCATGATGTCATACTGAAGAGCCAAACTGTAGCTCTTCCAAAACCCACTGCCACATCTTTCTTCTTTTCTGGTGTGGAGCAGCATTTTTGAAACTTGACTCAACACTCACTTACGGCTGATGCTCCTGTAAAGAAATTTTCTAAACCAAAGCCAAGAGCATATCCAGGAAGGCTTCCTTGTAGACAGTTGATTTGAATGAAGTGCTGAAAGCCAAAATCTAGGAACTCATAAAGTAAAATGCAAAATCCCATGGACTGAAATAAATTAAATTGGGACCAAAGAGCCATTACAATCATCTGACAGCCTTCTGCTTACCGTAGCCAGGTTTGCATCAGGCAGCATTTTAGCTTGCCTTTCTATCTCAACATGCAACACATCTGAAGGACTCATACATTCAACAACACAGTCTTGTGTTTAGATTCAACAAGTGCAGCAATATAAGCCTTGTGATATCACTTGTTTAATGCTTAGATTTAAACGTTACTTTGAAGGAAGATCTTTTGTCTCTGTTCTTAGGAAGCAGGGATGAAACTGATCATTAACAAAATAGGTTTCGAGACTTCTGTTAGGCAAGAATTTAGGGGGCTGGAACTAGTAAATCTGGTCAGTGAAAAGGCATGATAAATATTGCTCCATGACTACAGAGGAATCTTAAATTTCAGGTGTAGTGTGCAGATAAGGCTCCTTGGCAGGGCTGCAAGATACTCCTTTGCCTTCTGGAAAACAAATGCATTATTAACTGCAGATCTAAAGGAGAAGGAAGAGATGGGAGAGGAGGAGGAGGAGGAAGGGGAGGAAGAGGAAGAGGAGAAGGGAAAAGAGGTGGAGAAGGAAGAAGAGGGGGAAGAGGAGAAAGTGGCTGTGATGGTGATGGTGAAGAAAGGAACCATCAAAGAGCAAAAGTCTTTAGCCAGCAAGGGAGATGCATTTCCCATGCACTACAGGAGCTGCTATATTCTGGCATCCTCTCCTAATATTGGCCAGAAGAGTTTTGGTAAAGCTGAGAAGGCAGATTTCCAGGTCCCATTGCGGGAGACATGAAACAAATCCCCCAGGCAGATTTCCACTGGCAAGCTAGCAGGATGCAGCACAGAAATAAATAAATAAAGCTCTATGTAAAACACGCTGGGAGGAATATTGTGGCTTGGCATGCAGACACCTCTGGCTGGAGGAGCCAATGCTTGTCAAGAGAAAACACCAGGGAAGTAGAAACTCCTTACCCAGCCTGCTATTAGGAGCCAGTTATCATGATGGGAAGGGTCCAATATGGATAGAACAGGCCAGATAATCTTTCTAAAAGCTTTAGCAAAAAAAAAGCTCAACCAGTTACACAGCTTTTGCACCTGGACCAAGTTCCAGAAAAGTCTTCAATGTTTTGCATCTATCAACAGCGAAGCTTCAAGAGACCGAGATCTGGGCTTGAAATCTCTCCCCCAAAGTCGGGAATAGTTTGATCCAAAATTTTGGAGTTGGCTGTCTCTATTTAAAAGAGAGAAACACCTACCATGTGCTGAAGTACGCATCTTGCTGTGATCTCAGTCCCATAGTTAGGCACGAAATATGGAAATGCTTCTCCCCGTGAGATTCTCTCTAGGTGGCACCCTGCTGACTTGTATAGGGCATATATTAAATGTTGTTGTTGTTTCATAAGATAGTAAGGAGAAATACCAACAGGCAGCAAAGACTCAGGGAAGATCTTATTGATGTTTTTAAATACCTGATGGGAGTAGTAAGACTGAACCAGACTTCTCTCAGTGGTGCCCAGTGACAGGACAAGAGGCAATGGGTATAAATTGGAATACCAAAAATTCCATTTAATATAAAAACAAAAAAACAAACAAAAAAAAAAAAATTTTTTTTGACTGTGATGGTGGTCAAAAACTGGTGCAGGCTGCCCAGAAAAGTTGTGTAGTCTCCATCCTTGGAGATCTTCAAAACCCAGCTGGACACAGTGCCAAGCAAACCTTCTCTAGCTGACCCTGCTTTGTGCAAGGGTTTGGGATGGGCAGTCTCCAGAGTTACCTTTCAGCCTCCACCATACTGTGATGCTGAGATTTTGGCAGAGCTCACCCTGCCTCACCAGGCTCGCCCTGCAGCCCTCTCCTCCTCTCCCTCCCCATCTGAGCGTGCTGGAGGCAGATCCTGCCCTTGGACCAGGAGAAACCCCAGGCAGCAGTGCCATCTGCTGGGTCTGGGGCAGCAACGATGATGGGGAGCTCTGGCAGTGCCTTCAGGAGGCAAGCAGGGCATTTCAGCTCGCAGCAGCATTTCTCCTCTCTTCCCCAGGCAAGGTGGGCATGCTGCTTTGCTGAAGGTTGTGTCAGGCAAAGGCTGGCTGGTTTTACACAACATTATTGTCACTAGGATGAGTAATAGAAAGGGGATCCCTGCAAGGAAAGCATGCTTTACACATGGAAGCTTGGCTTTGCTGTCTGAACCTCATCTTTACCCCATTGTGCTACAACCCTGTGGCACTCCAAAAGTCACCACGGGAGCTCTCCTTCTCCCAGCTGGGAGGTGCTAGCTGGGGATGATAGAGCTGGGAGCACTCTACAGTGCCATGCCTGTGAAAGACCATCCAAACCCCGGTTTTTAGGCTCACAAACAATTTAAATAACCGACACTTTCAGAGCTGTTGTGTTTCAAAAGCAGGATCTTTATAATGCAGGGCCCCTTCTGATGGGGCACCCTCGGGAGTATCACATTCCCCTTCTTTCCTCCTCGTCATTGCACCCCAGGGCCACGCACCAGCACGGTGAGGAAAAGGGTGGATCACCAGTGCCACGGCGTGGGGAGGAAACCTTCCAAGGGTGCTGCCCAGAGGCAGGGGAAGCTCACACGTGAAATCTCTGCCAATCACCAGTTATCTGCAAGTTTTGACCAACTTGTGCACTGCCTGAACTGGCAGATCAGCCCCTTCTGGTTTTAAAACTGCATTATGCAAGGAGTAAGTTGGGATCCAGGGGTGGTATTCATCCTGATCCTGAGCCCTGCTGCATCCCCTGCCAGCACACACAGCTCTGCACTTGGAGGCAGATGCATTGCAAACAGCCACCGGAGCAGCAAGGAGCACGAAGGGTCTGGAGAGGTCCCCGTGACACTCCATGCAGGCATATGAAACAGTTCCCATTGTAACCAGTGATATTCATGTACCGAGGTCCTGGGCAGCCTTTCTGTTGCTCTGTGAGGCAACAGTGACCCTCTGAAGCTCTGGAAATCCCTCAGACCTGGCAACTAAAGACAACATCACAGGAACACGAGACCATATTTTCCAACAGTGTTTCTGATGAGCAAGCTCCTAGAGTACTTCACAGCGTGAGTCATCTCTCCAAGGAGATTTAGGCAGGTTATGGATGGGATTTAGGGGGAAATTTTCTTAATTTCCTTTTGTGAGGCTCACCTCTCTGGAGACTCCATCCAAAGGTAAAGGGTGACCAACTGGCTCTGAGAGGAGTGAGGTTGCGTCAGGATGGAGAGCAGCATTGCTAAGGTGGAGAATCACGACTATTAAACTTGCAGGTGTCAGATCTCAAGGAAGTATTAAACAGTGATGAAAACTAGACAGTTGTTTAGACCAATCTGTAGTACTTGGTTTGGCAAGCCCACCTCGGACACATGGTTTAATAGCTAACAAAACCTCACTTACTGAGAATGTGGACATGTTGGTCCATTTGGCCCCAGATTTTGCAACTTTCTCCACTCACAGGCTGTGATTTTACTGTCTGCAGTTCTTTGGCAGCAGGTCCAGGCCCCAGACTGCTGGCTGCTCATGTGCTTGAAGACATTTTTTCTGGAAAATAAATAAAATAATTAAATTAATAATTAAATTATTATTATTATAATATAATAATAATTATTATTAATAATATACAATCATTAACTTAAATATATATAAAAATATATAAATTAAATATATATGAAATAATAATAATAATAATAATAATAATAATAATAATAATAATAATAATAATACAATAAAAACATTCTGACAAAGAAGGGGTAGTCACAAGAAGAGTCATGCATCTCCCCAAGGCAGCAGTGCTCACACAGAAAAATCCCCGACTGTGTGCAAAGGAGAAGCTAAATTTCCAGATCAATAAATGAGTAATTTCCCAATCATTATATGAATAATAGGACCCATTTAGAAATTATGTTTAACTAGAACATTTCAACAAGGTATTAAAGCAACACAACTTTGGGCAAATGTGGACTAGGAGTAAATAAGCAGTGTCTGGATTAATAGCTAAAATAACAGGAAAGTTCTGCCATATACTACAGAAATGTGTCTATTTAGTGAATATCTTAAGTACTGAACTACCGTGCACACCTTCCTACCATTTTTGGAGCCAAGATTTTTCATCTCTTGACACATCTAATTTTCAACAAAAACGTCCATTCTTCGCTCACTGCTTTTATTATTTTATGGGAACTAGAGCTGTGAAATTACAGTTCCCGTTCTTAATGAAACGCAATAGTCTCCTCTCAGATGAACACTTTGAGCTGGTTTGTGCTGATGTAATCTCGGCCGAATCCTGTGTTTATAGAAGCTTAGTGACATGCCAGTTTGTATCGGACATTGAAATAGGAGCTTCCTCCAGTTCTCAGTTTCAGTACCTTACCTTCGAGTCAATTAGTGGTGGGGGTGGGCACCAGTTTGTAACATACACCAAAAAGACCCTGAGACAGCAAAGCATATGGTTAAGCTTGTGTTCACTTTCCCAAGAGATAAAAATATGTAGGAAGGTGTTTCACCAGACTGGACCCCCAAATAGACAAACTCTTCAAGAGATGAGGTAAAGCACAGACAAATGAGGGCGGGAGAATGGGAATTCTACCCTTCTTTTTAATAGGGTTTACAGGGACATGATATGGATATGATCCAAATGGATAGGATCTGGGGGGATGGCAATTAGAGCTGGCATGAGGGCTGGGTGTCACCACCAGCCCACCCTGAGCTAGGGTGCAGCAGGACAAAGCCACGCACTACACCTTTCATTGCAGCCTGCATGCAATGCAGCACTGGATGCACAGCTGCTGAGGCAAGGGAAAGAGAGCTTGCAGGAAGGCACCCAGCACCACAGTCCCGTGGCTGGCCTCATTTTGCTCTGTGAGCCAGCTGCCATCATTTGAGTGCTGCTTCTTCACCTCCCACAGACCTCCGTGAGAAGAGGATGGGGCTGTGCATGGAGCAGGAACCTCTGCTCCCATCCGAGGGGCTGGCAACAGGAGGTGATGCTCAGCAGAGTTGAACACTTTCACTCCACCTCTATATTCTCATTTGGAAGTGTGTTTTTTATTTGCTTGGTTGGCTGTTGTGTTGGTTTGTTGGTCTGTTTGTTTTCCCAAGGGCTATTTCCCCTTTCCAGAAAGCACCTTACTTTGAGGGGAACTCACCCTTCCTTGAACAACAACAACTAAATGCATATAACCCATAGAATAAACGCCTTGGCCCTGAATAGGCATGTTATTTGCTGAAGAAAGCATTGATGAATTTCGTTTTCCATTTTCCATCCTGCTCTGAAAAATACCCATGTTCATGGCATTACAGGACATTTTTCCCACCTCTCCTCTTAGAGGGTAGAAAGAGATTTGGGGGCAGGAAATCTTCAGAGCTAGGGTTTCTAGGGGAGCTCCAGCGTTATAGGAAGATGCAATAGGCTTGTATGAAAATGTCTCAGCTCAAAATCTCTGCACTTTCCCACTGTATCACAGAACACCAGCCGATTAGAAGAGCTTCCACATGATGCAGAAAAAACTTCAGGACCTGGCACCCATTCCTGGCCATGGTACAGTGGAAAGAATGTTAATGACAAAAAGGGAACACATAAGCATGAAAATAAATTCCCTATTACAGCCATTTGTGCAATGTGTCCTAAAGAAATACTCCATGCTTAATAACGTTTAAAGAAGGTAAAAAGGGATTTGGAACAGAGTTAACATCCTTAACAGATTAGTTTAATATGTTGTCAAAAATATAAATAAAAAGCGTTACTTTATAAAGCAGTGGATTTGCTTGCTGGCTTTGCATACGCTGCTAAACACAGTCCCTTTGGCGAGTGTTTCCTGACAGTCATACAACTTCCTGGCAATGCTTTTTGTTGTTGTTTTTCCTTTTAAATAAATCAACAGTCGAGCTACTGTCCCCGTCATGTGGGACAAAGCTGAATGCTCTCAGTCCATCCCTGTGCTGTTTACACAAATGACTTCAGAGGAAATGTTCTCACGTTGGCATCGGTGGGACCACAAAGCTTCATTGAGATCAGCCTGAAAAGGGGACACGGTGGAGCCTCCTCCAGCTGTCCCCCTGGCACCATTAGGAAGAGAGCTTCCGAGCTTCCTGCAAAGACCTAGAGGATGGATTTAAGGCAGACCTGAGTTTTCCTAATCTGTCCCCACATGCTGTGTTAATGCAGTACCTGAAAAGTCCCCCTGGGAAGCCCCGGTGACTGAAATCTTTAAACCAGACTGCCCAGCCCAGATGGTATTTGTGCACTTTGGCTGTGTTACTTCTGCCACACAAATTGGTTTCAGGAAGGCAACTGGGAACAAGTGGGAAGCTTGCTGGAATGGGCTGGAGCACAGACCATGTGCTGACTTCAAACACAAAGCTAAACAAGGCGAGTACTGGGCTCAGCATGTAGTATTTCTAAGTAGCTCTGGCTTTACCCCACCTTGTATGTACTGAACCTGCTGTTCCCACACATATCCAGATGTTTAACCTTATTATGCAAGTTGTCCCTGCGGAAAAGCATAGCCCTGTTGAGCCCTAACACCAATATGCAATGCATTAAGCTGCAAAAGGTATAAATCAGGGATGAATTAACCCCCTTCTTCCTCTCTTCTTCTCAGGGTCTCATGAATATACTAAATTTAACCTTCTTTTCCCCACTCAGACTTCAAGCCAGAGACCATGACTGCAAATACGACTGCTGCAGGTAACAGCAACTGATCTACCTCGGTGTTGCTCTCTGAGAAAGCCATAGCATTTACTTCATGGCCCTGAAGGTAGCCAGGGTGCTGCTGTTCCTGCTCCATCATGACGTTGTGCCCCTTGGGTCCTGAGCCTGTGCAAGTAACCATCTCCAGGTCTCCAGGTTAGCTGACACGGCCACAGGGACTGCTGCACTTTGAATTTCTTTGCCTTTCTTTTTTAGGTTTCCATGATAAAATTCCTTTGTTTTCTCCTAATGCACCTCCACTGTTTTCAGATTCAGACTGTTTGACACAACTCCAGGTTGAAAAAGCCACCTGCATCAGAATGCAGGTTCTTTTAAACTCGTGTGTGTGCAGCACAGAGAGCCTGTGCCACCAGCTTCCTTGGAGTATCCCCTAAGGAGAAGTGACAGCTGCAAGTGTGTGGCTACAGCAGAAGAGACTTGCTCATGAGCCCAAACGTTCCTGATCCTTGGAAGCTGCAATGTGTCTGGAAATACTGCTGATGCTATTTTAACCTTGCAGAGTTCATTGCAGTGCCAGGACCTGGAAGGAGGTTAACATCAGGTTCCTCACTCAACCTCTGGGATCCGTGAACAAACCCCAGAAGGTGGCCCAGCACATGCATTTTGAGAGTGTACAGGCTTGAGGTTCAAAGGTTTCCTTTGAACTTCCAGCCATTACACTAAAGGACAACAGGCTGGAACAACCACACAGCCAGAGAGATGGATTTTCATTCAGCCTCAAACGCTGTGGCACAGCACACCAAGGTGAGCTCATCAGTCATGCTCATCTCGCCAAAATGCAGCTTCCCAATAAAGCAGATTTTTTTTTCTTGAAGTACCCGAGCTACTCAGATTTTCCTTTGAAGAATCAAATTTGGGAGCTAGGAGTCAGGCTGGCCCAGTGCCTGCACAAGTCGCAGTGCTCCTACTACGCTCTGCAGGTGGCTCTGCGGTAGTAGTGAGGTTTTGCAAAGCCAAGACCCCGCTCAGCTTACATTATACCTCCCACAGTATCTCCCCATACTGCAGTTGAAATTCCCATCCTTAAGAAGAGCTAATTGATTTGGCAGAGGATTAGAAGATGAGGCAGGATACCTACATCTTGTGTTTCCTATGAGACTTACTATCCTGGTCAGCAGAGAATAAGCAGGTTGACATGGCAGCCAGTGAAGAGACTCCCTTCAGCATTCAACATCTTTTTGATGTTCTGATTTAATATCATCCTTCAAACAAGCATATTTTGCAGAATCTACAGCTCATAAATCACCTTTATGAGAATTATTATTTAGTAGACCTTCTAGAGAGCCAAATGCCCAGGAAGATGCCTGGTACGTGCTCATTTGCAGGCAATTCTGAACAATTTTGTCTTCTACAGAGCTGAAACACCCCAAATGCTGCAGGCTGGCAGCAAGTCATAGATGGCTGAGAAATTCAATTTCAATAACACAGATGTCAGACCTGAACTTCTGCTGCCTTATACTTTCAGTGATATTTTCACTCATGAAAAAAAATAGAGGCCAGCTCTACCATCTGGAAAACCCTACGTGTCCTGCCAGGAATAATGCAGATGAGAAAATAGTTGGTTACCACAAGAAACTGGGGAGTGACATCAGTGAGTCCAGCATGTTTCTTAAGAGACCTGGTCTCTTACTGATGAGCTCGGTAGCATACTGAAGAGTGGCTTAAATGGAAACGTGGAAGAACCAGTGACCTCCTGCATGGGTACACATGAAGAAGTGACAATGTGGGTTGCTGCCACACATTGGTCCATCTTGGCTTGTGATATGGGGTGCTGTTTATTTTGTTTTTGTTGCAGCACCTAGGTGAAGAGAAAGCAAATAAACTGGCAGACATCTCATTTTAAGATCAGAAATTAAAAGGGCTCCCTGGTCTTCAGAACAGAGAACTCTGGTGTATTTACTTGTAAGATTTTTTTTCTTTTCCCTTTTTTTTTTTTTTTCCAGATGAAAAAGTGAATGAGACTTTCTTTGACAAAGTGCTTATGAAACAAATTTGTGTTCTGCACTTCTTTTCATAGAACTTATTTTGGTGGAGGGTCATGTTTTTCCTTCCTCTCTCTCTATCTTAGAAAGAAATTCCAAGGTTGGTTGTTTTATTTCCTGGGTAAAGTGGTGTTGCAGGAGAGAGATTAGAGAAAATCACAACAATCTTGGAAGAAGTCTTTCTGTGTATCTGGTGCCTATACATGGAGTGAACCAGATGCTGTCAGACTTTCCCAATTAGGACTGTGACATGGGTGAAATAAGCAATTCTTCTTTCTCACAGATAGCTGTAGCCCCAGTTCATTAATCAGCCATCACTCAGACAGACTCCAGCAAGGAATGCTGATAGCATCGCAGCCGGAGCAAGCAGGCTGCAGCAGGGAGAGCGATGCTGACAACACCCCGTGCCGCAGCTCCCACCACGGGGGCTACCAGCATCAAACCCTGCCATGTCTCAGCACTTTTCCATATCCTAAAGGTGAACTGCAGGCAATCTCAGATCTGGCTCTGAGCTTTTAAACAAAGAGACCTTTAATGTCTCAACAGGACAGAGCCAGGAGCCCCTCCAACCTATATGAAAGGCTGTCATAATTAAAACCAAACAGAAACTGTCTGAATTCCTTATTAAGGACACTTGCTAGAACAACTTTAACCCCTGAGTAGCCTCAAAACCTTGTAATATTTATAGATGTTGATAGGAGAATATATCCAAAGAATCTCCTGGTTAGTTCCAAGAAGCTGCATTCACAGCTAGTGTAAACTGAGGGTGTAAAGCTTCTCAGTAAAGCGTGTTAGTGATGCTGACTAGATCACATCCTTGACAGTTATGCAAAAAAAGATGAGCTTGAATTCACACGTGAGTCTTTTCACGTGTAAGCCTGGTCCAACAGCAGTGTATCTCCATGTGTTTCAGTGGCTCTGTGCTCAGCATTGAGGAGGACAACAAGGCTCATATAAGGACAGGAGCTAAAAGGGTTGGGACTGTAAGCAGGAGGCTCACCAATGCTTGTAAAGAAAGCTGCAAGCAGAAATCACTAGAAATAGGTGAAAGACTGGCCTGTCCAGCTCAACCACCCCCAGGCAGACCTGGCTGATGTCTGATAAAACACCCCCACAGAAAGTCAGAGTTCGAGTTCACTGTCACAAAACTGCACCCACATCGGGGAACCTGGGGGGATTAGAAATCTCTTCACAGCCATAGATCAGGGCACGACAGATGGGAAAAAAAAAATAAAAATAAAAATCATCAGAATTGGACAAAATCCAGAAATATTTATTTTCATCTCTGTATTGGGAAAAAAAATAATGTACAAAAGTATTCTACCACCTCTCATGTGGTATTATCAGATTTGATGCAGTTAACTCATGCGGTATTCATGGATAAGCATGGATAAACATTCAGTCTCTAAAATTACTAAATCTCCTTACAAATAGGAACAAAAATTACATCAAACGTCATTTTCTGTGTTGCCAAACCACAAACAAATTCAAATACCCTTCGAAACTAATAGCATTTCCAGTATCCTCTTGAGTGTGAAATTTAGGCATCGCAAATAATCACAACAAAGAACATTCGGTATATGTCTTAGGCAGGCATGAAGATTGTTAAAGAAACTACAGAACTGGGTCTGTGACTGTTCAAGAAATACATGATCTGTTAATCAAGTAAGAACATTAGGGTGTCGTTACTTCAAGACAATTTATATCATAACTCTTCTTTTTTTTCCTCTGCATTTTCAATATTAGGAATAGTGTAATTGGAAAATAAAGAAGAACCATGTCTGTGTGTGTACGTGCATGTCTGTGTATGTGTGTGTATATATATATATATATATATATATGCAGATATTCCCAGCTTGCTATGTTAAGCTTTTTAGCTGCACAACTTTCATCAGCTCTAATATGAATTGACCAGCTATAACCAGCTGTGTATGGAGAAAATACCCTTCAGATATAGAAGAAAAATGTCTTCTTTACCTCACCCCAGCAAAAATTGCATGAGTCCAGACAAACCATAGTGCTTCTATCAAAATAATAATAACAACGACGACAATAACAATAAATTAATGTTGTTCTTAAGAGGTGCAGTGGGTGGAATATACCTCTGTGACTGGAAGAAAGTCAGACACAGCACTTACAGAAACTAAAGTTCAAGGCAAAGCCAAGGCGTGGTTGTCAACATAAATCATTTCCCAGTAACACGGTTCGGTGCCATTGACATTATTAGTGATTGAAACCAATGCCACCCAAAAATATTTGTAGTGCAGGAAGGAGACTAATTGCTAGCTAGGCCCAGGAGGGCTTTCCTCTCACTGAGGGGAGCTGCAATGACAGCCTCATGGCCGCCAGTGCCGGCCCTCCCACTGCCCCACAGCCACTGTGCGGCTGTTTGGGAGTCCCTGTCCAGGACGAGCCGGACTCAGTCCCAACAGAAATTATCCATCACTCTTTCATCAATAATCCCAATTATTCTGCTTGTTTAATACTCCCAGCTAGAGAGCCCTTGGGGCTCACGTTCCTGCTCCTTGTGGCACCATGCTCAGAGATGCTGGTACCAGGAGATTAAAGTAGCGAGAAGTGAGAGGAAGAACTGGCTCATGTGAGAAGAGACTTGGATCATAAGATCTGACACCTGGAAGTGAGCTTTCACCTCCAGGTTTTCTTCGGAGAACATAGCCAGAGTCCTCAGGACCTCTGTGGCTGACCCATTCCTCTGTCTGGAGACAGAGACAGGGCAGTGCACCGAAACTCTGCAACCTCCGAAAAGCTGTAGGGCCGAGATGTCTCCAGCAAGCTGAGGTGGCCCTTGAGGACACGGACAGCCTGCTCCTGCTCCCTTCCAGCCGGCCATCCTCTGGTGGGAAGTCTTTGCGCCGATTGCGGTCCTCGTTCACATCCAAGGGTCTCAGGGAGACAGACACGACGGCTCCCGTCGATACCCCGAGGGACAAGGTCTGCTCCACAGGGCCTGCACACAGCCACTGTCGAGCAGAATGGGAAAAATATTCCCATAGCGTGTGGAGGACTGCTCGGAGGGGCCACGGAGATATATTTCATCATAATACATAAATTAAGGGAAGAGTTTAGAGTTCATAAATAGTCTAATTAACCTAAATCCTTTATTTTGCTTCAGCTGTAAGGAGCTCTGGATTCTTAGCTGGTTTTTCTTGCCAAACAAAATCTCTCTTGCTGCTTCATTACTGACCCAGCAAAGTTAAGTGGTGTCGTTTTTATTGAAAAAACATGGTAAAGTGTGTCACAAACCGAGAAGCACAAATGTAATTTGCTACTGCTCCGCTTCAAGCACTATGAGGGAACACAAACAAGTTTAGCTAAAAAACGAAGACCGCCAAAAGCCATGTTTCTGTTCTGTATTGGCTGGGTTCTGGACATGAAAGAGGGGGAATACGGTATTTTGAAAAAAAGCTTGCGAATTTAAATGAAAATCTGCGCGCTGTGCAGCATTTAGTTAGTACTTTCCTGAGTCTGTTGTTGTTGTGCCGGCTCTATCGTGGGGCCGATCTTTTCTTTTTGTTTATATTTTCCTAATGCAAATTGCGACTTCTACCCTGGGAACATGACAAAGTCTTTCTTCACAAATGCAAAGAAGACAGGAAGCTCATGGTTCCCACAAAGCCCCTTTGACTGTTACTAGATGTGATAATTTTGTTAGCAGGATCCCAGACATCGGAGCATGGATCAGTGAGTGCGACTAATAAGCCGCAGGGGTTCTTGTCCAGCCATGGAAAGAGTCTAGTCTCATCTGAGCAGGGTCCAGTCTGCTCCCCATCATCCCAGGCCAAGCTCTTCAGCTTTCCCTCGGTCAGCATGTACTTCACAGAAGCAGATCCCAGATCCCAGCCTGTGCCTTTGTTTCACCACTGGCAGCTCCAAAACAGGGCTCCTGAACATTTCTCTTAGGCTGGTCCCAGGAGAAGCACCAGCTTGTGCAGCCAGCTCTCAGTTCCACTGATCCCTGCTGTGCCAGCCGTGCGATGCGGACACCCTGAGCTGGACCGCAGCCAGCCTGGAGGCTGGCAGCAAGCTTGCCGGCAGCGGCAACCTCCGCAGAGCAAACCACGGGAGTGTTTGGCCAGCTTCTTGGGTGGGTTTTGCATCCGTCAGGGTTTTGTGCCCTCATATCCACTCTTCTCATATGCCCTGAGCTGCCTGGTATCGAGCACACAGGCGTTTACCTACTCTGCACAGCAATCGTGGTAGCCACTGCAGTTTGACAAAACCTTCCCAAAGAGCACGTTTCTCTGTGATGCTATCACAGTCCATTTGCTGGTATCTCTGAGACATGAACCACTCTTTTAAATAAGGCCTTCAGTCCCAAGATTTGTGTAACTGTATGCCCTCAGCATATTAACTCCCGGCTCCCCACGTCTTGTTACTGCTATGTCAAGCTGTACTACAGAACAGCAAGTCAAAGCTGTGCTACGGCTCTCCACCTGGTGCTGGAAGAAAGCACGTTCAGATAAGATATGCCCTGCTGTAATGAAGCATTGCTGAGATTTATGGTTAGTATGTGGGGGCCTGAGCCCTTGTATACCCAGGGAAGAAAAACAGATCCAAGGCAAAGTAGTCAGGGCTGGATGTAACTGTGATATGGGGGCTGCCCAATGGCTTGGCTTTCCTTCAGGCACATAACTGTGTGTTTGCACAAAAACAGCCAGAATGACCTTCTCCATGGCCACCTTCTGAGAGAGAAGCCTATGCATTCACAGGCAGCAGTTTTACCAAGTTGGTCAAAAAAAGTACAAGTTGGTCAAAAGGTCAGACATTTTCTTTAGGAAAAATTCTCCTCAGTCGATGCAGATTGGGCCAAAATATATGTAAAGTTTCATGTACAGTTTGCAGTAAGTTAATGGGCTCATCATTTGCCTCTACTATTTTTTGACAGTTAGAGGACCTCAGATTTAAGTGTTGGCCTTTGCTTCATGCCTTGGTGTCACCACAGGTGGACATGCGTAAGTTGCTCCAGCAACACATTAAAACCATGGAGGGTTTTTTAAAAGCCTAATCATTAGCCACAGGAAATAGAAAGGTTGGTGGAATGGGACCTAATTAATTATGTCTATCATACATGGAAGAAGTAAAATGAAAATGTGAATTGCAGAAATGAACAATAAAGTCAACGTTTGTTCAGGATTAGAAATAGGCAGTTGGGACCTAATTATACAATGCAATTTCTGAGTAAGCAGATCCTGCAGGAATAAATGCTGTACAAAAATAAATCTGCTGCATAGAAAGTAATATATGAGTTAGAACAAGGATTTGGACTCCTAACAAAAAGGTATTTTGAGACTAATACCAGTGTTGGCTGTCATTCAAAGCCTACCCATTGAAAAGAAAATAATAATAGATTAATAACGTGAAGCGTTATTGAACAGATGATGCTTATAGGACTGGGAACAAGGAAATGTCAAATGTCTCCTCTCCTGCAGGAGGGCTCCTGTGCATGGAATGGGACACCAGAAAGCAGATTCCCCGTTAGGCTCAGGACCTGCTGTCCCCTCCTTGTCCCCGTCTGTGCTGCAAGCTGAGGAGTGAGGGTGCCACACTTGTGGCAGAGGAGCATTGGCACCTCCCTCTGTACAGCAACTGTACCCGGCCTTGGGAGGCTGAGGTTGGAGGTGCCCAAACCTCTCGGTGCTCCCCAGCACTCAGCCTGAGTCCAGCACACTGCACCACAGTCCCCATCCAGCTGGGGCTTCCTCCTGCCCCTGGAAACCCTCCATGCATGGGAGACACTTCCACAATGGCATTTTGTGAACTAAGCTTCCAGCATGTTTTCTGCATGGAGCAAACACACGAAGGACACCCTGGTTGCCTTTTACGAGTTTAAATCCAGTCTTGCTGTACTTCCATGCCTGCAGACGAAGAAAGAAAGAGGGATATCTTTTGTCAGTTCATTCCCAGGCTCTTAAGTCATGGGGTGAGGGCTGCAGTACTAGGCAGCCGTCATTTCTGCAGCAGCAAAGATGAAAGTCAGACAAAATAATCCAAAGAAGTGCTTAACTGTGACTATTAAGTCCCAAAGGATTTATCAGAGTTTACTTTCCTCTGACTTCTAGGAGAGACTTCGGCTGAAGTCCATTAAGCAAATTAAAAAGCAGAAAGAAAATAAACAGAGATTAATGGAGATAGGAATTTTATGAAGGAAAGGAAACAGACAGTCCTTGTGACAAAGCTCCTGGGCTGCTATTCAGGTTTTAAGGCCCCCAGACCTTATAAATGGAAGAGATTATTCTCTTCACGTTACCCTGCTGGTAGTCGTAAAAGAGAGTTAATAGAATTTTTTTTCCCCCACTGAGAAGTCCTGTAGAAACTGGAGCAATAATATAATCCATAATGTTTCAGTCCGGTGCGTGACATGCAGCTATTTGTTCCTTTGTTTCCAAGCAAGGAATCGGGCTGTAAATCTTGTAGCGACACAGATACTGTACTGGTTCCGTGGCATTTTATCTCCTGCTGAAACTGAAACCCACCCGAGCAGCTTCCCACACAATTAGGGACTTGCATGTCAGAACAACCAGGCAGGATTTCTGTATTTACTACTTTGGCATTGTGATTAATATTTAATCCAGAGAAGATATTGCAGGCATGTTTGAAACCTCATTTTGCTTATTAAAAAGTACTTTGAAAACCAAGAAGATGAGAAAATTATGCCATTATGGAGCCCTGTTATTTATTATCTTTAGATAGTTTAAATTACAACAAATGCTCCCATAAGGGGGAGATTCCTTCTGCAGCTCGTCTTCTGAGTGGCTTTCTACTTTTTATTGGGTCTGCTGGTGTACGTGGCCGAAAACAAAGAGATGCCAGAAGGGTAAGACAAGGGCAAACAAACCCCACAGCCAGGTCCTGGATCAGCCCTGGTGCTGGGGCACAGTTAGTGCTCACTGACCTAGCTGCAGACACCGACACTCCAGGAGCAACCACTGACCCCTTTGGGGTGTATGAAATACCTCTTTGGGGTCCTTGCCTCAAATCTGAGAGAAATGGTTGTGCTCATACTTCTTTTTACTGCCTTAACTGGAAAACCCTCTCACAGCTTGTCTTTACAGCACCTCACACGGTACAAATATGTAATTTGTTGCTTGTCACTGCTCATTGCTCGACTTCTGTGACACTTCTTGGTCTGCCACTTAATCATGGCTTGATAATTCCTGGTTTGCCACTTAATTCCCTGTAAAAGTGAAAATCATTCTGAACGCAGTTTTACTTGAATTTCGTTCAAGGGATCACACCCTTGCCCAGCTTGGAGGCATTAGAAACAGTTCTGCTATTATTCTCGGCAAGGAGGTGATATTCCTCTGTCTGTACAAATATCCTGCAATGTGAGCTTAAAATATTAAAAAATACTCCTGCCTGCAGACTCGCTTGCAGGAACTTCCACGTGAAACAGATAATGGGCCCCAAAGGGCTAGCCCTGGAAAGCAGAGCCGTGGCTGCAGCGCTCCCTGGCTGTGCTGGCAGCACCTCCAGGGCTTTCTGTCTGGGTCCCCATGTCCCCAGGTCCCCTGGCATGAGGCAGGGACCGTAGGGCTTTGTCCCTGGGTGTTGGTTTGTGGGCACAGGGCTGTGGGGCTCTGGAAGGACAAGCAGTCACAGAGGGACACCCTGCTGAGATGCCTGTCCTAGGCCTGGTGCTGAGCCCCCCTGCTGATCTCTCTAGATACACATGGGCTGCTTATTTATTGATTTTATTACCAAGCAGCCCCTCTACTTTTCTTGCCTCAATAGGGTGGTTGTGTGTGCTAGAAAGACTCTGACTTCAAACTGCTGCAGGTAAAAGACGGTATGCAGGGAGGAGGAAAGGAAAGGTGAGAGAGAAATAACCCCACGGAAAGGATTTTAGTTCTGTTTGTTAAACACCAGATTTGAAACCTTTCCTCGGGCAAACTCCCTGGACATGTAGGATGTGAGTCACCGTACGTGCTGGTGACAGTGTAAAAGGCTGATGTGCAACCTGGGGTAAGGGTTACTGGGTTTGGCCACGGCTTCCTAACAGAAACGAGGCTTCTGCTCAGAGGCTGAGGGGTAAGAGGCTGGGATGTCTGAGCAGCTAAAGCATGCGACCCTTCCCTTGGTGGCTCCCACTTGTCAGCTGTCCAGTTCCCACACAACACCTGACCCTTCAACACTAAAACAAAAACCTGCAGCGTGGTGGTGCCTAAAGCTCTGTGTCTTCCATGTCTGCGCCAATAAAACCTGCTTGTGGCCCGGGCTGTCCAGCGGTGCTGCTGCCTACGTGCACACCTCGGTGGCGCTGGGAGCAGCCTGGGGTGCCCAGAGGCAGCCCGGGATGTCTAGCTGTGCTTTGCTGCGTGCTTGGGTCTTGCTTTTACCTTTCCCCTGGGGCTCCCAGCACAGTGGGGGCAGCAGCCCTGCAGGAATGGGGCAGAGCACCTTCCCCCCTAGCTGTGGAATAAATATTTGGGGAAGCAATCACACGAAACTCTGTAAGTGCCAGGCAGATCCAGGCCTGGGCTGAGGGTCTGCCGCCAGTGGGAAGCTCCCAGGCAGACCTCCAAAGGGTTTTGCTGTGTCTGAATGGGAGATAATCCTTCCACGTGAGAAAACCCCAGGACAATCCCCATGGAAGGCCTAGGAGGCTTGGGCTGGACCTCCTGTTCCTGTTCAGACCAAAAAAATCCTCTTCCACATAGGCAGAAAAGCTTCTTAGCAACACTTTTCCCCTATAGAACAGGTGGGAAGGGATTGAAATCTTTTTAGTTGGATCTGCTCCCATTTCTTCCCCATCCTTCCATCTTTTTGTGCAGCTTCACTCTCTGCAAAGCATCTTACAGGAGAGAGGAGCAAGGGGAAAATTATTCAGGAAAGAACCTCAGGTGAAAAACAAATGGTCTGTGCTGCTTTCAATGTGCTTCAGGGATCTCCTCCCCTCACTTTTTGGCATCTCTTATTGCCAGGTGCTAAAGCTGGCAGCGTTATATCCTGGTGAACCCAGGTGACTGTCCTTGCCTAGTGCAGCCCCGAGCCATCCATGGGACTCTGGGGTGCTGTAGCACAGGATGTCCGTGGGGACAGAGCAACAAGCAGGCTGAGGAAGCAGGAGTGAGGGTAGAAGACAATTCCAACGACCATATAAATATGCGGTCGTCTGAAGTCCGGAGGCATTTTGTGCAAAAATAGCGGTGTTAACCACGGGATCCTGTGTGCCTTCCAACTTGAGGGACAAGATTCTGCCTTCAAGCCCCCCCCTGCCATTTCAGCCAGGCTCATTAGCCTTTTTTCTTTGCTTCCTGTGGCGGGCTGCTGCTATGCCCGGCTCACCGCAAGAGCAGCAGCATTTCAGAGCAGAGGTGAGGTCAGGAATTCGTGCAGCACCCGCAGCGCACAGGCTCAGGGTCCCACGCAGTGAGCGTTGCTGTTGGTCTCCCTGCCGCCCACTCAACACCCTTGTGATGTTCCAGTGGAAACGGGGACAGAAAGTGGAAGACCCTTGGTGGTTTTGGGTGGCATGAGGGGACAACGATGGCTGTGCTCCTAGGTGGGAGACACCCAGCCAGGGGCTGCGGGTCCTCCCCCAGGGCTGGCAGCTGGGAAGGACCCAACAGAAAACAGAGATCGCTGGCGTTGGATATGGATGATAGCAGTGAAGTGCCTAGAGTCTCTTTCATTTTCCTGTCTTCACAGAGGGCTGGCATTGCAAGGGAAGAGGCCTGAGTGGGAGGAAGGATGTGAGCTGTGAGAAAGTCCCTCTGCTGCGGCAGACTGGGGCTGCCTCTCCTCTCCTGAAGCTCCCTCCTCGCTGCCGGGCACTTCTCAGTCAGTATTTACAAGCTCAGTGCATTCCACAAAGCATAAAATAGCTTTAACAAATGCAGAATGGTCTTTAAAACAAGCAAACAAACAAACTTGGCTTAACGTTTCCACATATGATTTGGGATCCAGCCTCAAAATATTTGCCCCAGGCATTTTAGTGTGTGCTTGGGTGAAACTGCAACTGGAAAGGGAAGGGGGCAGGAGGTGAGGGTAGACAGCACTGCCTTTGGCACAGCTGATTTCTCTGGAGTTTTCAAAGAAGGCAGAAATGGAAGGCCTCATACAAGGATGCAAACGTGCAAGCTTTCAAGCAGACAGCACCTCTTATTTATATTTCTGCTAACAGTGCATCAAAACACAGTCCGGAATCTTACCAGGTAAGACATTTAATTGCTTAAAATGCTGCACATCTCCCACAGTGCTCACACACATCCAGGCTGCAAAGTGAAGGAGTGTGAGAAAAGCACCAAGCTCATCCTCAAGCCACTACAAAGAAGAAGGAAGTCAACTTTAACCTAAAGCACAGGCAGCTTCAGCTCCCTCTCAAATGTTTTGAAACCCATGGCTGCTCATGGCTGTGGGGGTGAAAGAAGGGGCAAGCAAGCTCTGGCTGTTGTTTTCTTTGAACACTTGGGAAAGTACAGAAATACAATGGAGTATGTTTTTATTATTTTGTGGCTGCTGTTCTTGTGTTTAAAAGGAGAGAAGAGGAAAAAACAGAGCAACCTATTTGTTGTAAGTAGTGGGGTTGGAATCAAAATCCCTAGAGGTATTTGAAAGACATGTAGAAGTGGTGCTCAGGGACATGGTTTAGTGGTAGAGTTGGCAGTGCTAGGTTAACAGTTGGACTTGATGCTCAGAGAGGTCTTTTCCAACCTAAACAATTCTATAATTCTGTGACTCTAAGTTCTGGCACTGCCAAGCTCTGAAATCCAAGCCTTGGTATAGAGATGTAAGCCAGAGGCAGACACTCTGAACATGTGATGCTCACCACTTCACCAAAAAACTTTCATTCAAATCAAAAGGCTGGAGCCTGGCACAAATATACTTTGGTACTTGAGAGATCCTAATCATTCCTGTTCTAAGGAGAATCTGGGGCAATTTATATCAGCGCTTAAGGCCAACATTTTAATTTCTGACTTAGCTTCACCTTCTCTTTGTGTTCCAGCAGTGGCAGCTATCTCAGATATCTGAATGTTAGTGCAGGAATCCTGGAGCAGACACAGAAACACAGGGCAACTGTGGTCACTTCTTGGTGCAATCAGTCACAGCTCTGTCAAACCACATGTCACGAAAGCTCTGGTATCTTCCTCGGCAAGATACGTGGGTGACTCATTGCAGGACCTTGAGCACTCAGAGCAGCTGCCTTGCATGAGACGTGATTGATAGCCTGCCTCTCTCCTACTTAAGGCAAAAATTTAGGTGTCCAACTTCACTTTTCCTTGGAAACAGAGTAAGAAACTTTCTTTCAACCATATCCATTTGAAATCCCAAGAAAGGCAGAGTATATTTTCCTTGTTTTCTCAGTGAAAGCAAATTTTCCATTTATTACTGGGAGGCAGTGCTTGCAGGGGAAATTTGGTAATCTTTATGAAGAACCAGCATCCACCAAACTGCAGCCCCCTGGTGACACGAGGGCTGCAGGTAATCTGGCACACGGTCACGTCTGAGCACGTAACCGCTTAGGGGCCTTGCCAGCACACATGGACAGCAGGGATCATGAGATCATCTGCAGGCATATTTTAGAGGAACGAGAAAACTCCTTCCAAGACAGAAACAAATTCATTAAAGGGCCTGATCCTGCTTCCCCATGAATTTAAAGGAAATTTTACCACTCATTCTAATAGCGACAGGATTGACCTTGTAGAGTGTGTCATCAAGCAGCTCCAGATTGCTCTAGAGCATTTCAACTCTTCCATTATACGCCCCATCTTTCAGACTTGGACTTAAATAGTCACTTGGCAGAACTCTCAGCCTTCAAGTAAATTAGGGGATTTGTTTTTAACACTTTTTTTCCCCACTCACAATGAAAAAGAGAGTGAGGGAGAGAGAAGTAAAGAGCTTCTTGGTGTTTTTAAGTTGCTGGTGCTATGTAAAAATGTGTGCTGTCTTCACGCTAGCCTACCTTAAAAAAATCACTTCATTTGTTCTAAAGAAAATTAAAAAAGCAAAATAAATGAATTAATTGCTATTTCAATCACAATTTTCAGCTGCAAAGGGAGGTAAATTATATCAGGGGATCAGCCAGCAGTCAGGGAGCCACTGGGAGAACAAGGACAGTCACTTGGCCAACGTGTGGCTCCGGGGACATCAGGACACAGCTCACAGCCCCAGGCTCTGTACAGCCAGAGCTGCCGGGTGATCCACGTGCATGCATGGGGATAGAGCAAAGCGACTGGGGATTTTGGGGCAAACATCACAGACCACCCCAAAATGCAGCTCTGTGTCCAGCCAGCCATCCCTACAGCTTTGCTGTTATCTTCTGGAAAGTTATCTGAGACTGAGCTATCTGTGTAGCTACTACAGGGACACATAGGTGTTTAGCGTGAGGTTCAGGAGGTCAGCTCTGCAATCCCCAGCCCCATAAACTCAGATGAACAAAGCCCAGGGCGCCAGATCAGGATGCAGTCTGAATGTAGGAGACACCCCAGAGCACCACTGTATCCATGCCAAAGGTACCACTGCAAACCAACTTTCTGTTTACTTTGCTGCTGGCCAAATACCACTGCCTTCTTCCAACCTGAGTACATGGCCAGATTCTTGGATCCTATAGTTATTCAGAGAAGAAACTGAAGATGAATTATTTCCTCAATGGACCCCCCTTTCTTTGCAGAACTATACAGCGTGTACCAGGCACTGGATGACTTACGCAAGCAGGGACAATTATTTGCTCCCAATTCAGAAGGAAATTTCCTCTGGTGCCCTCTCAAAGCACTCCTCCTGTCACTGCCACTCTGTGTGGTCTGGCTCACTGGCTGCTGGCCTGTGTCTCCTCCAAATCTGCTCCTGGGCTTCCTGAGCCCCTCTTTCACACACAACATGCACACAAAGTCCTGAAACCCAGTGCTGCTGGTCCCCTGCAAGTGCAGGACGGGTGGCAGGTACATGCTGTCAGCCGCAGGACGGTGCCTGGCCAGGCCGTGCTCCCTGACTGCCGCCTGGCTGGTGTCCTGCTGTTTGAGCTACTGATCCCAGGGCTTACATAAAGAAACACAATTGTTTTTACACAGATCCTGAGGGAGAGGCTGGCAGTTTCAGCGTAATTTAATCTAAACCAGGATAATACAGTAAATATTGCTGTGTTTGCATAAGAAAGATGTAGTGTGAGCAAAGCAGCAGCTTCTGAGGGAAGAAGCACTTGTGTAACTCACGGGGATGGAAAATATTGGAAAGGTACAAAGTTTCGTAGTTTGGCCACCTTCACAGGAAGAAAAAAAAATCACAGAGACTGGGGAATCTGTTTAATCCTTTCTAACAGTTTAATCCCCAAAGCCTTACCCATATCCCTGGCCTGTGCTCCTGTGTGAGTGATGTTAAACAGGAGAACCTGGCCCTGTGCTCTCAGCTAAGCGTGGAGTCAGCGCAGTATAAAATTAGTAGCAGATCATCACCGCTATCTCCAGGAGATATCTCTGGGAATGAGGAGCTCAGTCTGGTGGCCTGATCAAAAAGATCAAGGAATGATGTGATTACAAAGCATAAGTACCTCCATGGGCAGAAATCCTGGGCACGGCCGAGCTCTTTAATCTAGGGGAGAAAAGCATAACAAGAACTGATGGCTGGGACTTAACTCCAGGCAACTTCAACCGAGAAACGAGTTATGAACTTTTAATCAGTGAAAGGAGATTAACGACCAGAATTAAAGAGCAGGAGAAACGGTGGCTTCTCTGGCTCTTGATATGTCCTGACAGAGACCAGATGCCTTTCAGGCTCTGTGATGGTGGAAGGCAGCTCCCAGGGCTCTGCCAGGGGGGAAATCCTACAGTTGGGTGTCAGCAAGGGCAACTTCCTCACCCTCTGGCTGGACCAGGCTCGGGTTTTACCCTGCTCCAGATTGGTTTGCCATCCCTCTCTGGACGAGACAGCTTGCTGCCACCAGTGCTGGTCCACAGCTTGTTGCTGCAGCCCCAATACCCTGCCCGCCCTTGCTGCTCTCCATATCCCCTCTACCCAACATCCATATGGAGAGGGAGAGCCAGACAATTTTGCAAACGTTAATGGGGTCCCAAGGTCTCCTCAGGGGAGCAGGGCAGAGGCCATCCTGGACCTTTAACAGCTTGAAGGGGGGAGTGGTAATGGCCCCAAGGTTCAGCATTTTTGTCTAACTTGCATGGCGGGGGGAAGTATCCTTCATGCTTTAGATCTCAGACATTGTAATTGAATTTCCAAGGTTATTAGATAATGGGTTGAGTGTGTTTTTACTACAACAGCCTTGAAATTGAACCTGTTTTTTTTTTCTTTCTTTTTTTCCTGAGTATCAGTGCCTTGTTGAAAATTTAGGCTACGAATGCTAAGGGGTGTGCCACCGTGTGGCTCTCAAAGGATATTATTTGAAATTCTCATTTAGCCTCAGTGATAAAAGATGATCCAAAGGACTCTTCTGCCCTGCCTGATGTCTGTGAATCCTTTAACAGTTTCTGAGGCATCCTGTGTGTTTGCCTATGCCCCTCCTGCAGCAGCAGTAGGCAGGGGCTGCTGTTCCTTGAGGGACATCCCCGTCTGCTTGGCATGTGCCCCATTCTCCTGCCACAGGTCCTGGTTCCTGCTCGGTTGGACCAAGTCCTGGCTCCCTCCAGCCAAGATCTTCTAGGCCAGTGCAACTGGGGCTGCGGCAAACAATCTCAGGGAAATTACTTCAGATTTATGCCAGATTCATTTCTCCCTCAAGGTTGCAGGACACTTTCTGTCCTGAAATCCTGAAATCTTTCTTTCCACTCGCTGATCTTTTTTTTTTTTTTTAACAATTCTGGGCTGATCTCATCCCTGTTGGTCTCTGCTAGAGGAGTAATCTTCATGGAAACTTTGAACAAAATCCCTTCAGCCTCTTTTGAATTGTGGGGGAGTGCTAAAATACTTTTGTAATTGTTAAAAGGATAATCAGTTATTTTGGCAATGCCGTGAGAAAATAGATGATGTTGAAGGGTTAGAAGTAAGATAATCCTTTTGGGGGTCTTGTACTTTGCATGGCTGAAGGAATTAAAATATAACTATATGAGTTCTACCATGGTCTGGGATCTGCTTGAAGTTTTAGTTAAAAAAATAAAATAATTAAACTCATAGGCAACCCTGCTGGATAGTTTTAATGGATTTTACATAAGACAGAAGCCCTGCAGTGGCTATTTGGATCATTTTCATGAAGGAGTTGGTAAAAGAAATAACAATTAAACAAATTTCTCCTTTAAAAAAATCCAAATCAGCAAAATACTCTAAAACCCAAGTCTCAGTCTTACTCCCTTTGTTGCTTAACATTAGACTATGAGAAAATCCATGTGGAAAAAAATAAAAAGATTTTACATGTGAGGTTGTCAGCAAGACTGGCTGATTTTCTGCACTGATCCGTATAGTCTGTACTGGTACTGAAAGTTAATCAGGCCCCTTTGTAAACATTCTGCCCTTGTGCTAGCCAAATAAAGGTCCCAAGGAAGATAAACCCAGTCCCGTTCACCCACAGATGATTTTGCTCTTTAGAACTGCAAAAGTGTAGCGTAGGCAAACAGGAAAAGAATCAGAATGTTTGCACCATGATTGAACTCCGCACTTAAAATAACAAAGAAAGCAAAGTGCAAAATGTGATGCTGTTGCAGCATATGTCATAGCAAGAGAGTTCATGGCAGCCCCAGTTTTATTGGTGAAATGCATCATGGCTAATTGTTCGTTGGAAGCACTATTATCTAGAGCTTAAAATGTGCTGGTGATGCCTTCATGTCAGCATTTTCTGACTATTAGCAATTTTGTTGTGCTGTTTAAAGTTGGCAATATTTTGTATTTAAGTTCCACTACTATGAGTTTTGCTTGTGTTTTACCAAAGAGCATTATAACACAGACCCTCAGGGGAAATTCCATTCCCCTTATTAAAAAATTGTGGCTATTTTATTTTCCTTATCTCTGCCATCCATTTCCTTTTGTTTCTCAATGCATTGCTGCAAATCACAAAGACATTTCCTTGTCTGCTTTACTTTGGACCCCTTTAATGAAAGCTCCTACATAATCAAAGTCACAGTATTCATTTGATGAAGTGAACTGGTTTTGCTGAAGGGTCACAGTTGGAGATTTAGTATTTCAGAAAAGCAAAAGATCTAAAGGCAGGAGAAATGGACAGTTTTTACAAGATATCAGATAAACATGCAGTAACAGAATGAAATTCAGCTCTTACAAAGCAGAACAGCTCAGTGTGATCTGTCTTAACTACAACCAGGTGATCGGAGCCAGCCTCCCTGCAGAAAAGTGAGCCTTGCTTCCTTTGCCTCATTAGTCTGTTTTCTGTGGCATGATGTCATGGCCAGGAGGTACTTTGTACTCACCGACATGGGGCTACAAGAAGCACTGTAACATAAGAGAGAGGAAAGCATGAGAGCAAAAACTTTTCCCTAGTCACTTGCTTGTAGATACTACTCAGGCAGTAGAAGATCAGACTTTATGACCCTGAGAAATCGTGGTCATTGCCTTTTTGCTTTAATCAGAAATGAAAAGATTGAATAGCCAAAGTTCCTCAAGAAATATAATGTTCTGGAAAATACAATGTTCTGGTAAATGGCTGTGTAAAATACATACATATACATACACATATTTTTGACATTGCAATACAAAATATTTTGACATTCTTCAGCTGAAAATCTGTGTTTGGATGTGTCCCCTTGAGTCCTTGCTGCTGCTGCTGGGACCATCCATTCAGGTTCCTCATGTCCCCAGCTCCTGTCTGAGGGCCAGGATCCTTGCCAGGGCACATGTCCCCCTGTGAGCTGTGACCAAGTGGCTTCCAGAACACACCAGTGTCCCCTCAGAGGAGCTGCTTGTGCCTTGGAAAAGAGCTTCCAGGAAGGGGCCTCAAAACACACATCTCATTACAGGTTCATCAGGATGAAAAGTCTTACCATGATCAAGCTAGATATGAAATGTTTCATTTTATTTTCCATCTAAAATCAACAGAAAAGGACTTTCCAGAACCACCTTTTTGGTTCTAGGATCTAGGCTGTAGTAAGGGGGCACAGCCTAGGGCACCTGGTCTCAAGAGAAGGGAGTTCAGGGAGTAGGAAATAAGCAGTGCATCTGCTGGTGTCAGGCTTAGACATTTTCATGAAGACTGTGGTGAATTAATTAGGCAGAATTAAGGATTCACAGTAGGATTCAGCTCACCTTAAAGTAGACACTTCTTGCCTGCTGAACTGAAAAATACACAGAGCTTCTTGAATTCAATTTAGTGTTTGAACACTGACACCTAGACCCATTAGAGGTAACGGGAGTTTCTCCATGTGGCCTCCAGCTCTGTAGCTCTGGGACCATGCAGGTCTTCATAGGTCCGTCGTGATACATCCCAGTCAGATACCTCCCCAGTATCCCAGAGCATCTCTGTTGGCACTAGCAGGTCTTTCTTAGACAATTGACTCAAACTCCGTTGGCCACATTGACTGGGATTCTGTTAACTATAGTGAGAGTTGAAATACCTGGTGTTCAGATGCACACTTACAATTTAATGCCTGCATGAGAGTGGCTTAAGCCTATACTGAATGCCAGGATGACTGTATCAGGAAAAATGTCTATATCAGTGACCCCAACCACTGCAAGAAGAGTGCATAGAAACAGAGGTTTCCTGGGTGACTTGAACCCAACACTGCCATACTACACCTAAAGCAAAGAACAGCTTGTAGATTTTTGCTTATTTTTTGTCCTACAAACTACATCTGATTCTACCATTATTTTCTCACAAATTAACCATACAAGGGTTGTAGTTATGGTTTGAACCTCATGGAATTCCTGCTGGCTTAATCAGTCCCCTGTTCACCATGCCACATCCTTCAAAATGCACATACAGGTTTGTGAGAGAGATACATCTAACATGAAATGAATTAAAAGCAGAAGCCAAGTTCTCAAAAAATAGGTGGTTCCTTTGAAACATACCTTTATGTCTTCATCATTCTTGCCATAATTTCCAAAGTTTGAACTTCTCAAAATTTGCCATGACTAACTTATATTTACAGTAATCAGTGTATAAGTCACGAAACTGCAATTTTCTCCTCCAAGACAGATGTAAGCAGTGAATGAGCTGCTAACATCTCATTACACGCAACGATGTCATTATGTGGAAAATAACACAACGGGGATGCCCGAAGCAAGATTTTTAGCCACTGAGATCTGAGAACTTGGTCATAAAATACTGACTCAAATTGAAGTAGTCAGGATGAAATTCAGCGCCTTAATACCAGCAACTCATACCCTACTATGTTGTATGGGCTTGTCATTCTCCTTGTTTCTTTAACATAGTTAAATTATGTTGAGGTAATGGGAGTGGCATGTTTGGGAGCTTCAGACCTATTTTAATTCAATTGTAACATTGGCAAACTCTTACATTTTTACAGATCCTCCAGTAACAGGCTACAATACCCCATAGGAGTGTGCTAAACCTTGTAGCACCTGACTGAGATGAAAATATATTCAGAGAGGTACGTATTGAAAGGGCTTGTTCTTTTCTGGAACGGCTCTGGCTTCGGCACACACTGAGGTTCTTCCTTGATAAACCTATGATACTGGAAATTTTGCTAATCTTAGGCAGAAATCTGAGCAAAATTAGATACACTACATCAGCTGGAGTGTCCTTCTGCTCTGTAGATGAAGAATGAAAAGTAACGATGTTAGATGCACCCAAGGCTATCTATTGTGTAACAATGCAAGGATGTGAGCCCAGGTTTCCATGGAAAAGCACTCCAGTTGCGGGAACATCTGTCTTCTCTCTATTATTTTATCTGTGCTATCCATAGGCTTCATGTGAGGCAGAAGATGTGGATGTCTGTGGTGCCTGAGGGGGCAGCTGAGGAGCAGCTTGGGTGAGTAAAATCCACAACCCAATTAAAATCCTGTGGGGTATAACGCAAACCTCTCATCTCCAAGCTGCTCCTTATTCTTAGGCTGTCTGGCTTTCTCCAGGGAGGAAGAGCTACTGTAGTCCTCGGACTGAGGCCAGCACTCGAGTTGTTCCAGCAGCCACTGCCGAAGCAAAATAAAGCACAGCACCAAGGGAACAAGAGCGCCAGACTTGCTGCAATACAACCCCTGGGGTGTGTAGGGCTTGGGACACTGCTCCGTGCTGTGTGGTAGCAGAGGTCTGTGTAGCTGTGGGGAGGGATGTCTTCTGCTTTCTGGGGAAGCCTCTCTGAGCAGGCACTGCTGCCCCTGAAGGGTGGCTGTTCCCTGTCCCAACAGTGAGGACCGCCACAGCAGCCTGCAGCCCTCCTGGGACTTCTGCCAGTGAGCCGAAGAGGAATATTTACCACTCCTCATTATGAAGGGTTCAGGCAGGGGATGAGTGGAGAATATGCGTCCCCTTTAAGCTTATTCCCACTGCTGTTTGGGCAGAAAGACACTGGACAGACTGGGAGCTGCCCTTCCCTCATGGCCTGGCAGGGCTGGCGTTCGGGGCCACATGGCCGGCCTTCAGAAAGGTCCCACCACCTTGCCCAGGGTGTTGGCCTGCAGCCGTGGAGGCCACCACACAGCCCTGGCTCTGCATGGCTTGCTGTCCTCATCCCACCACGAGGGTGCAAAGGCCCACAGATGGTTACAGTGCAGCCCCATTTTCCACCAGTTTTGAGGGCAGGAGACAGGCAGGCCTGCAGCCCCCTCCCCACACACCGCTCCCTCACGCCTCCACAAAAATCATTGCTGCTGAGGGAGAAATCACCGAGATCTCTCGCCACGGAGGAAAGCGCACGTAGGAAAAGAAGCCTAAATTCACAGAGTAATCAGAATTACTTTTCAAAACAGTATCCGGTTACCAGCTAAAACAAACAGCATGGCCGCCGCCCGGGGAGCTGCCAGGCGGCGCAGAGGGGCAGATCGCAGAAGATTAAATAGTTGGCTGAAAAAAAAAAAAAGAGAGAGAGAGAAGGAAAAGGGCTCTTTCTACAAAAGGTTGCCTCAGCTGGAAATTAAAGGGAGCGAAGCGAGAAAAGGAGGATTATCCCCCTCCGTTGTCCCCCCTGTGGCAATTAATCTCGGGGGGAGAAGGGGAAGAAGCGCTGGCTGGGGCTGCGTGAGATGCCGCCGCCATCCCGGCCGGCCTGCACTTTTGAACTGTGCCATTGAGTCAGGCCCTGCGGACCCACGGGGAGATGCAAACAGGATGACTGGACCTTTGAAGTTGCCAGGGTGTAATAGCGCGAGGAGACGAGAGAGCCTGGGCTCACAGTAACCCACTGTCTCTCATCAGCAGCAGCACATTAATTTGCCGTGTGAGGATCATGCGAAAGAAGCGACGGGGCGGCTTGTCAGGGAAAAAAAAGCACCAGGGAGGAGGCCCCAGAGAGGAAGGGGAGGGTGGGAAGGGGAGTTTGGAGAAAATTGCTCAAAATTACAGTATTCAGCTTTTGCTGACAGTATATCAAAGCCCAACTTCTGCCTTTATGATATTTAAATCCCTGCCGCTTCCCCAGCAAAACAGCATTGGCACAATAGAAACATTATGTGCTGGTGTGGGGCGGGGGGGTGCTGCTGAAACAGGACTGGTTTCGGGACGGGGTTGTGATGTGGACTTCGAGGGCCTGATGGCTCCACCACAGAGATGAACAAAGTGCCTGTTTGCAGCGACAATGTCCCGAGGAGGCACTTTGAATTTGTCTCATGTTACACAGCTTGAAACACACACTCACCACTGCCCCCAAGGATGTGGCTCAGTTGTTGCACAGGCGAGGAGCGCTGAGGATGCAACAGTAGTAAAATTAAACTGGAAGATAAATCATAACTGACAGTGCAGTAAGAGGATTAAAGATCCTGCCAAGGATTTATGCCTTCTTCCAGTTACAGTGCTCTGGTCTCCCTTGTGGGATCTGCAGCTTCTTTATTGGTGGTGCCAAGTGCACCTTTAACATTGCCACCTTCTTTGTGAACAGGAGGGGACGCCAACCTGTCTCAGGGCAGAGCCCTGGGAGATGATATCAGGGAGTCAGGATGCCAGAAGTACATGAGGTGCAGGACATGGGAACACCTGGGGGGGGGGGGCAGTTCTCTTGAAAGCTTTGCATCCCATGGGAGACCCCATCTGACAGCCCAAAGCAGGTTTCACATGCAGTTGTATATGGAAGAGGCAGTAGTGGCGCTCCTTGCTGGCTGTGTAATAGCCAAGTCACACCAAAACCCCAAGTCAAGTGACTTGTCAGAGATATGCCTACAAATGGCAGAGCCGATGGGCTGAAGGAAAGGCAGCTCCTCCTGACATGATCTTGATCAGGTTAAAGCCACCTGCATGAAGCTCAGTCCAACAGGAAGGAACAAGTTAGCAAACATTAGCTGGTGAAAAAAATTATCTGCAAAGAAGCGTGCAAACATCAATGCAGCTTTGCAAGATCCGGCACTGCAGACCTCTTCCCTCTCTCCGGATGAGTAGAAGAGAAGCAGCGCTCTCCGGGCTGCCCTCAGGAGCGCAGAAGTGAGTCCCTGCTGGAGAACAGCTTGCACAGCATCAGCTGCCACCCCCCAGCAAAGGGTTGAGCCCATGAAACCATCTACTACCTTTAAGGGACCATTTGCTGAGTAGCAACATCAAAGGCCGTTGTGTTCATAAACCCAGCCTGGTTCTGCATTAGAGGAAAAACAGATCTGGCATCTGAGCTTTGTGTAGACTGACTTGCTTTTCCACCTCCAGGCTGCTCCTTCCTGCCCCTGCTCTCCCAGGTCGGTGACACCTTTCTTTCCCAGGATGTGGGTAGAGGAGTAGGGAATGATGAGGAATTAGGCTGGAAGCCAAAAGCAATGCCCAGTCAGAAATGTAAAAGACTCCTGGAGGAAATTAAAAGTTGCTTTCAATAGGAAAGCCAGTGGGGTTACACTGGGTTGCAAATGGTGATCTGAGGAACCATAAGGAAATATAAAAGTATCGCAGCAAGACCACAAAAGGAGACCTTGCCCTCTCTCCAACTTTCATCATCCCCTATATCTTCGAGGGAGCTGTATTTCCATGAATGTCTTCCTTGGAAGAGAAATCTTTTGCTTCTGAATCATGTCTGGAACCAGCAGAAGGCAGAAAAATGAGCTCCATTTTCTGTCACAACAGAGTGTGGGGAGTGCTCTTCGAGACTACCGAAAAGAAGCAAGGTATTTCCAGGAGTCTTTAATTACAACCCAGCCAACAGCTCATAGCTGGAGTATTGTCTAGTGAGGCTAACAGCCCAGGGAGGTATCAGCTCGGGGCCTCGCCTGGGATAGCTTTTGGAAAGACTATGGCTTTGTCTGGGGAAGCTCAGTAATGAGACACTAAGCCACTTGGAGCAAACCTCGAAGTCTTTACTAGAGGAAGGAAGATTTTCATCCAACAATGTTGCTTTCTCTGTTCAAACCAGGAAAAATCAACACAGAGATAAGGGCAAATCTAATCCTCATGCAGGATGAGCAGAAAAGGGGCCTTTGTTCTGCAAGGGTTCAGGGCAGCAGCCCATCTTTGGCAGTGAGACCTCCTGCTTGTACTGCTCCAGTTACCCTGTGCTCCTGCAGCACGTATGTGGACACCCAGGGAGAGAGGTAGGTGCAGACCTAGCAAGCACTGACACAGGCTCTGAGTGCTCCCCTGGCATTCAGTAATTCATAGCATAGGCACCTCTGAGTATGATACGGTGTTCTTTTATTATTAGTAGTAGTAGTAGCCATTGCTAGATTTTTCTTCTCTAAATCTGCCTTTTTAACCCCTTGCAATCGTTCAGCACACAGAGCTTCTCACGGCAAGGGGACTCTCAGTTTTCATTATGCTTTTTGGTTTGTCTGAGAAGATAAGACTGGTGCACAAATAGTAACATGTCCTAAGACGAGAAACGTCAAGTCTATTTTGCCATCGCTACAAGCTCTGCAGAACCTAGGATTCACACCTCACAACAAATCCTCTGCCTTCCACACTTGGTTTCCCTATGGCAAGATTTTAAAATTTATTTAGGGGATTTTGTAAACCAAATTACTTCACAGGAAAAGGACAGAAGGTGGACGAGATGCTAAATTTTGCACTTGCATGTGGGCATGTACAATGGATTTGAGACGGCTTTTACCTTTGCAGTTTTCCTGCACACCAAGGGTAGGACAGTAGGGATTGGGCTGCATATTTATACACCCTAAAGCCAGCTGGAAAAGAGGGTGTGCAGAAAAGGGGGGTGGGAGTGTCAAATGTTTACTCCTCGGTTTCTTTCTGTACAGAGGGAGGAGAGAAGATCTTCCACAAAGCTGTTGTGCAGCTCAGAGTGCATGTAAGTACACACAGAGCTTGTTGGCTGGGAATTGCCCTAGAAGATCTAAGTATTGTTATGTGGTTTCTTCCCTTTCCAGGCATCTTTGTTCCCAAATTTCTGGCCAGGAACAGAACCTGGAGTGCCCAAGCACTGCGGTGAAGCCAGCTGTCATGACATTTCCAACCCAACCAGAAGTGCAGGAAATCTCCCAAGAAAGCTTGTTTTTATAGGCTCCCAGAAGGCTTGCATATGTCAGATATGCTTATCCAGACCAAACCCAGCCTTCCTGAAATTCATTCCTCACTAACATTAATGCTTTTTTCCATGTCAATTTGAGTGGTGTGAGATTTTTGGCAATAAGAGAGTAGTAAAGATTTGTTTACAGCTGTTTTGGAATGGATGCTGGTTTGTTTATTGTAATTGGTGCCAAAGAAATATTTCATAACAAGTAATATATTCCAACTTATTCATTTTTTTTCAGTGATTTTAATTTACTGTAGGGCTTTCATCTCAACAATGTGTTGCTTAGCTGTGTCCAGCCACATAAAGCAAATGGAAGAGAGAAAAAAAGAAGACATTTCATAAGATGCTACCCCATTCTTCAGAATTTCAGAGGTAAAATCTCAGGCTGATGCCTATCTGTTCAAAAACAAGGGAGGAGTGTTAAACTGTCATATTTCTTCTTTTTTTTTTTTTCATTTATCATAGTTATGTAGTGGTGAATCAATCACCTTTAAATGGTGATCCAATCAATCTAAAACTTTCTGTCAATTCTATCATGTCCTTAAATTAACATTTTTTTTTCATGTCTCCAGTGCAAATATAAACCGCAAGAAACCTGAAGTGAGTTTTCGATGACCATTTACATATAGTCAGGTTCAAATATTTTCTCTATTAAATTCAAGCAAGCAAACTTTGATTATCCAAATGTGGAAAGAAAAAAAAAAAAAAGAAAGAAAAAATAAAGAAATTTAAAAGGCTTTCAATGCCTGACATTAATTTTCTTTAATATGTAAATATTAGCCAAGTATTTTTTGTAGGACTGTCTGGTGTAGGAGGTTAAATAAGTATTTAGCCCCCAGGTAAGATTCCTTGTGTAATGAAAAATAAAGCCACATGGTGCCCACTGCTAAAAAAAAGGCACAATTTCTTCTTGAAAATGAGTTTGTTATGCATTCCTTTTTATGTGAAGATTTCTAGCATCAGCAAAGTTTATGTTCTCAGTTAAATACGAATAATTGGAAGCTCTGCTGAGAGCTGCAGAACTCATCTCAGAAATGCAACTTTCTAGGCCCCACTGTCATTATCTGATCTAGAATGCAAGATATGTCCTGCATCAGAAGATACAATCTACATTTCCCAGTGTGTTAATAACTTGACCCCCTCCAAAGGTCCTGCTGTGTGTATTGAAGCTGCCTATTAATTCCCCTGTGGACTGCTGGTTTTGGCATTTAATCTCCAGGAGGAATTTAAGAAGGTCAAAGTCCCCTTCTTAGAGGAATGCCATACAAGTAATAAAACAAAGTACGTTTGCCCCCTCAAAGAGCTAGAAGTCTGGGAGCTGTGTTGACAAGAGACCTTTGGACTATTTATACCAGTAATAGGAAGGGGGAAAAGCAGAGGCATTGTTACTGTAGTTTGATAAGTATGGGAAGATAGTTAATATGCATGGAATTTCACACACACACACACACACACATGTGACATTTGAGTCATATTAAATATAGTGTAGAGTCCAAAGTCTCTTTTCACACCACTGTAATCCTATTGACTGTTTTGGTCTCTGCATAGTGGCTAGAATTCACACTATGGCAGTTCTCTTGGAGTAAATAAGGTTAGGAAGTAATAAACACTCGGCAAACTTCTCATAGATGGGTCTGCTCATGGTTGTAGGATATCAGCATGAAATGTCACCAAACACAAAGAACGAATAGAAAAATCCCTAAAAGTTGTACTTGGCAACACCAGCACAGCCCTGAACCCCAGCATCAAGCAGACCTTCCTCTGTTTTCAGAGAGCTTCCAAGACAGCAGAATTAGAGCCTCTCCACTGCTCGGAGAAAAATAAAATAAAATAAAATAAAATAAAATAAAATAAAATAAAATAAAATAAAATAAAATAAAATAAAATAAAATAAAATAAAATAAAATAAAATAAAATAAAATAAAATAAAATAAAATAAAATAAAATAAAATAAAAATGTAATTTACTTAGTTTCTAATACAGAGGCTCCTTGTTTTGACCCCCACCGGGCACTCTGTACTCTTGTGTCACAACAGCCGTGGATTTATGGCCCAAACTTCCATCAGTCATTTCAAAGCATGCATCTGCTCTGGTGACTGTGGGCACAGCTGAGGTTACTCGGTGTGCGGACAGGGTCTTCTTGCTCGTAGAGCACCCACCAGCAATTTGCTCTTCGCAGAACAGGGCCTACGATGGCTTGCCTAAGTTACATGGTGTTACCTCAGGTGTATCATTATGTTACTGGACTTCGTAGCTCAGATTTCCAAGAAAAAAAGAGTAAATATGATAGCAGTGTTTGTTTATTTTTTTGTCTACCCATGTGTCTCTTCAAGCCTGCTGGCCAATTTTGATTAATCTTTGCTGCTAGAAGATTCAAGAGAACACGTTCTTTCAAGCTGATTTAAAATGCACGGGGTACAGAGAGCCTAGAAATCTCTCCTCAGAGTAAAATCTGCTACATAACCTCAACTCTATTCAACTCCAGGAAATATAAGGAAAGGCAATACTAAAAATGAAATTTCAGTTGGTTCTGCAGCTTGTGAAGCTAATTCTATAAACACGGGAGGCTGGAGAGAGATGTAATGAGCAGTCTGGTGAAAGTCTGCAAACCCTTCTCAAAAAACGTTCATGGCATTTCCCCATTATCCTGGAAAGAAAACACCTTTTCAGCCCAATATTCATGGGAAAGTGGTTGTCAGGCTGTGAATACCACAAATACAAATAATCTGCTGTACATACAAAACTCCAGTGCATGCTCACGAGTGGATGCTGCGATCTGAGCTGGACTGTGCTCCCAGGGGTCATGGGTGATGTCCCCAAACCTGGTGAGTTACAGCTTTTTCACCCTGAAATCTCTGAGCAGCAGCAGACACGCCTGGGCTCTGTCTCTGCTCAGCGCCCTTCACAGTCCAGGTGTGGGCAGATAATGGCTTGGACTTCCCTTTTACTGCTGCTTTTATTTTATCTGTGCTGAGATACCATCAGCGACAAGGCAAGTGTTGGGAGATTTCTTTGACAGTCCTCTCAGACATCTGATTACAAAAGGCCCTCGCTTATCCAACGCCTCTCTTAGCTGATTACTTCAAAGGCACTGACTCTCCCTTCTCTTCTGCTGCCTGAACAGTTTCTTTTCCAGGGCTCTGTTTCTGGCCTTTTTTTTTTTCCCCCACAAAGTGTATCAGTGCCATTGCCTGCCCAGGGCTGGATCTGAAGAGGAATCTGAGCTTCTGGACTGATAACCCTAAACTTGGGGACAAGCTGATGGAATTTGAGGTTTTATGAACCTTTTGAATGATTTTTGTGTGTTCACAGGGTTCAAAAATTAGCTCGAGTTCATGAACCTTTCCCCTCCTCCTCCTCCTGTCATTCGAAACTAGTTTTTTTTTTCCAAGAGCGATTCGTTCCATTAAAAGAGTATTTTCCTAACTAAATGGGAGTTCTGTGCTACTGCTTGTCCAGACAGGAGATGTTATGAATCATGAGATGGAAGAACAACTTTGGAAGGAAGAGCCCATCGCCATGATTAGAAACCATGGATAAAATCCTGGCCCAATGGAGCCAGCAGAGTAATATTACTGACCTCTATGAGAAAAGGCTTTCACTTCTTTTTTTTTTCCATTGGAGTTTTTCTTCTCTCCTCCTCATCACGGGATCTGTGTTTGTTTTCCTCCAGGCCACTCAAGGGCTTTTTTTTTTTCTTTTTCTTTTTTCTTCTTTCTTTTTAACAGCCCTTAGATTTATTTTATCCACAACTGTTTCTTAGACTGCTTCCCTTCAGTACAAATCTGGCTCCTGAAGCATCGGAGTTGAACTTTAAGCCGGCTGAGAATGAGACAAAATAAATTTGCCCCTGGAAACTTCATTCTTTCCACAGTTTTCTGTGGCTTTCACCACCATGCCAGCAGAAAAATAGATGCCTTACATATATTTTTAAAGGAGCTCAATTTGCAGGGTAAGTTTCTCACAACAAGTTACTCAGAACAAGCCGGCACAGCTACAAAGTGCAGTGCACAAGGAGGACAGGAGGGCAGCATTAAGGATATGTATATATATATATATATATATATATATATATATTCATATTGAGCCAGCTCTGTATGTCAGTGAGAAACAGACCAGCACAAACCGTGGGGGAAATTGCCCAGGGCCAGCAGGGGCCCTGAGGTTGGCACCGTGGGCACTGTCCCCAGTGCCTGAAACTCTGCTAATGTCAGAGTTGTGATGTGGATCTAACCAAGTGCAGGATTTCTCTCTTCCCTCTCTCAGTTGAGAGTTGAACCTCTTCTTTATCTCTCAGCAGAGCTGAGAAACCCTGGCCTCAGTGCTTAGCTACACCACCAAAGCACATGAAGGCACAGTCCATGTCCCTGAGAGTTTAACAGCTCAGTTTGTTGCTAACAGCCTAATTTACAGCTTGATATTAACTTTGCCACGCTAGCGCTGCCCACACAGAGCATTTATTTGGGATCTCAGCGACATCCCCTGTGCTGGAGGTGTCTCTCCAGCAGCTTGCTGTGAAGGTGTTGCAGAGAGGACTGATTTTGTACCCCAGCACTTCGCATCCAAAAAGCGCTGCGATGTAAATGGCTGCTGCCTGTCATCCCTTGGGTGTGCTAAAACCTTAGAAAGCCATCTGCTTTTTAGCCTGGAAAGCTGCTGGGCTGGTAGGAAAGCAATCCCAGCAATTCCCCAGTGCAAAGGGCACCCCCAGCTCCAGGCAGCCCTTGGAGGTGCGCAGCGCAGCCTCCAGGTCCTGCACACCGGGTGCTACTGTACTGAGGGGGGATCGGGGCGGTGGAGCCCTGCCAGCAGGGCTCCTCAGTGATGGATGTGGTGTGCTCCAAAGCCCCTCTTCGCTTGGGCCTGTTTCAAGACCCCGGGTTATCAGAGCACTGCCATGCGAAATGTAAACTGCAAATGGAAGATCAAACAACAGCCCCGTCCTGCACAGCGTCACTGCCACGGCGCGGCCAGGGAGGAGCTGCCTGAGCATTCCCAGCTCCCAAACTGCCAGGGAAGGGCTGGGGAGTGACCAGGAGAAAGAGCAGCTTCGAGAGCAGCCCTACACCCCTTCTTCTGGAGGGCTAAGGTTACATTTTCCTCCTACGCTCAGCTTTATTGTATTAAGTATAATTCTCCCTACTTTTATGAAAACAGGTTAAGAAGAAGAATTGGAGATATTTGGATTAATGTACAAGAACAGGGGGATTAAGAGGCCCTGTCAATTAAGGTGATCCCTTTAAGGCTCTGCCCTTTCACCCTCGGAGCTTGGCTTTAATTCCTGCTCAGACTGATGTGACTAAACTCCTTCTAAGCTGACAGCTGATACAGGTCAAAAGTTAAATGTGTCCAGGCAGAAGGCAGCCTTCTCATGGTCCCCGTCCCCCGGGCTGTGGAGCAGGAGTCACGCTGACCCAGCAGCCCCAGGCACCCCACAACAGTGCCATAACAGCTGAAACACAAAGGGGGCTCGGCTGTGACAGGCTTTTTTCAGCACTTTCTGGTTCTGGCTCCTCATGGGGATTCTTGAAAATCCGATCCTTCGTGGTTTGATTCTCACCACCCTATTTGATGCTCCGACCCCATCAGAGTACTGCAGGCATGTAGAGCCTTGTTCCTCCCCGCCCCAGGGTTCATCCTGGTGCCTGGGGAGGTATTTCAGCATTTTCCACGTGCAGAGTGTCCTGTGCCACCTGTAAGCAGTGACCCTGGCATCCCGAGGCTGGTGAGAGGGATCCGCCTCTCACCACTGAGGCTTGCGAAGCTTTCCAAACCAAACCAGAACACGGTGTTACTTCAAAGTGAGTGCCATATCCAAGGGAGGCTGCTGAAGATGGTTTATGAGTTGTGAGATCTTCCAGCTTTTAGAGCAAACTTCTATCCAAATCCATACCCTGGGGGTACTGAGGTTGGTGCTGGCTGGTCAGGGCTGAATGGCCTGAAATGAATAAACTTCTCAGCAGTGTTAACAGAAGCAACCTGGTTTTCCAAAGCTGTTTTCTTCCCTGCAGACAATGCCACTGGGCTGGGCTCAGAGCCTTGCTGGGATCATTCTTCTCTGTATCATCTTGCACCTGCTCTGGTTCAGAAGAAGACCTTGAAGCCCATAAAGATTGAGCAAGCAGCTCTCAAAGACCACACGACAGATACAATTCAGAGTACTTATGCTGAGAAAGCAGAACAGCCTTGCCCCATCTCAGATAACGAGAAGGTATTTCTGGATCAAAGCCATCTAAAGGCTTCTTTCTGTTTCTTCTGGCTGGGCACAGCAGCAGTGGGGACGAGGAGAGCAGGGAGTTGTAAGGACACAAATGAGGGGGGATGGAGCCCAGCATCACAGGGTGACAGCCCAAACCCCTACTCCTCCTGCCCCACATCCCAATGAAGTCCTCTCCCATTGATCTGCTCCCTGCTTTTCTACCTATGACTTCTTTTTCTTTTCCTCCTCCTCCTGTTTTTGGTGAAGCAGCCAAGACGTTGTTTGATCCAATTAATTTCCTGTCACCAAAGGGCTTAATTCCAGGCACACAGAAAAAAACGAGCAACCATCATTCACGACACCAGTGCTGTACCAAGTTTCAGTCTCCCAGAAGCTGTTCTTCATTTTACATGTTTAACTGAGATGATGCTTTCTATGAAATCACTTTTTTGAGCCAGATCATTCGGTGTGCACTCCCTTCCACATACATCCTGAGCTCCTACCACCTGCTTTCAAGGTGTCACTGATCATTTACCTCCAATTATGCTCTCTTACAGCTTGAAAGAGGGAGGTTTGTGGACTCCAGTTTCCTGGGGCCTGAAAACCTTTGCAGTCCTCAGCCAGAGATGTGTCCCTTCATCTCCAGAGCCACAGCACTGCCACGTGCCTTAAGTAAGCTGACTGCAGAGGCTCCTCCTGCTGCAGCTTTGGGGTCCAAAGCTCTTCTTGCAGACCTGCCTGGCTGGGCTAATTCCTGCGGTGCCTCAAGATGCTTTTCCTGAGCATCCTCTGCAAAAGCTGAGGGACCCTGTGTGCCTGACCTGGCTCGCGGGCAGAATTCACCTTCCCCAACAGCTCCCAAACTGCTGCAGCTCCAGAGAGCTCTCCAGAGCTGGCCTTGGGCACCCCCAGGGTGCCCAACCACAAGAAGGAAGCTTGTCTCAGAACCTTGTTATTTTAAGGCCAAGGAAAGGAAGAAGACGCCGTTTCCAAGAGATCCAGATGTGGGGAGGGCAGGCGCTGCAGTCAGGGCGGGTTTGCCATCCTCTACCTCCATGCTCAGCAGCTCGTCCCAGCACATGGTCTAGATTAAGCCCCATTCTCTTTTTTTTAAGACATTAAAACCGCGATGAGCTCTCCAGTCCCCCAGTGGGCTCATCTTGGAAAATCTCGCAATAGCTCCGATTTCTGCCAAATCATTCTGATCTGAGCTTTCAACTTGTCTGCCACCCCGGGGGCTTGGCTTCCCTGCTGGTGGAAGGATAAAGGGCTCGTACAAAGGCCTCGGGAGAGGTGTGCGTGGGCTCCCTGATGCTGATTTGAAGCAGAGGCAAGAGCCCGTGTGTGGGGGTGTGTGCACGTAAAACTCAGCACACCAGTTCACCTCGGGGGCCACCCACAGCCTCCAAAATGAATTATTTGCTCATATATCTTCCCCACAATAAGGAACCTGGCTGCTGCAAGACGACAGAGGGAAAGAGAAAAATTGCTAGTGTGCTAAGAGGTAGAAACCCCCTTATAAATGTGTTTTCTTGAGGAGTTGTGGAGTTCACTGGTGGAGAGGTGGGGCAACGTGGAGACTTTGGGGCATTGAAGGCTTTGCTGTGTCTGACAGATGTTCGGTTCATACTAAATCTGGTCCAGACCCATGTTTGCATGTTCTCACAGAGCTGAGCTGATGCTCTGGAAATGGCCTGATGTCTTAGCTCATCTGTGCCGTATGGAGAAACCGCTGTTCTCAGGAGGAAGGCACCAGTTCCCGGCTCTGCCATTGGTTTTATTTTGTTGAATGAAGACAGCCCTCGTCCCGTGGTAGTCCTCCAGCCATCCCAGTGCCTTCCCCACCAGGAGTGCACGGTGGGGCTGTGGCCACCTTGCCAAGGCACATGCGACGTGCCCAGGGGCTGGCAGCCACCTTGGCAGCCACCCCGTGAGCACAGGCCAGCACTGGGCTTGGTTATGGCACGTTCACAACAATTTGGTGACAATTTGGGCACACCAGAAGCGTTTGGGGAGCTAAGAGAGGCAAATGAAAGCTTTAGTCACAAGGCTGGGATGGGAGCTCTGTGCAAGGGGCAGCCCCCCTTGCGCCTTTTCTCATGGCTATCCATCACTCCTGCATCCTAACTGCAAGGTTTATTTTAGTGCCACAAAAATGTCCTTAAATTCATTAGCAGATGTGCTGTGCTTTACAAATGGCTCCTTTAAAAGACTGCCTTTATGTTCTCTCAGTCCGTGGGCACAGCCTTCCAAGTCCATGGTCAACAAACAGCTGCTGAGTGAGACAGGGGGGAGTCAGAAATTAATAAAACCTTTCCCAGGCTAAATGGTGAAACGCTGCGTAGCGGGTATGTAATCTAATAAATACACCTGCTGAATGAAGGGGTAAGCAAAGAGAAGGAAGAAAAACGTTGCCTGAGGCCACCCCAGGCTGGCTGCCAGCAGATGTTGGAGCAGCGCACGCAGGCGCAGAGGGTGTTGGTGTGGCAGCGACGGGCCGAAGGGATGCATAACAGCAAGGGTGCTTGTGGCACTTGAGGGTGCCCAGCACTAGCCCAGGTCCTGCTGCGAGAGCCCAAACTCTTAACGTCACCCAAGCAGACCGAGCACAGGCACACTCAGGCTTTGCAGCTAGGGATTAAATCAGTAAGCAAAATCACTGCATTTTTTTTATAAGAGTCTTGGCAAAAACTAGGCAAACTAAGCTTCATGACCTAGCTCTTTTCTTGCAAGGATCAGTCGTCTTCTTTCGGATGCCTGCTGGGGCCACATGCTCCTGATGGGTCTCTGCAGCCAGGGAGACACCAGGCAAACAGCTCTGCCAGCCACAGGTTCGTGAAAGCATCCAAAGCGAAGTGTCCCTCACATGCACAGCGCCTCCATTGCAGCCTGTCCCAGCAAAAGACAGAGGAATGCACGAAGCATGTTGTGGAAAGAGGGGAAAAAACACTTCTGGGTGCTTCGGGTTCTTGATGTTTTTGGGGTCTGTAAGATATTCATCATGGAGCTGTTTCTCCAGAGAAACTTGCCATCACATGCGTGTCTCATCTGGCCCTTTTTCCTCCTGGTAGCTCATGCCTCCCCATGGCAATATCCCCACGTCTGAGTCCCTCATGCTGGGACACGTGCTGGGAACAGAGGGCGTCTGGACCCAGCTGGTGATATGCCACAGCATAAAGGAGGTTAAACCATGTGCCTTCCCCCTGATCATTTCCCCATAAAGGAATACTCCTAAAGTGCTCTGAGATCCCTGGATGAAAGGATCTGTTAGTAATAACACTTTATTACTGCAAAGCTACTGCTACGGGTCCGTCAGCTTTTCCTTTGTGCTTATATACAGTGGGGTTTACCACAGAGTTACAGAACACCTCCCCGTGCTGATACTTGGCAAGCCATGACCCAGTCCTGAGCCATTTAATTTCTTATTCATCTTCTGAAAGCTTGTGTTGGCTGATTTTGAGCCTGCAAAGTGAAGAAACAGAAGAAAAACAATAATACCTGAACTGTAAAATCGGCACCCTGGTGATTTACAACGAAATAACTGTTCGGATTAGGGTGACTATTGTTCCAGCAGCACTCCACATCATCACCAAATGGGACAAAAAAATAAAAGGGGAGAAGAGAGATTTTCATGTATATGAAGACATGGAAAATCATGGTAGCTTAACATCTCTGAACACCTACAGCTTCCCCCCTCCCCAAAGCAAGCCCGGATCTTGTGGACAGGAGCACAAAGACATCCTCGTGTAGGCACACTGGTGTCTGCAATGTCCCCATCCAGTTGGTCTTTGCCAGCCAGCCGGGGTGTGGAAATGTGGCAGCAGTTCAGCGAGGTGAGGAAGGATCACTTTTTAACTGTAAAAGTTAACTTGTAAAAATGGTTTTAAAGAAAGAAACAGGTCATTTGGTCCTCGGCAAAACAACATGCTCTGCATCTACACCATGATGGAGATGCTGCCTGCGTGCATTCAGTGGCACTGCTCTTCTACAGCCTAGGGCATCGGCGTGACTAAATCCCTCACTCACACACCTTTTCCTAAGCAACTTGGCTTGGCAGTTTCTGCAGGGGTAGGATGAGGAGAAGGTCTCTCACCCAGCTGCAGCCCAGGCAGTGACCACTGCTATTCATTGCTGTGCTCTGCCTCAGTTCAGACACCACCTCCCAGCAGCTCTGTCCTGACTTTGGAGCAGCACCAGGATGGGGTTGGAAGATGTTCCTCCTGGGCTCTGTGGCTACTAAAAGCAATTCAACAGGATTAAACTGAAGCCAAACAGGAACCGGAGAATTGTTTCTGTTTTGTTTTGTTTTGTTTTGTTTTGTTTCTTTTTTTTCTTTTTTTTCCAGCACTGGAGTGGAGTCTGCCCGTAATTGTGTCCTCTTTACTGACCTGACCGGGACAAAGATGAGCAGGCCCTTTCCCCAAGCCTGAAGAGCTCACACTAGCCAGGACAAAATCTCACGTAAGAGTTTTTCAAACAGCAATATGAAAATGGAACCTCTGTTAGCCAGAAGAGGCAGCGAGCACATCAGCCAGACTGTGAACTACAGCCAAAGGCAGTGCCCTCGGGGGTATGCTGCATTTTTTTCTATATGAAAAAAAAAAAGCATTGCTGAAGCCTGAGCACAGAATTTTAATGTAACACAAGCTACTCTGCATTCATGTTTAAAATAAGTCAATTACAATAATCCTTGATGACACTGTGATGACACTACCTTCCAGGTTGCTTGTCTAGATTCAGTCACTGAAATCAAATTATTTAAGCTACTGTAAGGTTCCACACGCTGCAAAATTATTGGCTCCATTCAGGATGAGCGGAGGGCAAAATTACTAAAGCAGAAAGCGCATGAAACAAAATTACCACCTCAACAGCCGCCATTCAGGATATATCAAAATGGAGATGAGGGAAAATCTAGTTTCATTGAAAGGTATTGTACTGCATGACATTTTTTCATAGTAAGCTTTTACTACATTCCTTCAAGACAGGCTGCTCTTGGACTGTAATGTTGGAAGAGCGTCAGGAAAGGTATAACTATTTCTTTTAAAAATCGATGATTCCTTAAGTTGTTTGGCATGTTTGGAATAACACAACAGAAAATGCAGCAAGAGATGAAAATAACAAAGCTAACGACTACAGGAGCTGAATAAAGCAAAGAAGCAAAAAAAAAAAAAAGGGGGAGAAAACTGAACATTCAGTCTTTGGGAAAGGTGTCCAAGGACGTGCATGGTCAACATCAAAGCACAGGGCTTGCAAACATGTGCTGAAGCCAGGAGTTTAAAATCACTCTGCCCATAAACTGCAGCCTGCAGCAGGGATGCTGCCAGAACAAAAACCTCTGGCACAACAGGTAAAGCACCTTCTTTCTGTGAAGAATGGAAACAATCCAAACAAACGAGGACTGGTTCTATCTATAAAATTATAATGAAATTTAAAGACACATTCCCATCCTACTCGATTGTGGGCAGCTGGGATGCTGCACTGATTCTCGGAGCGCAGGGATTTCTGCCAGAACATGGACCACAAATCCCAGCGCTTCACCTGAAAAAAATGATGTCTTTAAAGGCATTGGACTTACACCAAAAATGATAAAATGTCAATAAAAATTCCTCGGTATAAAGAGGTGAGCATGCATGGCGCTTGATTAAAAATGGCACTTTGAAATATCAAATGGATTATCTCTTTTTCATGAATCCTCTCTAGGAATGATGAAAAACGACTAGGAAAAAAATAAAATCTAACAAAAATAGGGTGACACACGTCCTGTCTTACATACACATCCAGGCTATATTCTTCAGCAAAAAGTAAGGCAATATTTCATCTAGCTAAACCGAGGATGTAATTGGAAAAGTTTCAGTCAGAAATTGAAAATAGTAATGTTTTATACATACATAAAATCAAAGTTGGACATGTTTTGCTTTGAAAAAACTGATGGGAATTTGGAACTACTTGAGGCTCATGAAATCTCCCAAGAAAAGAAGAGTGATCTGGACCTAGAAACGCTCCAGAAAAGATTAAGCTAATTCTTGGTTCATTTAGCAGATGAGCCACATTTCAGTTAGAAAGAAAACATATTAAACGACTGGGAATGTCATAAAAATGTTATGCTTCAGCTGTATTAACTGGCAAAAGTTGTGCTTGCAGTTCCAGTAATCTATGTGAGTGTTGAAAGAACATTTTCAGGACTCCGGTTTATCCCTTCACCACCGAGGTCCAATATTTCAGAGCAAATATCAGAAAATGTCGCTTCAGTTTTCTCAGACAGATTATTCAGGAGAAGCAAGGTTGTTCGACAACAGCACTGCAGTAGTGTATATTCTGCAAGATTTCAATGCAAGAATGAGCAATCAAAAAAGATTCACTTTCAAGCTTCAACTTTTTGTTTATACTTCTATTAAGATTACACCAACCTATGGACTAACCAAATCCTATTGTTTTGTTTTGTTTTTCATATCGTGAACAAAAGCAAAAAGGAAACCAAAGGCAAGACAGAGTGGAAGGAAGGCTTGCGTGGCTCCTGGATGTAAGCCCCACAAGGCTCCCCAGATGCTGCATCACCCACCCGTGCGTGCTCTGCTTACGGCTGCCCAGCTGGGTGGTACGAGCAGAGCAGGATGGCTGCAGGTCCCGATGCAGCTTTGCACCTGCTCACAATTAATACAGAGCTGCTTGAGAGTTTTCTCTCACACCCTCCTGGAAAAATAATCTCCATGGTTCATTTCTGCTATTGTTCTACTGATCAGCAAAATTATATTACACCAGAAAGCATCTGCGAAAGGCATAATGAACTAATAAGGACTTTTTTTTAACTGGATACTACTTCTCAGTAATTAATTTCTGGTCTGTGTTTCACTATTGTTCCTCTGTACATAGGTTGAAACTTGAAAGCATGTTGGTATCAAAGTGCATGCGGTCCTTAGCACACAGACCCCACTAAGCTCATTTCCTACCCGAACGCAGAGCTCAGTTTAAAAGTTAATTCCTCCCCTGCAGAGGTTATGGGTTACGGCTATATTCCCTCCTTTAATGAGGGGGAATACTGCTGTGCTGGGAATATTTCCATGGCCAAATTAAACTCTTGAAGTAAGCCCAGCATAGCCAAGAGAAAGCTCTGCAACCTTTCCTTACCTCTCCTTACGGTCTGACCTCACCACAGCAGACTTAAGCCCGTAGCTGGGAACAAAGCACGGGGCCCAATTCTGCCCTCAGATACACAGGGGCAAGTCTGCCTTCTCCGGGAGGATGCTCAGGTACTACTGAAGGCATTGCTGGACCACAGTCTTTGTAGTCTACCAGACTGGAAGCCATGTGTACTGAGGGAGTCTTTTAGCTTAGCATGTCTGGTGTTTTCCTTTCCTTTTCTTTCTTTTTTTTTTTCTTTTTTTTTTCAATGTGTTTTACCAAGCCCTCAAGAAGGCCTTTGAACTGACACACACAAAAAAAAATGAAAAAAAAAAAAAAGAGAGAAAAGAAAAAAGAAGAAAAGGAAAAAAGAGAAAAGGAAAAAGAAAAAAGTAAAAGGGAAAAAGGAAAAAGGAAAAAGAGAAAAGAAAAAGAAAAAAAAAGAAAAAAGAAAAATAAGAAAAGAAAAAAAAAGAAAAAAGAAAAAAAGGAAAGAAAAAAGAAAAAAAAGAAAAAAGAAATAAAAAAGAAAAAAATAAAAAAGAAAAAAAGAAAAAAAGAAAAAAAGAAAAAGGAAAAAAGAAAAAATGAAAAAGGAAAAAATAGAAAAAAGAAAAATAAAAAAAAGAAAAAAGAAAAAGGAAAATGAATAAAGGAAAAAGAAAAAAGGAAAAAGAAAAAAGAAAGGAAAAAAGAAAAAAAAGAGAGAGAGGACAGATACTCTTGTTCAGTTTGAACAAATTTGGCTATCCTTTAATGCTCAAAATAAAGTACTAAAAACTGATGATGGAAGAAATTAAGGCTTTCTTAGCTGAAAGAGTGAGAGTATATTTAGGAGAAGCAAGGAAGTTCCATAAATAGATTAAATGATGCACACTTTGTTTGAGGGAGCTTTCAACACAGTACACAAATTAAACATTTCCAGAAATTCTGTTAGGCCTACGTAACAGGGTGCTATTGTGGGCTCTCAAATTGACCTTTCATATTTAAAAAAGATGTATTTGTATATATAATGGAAAATCTGCCTTGATAAACATAAGGTACTTTGTTGACTGTGGTTGAAAACGGCCTGTTGAAGTAATCTAGCACACGGACACAAACTGAACGCTTGTTTTATTTATTTATTTTATTTTACTTCTTTAGCAAGGTCATGGGTTTACAGACATTGCATGGAGAGAATGGAAACTTGTACCTCATCAAACTAGTAAGTGGAATCCAATACAGCTCTCTGGCACACTCGCTGGCCAGCTCAGTCAAAGTTTTCACCAATGCATCTGCAGAGAAGTGTTCTCATCTAAGACTTTGGACGTAACACTGCAGTGTTGCCGGACCCACCTTGGTGAGTCTGCAGCAGAGAGGCAGCCCACCCTGCTCTCACCTCTCTCAGCCCTTGGGCAGCCCAGCCCACGAGCATGCTGCCTTCAAAACTTCTGACATTCCTCCTACACACATGAAATAAATGTGTTTGCTTGTTTCCTTGTGTCCCAACTTCTTCTTACGTGGTACAGGCATAGGAAGCTTTACATGATCTCACCTGGGCGCTTCAGTGAGCTGATCTGGCCCTTCGCCATTTGGCAGGGTAACAACTCAGCAAACCAGTAAATCAGAGTAGTTTGCCTCTCTGTGCCTCCATATCCCCCTCTTTGAATGAAGACCTTCATAAAACATATTGCGGGTAAGGGAAGGAGAATTACTGTTCACTTTTCCGCAGTTTGGGGAGCAGCAAGGTGCTGTCTGAACTGGGCTTAAGTTCCTGTCTTCTCTGAGATCAGGGCTAGTTTCCCTCTGTGGCAATAACAATGTCTACTTACCAGGATCCACCACCCAACTCACTACTTTGTTATTAAATTACAGACCTAGAAATGCTTGAAATAAAAACTGATTAGATCAAACACTACTTGCTTAGCACGTCACCATGGAAACTCCCCTTTCTCCATCTGTTTATTTACAATGATAATGGACTCTGCAATAAACTTTGAAATAGATACACAGATAGAAACAAGTCAAAACAAATGACAGAAAATGGATATCTTAGCTGGCAGCCAGTAAGCTAATCGCCCTCTGCCCCAGGATACCACTGCTGCCTAGGCTCAAGTTGAAAAAAACTGTGGTGACCGAAGCTAGCACGTAAGCAGATGTAGTATGCAAAACCCCCGGTCACTTGCTGTGTTAACCATAGATATTTCGGGATATTTTTGCTTTTAAATTCTCCAGACACCCAGTTTTCCCACAGTCTGGAGGTTCTCAGTATGGTCTGCCTGGGCAGCACATTAGTGGTGATAGTATATAAGCACACCCCAGAAGGATCTCTGCTTGGAAAATACCACTAAAAGCTAAATCATTTCAGCTCGCCGCAGTCCTTCACCTAATCTCTGCTTCGCTCCATGAATCACTCCTACTGACAGTGAAAATACCTCATTATCACGTGAAACTAGGCAGGCTCCTGGCAGCCAACCCCTCAAAGGTGCTCACAGTCTTCTGTGGATGGACTTCTGTGAGCTGCAAGAGCACTGACACCAGCAAGTCTAGGAAAATGCCAATGTTTGTGGTTGAGCCTCAAGGCCTGGGGTCCACTGAGGGAATTGGCACCATCAGAGGTGATCCATCACCCCCCTGAGATGCCCTCCAAAGCACAGAGGGAATCAGCAGCAGGAGACGGAGTCCTCCCAGGGACACAGGTGCCCACTGAGCCACCCAAACAGAGAGCCCTCTGACTAGGAGGGACGTGCACGTGCATAAAGTTAGGAGGCAAACCAAAGCCTTGAATGTGAGAACCAGCAGGGTTGTTCAGCACTACAAGGCAAAGCAGAGCTGCTAGATCCCATCCAAAACATGTACGTGGTAGGTTCAATGCCCTGAAACATGGCTCCAGCTCACTGTTCTCCTTTATATTCACAGATCTTTCCCCAAAGGCCAAATTTCTCTGTGTTTACACGGATGCACACAGTTCCGGGCAAGGCTGCTCTTGGGACGTATGCCCACGTAGGCAGGCAAACAGGATCTTCACAATCAAAGAGATGCATTCACAATTCGCCCGTCTTTATTTTACTGTTTATAAATACCCAGTTAGGAATTAAGGAAAAAACCACTGTGTGGTTTAAGTAGCCAGTCTTATACCACAAAAGATGAATAGTGAATAGCTGAAGTGAATGATTCCCAGAAAACTCATAGTCTGAAAACTGTTTGTCTGTGTTATTCTGCAAATGCTTGACGAATAATGAACAAGCAAACAGAAGTCAGAACATGACCAGAGGATGGATCAAACTGATCAGAGGCTTTATTCACAATTAAATATATTCAGGGGGGAGGGGGGGATATTTATATACATCACGCTCTTATACAAGTATAAACAAGCCAGAGCACTGACAGCAGCATATCATTATCAGATGGTAACGAGCAACACACTAATGAGAGAGCAGGAAATGGCTGTTGCTGGGTGCTGTAGTGCAACACCCATACACGACCCATGCTTTACCTTCTCTTTTCGGGTAGGGTATGGGTATAGGTTACAAACACAATCAGTACACACGCTGAAAGCTTAACAGCTATGCATCAGCAGGTGTTTTTAACACCTGGGTGTTAAAAAAGGGCAAGACCTGACCGACTTCTTCATAATGCTCCTTGTTGGGATTGTACTGAACCTGAGCCAAGAGCCGAGATGGAGAATCCTTCTATGAACACCGCCACCAAAATTTCCTGGCCAAGAGATTGTGGGAAATGTTACCTGCAAGGAATCCAGCCTCCTGGCTCACAGAAATTCTCCTCGTGCTGCAGTCATTCATCAGCCCTTGAAAGTACTCTGGAAGGGATGGTCACCTGCACGATGATCTCTTCAGGAGTGCCACACATACAGCAAGACCCCTGCTTGCAAAACCCTTCATGACAGTCCAGAGTGGGAAGGTGTGATAGGGTCAACCACAAATTATCCAGAAATATTTCTCCTATTAAGATGTGCTCACTAGGTCACCAAGCCCTGTCAAATTCTCCAGTAGAACTGGGTGAATAATGGATTTTTTTCAGCTCCCAACTGGAAAGAAGTATTTGGGATTGATTTGAACTTTTCATTTTTAAATATAGCCTGATTTCAAAATGAAAATATAATTTTTTAAACAAAACGTCAAGATGCTTTCCAGGTTTCTCCCTGCTTTTTGTCAAAATGATTTATCAGACTTGACCCAAATTGATTCAATTGCTCTAAAACTGCCACAAATGTATATATTAACTGAAAATATTTTCTGCTCAGCTCCATCCAAAACATGTATAACACTTATAAGAATTAGTGGGGGAAACTCTGACGGGGATGCAGAAATATTTAAACATCCAATGCAAATAAAGTACAAATGTAATGGCCTCACTACTACAGAAATGTCTTGGCGTGTTTCCACCTGGAGCCAGCTAGATGATTAACTGGCCACGTGCACTAATTATTTGAGGTCGATGTTTACATCAGCACCGTGCAAACTGGGTGCAGTCCTGCTCAAAAAATAAAAACATTCAACCAAAGACTGGAGACTGGACCTCTGTGTTTGTGAAAAGTTGAAATAAGGTACAGGAAAATGAGCCTCTGGGATTTCGACGCAGAGGCTTGGGCAGACCTGAAGAAGCCAACATCCTGGCCAGGGAAAGCCTTTGCTTTCCCACAAGGATAGCACCCACAAGGTCTTCCCAGAGCAGGCATCACTTGCACAGGAACTGCCACCAACTCTGTACCTCAACTCTGTACCTCAAGTGATGTCTATAACAACCCCCTTCTCTGAGACTGAGATAGGGAAGCATGGATCTGACTGAACATTACCTACAGAATCAGTGCAATGCTGGATCCAGCCAAATGCCCTTTTCTGACTGTGTCCTCTCTTGTTTTGCCACTGATTCTCGCACAATTGATTTACGCCTTATGTTACTTACAGTGGATGAGACGTCCTCTCATTTGGCAAAAACTGGAAACAATTCTCCACAAATCAATATAAACATGGCATAAGCCAGGTGATCTGAGAGCATACAAATGAAAAAAAGGCACTTAGTTGCTGAGTCATGGTAACATACAGCTATAACACAAACGCAAGTGTTTTGCAGAAAAAAAGTCTGCACAGAAACAAAGGACAGGCTTCTCCCAAACCTCCTTGAAACCCAGAGGCCAGATCCTGCTTCAGCTCTGAGCGAGGAAGGTACAAGTCTACTAAAGCAAGTAAAACTTTAGCAGCATATGCTTGGGGTTAGAGCCCCGTTGGTTAGATTCCTGATCTGTGAGGAGTGCCACTCAGCAAGCAAGGACCCTGCTCTCCTACATATTTCCTCCCACATATGCCTTCAGACAGCACCTAAATTTACATCCTTCCCTTGGATGGAAACAAACAGGCTTGGTCTTCATCCACATTTGGAGCAGGCAGAGCTTTTGCTGAAAGGTACCTGTCAGCCTGGCTCTCCGTGTACTGACAGCTTAAAAGCTACATTAAAGCTCAGCTTGGAGGTTGTTTGATTTGAACACAAGCTACAAACCCAGCTCCGGGAGCGCTCAGGGGCTGCAGTCAGACTTGCTGTTCACTGCCTCCTTTTATATATTGCGGTGGCTGAGTCTTATCTGTTCTCTGTTTACTATTTGTGCTTTTTAAACCAAGGGGAGAAACAACCGCCAAGAAAATTCTGGCACGTTTTGTGTGTGTGACAGACACGCTATAAATAATAGAAAATTAATGCTTTCTTTTTTCATATCTGCTTGCAGATGGCTTGTCCGGCGCATTTCAGGCAGCAGAATTAGATCAGTAGCAGCTTTGTCAAACATATTTTTTTCTTACCAAATGCTCAGTTTCTGTCAGAGCCTGTCCAGTCAAGTTCTCGTGAAGGGCTGATGATAAACTGAGATCTTCTGGTGCTCTTCAGCAGCCCCATGCCTCCAGGGTTGGGCCAGACAGCTTGTTCATAGATCAGTGCATCTTTTCATGAGACAGCGCTGGTAAGGAATGAATGGACAAAAGAGGAGAGGTCAAGTGCAAGCTTTTATAACCGTTTGTTTAAACCTGCAGTAATGAGAAAACATTTTGCTAACGTGAAGTGTGCAGGAAGGCTACTTCTGGGGGCTGTCTGCCCACTAGATGGTGCTAGAAAATAATGTAACTGCCCGTTCTCATCATGCACCACTGCTGAAGCAGCAATGCTTCAGTGGTGCATGGGTCTGCAGTGTGCGGTGTGTAGCTTAACAGTAGTTGGAAGCCAGTATAGGTTCTTCTCTGACCTGAGCTAATTTTGATCTGTTTGGTGTATAGATGTGCCCTAAAGGAGAGGGGTTAGTTCAGGTGCACTTCGGTGCCTCCAGTTCTTCTCAAACCAAGTGCCCTCAAGAGCAGCAAATGCTGGGCAGGCTGGTGCAATGCATGGCGTGGTTGCAGGTTCAGGATCCTCACCTGTAGCTGCACTGCTCCAAGAATTCAACCCCACTGTCCATCGCCTGGATGAGCTGGGCACTGGCTAACACGCTCCCAGCCATGGTCAGCGTGGCCTTCAGCAGAAGGTCAGCAGCCAGAGGAACAGAAAAGCCTTTTATTCCAGCCAGCCAAGTTCTCAAACACCTCCTGAAGGAAAAGCCGCTGCCAGGACCGGGCACAGAACGGAGGTGTGTGCTCACAGGCGGGAGCATCCCCACGGGATCTGCAGCTGCAGACATGGGCTTTGCACCGTTCCTCTCTGTTTCGTGGTCCAAGAAAGTCAGTGACTGATTTATGAAGGATGTGGGTGACGTGTCATTTCTGCAGCGGCCTCAGGGCTGGATAACTGGCACTGAGATGAGTGGTGGCCAGCAGAAAATTCCTTTGGTGAACAGTGGTCAGTGATGTGTGGAAGCCCCAGACCCCGAGTGGGAAGGAGAGGACATCTTCCTCCTGGGTAGGGCCACCGAGTGGGACCTGTGGGGAAGGGGACCCAGCAGATCGAGGACATCAAGCACTGCTGCACATCCTCTCGTGTATTAGGAAAACCATTACAGTTCATTTGACAAGTTTGTTCTTTTTTGAAAGAATGCTTACAACACAAAACAACAATTACTCGTGTTAATTAATACGGGGCACAGCTTTCCCACGGATGCACATGCAGGTACCTCAGAAACTCCTGCTTCTCAATGTTTCTTACCAAATTACAGCTTTTATTTTTTTTTCCTGCACCATTTTCAACCACCTGCAGGAATTAATCACACTCGCTAATGGACAGAACAAGCTGGATTAAGACCTTAATTCAGAATTACTCTGATGACAGACGGCTTCTCTGATTTTATGAGTGACAGTGAAATCAGTTTCTGGTCCGTTTACCACTGTTTCTCATGTTGTTCACTGAATTTTCAAAGCCAGAATAAAATGCTCTCAAAGTCACAGGAAAATGATAGGTACAACGTATATGATAGTATAAGTGATAAATCTACACCTTAAAGCTACTCTCTTGTATAGGCTGGAAAAGCTTTCTGGGTAAAAAGCAGGGCTACAAGTCAGAGCAATTCCTACAGCGGTCACACAAAGGCCAGCTGAGGTCAGGTCATATGCCATAAGCAGATATTTCCATGCCGGAGCACTAGGTAATGTGGTCCTGGCACATCTCTGTTCCAAACACATGTCCAATATTCGGTGTTACAAATCATTTATTAAAGCTCAGCCAATCATAATAGCAAATTTGTACGCATGTGAAGATCTCTATATTTTGCCAAAAGTAGCTCATGCATAAAAAATATTACATAAACTTTCTGAACATATATCAAAATAAATATTACAAATTACAGGAAATATGCTAAAATGACTCCCATTAAAATTTCAGGATTTGTTTAGGATTACTCCAATGGTTATAAAAGTGTCTCCTCTCATATCCTTCAGTTGGAGGAACAGCTTTGCCTTGGTCATTTTCTCCCCTTACAAACATGCCAGATTATTTTTACATCCAGCAGAACCGCTACAGGCACAGTGCAAGGTCTAGACACCTGCACTTGCCCAGACCCAGCGCACTGCTGAGCTGGGTGCCCCCAGGTCAGAAGCATCTTCTGGGCCAATTTTCCAGTGCTAATTGATGCTGTCCCTCCATGTGAGCCTCCTAGCCGCCATCTGCGGCGGTCACTGTGTGCCTGTGGGCCGTGCCAGCACATCCAAAGCAGGTATCGACACCCTTTACAGAGCACGACAGCAAGATTTGAACTTCCACCGCGTGTTGCAAAGAGGGGTGAAGTCACTTATTTGCTTCCCCCGATGGCTGTCAGCCTGCCCGTGCTCCAGCTCTGGCTATACTCACTTCACGGTGCTACAGTGACCACGGCATCACAGTATTAAAGCACATTTTGGGACAGAAACCAAGCTGCGAGCCATGTATGCAGGAGGGATTTGCAAACAAACACAAGATCCTACAAAACTTAGATCCACAGCTCCAAACTAGCTGCCCATGCTCTCTCCCCATTACATATCCTCTAGCCCCAGTCAACTAAAAAGTATTTCAAACTATGGGGTAAATCCTTAAGGCTGCCCTGACAAGAATAATTTGATCAGCCCTGGTCAGTCGGTGTCAAGAAATGATGCAGAGGTAGTGGGAGCTAGAAGGCAGGAGCTGAAAATGATTACAAAGGTAGAAAAAGGGCAACAAGAAACACTGGAACTGTATAATTCAATGAAACTGAAAAGTGACACTTTTAGGGATAATTTTAAGTTGAACAAAAGGATTGTTATATCACGTTATCTCTGGCGCTTACAGCCTCGTGATTTCATTTGAGCCATGCCCATATCAGGTTTCTGAGAGGACTTAGGCACGGATAAACGAGATCCATATGAAGACATACATCATTAAAAAAAAAAAAAAAAAAAAGAGGAAGTTTTGTTAGTCGGACTGCTCCATCGCTGTGTGTTACAGGAATTTCTGTACTTTCCACAGGGCAGCAAGCACTTGGCACTGCAACACTTTCACCCTGCCCCCTGGCCACTTCCTCGAAGGAAGGGAAAGGAGTGATGAAATCTGCCCCTGTGGGATACAGGGCTGAGTCTCTGGGGCCGTCCCCACCAGTTTGTGGGGCAAAACCCGGCAGGACGTGCCCGGGGGGCTCCCCCCTGAGTGTCCCCAGCCCCCTTAGCCCTCTGTGGGCCCGCTGGAGGCCGCCATGGCCGCCTCCTCCCCCGGGCCCCCCGAGGGCGGGAGGAAAATGGCCGCCATGGCCTCTGGGCTGAGGGGGCCGGGCTGCCCTCTGCCGGCCTCAGGGGGAAAAGGGGAGCGGGGAGGTGGGCACAAAGTCAGCGCCGGGGTGCTTCGGAGTCAGGCCTGCCCCCTTCCAGAGCCCTAAAAGATTTTAGAGAGCACAGGGCTTTCATTCTGCCATCCAAAGGGGGAGGTGGAGGGGTTACCCCAGCCTCTGAGGTTCCGCAGCCCGCCAGCTTCACAGCAGCATCCATGCCCTGCAACCATCAGGACCCGACTGTTTGTAATGAGGAAGAAAATTTTCATAAATATCTGCCGACTCCAACAGAACGGGAGTCAAAAAAAAAGCTTATTGCAGAATTTGGGGTAATTTTCAAGCTTGTCATTGCTGCAACATAAATAGGGAAGTGCTCTTTATGTTGGGGAAGGGAAATTGTACAAAGCATTTTAAGGGAGGATGTAGTGTCTTTAAATATAATTAATTTCCCGGTCTGAAGACTTTCACCCTACAGTCACACAGTTTTTTTTGCTGGTGTATATTATTTCAGCAGGCACTTTGGATTTTTTTAGCTCCAAAATAAATGAATGTGAGTGAGAGATTTGCAAGGGTTTTCAATGAAAGCACCAGTAGTGTTTAGTTTTGTAAATGCTTGTGTATAGAAGTGACACACAAACATACTTGCAAAACCAATTCCCAAACACAGACTGCCCAGATGGTGAGCTCACCTACACATAAAACGTCAGGATGCTGTTCTCACACAATCCAGCACGCAAAACCACTGGAGACGCTTCCATCTTCCCACTGCCAACTCATCCCCACCTCAATCCTAAACAGTCTGAATGGGAAACATATGATTTTCATTTGGTCCTAAATAGAAATAATCCATTATTGCTCAAATTATGGAAAAATAAATAAATAAATAAATAAATTCTAAATGTCACTCAGAAAAAGGCAAAGTAAAGTCTGTAAAAACTTACACCAATTTAAGAGCTGCTTCTAAAATCAGCTGCTAATGACAGGCGCTGAGGTGTAGTGACCCTTAAACCAACACAGTTACAAAAAATCTTACTAGTGAAAAGATTTGGAAGACTTCAAATGACTGAGGACTCGTTTCAGCAGAAACCACTGCAAGTAAAAGCGTTTGCTAACATGCCAGTGGCAAAGAAGTGGTTTGTGTATGACTTTTATTGAGATCTAAGCTCCAGGCTTGTAGAAGACAGGACCGGTGGTTTATACTTCAAGGAAATGACATTGTATACTGAAGATTATTTTTATAGGTCTTGTTGTTTCCACTGAAACATGAAAGCGCTTATCTTTATGTAGCTTCCTTTATCACTATCAACTATTTGTAAACTCTATTTGATTTTCCAGATCCTTTTTAGTCAAATGTTATTTAATAAGCACTGCACTGTATACAAAGCAGAGCAGCCAAAGGGCAGTTTTAATTTGCAGGCTGAAGGAAGCGGCATTATAGCCAGGCAGGGAGGAACTTCCTGGCCATTTTTTATAAACTAATAAACTTTTTGAGAGAAGGCGGCTCCTCACTGCATGATTTCTCTTCACCTGGAACAGGAACCCCTTGCCAACAAAAGCAAAGCTGTTTGCTTTTGTTGCAAAAGAAAACCAAAACACAGAAAACCGCCCTGCTCAGCCTTCACAGTCCTGCCTGCAGATGAAGGAGGGAGATACCGGCATGCACTCCATATATATTTAAGTCCTTGCACAGTTGTCAAAGAAGTGGCATGAGCTTCTGGGAAACCCATAGTTCCTGTTTAATATGTCAGTCAGTCACAGTGTTGTGTGGCCCGTACAAGCAAGTGGACTGTGTGGCTGTACAAGCAAGGGGATGTTTATATGGTCAGATGGTGATAATAACCTCTAGGCTGGGGTGAGTTTTGATTCATGCCAGGTGTATTATCTTCCCATCTGAGCGGCACACATAGATATTGACTTCATTTGTCCTTACTGGCATGTGCTCATCACATAACACCAATGCATTCAGCAAATTGCACTTATAGCAGTACATAGGTCTTCATGCTAGGTCAAAACCAAGTGCACACTACTTTTCCCTCAAAATGAGCTCTGAGAACAAGTGCTGTGTTTGAAACCTTCCCATACCATATGCTGGATAAGCCTTCCAAAACTCAAAAGTCACAAATGATGTGAGGTTTGCCTCCTGTGCTCTGTTGGCGCAGAACCACTGGGCTGCAGCGGGGTTTTGGAGGGTGCCTGTAGGGAGCTCCTGGTGCTGCTCACCCTCCTGGACCTGAGCTGGAGCGGTGGCCCATGCTTGGGTAATGGTCCACACTGCAGTGGTGAACCGTGCTGCACACCACTGCCTGGTTTCAGGATGGTGCAGGGCAGTGACCATGGTGCACATGGTCACAGACCACCAGTTGGCTTCCTATGCTGGTTTCAGTCCTTTTCCTCCTTTCCTACAGCACATACTCTAAAAACCACTTATATCACAGCGTAAGTATTACTTCCACTAAAGCACTGTGATGCTTTGAGAAGCCTGCACAGCTCAGGCTTCTGAATGCAGGAGGAATAATTGCATTATTTCCTGTGCAAGGAGAGGAACAAGCAGGTTCAGCCTTGTTGCCTTCCTACCAAGAGCCAAATCAGTGCTCGAGAAGGATTCAGAAAATTATTTTTCTGACCAAAAAATCACCAGTGAATCGGCAGAGGTGTAGTTTCATTTGTTAGAGTTATTTTACCAATGTTGGAGGAGTCCTGAGTAAATGTTGGTCTGTAGGCTGCTTTCTTGTGTATTTCAGAATGAATGGACAGTGTCCAAACTTTTGATCTCTTCAGGCTAAACGGAGGTAGTCAACGTGTTTGTTTTGAAAGACCTCAAAAAGAGATTTCACTGGTAAATGGCTTGTGGTTTTTGAGTATGAAGCTAATGTTTTAAAACTATTCAGTGCTACTGGTTTGAAATCCACTGGAAATCCCCTGCACCTATCGGACAGTTTCTGGCAGTGAGTTCATTTTCTAAAATACTACATAAAAAGGATGACACAAGCTAAAGGAGGTCCAAGAGCTCTTGTTTTAAAATTCTGACCAAGATTACAACATCAATAAATGTTGTAAACCAGTCCAGCTCTGGTAACAGTGAATAAACCTTTTTTTTTTTTTTTTTTTTTTTTCAATTCAATTTCTCTTTGCATCTCTCCTTGTTTTCAAGGGTTACTGGTGACTTCCCTCAGCTTATTTATTTTTATCCCAGCTTTTGTGTTTTTGTTCCCTCCCTTCCACCACGAGTGACCTCACTGGAAAGTCCAAGAAAGCCTCACCATAAAGTTTGTGAATTCTCCCAAGGCAAAAAAAAAAAAAAAAAAAGGATCATGATCATTACTTCCCATTTGGTTGTAAAATGTGGTTCCATAAATGTTCTTTTCAAATCTGATACAATTACAAAGGAACAACAGCTCCAGTTCTGAGGTGGAGCGCCAGCAAAAACCATTCAAGCCTCAGCCGTTAAGCAAAATATTATCTGTATATTATCTGTATCTTATGTTTCTATATTGATTGTATTTGTATTTTTCACAGATTGTGAGGCAGCTGGGTGTTGGGGAAACAGCTGGGGTGAAGTCACCAAGTCCTTAGGCGGCAGCAGAAGGCTGCTCAGAGCACACGTGCAAGCAGGCTGGGCGAAACCTGGGGAGCTGAAAAATGAGCAAAAGCAGGCCAAAAGGGCAGCGCAGACCTTCTCAGACTGATCACCCCTGTGCAGTAATTATGGCCCCAACACTTGAGCAGAGCTGATCTCAGCATGCCACGGCAAATATCTGCTTCCTCCAGCACCGCATGGAAAGGGAACCGGGGGCTGACTCACGCCCAGTGAAGTTTTGGGTGTTGGTAGTGAATGGCAAAAGCCGTTTGGGTGAAAGTGAGACCAAGAACGAAAGGGAGAAGTAGAAAAGCTGTGTATCAGCAGCGGCACAGAGAGAAGAAAGTGCTGATGGCGTTTGCACAACAGCACGGTGAATCAGCTGCGGGGATGTGCCCATTGGAGACCTCTCGGTACCACCCGGCCAGCAGCACGAGCGAGAGCACACAGCTGCACTCGGGTGCCCTGTGGTGACGTAGAGGAAGGAAGATACTAGAAAGGAAGAAAAAGTTCCAGGAAAATGAAATTGGATTTTAAAACCAAGAGGAAGGCAAAAGATAAGCTACGTTTGTCAGGGTGCCTTTCCACCACACTCTGCAGGTTTGGGATTGGAGCTCCCCATCCCTGCCTGCTTGCTCCCAGATTCGTTCAGTTTCATTGTGAGATCCTTTTTTAGTCAGATCCATTTCCAAGTAGGAGTGAGAGGGAGATGTGGTCTGCATGTGGATGGGGACAAGTGCCTGGAGAAGGGCAAAGGGTCCCTTGTCCCAGCTTTGCAGCAGAGACACACTCGTGTGACACCTCGTGAAGAGGCAGCCTGTGGCTGCCACACATCTGCATCGAAGGACAGAGCCAACAAACCTGTGATGGTGTTATTTAACCTTTTTACATATATATATATTTTTTGATCTTGTGACTGTGGATCCTCCTGCTCCTGCTGCACAAATATCTCAGGGCATCTCTTAAAGTTTTCCATTTAAGAAAATTCGGCTGCAGTGAATGAATCTGTATCACTGGAGGACTGGTAGCTCATCATTTTCTATGGATCAGTTTAGTGAGTTCATTTTTACAAAGAGAACCTTTAACTGCCCTGTGGTTTATGCTTCTCCTCTGCATCACATCTTGTATTTGATGACTTTATAAAGGTTTGTCCTGGATGTTAATCGGTGGCTGGTGGCTGCCCACTGAGCAAAGAATTACCGAGTGGGCTCAGCATCTATGGGGCATTGCTCCCACCAGTAGCACCCTGTGCCATCCTGGCCATCTGCGCAGCCTCAGCCACATTTTGGAAAGATGACATTCCCAGAGGCTAGCAGGGACCTGGCACATCGCAAAACTAAAGGCGACAGCAGTTGCAGTAGCCCTGCTCTCAGTCAGTCTTTATTCATTCGTTCGTTCGTTTGTTCCCTGTCCCGTTCTGGGCTCTAGTGGATGGAACTGGCTGGTGCCAGCCGTGAAGTTCCCGAAAATGTTCCTCTACCAAAAACATCACTAGATGGCGATAGAAGCTTTCAAACGGAGCTGGAGTCTGAGGCTTTGCACAGGGTTTAGGGACTCAGGCTGTCCCAAAAGGAATGGGGCTGACCTGGACCTCAGCTGATCTGCAAAAATGTCAGTCAGAGAAAGCAGGAAAGACCTTAAATAATATTGTAGCACTGCCCTGTACAGTGCCAGCATAGCAGGCTAACTTCCCTTGCCTGTGCATATCCCCAGGGGGAAGAGGCTGTAGCTTGGGGCTATAGCTGGGCCTCTTCAGCTCTGGCCATCATTCCTGTTCCCTCCATGAGAGGCAGTAAGCTGCAGTATATCAATATTTGTTTTGAGGCATGGCTCTGGCATGCTGGGGCAGGGATATAGAGGCAGCTGGAGGACCTCTGCTTGCCAGTGGGGCAAATAATCTTGGCTAAGTAACCAGAGCTTGGCCAGCTGGCCAGAACAACACCACAGTGCCCAGAGCATCCTTTGGCATGTTGTGCAGGAATAAAAGCTCACTCGGGGCACAGCACGCTGCCTTCCCACCCGTGAGTCCTCACCCTAGCACATCTCCACCTCTGGGGGACACTCCTGCTTGCAAGATTGAAGAAACCAAGAAAAATTAAATTTAGTATTATATACAGTAACAAATTTCTGCAAGGATGACACCATTCTGGGTGTTAAGGTACTGCCTAGGGAAGCTGTGGGAGGTGTATCTCCTCATTATATGCTGTAAACACGATTAACTTGTTTTTCTGTGTAAATGACCTCTATGATTCATTGTTGTCAGGCAACATGCACAGAGTTTCAGTTCCAGATGAATTTTAGAAAGGGTTTGAGTAATTTTTTTTTTTCTTTTTTTTCTTTTTTTTTTTTTTCTGGCCCATCACACACAACTGTGAAATCACACTTGGGTTAGTTACCTAAGCTGCTTTGGCATCCTAGTGAAGTTTCCAAGGCCAAGGATGCTTGTTTCCTACATGTTCCTGCTTGCCCTCTGCTCTGCTGCTTGCTGTGCTGTGGTAGGGGAGCAGAGGTGGCACCCCAAAAGCTCTGATATCCCTCTGCCTCCCAGCAGGCACAGCAGATCCTGCTGGGGTGGTGAAACCTGTCCTCTGCTCCTCCAGTCCCCAGAGTCATCATCTTCAGCATCACCTCCATGGGCTTGCAGGGATGTATTTCATGGACTTCACATGTGCCTGTGCCCCAGATCTCCCTGTGACTCAGGAGATGTCACACCTCGCTAAGGGCAGGTCACCTCCTCCCTCGAGTCCAGGGTGCATGCAGGCACAGGCAGGATCTGTGGCCTCTCTGCAGCATAGAAGTGAGTCTTCACGGTCCTCACGGCTTCATTTCCCTGTACCCCCCTCTAAACAGCATGTTGTCCTCATACACCCCACAGCCCCATGTCATTCAGTGAGCGTCTGGATGAAATCGTGCCCCGTGAGACAGAAAGAAGAGGCTGTGGTCTAGATGACAGTGTTTTGGTTTCAAATGGAGCTGAAGGAAATGGACACCTCAGATGGTTCACTGCCCCCTGCAACCCCTTGCAAGGCTCAGTGAGCAGGACATCGCCGTGCAGCACCACGGGGAAGTGCATCGGCATTGTCCCCAGCCTGATAGCAGCACGGCTTCGGGTAAGGCCGCAGAGGCTTTGCTGAGGAAAGGTCGGGATTGCATCACCCACTTCTCCTACCAGTGGAAGTGCTCACAGGCTCTGACAGGGCTGAGGATCTCCTCCTGAGCTAGAAAGAAGTCTTCTGCCAAAACCAGGGGCTTGGGCTCAAATGCCTCCCTCTCCCAGCCCAGGCAAGGTGCTGGCTGGCACCCTGAAGGACGTGTTAAAACTGCTGATATTAACTGTGTCCTGACAACATACTGGGAAAAAAAAGGACAAAGGAGAGTCCCACAAGCTGCAAAGCTGAGTGTTGGCCATTCGGAGTCTATGTCAGCAATTTAATATTTGATCTCTGCATCTGGATGGGCAGCCTCCAGGCAGCCTGGAGGCAGATGACCCGGCCCTCGCCCTGCTGATGATACCTGCAGTTGCACCAGCTGCTTTCTTCAGGCTCCACCGAAAGCTCAGACCAGTCTGGGAAGTTTTAACCTTTTCTTTTTTCTTTTTCTTTTTTTCTTTTTATTTTTTTTTTAATTGGTATTCAGAAAAATAAATGTAATTCTCTTTCTCCTGTCACCACTATTTTCGTTTTCATGTGTTCTTGAGCTTCTGATTTCCAGTTACAACTGAAAGCAGAAGTGAGAGGCAGCAAGAAAGGCAGTTCTCAGGGTATTTTAGGTTCAGACAGAGTCAGGAGGTTTTGGAAACAAATTATGAGATAATTTGGTTTGTGCTTAGCTAAAGGAAAAGCAAAATTTGACGCTTACTTATCCCTGTGAACAAGCCACATACTTTCTCCTCCCTCTGAAATACCCACTTGGTGTCAGCATCCACAAGTCTGTTCCAGTTTTGCCAGGCAGAAAATGTTTCTGAGTAATAGTGTTTGTCTCTTCAGTAGGAATTCCTGTCTGAGGATCTGAAAATATCTGATAACCCTCATTTTGACAGAGGAAGAGCAGACAAACACCAGATTTTCTGAACACAAGGCTTTCCCTAACCTGCCCAAGCTCATGTTCAGTTGCTGGGATAGAGCCCAGATACACTCTGTCTTTAAGTAAGCATTATTTGTGCATATTTTCCTTCAGCAAGTAGGCCAATTTGGATAAATATATATATATAATTGTCTCCTTTTCAAAGTGAGTTTTGTACAGATTTGGTGTTAGCCACTCAGAGAGGCAGAGCCTCTGGCCAGGATGGGGGGATGAGGTGCAGATCTGTTTATACACCATACACTTCTTGCAGGAGAGATAACAGGTTTTGCTACAGAGCAAATATTTGCCAACAGCAATGATACGGAGTGTGGACTTGAAACAGAAAATATATTTGGGAGCAGTGAAAGCCTGTGGGTTTTTCTTTATGTTACACCAAATGACCCTGAGCAAATCACACTAGAACAGGTGGGCACAGGGCAGGGTATGGAAGATACTAAAAGTGAGGGAATTTCAGGTGGAGTCCAGTGGAGTTTTCAGGCCACAGACAAGGAGTTCAAAGTCCTAGATGCACAGTGAAAACAAGCAGATGTTTTCAGATGTGCTCTAGGGACAGTGTGGAGATGTAAGACCTTAGGGAGGCATTCCCAGCATGAAATCCACCTAGGTGAAAGACTTACCTTTGGGGGCTGGATCCAGCCCAGCTGATCCTACAGGATACTTCAAGTTAAAAACAAGCAAACAAACAAAATGATTTTGAAATTTAGATCTGGGCAGAGAATTGTTCTTGCAGCTTATAGCCTATTATCAGGACAACTTCCCATTCAACTCCAAGTTTCAACTGTTGAAAAAAAAAAAAAAGTTTGTGTTTGCTCTGTCTAATCTTACGAGACAGGAAGAGGAAAATAAGATAGAGTGGGAGATATAGGAAGAATGTGTATCAAGGAGAAAGGAAGTAGTCATGCTGATAAGGTTAGTTAATAAGGAAACATTACAGTAAATGAGAGAACTGTGCCTGTTTCCACTAAGAAATATGTTGATGTCAGACAGAAAGAAAGAACACACACACAAAAGAAAGCAAGAAAGCAAGCAAGCAAGCAAGCAAGAAAGAAAGAAAGAAAGAAAGAATAGAAAGAACAGAAATTAAGGGGCATTGTACATAAATGTAATCAGTTCAGCTAATAAAGTGGAGGAGGACCTTGATCTTCCAGTGAAAGACACGTAATCCACCAGTAAGGAGATAACAGTAGGGAAAAATGCTCTCGGGATTGTAGGGTTGAGAGAGGTCAGGAAAGAGAGTGGTACTGGAGAATTTTGATCTGTGTAAAAATCAGTTTTTTGAACTGGTCATTAAGTGCTAGCAGGGCAGTTTCAGAAATCTGTCATAAATTCTTCCGGGTCAGTTTTGCATTGTGATAACAGTCTCCAAGTTTCATCAGAACAGGAGTAATAATGGCAGTTTTGGAGAGGATCTTCGACTCCTGAATTACTGAATAGGAATACAAACAAACAAAAAAGGACAGCAATGGCCTGGAGGTGGTAGCCAGAGGTTTTTCTCCTCCTGGACTTGATGAACCACAATGCAGAGCCAGCAGGGATGCCCTCTGCTGCAGAACCAGAAGTGCCCACATATTCCCACATATTCCACGTATGCCCACGTGTGTTCCAGGTGTCTGGATGGTCAGCTAGGGAATGCCAAAGAGGTCTCTGTTTGATTGCATGCATGGACACAAGTCACGCAGGAGAGAAACACCACAGAGCCCTTGGTAGCCAGAGCAGCAGGGAACGGACTGTGGGCTGGCAGGGCCATCCCCTTTCCAGGTGTAAGAGGCAAACTTATTGACCATATTCTTTGTGATCCACCGAGTAGTAAATGCAGAAGCTGTTTGGGAAAAATGCCCCTCAAGAGAAAGAGGAAGATTGGAAAGTCTGCATCCCTGACGGGATGAGTTAATGTCCTTTCACGTGCAAGCAGGAACCTTCAGAGACTATGAAAAGGGACTGAGCAGTTGGGGTCGTGCCTTGCATGTCTCACAGTGCAAGAGACAAGTGAAAACTGCCATGAGGCAACCACACCAGCCAAAAGACATCAAAACAAACAGGAAAGTATGGGTTAAATGAAGTGGAGAAAGAACTCACCACAGGAACCCTTCCTCTTTTGTGCAAGGTCTGCTGCGTGATGTAGCAGTGTCGGGGGTGTTGCACAAACCAGCAGGGCTCTGCAGACATTTTCCCTGACAGTGTTTTTGCTACATCCTCTTAGTTTCTCATTAGTTCAAGTTTTCCTCCAGTTTCTAGGGAAGTTTGTGCGCAAAGGAAAAAAAAAAAAAAAAAAAAAAAAAAGAGGAGGCTTTAAATATGATGGAGGCCTGGCATCATCTGATCAGGTGCCGGACTTCAGTTTCAAAGTCCTTTTTAGGATCTGGCTCCAGACACTTTCTTCCTTCAAGCTCTCAGGAAATCCCCCAGCTGGAAGGGTTTAAAATAAAACCAGCTTAGACTTCCCAGAGTAGAGAAAAGCACCTGAAAATGTAACAGAGAAAGAGATTTTCTCTGTATTCAGGTGAAGTCTGAAAGTGTTTTTTAAAGTAAATTTTCCACTCTGCCAGCTCATTTCTGCACTGCTCTTGTACATAGGAAACATCACCCTGAGACAGGCTTTTCCAAGAAAGTCGTCAAGGGGGGCACAAAACAGAGGCACCCCCTTGCTGGGTTCGCCAGCCTGCCCCTGCCTTCATGCCCAAAGTCCCTCTGCTCCAGGTACTGCAGCCCTGGGGTGCTCAGAGGCATCCCCACTGCCTGGCCCACCCAGCATCCAGGCCTGCTCCTCTGCTGTCCCCTCAGTGCCTCCAAGGGCTTGAGGAGGACCTAGAGGAGACCCCCACATGGCTGAGGTCTGCGAGGCCTCTGTTTGCAGCTAGTGTCACACAGCCCTGGCATTCAGGCCTTCTCCTGGCCCTGAAGTGTTTCCTCCACCGCTCTTCATCCCCACCTGCTCCGGGGAGCAAGGGAGGGAAGAGGACTGGGGGGACTTTCTGTGAGAGGACCTTTAGCTTGTGTAATACACAAAGTTAGACAAGATGATAACCAGCCCTCCTAGCTTTAAGGCCTCTGAACCACTTCCTCTCTATCTTGTACATTCACTCTGTTCGTTTTGACCTGCGCTGGAGCTTTCCCCTCCACCTGCAGCCGTGGAGATGAGCTGGCCTGTGGTGAGGTCTGGCACCCGGGGCATCTCCTCCGTCCCCACAGGGACTCCACAAAACCTCGCTGTGGAAAGCCCCTCTAGGGCTGGGGAACCACAGCAAAGGAGGGCTCGAGACAGAGAGCCTGCTGCTACTGAAACATCCTTCCCATCTCCTCCAGATTTGATACTGCTCTCGGGCACCAGCCTTTCCCTCCCCATCCTGTGAAAGGTGAGACAAGCTTCAGGCACAAATAAACAAAACACCGTGCTGCACTTGGCTCCCGACAGCAAGGAAGTAAGATGAAGCCTCCAGCGCACGTGGCTGAGAAGCCCCTTACAAACCGGGACACATGCAGGAAGATATCTTGTCCCTGGCACCATGCCCGTGCAGTCAGCAGCGTGATGCTGGGAAGCAGCTGGAGTGAGCCTGGGGGGGCTGCGGGGGCTGTGGAGGAGCCGACGTGCACCTCCCTGTGATGGGAAGCTATGTGAAGCTCGCTGCCAGGGGGAACATAGCTCCCTAAATATATGTGGCTATCTGTTGTCCCAGCAGATGTGGAGCAAACATGCCCCGTGTGGAGTTTTTGAAGTGCCTGCCTGGGTCTGTGCCACTGGCTGCCAAGGAGGAGGTGGGGATAATTATAAGGATCCTGCCACAGGGGAATAGCTGAGAGCTCGAGTGTCTGAGTGGCCAGAGGCAGCTTAGCTGCCAGGGCTGGGTCTTGGGAAGGAGCAGGCTCAATGAATGCATGCAGCTTTCCTCTTTTGCTAGCTATGTAACACCACAGAGACATCACAAGGCTTGGGTGAAAAGCATAAAAACATCAGCCTAGCAGGGAGCAAGCTGCTAGCTAGCGATCTGTGTGAAGGAGTGTGCAGGATGGAGGTCCAGGGGGGATTTGTTTCAAGGAAAAGAGAAACCTGTGTTCATGTTATGGATAAGTGCATTGGACAGACCGATATAGCCAGACTACATCCTGTGTCTTTCTCCACTTCTGCCTCCCCGGTGCCCTTTTGGAAGATGCATCACCCTATGGCTTTGACTCATGAGCTGGCAGTGGAACGACTTTGGATTTACTGCCTCATGTCCTGAAAGAAGAGGTGGAGGCACTGACAGTGCTGGGAAAGTGGAAATAAACAATCTGTCACCCTTCTGCTCTGCGTGCCAGCAGCACATCCGTGCTCCTGCCAGGGCCACTCAGCTCTGGTTTGTGGGGAGTACAGGACCTGATCCCATGGCTTTCAGCTTCCCCAGCATCCTGCATTGGAGCCAGCCTCACTTGCCTCCTCTGATCTTCAGCACGTCCTGGGGACAACACGGTTGTGCCAAGTCTCATCCTGTGCTTGAGGCTTGGATGCTTCCAGGCAATGGGGTGCAGCATGGCTCAGCCTTCTCCTGATGTGTGCAGCCCCCAAAAAAACAGGCCTGCAGGGCCTGAGATGTCTTGAGTCCAACAAGAGATGTCTTGAGTCCAACCCCTGCTCCATGCAGGGCTGACTGCAAAGTCAGAGCTGGTTGTTCAGGGCCTTGCCCATTCACGCTTTGAAAACACATCCCGTATCTGTAAAAAAACACCAATTCATAAGCTTGAGGTGACTGGCCTTATAGATGAGACTGGCAAATGTGCGTGCAATCTTATGTGCCCAGTTGGTTGCTCATGTCTTCGGAAGCCAGGCCTGAAGCTGTTATGTCACTGCGAGCGTGTGACTTCAGAGCCACAGTCACAGCCTCGCGGGCTGGCGCTGGTGAGAGGAGCACTTGGGAGGGATGCTGCGGGGGTGAGTCAGCCCCAGCAGGCTGGGATGCAGTCCCTGGCGTGTTTCCCTGGTGCCTAACCTCTGCCTCATTTCATAATCTTTCAGGGGCAGAGGTGATGTTGTCTGAGACGGTGTTGGCAAATAGGGCACCACGTTATCGTTGCTGAGAAGATGAGATGTCTGTAGGGATTCTGGTACTGGTTGCTCTTGTGAGCACCTTGGCTCTGCCTTGATGGCTTTTCACATAGCATCACTACCCAGTTCACTGAAACCACTACCTAAATATAAATAAGACCTTTCCTGGTCAAAAAGGCACAGTGAAGTACGAGAATCACCACTGTTGTGAGACCTAGAGGAATAGCACCAGCTGAAATACTGAGCACTGCAAAAAGTTGAAGTCTATGAGAAGGCAAATTCCAGTTTACAACTGAAGTTTGTGAGGAATGTCACAGCTCCTTGCCTAAATGCAGAATTTTTCTCCTGCACACTGGGGCATGAAGGGCCTGCGTTGCCCACCATCTCCCGCAGGCCTTCTGACCGTGCTGGCTTCATCCTCCTGGCAAGTGGGCTTTGTGAGCACATCGGGTCATCTGCCAGGTGACCTCCAGAGGTCCCATCCAACCTCAACCATTCTGTGGTTGTCAAACACATGGAGAAAACAGCTTCCCCTTGCCCATGCGGCCTGGAGGTCTGCATGGGAAGGGACTCTTGCTTGTGGCCTGCCCACTGAGGGACCTGCTGACAGGCACATGGGCCGGGCACGCACCAAAGTCTGGCTGCCGGTGGCTGAATGTGAAGCACTGCCCAAACACCCACCTGATAAATGCAAGCTGGAAGTCACCCCGCGCTCGTCATGGAGGCAGGAATGCTTCTAGCCCCGTGTGCAGCTTTAATGGGTGCAGGAGGAAATACCACGCCTGTCCATAAGATGTGAACGCACCTCGAGGCCTCCTCCTTCCACCTCACTTCTGACTTCTTATCAAACGTGTGCTTATTCGTGCGTGTTACGGGAAAGGTGAAGAGATGGCTCCATGGTTAATGCTGGAGTCTTGCTGCAAAGCTGGAAAATAAACCCTAGCTGTGGTAGCAGTTGCATAAACGTGCAGAAAGGGAGCCAGCACTTCCTGAGCATTTTTATCATTATTTGGGTCGCTCCCCTTCCCTGAAATGTTGCTCTTTCGGCAAGATGAGTTATTGATGTGGTGCAGCCAAGGATGTTTTCATATTTCTGTGGGGGAGCCAACTTGACTTCAAGGGGTAACCTTGCTTGCATGAAAAGATCTTTTCTTACACGGAAAATGATTCAGGTTTCCCTGAAAATAACCCAGTGTATACATGAAAACGGTTTTTGGCTAAGTGCATGAACCAATGAAGCCTGGTTTTCTGTGCACTCTAAACCACCTCCACTGGGAACCACAGGGATGCAGCACACGTGCCCTTGCCACAGCAGGTCTGTGAGCAAGCAAGGAGCCACTCCAACCAGCCATAGCTGCACAGGGCTGGGGACAATTTCTCAGACACATCCCTGAGCCAGCATCCCTGGAGTGGATCCCTGGGTGGCTGTGCCGCTGCTGCTGCATGATGCACGCACAGCCCTTTTCCCTTGCACAGCTCCCTTTGGGGCACTCCTCCCTCCTCTCCCACCGGTCCTGCTCCAGACAAGCCCACCTTCTGCCCTGTGCCATGGTGCAGCTCAGGTGGCAGGCACTGCTGCCTGCTGTGGGAGGTGTGGGGCCGCCGCTCGTCTCCTCCCTGGTGAGTCACGGTGCCCCAGCATCAGCCAGCAGGGCTATGCCAGTGGCCAGCCTGAAACAGCGTGCGTGCAGCCCGGGACCGTAACGAGCCACTCCCAAGGTCTGTCTGGAGTTTTTGGGCGTTGCTGAGTTTTGCCGGTATGCAGAGTTTATAAAGAACTTGTTTTTCCATCGCCCAGATGATTAGCTTTGCATGGGGATAGTTTTAGAAATGCACCTTGCTGGGCTTTCCCGTAAGGAAAAGAAAGGGATGCTCTGGCTCCAAACCGTGTTTTACTTGCTCTGCATCCCAGAGCTGTTTTTCTCCACACACTTACACTTTCCTCTGCATTTAGCATCGGTCTCACTATTCCCCCAGGAGAAAATGAAACTACACACCAGGCATTAACACAAAGGCAACCAATTTGCAAAATCCCACTGCTCAGGGCAGACCAGCCATCCCTCCAAGTGGCAGCTTTCCTACCACCCCTTTCCATTCCCTCTCCATCATCCCTCCGCCTCCATCGCTCCAATTGCACAGGGAACAAGCACTGTGGGATACACCGAGGGACACCATCTGCCTGGGATGTGATGCCAGAGAGAAATCCTGTGGCTCACCTGCAATATCACCCTCAGCTATTAGAAAGTTCTCAGTGCTGGTAGCACCACTTGGTGCTTGGCGTACCTGAACAGCTACTTGTTGGTTGTGTACCAGGCCTCGGAGGTGCTCTTTATCATGCAGCCTCATACGGTTTAAACCTGTGGATGTGACCATAAAGAGCTACTGGTTCACTCAGCCAGACCTTATCACCGATATCTGGCACCACGCTAAGTGTAATTACTTTGGACAGCCCGATCAGATATTAGTTGCATGGTGTGAAGACACATACCCGCCATACACTCAGAACAAATTTTAATTAGTGAGCCTGCCCCCACATGCAGATTCCCATGCTGAATTGTTTGGCTGAGTGGGGGGAAGACAAGGACCACATTAAACAACAACAAAATCACCATAACATTTTTCAAGCTCCATAGGAGCCTGTAATTCTTACCTTGTGGTATCTCAATAGTTGATAAGCATTTCTGTAACATCCAGCTACTGTTTTAACAATTGCAGCATTCAGGCAGCCCAGAAGGAGAGTTGTGGTCTAGGTGAGATTTTGTCAGAAACATTGTTTGTCTGTCCTTAGAGTCCCGAATGTGTCAGCAACACCCTTCACCCCACACCTCAGCACTGCAGAATGCACGTATGTACCTGGGCTGTGGCAGGGGAGGTGGAAGGATCACAGCCCCATGCTGTTTCCAAAGAGAAAAGAACAGAGTGACCATGTCTCAAGGCGCTGAGCTGGATTTATTCATTTGACCGTATCAGTATCAAACTAGAAATCATCTGTTTAAGATTGTATGTTAGATAGGAGCAGCATTAAATAATAGATGTATGAAAAAAGAGACTGTGCTTCAGAAAAGATTCAGTGTACAACATACATAGTATGCCATTTTAACACAAAACGCTTAAAAGAGAGTCATCCTAAGCATCAAAGAGTTCTATAAAAGTTTACGTTCTCATCCCATGGGATGTACAGAACTATGCAGTTCACATAGTTTTACTATCATCCAAAACATCGTGTTTCAAATGAATGAGGCACAGCGAGAACAATATAATTCCATTTCCATAGGAACATAAACACAGCTTGTCACTAAGGACACGCTTTCCAAACCATAGCGCTCACGCCAATTATACATGTGTACAAGTCTGAAGTATTAAAAAGCAAGAGTCTGGAGCTTGTCCACTGTTACCAGTAGGAAATAACATCTGCCCTACCCCTGAAAACTAGCTGAGATATCCTTGCAGCTTCTGTAACATCGAAAGCAGGTGGAGTCACTGCCGCGCACTGTCAGGACCAGCTTGCTGAGCTACTCCCAAAGCTAACAGATACACTGATGGATTCCCTCCACCCGCAGAGCAGGGGGTACAGGGAAGATGCAAAGCTGAAACATATCAGTAACTAGTGATGCTCTGACTCGAAAGAGCAGCTGAAAGAAACTAGCTCAGCTTCAGGAAGGTCCTGATTTACATTAAGAATGACCAGAGATTGGCCAGGTCTCAAAGATTGAACAAGGACTTTGTTTTGGGAAAGTTTTCACTAAGGACAGCTCAGATAGACCAGATCTTATGGCCCACGTGCTCTTTTTCTTTTTTTTCTTTTTTTTTTCTTTTTTTCTTGATGGCAATAGTTGCAAGCATATAATATCAGCTTTATGAAAGTGCAAGACCCAGCACAGGAAGATCTCCCAAGAATGGGGCGCTCCCAGCAGTGTTCTTTTTGCTGTCTTCTTGTTGGTCAACCAGCAGACGCACGAATATCATTGCTTGGCATCAGCTTATCAAAGCCCCAAAGGGTTTAGCTTAATCATCTGTGCAATTAAACACTATTCACATTTTACAGCCTACAATGGCAATAGTTTTATGTACAGATTTGAAAGTCAAGTCTTAAGATCAAGTTCTAAGAGGTAGAGGTCCATTTCTGACCTGCCGACACAAAATGTTATGGTGTCAGTCATATTCTAATGCTGGTGGTCCCCTGACAATATTGAAGTAACCAGCTAGAGCTCCGAGGTCTATGTAGAGTGATCTTTGCCTCTTTAGCAGGTCTGACTCCTCCATGCTCCCAGTACACAATGAGGAATCTGAAAAGGAAAGAGACAAAGCGTGTCACTACTGCACAAACAGCTCCACTAGTGCAGTCTCACAGTTACAGGCATTATTGGAATAATTGGCTTAGGATTTGCTTTTATTTACTCGTGCTTTAGAACTCTCAATTTTTAAAGATAATATAAAATAGATTTCATATAAAATAAAATGGAAGATACCAAAGCAGCTCGTAACTCTAGGGCAAAGGAAGGTAAGCAGCTTGCTACTGCAAACAGCAAATATGTTCATTTATTTCAAAAGCCCTCTGCCAGCTGGGACAACTAGACAGAGGTTCCTCATTCTCTGAGCCACAGTACTAAAGGAGAGGCTGGTGCAAGAAAAAATACAACATTCTAATAGTTTTCTGCCAGTTGAGAATTTCCCTTCATTACAGGGGAATTTTCACCTAAATAAATGACATCCTCTTTGTGCCACTGGGCGTAACAGTACAGAACAAACCCAGGACCATCATCCTCAGATTTTTTTTTTCTTTTAGCTCAACATCTGAAGAAATTTGCAGCTACAGAACATCCCCAGAATACTTGTGTAATGACTGTCCTGGAATCTCATGCACCTAAATTAGAGTTCCAGTTTAATGCCAAACATTCTTACAAAAAAAAATCAATTCTTATTGCCTGTAGTCAAAATATTATGCACACACAAAGTAAAATCCAGAAGGAGCAATGCCATTATAGATGTAAAGGCAGTGATTACTTTAAATGTTAAGTGGATTCACTGCAACAATTATGCACTAGAGCACCCAAAATTTTGCATAGATATTTTTTTCAAATAATTATCACAATAAAATAAAGTATTTGGGGTCACTTTTAAAATGCCGCTTCTTAGGATGATCCTAACGTGTCTTAGAAATAGAAAAGCTTTTTGAAGCCTGCTAGCAGGTTACTGATCCCCAGGCTTCCCTGGGCTTGAGTCTGAGTACACATCAAGTTGTGTTTTTTGTTTGTTTATTTTTGTTTGTTTGTTTGTTTTTAAATGGTTCACATGTTATTATTGATGTGTTAATAAAGCAATTATTAATGCACAAGGGAACTGAATTCTATCCTACCATCATTTTCGTTTTTAAAGCAGAGGGCTTGTACTTTGAACAGCATCATTGAAGTTACGGTTTTAGGTTTTATGTGTGTCTTATCTTTAAGGCGGGAAAATGTGATACTTTTTGTTGTGATTGTTGAAACTTTTTTTGTTAAAAAACAAATCAGTAGCATCAGTAAAACATCCCTAGTACTGGGACAAATCAAGTCAACTTGGCACAGCAACCTATACTCCATGAAGAACTGCCCTGAATGATTGCCACAGCTTTTTCATGAGCCAATCCTTCCAGAGCTGCAGAATGCAGGCTGAGTCCTTCCCCAGTTGAAGTCAACGGGCGTTTCACAGAACTCTTAATGAGTTCTGGGTCTGACCTCATCTGATTGGGATTTTACTGGTCTCTTTCCAGAAGCTTTTTGAGTCTAGCTTGTTTCTAAACACTTAGTCAAATCAAAGTTTGACACAAAGTAAAATCTACAAAGTGCAAGGTGAGTAAGGCTGATAGTATTTACCTGTAATGTTTTCTGGTAACTGCAGCTCCTTCCTTCCAAGTAGTCTTTTCCTTTCAAACAATGCTGAGTCCAGACTCTGGCACCGCGGCTGATCTTCTGGGGGTGGGTGTAAGGCTTCGTGTTTCAGTAACTCTGCTGCAGACAGTCTGTGGTTAGGATTCCTTTCCAGAGCTGCTCCTAGCAAATCCCTCATGGAAGTGCTGCAGTCTTCAGCAATGTCCTCTAAGGGGGGAGCTTGCTTGTGTATCTATTGGAAGAAAAAAAAGGCTGAAACAGTTATTCCAAAAACAATGGAAAAGGAAGTCACAGATAATCGCGTTAGCAGTCTAGGAATTCCCCACTTACAACTCACTAGCTTTCCAAGCTGTGCTGATCAATTAGAACAGAATATGCAAGCACACAAAATCTACCTCTTATCAGATTTTATCGTAAATCTCAAAACTCAAAGCTACTCCAAGTAAGTATAAAATCCAGTGTAATGCAAATTCATCAGACTTCTGTGCCGCAGTGGGCAAGCCACAGAATCAAATTTGCCAAGCTCTGTTTTTATCTGCAGCTTCTAAGCAAAACAAACTGGTCGGACACAGATGGGCTTGTTCCAATGAAGTTTCACGCTGTTCTAACCCTGTCCTTGCAGGAAACCCAAGGCCTGTACATTGTAACACAGACCACAGAGATGACTCCAGCTCAGCTTCTGTCTTCCCCTAAATGATCAAAACCCACTTCTTCCCTCCCTCCCCCGAAGCAAAACGGATGATATCATCTCTCTGACAAATATTTTGGTAGTCTTTATATGACTGGAGCTTTCCCAACAAGAGCACAGGAAACCCTTCGACTGAACCAGAGTTATGGCTTTTCTGAGAGCACTTACGATGTAGAGGTAGGATGGATATGCAGAGCGAGGGTATCTGCTCACCCAGGGCGGGATGCCAGTTTGCATATGAATAATGGTAGCCCCCATGCTGTAGATGTCTGCTTTTGTCGTGTGGCCTCTGCAGAGGATAACTTCAGGACTCATGTAAATCTGTGAAGAATTGTCAGAGAAGATTAATCAATAGAGGAAAGCAACAAGCAAAGACCAAGCGTGACATGCTGTTGTGTGAGACACACACACGGATCCCACTGGTACCCGCAGCCTGGAGACTGAGCACCAGCTGTGGAATAGATTTTCTGCTCTGTTACACTGAATAATACACAACTCTTTGGACAGAACTGGCAGATACACTCATTCATGTCTTCATTAGCCTTCTCTCCCCCTGTTATCCAATAACCTGCATGTTGGGGCGCTGCCCTAAGAAATGGGGCAGGTCTGAGGCTGGGCACTGGTTAAAAGCCAGGTCTCAAGTCCTGATTTCTCCCCCAAGCAGCTGTTAAGGCAAGCATCTCTCTCCCACCCCCTTTTTAACCAGGAATTCCAATCTCCTCGAAACCAAGCTGCGGTTTCCATCTGAACCCTTGACTGAAAAGTTCAGCTCTGTCAGAGCAGCAGGGGTGCTCACAGGGAAGTCCCCAGCAGCAGCAGCTGGAGGAGAAGGAGCAGGATGGGATGCGGGAGGCACTCCCTGCCCATGCTGCTGCCACGGGGAGGGGTTCAACACACACAGCTCGGTCAGCAAGCCGTCCTGTTCGCTTCTGGTTTCCACTTTTCCCTCGCCCCATTTCCCTCTGAAGGAGCCAACACGGATCTTTAATTAGTTCAAGCTGCCCTGCCACACGGCATCGCTTGAAAAGCCACAGGGGCAGGAAGTTAAATCATCACTGCCTCGTTGGACGGCTGGCTGCTGCAGACTGAGAGCGGCTGCCGTGCTCACGCAAATTCCCAGGAATACTTCCCGGTAAATCACTCACATCTGCCACCAGAGCTTTGGTTTGGAAGCACGTACAAATGTTTGGCAGATGTCTAGGGCTGCTACCGACCCCTGTCCATTGCTTTCCTCAGAGCTAGGGTAAAATAAGGCACCTGCCATGGTTAAATTTCATACAGAGCAAAGAGAAGAGTTCCCATTTTTATAAAATAAGTAATTAGTGCATACAGTGCAGTTGCAGTGAAGTCTGTAGAGACAAACAGAATTTGCCTTCTTGAGGAAAAAGGACCCTGGAAGCAGAACCAGTCTGCAGTTGCAGTGTGTGACAAAGGTCAAGATGCACCTTGACTGCGCAGGGACAAAGATGTGCACCCAAGCTGTGATCGCAAACTGATTTAGTCTGGCCTAAAGCTCGGTTGCCCCCAAAGAGGGCAGCCCAACCCCAGATTTCCCCATTCCTGCTCCTTCCCGTCACTGGGCTAGCAGCTGTCTGCCCGTCAGACACAATCCAGCTGTAACACAGTCCATTTTTTGTGCTGCCCTCATTTTAGATCAGCATTCGTGCAAACGAATCAAACCCTCAACATTCAATTAACCTCAGCAGACTTTTTTCCCCAACAATGTTTGCAGCTGAAGCCTCTGCACTTTAACAAAGCGACAGAAGCACAGCAGAAAGCCTGTCCTGCAGAGCAGCTTCACCACACCCATGGTGTAACACGCTGCATGCATCGGAGAAAGGTAGTTCAGAAAACCCAGATTTTTCACTCTATACAAGCTAAACAAAATTTAACCATTTAATCATTCTGCCCAGAATTGCAACTATTCATTTTTATAAACTCAGAGAGGATTCATACACACATTACATGAGAAATGGTGCTATAAAAGACTACAGGTGGCATTTATGGGCAACTAGATCAGGCATTGCACAAGGCTCACCATGGGCACCTACAGAACTCGTAAGCACAAAACCCCATACACAGCATTGACGATGTTCCTGCAAGTCTTCAATTGGCATTAGAACATCTCCTACCACTGCACCCTCTCCGCAGCTTTACTTGACACCTGGAGCAAAACACCAGGATGGCCACTGCCAGAAACTGGCTGCCTCTGCATCACCCTCACCTTGAGACAGCACACACCAAGCCCCTGCACGTTTCAGGGTTCATGGATTGTCTGCTTTCTGTGGACGTGGCTGTAGGCACTCAACAATGCAGAGTCTTTTTCTACTAAGTGGAAAATTACGTGATTTTCACAGTTGTTCTATCAGCACAAACTTGACCTGTCCTCCAACAGCCAAGAGTGGAACACTGCTGCTGCACAAACCTGCAAATTTCCCACCTACACACATCTCCAGGGCTTCCATCCCATTTTTTTCCTATCGTCATCCCACTATTTTTGTATTAACAGCATGTACATGCACATATATTCAAAGCATACACATTAAATGCTAAAAAATCACATTACTTCCAGTACAGTAAGCATTTAAAGCTCTTAATTCCTCTGACCAGAAAGCCAATGCGAACAAATGCTCAAGTATTTTCCCAAATATCTTGAAAATAAATAAACAAGGGTGCCATTCTGTGAAATCTTAGTTTATCCTACCCTGCCAAGGAGTGCTACGCTCTGTCAAATATATGAGTATCTCCTCCAAATACAAGCCTCTGCTGTGAAAGGCTATCAAAATGGTAAGCGCCAACAGTTAAGCTGAGGCATTTCCTGTGAACAACCTTCTCTGGCAACAGAGGACAAGCAAAGCCACAATTGCATCCGTGCTAATTACCCCTGCTTGATTGTTTGCTAAAGCTCCAGTCCTGGAAACACTGTGGCATGAGAGTACCCAAGTGGTGAGCAGGACCTCTCTGCGTGTTCAGAGTTCAAGTGCTTGAGAACATTTCGAAGGCCCCCACCTCCTTCACTGTAATGCCCAAGCATTTTACCAGATAACCATCACCCACGCAGCACATAACCCCCGTAGCGTGTAAGGACAACACACATATGGGAAACATGGCTCAGAAATGCCAGAGATCAAAACCCACAGGTTTGTCATTTCTGTGGTTTGCAAAGGAGGAGTCCAACTGCCGTGCTGAGCAGGTCACCCCAGTCCACAGCTGGTATCTCAAGAAGAAATCTTTGACAGAGCAAAAGAACCAAATTGCAGTCTGAAGTGTCTGTGACCAGCAGCCGATTTGCTCCAAACCACCCTCCCCAGAGCATTGTTCCTTTGTTTGGCTATAGTGGATCCCAGTTTCCTCCTCAACTTCACATTGAATAACCACTAAAAAGTGGGGCTGCAGATAAGGCAACAAGGCTTTCAAAATGTAACACTTGAATTTCCATTCAACAGTTCAAAATTAAAAAAAATGAGATTATCAAAAAATTAAAATCAAACATTAATTAAAAGTATTACATATATTTACCCTTGAACTCCAAATTTGAGCCTGAGCATCACAGCAATTGGAGTGATACAACAAAGAGGTTTTTGTCCCTCTAGTGCCTTACCTCTGTTCCTCTAAGGTCTTTGGGATAGTAAATGTCTTCAGTCATCTGAACACTTAAGCCAAAATCCACCAAAACAGCCTTAGTTGACATAAAGACAATGTTGCTTGCTAAAAGAAAAACAAAAAGATGGCATTTAAGGTTCTAGCATGTTGAGCGTTTATTTCACAACATGACTTTCATTTGGATGTTTGCCTGAAATTGGAGACCAGCACAACCAGTCCCAACAGCCAACAAAGTCCTTCTCCTAGCCAGAACAGGTCTGTTAGTGATTGGGACCAATTTTTAATTATATCTTAAAAAAAAAAATCAAGCTGGACTGGTTTGTGTAAAAGAAGAAAACAATGTTTTGAGCAGAGCTCCTGGCTTGCTCTGAAGACCTTTCATTGTCTCCAAAGTGAGAGCATGCTGTGCAGCTCATGCTAGGAACAACGTAACTATTGGTCACCAAGAGATTTCTTAACACTAGCAATTTAAATTAAGACAGAAATAAAGAACTCAGGCCCCGCCACAGCAGCCCCACCAGTCAGCAATATCAGCTCAATATAGCAGAAGACAGCTGCAAAAGTAAGAAAAGAGAGAATTTCAAACTCCCACTGAATTGCAGCAATATCTAGGAGCTTAATTCACTTTCCTTCATGAAACTCTGCCTAAGGCACAGCTTTGCACTCACAGGCCTTCTTTGCAGTTGTATTTCTGATCAAGTGCTTATCAAAGTAAGGCTCTGTGTAAGCCTTAAGACATTTGTATTCACTTTTTCCAAAACACAAAGTCTCCAAGTTATGCTACAGAAATACTTTTTCCCCCCACAGAAAACCATGAAGTCAGGTCATTTCCCATCTTGACAATGCCCACCATGACCACACAATGGGAAGAAACAAACTTTGACTTTGGTTATATGGATTCCTGAGGTAATCTCCCAGGTATTTGCCTACTTACAAGTGCCACGAAAGAGCACAAATTAATGTGTAACTGTAGGGATAACTTTGAAGGTACAGACTTCAAACACCACAAAAAACTGAAGCAGAAGGCAGCACTGCCATAAGGGCAGCTAATTCTTTGGGATCGCACCCCAGGCCAGATTTGGAGCTGGGACATGGGAAGAAGAGCTGGACCCTGCGGAGAAGGACAGCTTTGCTACAGCTCCTCCTCAACACACCTCCAACAACCTCATGATTTAACAGTTTCCCAATGAAGGGTTAAAATCAGCTACAGCACTGACCTACTCCTAGGAGCCAACAGAGTCCCCCTCCTTCCTGGCTCAAGGAGGCCTTTCTGGCACTACAGCCCCCACCTCCTCCTGCGTCAGCGCCACAGACTCAATAGAAGAGGAAGAAATCGGAGATGTTTGGATAACAGCCTTTTCTAATGACTCCGCCTGGCAAGGAAAACCACACACCTTGGCTTCTTCTGGGGAACCTGCCCTGCCCGACACGAGGCGTTTAGGTCAGCTTTCTGGGGCAGAGTGCACCGGGTCCCATCGGGAGTGCGGACACCTCAGGCAAAGCCTGTCCAACACCTACAGGCCATCGCCAGGAAGCCATGGTGTTCACACCCAGGGGCACCGCACATGCCTGAGCCTGAAATTTCAGAATTAGAGGGACCTAAATCCCTGCTTCTGCCAAAAATGGGGCCTCCCTGCTTCCACACACGATGCCCCTTACTCCTGTGCTGCGGCCCCCTGCCAGCTCTCCTGGTTCTGGCGGCAGACCCAGCAAGCATGAGGTGAAAAGAAACCATTTGCCCCACAGCACAGGAGACTAAGATCAGCTGAAGTGGGATTTCGTGGCTCCCACCAAACTGCCCCGGGGGTGCAAGGCCAAGGAACACCCCCACAGACTGCCCGCTCTGCTCCTTTCACATACATACCCCATAACACCCCTAAATCCTCCTAAAACACACGAAAATTAATTTTCATCCAAGCACTGACCCCTATTATCTAAAAATAAAATCCAACAAAATTTAGCAATTCTTGATAATCGCTTTCCGCTGATTAATAATCCTAACACTTCCAGTTTGAATATTTCTAATTCACAGAAAAAAAATATCTATTTTTAGCAAAAATGAATTTGCAGAGGAGATGCATCTTAATTAGAAGCACTGCTACTAGAAAGGCAGGCACATTTATCTGTCTGCAGTGGGGAGGAGTTGCTGGGAGAAATGGTATTTAATATTAAATTACATGCAATGCATTGAAGTTGAATGTCAGAACAATGTAATATTAATCTACTAATTTTATGTTTAATATCAATGCACTTTGATTATTTACATGTTAATGCCCAGAGGATTTTAAAAACAAACGTTAAAATTTCCAAGAATTGCTAAAAGAAAAAGCAGTAGAAATTATGTATTTAGTTCCAAAGTAGAATCAAACTGTGAATCAGCCCTGCACGAAGACAAAATTATTAAAAGAAGGCACAAGTGGAAGGTGGGCAAGGAAACACTCAGTAAATTTCCATGGAAAGAAGAAAACTGATTAATCCATCCTGATAATTTTGCTCTATTTCTTCAGGTTTTTATTTCCAGATTGAGTTGCTCAAGAAAGCAAAGGAACTCTGACTTGCAAACCATCCTCTTCACTAAAGTAGTAATAAATAGTGTAACTAACTTATCTTAAGAACCTGATCTTGTTATTTGTTGGGCGTCAGCCAGTTTCTCCCTCCCTGTGACGCAAGGCAGTGCACCCCAGCTCCGTACCAGGCCTTTTATCGGAGCCCCAGTCCGACCTGGAACAAAAAGCACCCGAAGGAATCACACACTTACGTTTGATATCGTGATGGATAATCCTTTTGGAGTGAAGAAAGTCAAGCCCTTTCAGGATATGCTTTGTCACCCAAATGATTTCAAATTCCCTCATAGGCCCACAGCTCTCCAGCTTTTCCATGACAGATCCTCCCTCTCCAGCTTCCATGAAGAGATGGATCGTCTCGTCCCACAGAATAGCACCGTATAATTCAGCAATGTTTTCGTGACGGAAACATGCCTGTATTTCAACATCTGATGGTTTGAACTGTTCCACTGGGACCTAGGAGATGGAAACAAAACCACATACAAGCAGCTCAAGACCCAGGGTATCTCTACAAACAGTAGTTTTCCTATAGATTGAAATGGAAGAGGGAAGCAAAGCAACCCCTGTCCACTTATTAAAATATGATTTATTCTGATTTTATTCTGATCCTGTGACTTGTTCTTCCTTTCCAGGTCAGAGGAGCACATCCTGTTCAGAACTGAGAGTTTTTGGAATTGTGCCCGAGTAAAAAGTGCAATCTTCCAGAAAAAGCAATGTAACAATTCCTGTCAAAAACTAGTGGTTACGCAAAAGCTCTAAGCAAACTTCCTGGTGAAGGAGATAAAAGTCCCACTGCTTTTTTAATTAGCTTTGCACAGACTCATCTGCTCCACGAGATCTGTACACCCATTTGACACGTGGATCAGAGCTTCTAGCAAAGAAACGCTCAGCACAGTCTGCAGACTAACAATGCTCCAGACCATTACTGACCTTGATTAAATCCTTATCAGCTTTCTTTTACGGTTTCCAAGACAGGAAATACGCTTTAAAGTGAGCACTCAGCACTATTTCTTTAAAAAGTACTGATGGCAGATTATTAAAGCAATAGGCAGTGTTTGTTTACACACAGCAAGGCTATTACCACTCTTTTTACTCTCTTTCCCTCAAACTTGCGGCTGTGAAGCAATTAACACAGTAATATTTTCTGAGAAACACTGCCTGCATTTTCAGAAGCATTAGGGAGCTTTAACCTTGCAGTGGGTTATGCAGGGCTGGCAAGTTAAATCCGTTCCCACATCAGTACACTGGCCACAAGGGAAGGACATGCAATTGCCTCCCCAGTTCTGTCACGCACAGGTGCTCATTCACAAGTGCTGAGATACAGGAGAGTGTCCCAGCTGAGCTTTTGCTGGCCCTAAACATGTACTACTCAATTCAGAATATGTTGTTGAAAGGTAAAGTCAAAAAAAAAACATTGGCTTGCAGAAAAATACAGGGGTGCTCAGCAATTGTCTTGAGACACCTCACAACGCTATGCTGAGTTAGCGTCCAAAAGGCGATGACAGTTGCGTGTAAGCTGAGCTCACAGAGACATTAATTGTACTTGACTAACAAAAACATGTGTCTGAAGGCCCCAGCTGAAGGGTGAGATCCTAGAATCAGCTGTAGCAACAGGGTTTCGCTGTCACCTTCAGCAGGGATGTGATTCCACACTGATATTCTATCTCCACGAGTGCTGCAGGACAAGCAGAAATTCTTCTGCCGCAGGGCAGCAGGCCTGCCCCCGGGGCAGCCACACAGGCTACCAGATACTTCCACAATGCTGAAACTTTTTTTTTAAGGTCTTGGGGCCAAACACCAAAAACAAATTAACACTTAAAAATGTCCATTTCTCCTGCATTGTGTAGGCCAACAAAACCCAGGCGATATTCAGCCCACCAGTGGAATCTGATGCTGACATATTTGAAAATTTACCACATGTACCATGTCACCCTGTGTTTGCTCAGAGATAAAACCACTGAACTAACATACCAGTTTGCATGCCATTCGTTTCTTGGTTTCTCTGTCTTGGGCTAAGTACACCTTCCCAAAGGCTCCCCGAGGAATAAAGTCAGAGCCAATATTTCTGTAAGTCAGCTTCCAAGGGAACAGGAGCACATCCGAGTCGATTTGATAGCGGCCATTCTTGGGGGTGATCTGTGGAGTCAAATTAAAAAAAAAAAAACACAAGCAAAACAACACTGAGGTTAAAATCACTTCAAGCCTAATTAATTTTATACATTGTGAAAAGAAAAATATCACTTGTATATGTGCACGACGCACGTGATCTGTTCAGCAGTCTTTATTTAGAAACACCAAATGGGAACAGCATGTGAGGTGTGGCATCCATTCACAGCCCAGGCATCCACGTTTCTCTCCAGTGACTAACTCACAAAGTGTAAGTTGCAATTAATTGTCTTGAAACAACAACAACAGCAGCTGGGTTAATGAAATTACCCACCTCTTGTTATTAGATTTACCTGCACATGTTTGTCCTTCCTGTAATCTGCTAACTTGTTATGCCACATACCTGTTACTCACAGGCTATCTTATATGATGTGAGCAAGAGTTTCAGCATTTCCTAATATCACATGGACTGCTAGGGGAACATATTTTAATTTTCCATCTTGTATCAGAATTTCTGCTGCTTAGTAAGCAGTTGAAGACGTCTGCCACAATCTCACCAGCCACCTTCTTGAAGTTTTATATTGTAGCTGAAAAAAAGGCTGGGAATCACAGTATGTGCTTTAGGTGGGCAATGTATAGGGCTCTGGTTTTCTACACTGTCACCAGGGCAAGGAGGGGTCCTCCAGGAAGCGGTTCAGGGCATCGAAGCCTGTTATCTCGCCCTGAATCTTCCCCTGAAAGAGCTCCCTCCCTCTGCACATGACAGAGAAACCAAAGTCCTAACTGCAGCAACATGAGTCCTGCCTTAGGTTTGGTGTCGGTTCTGAAGTCTCTTCATATTCTCTCAGCCAAAGCAGTAGTAGTCTTTCCTGTGAATATGCTTTCAATTAATTCAGGGATATACAGTTCTGCCAGCATCCACAATATGGTTAACCTGTTTACTGATAGCTAACCAAGATTCTTCAAGGCATGTAAAAGTAGATTAAGGATATTTATCACTGTGCCCGTCACATGGTCTCAATGTGCTCTGCTCGTCAGCCTTCCTTTCTAAGATAACAGCATCTTAGGAAGATTACAGGTTTTAGATTTCTTTTTAAGATGTCATGCACGTAATCTCTCCGTGCTTTAACTACTTCGGTGTTTTTGATTTAGGAAAGCATCTTCTCAACTGCTAAAACTGTCATCTGTGGCTGCTATCTAAATATATGAAATAAGTTAATTCTTAGAAGTTGTTAAATTTTGTGAGGTTAAGTTCTTAGCTGACGGGGAGAGTGCCTTATCAATAAAGGTGTTTTGGTGTTATCCTGCTTAGGATATGCAGAATGAGCCTCCAAGCTACTCATCAGGACCAAGGCAAAGACTGTACCAACCCCTGCATCTCCCCTGCATACTTCTGCATTTCACAGGGTTGAGATTCGCCAATCCATGTGGGTGACAGCTGTCCTGGTAAGCAACGCAGAGCGAGTGGAGTGCATTTGCAGAACAAAAGAGAGCAGGAAACATCACACTATTCGTATTTCAGCAGGCTTCCCTTTGGACTAGTTCCTAGCTGGGTGTTGTGGAGCGAACGCTCATTTGTGGCCATAGCCCATCATCTTCCAATTTAGTTTCAGCTGAAAGAAATCCAGCTTGTGTGCTCCGAGGCTCTCCGTGATGCAAGCCACGGTGCAGTTTGTGGCAGTCAGCAGGCAATCAGAAACACGCCTGATCCCGACTAAAATGCAGCAGGTATTTACAATGCAGATGTGCCTGTTGAAACGCATCTATAGGTAAGGCCCTGCCTCCAGTCCTCAGTTGCTCAACGAGTCACGTGCACCTAATAACACTTGGTTCATACCAATTGTATGCATCTATAGGAATAATACCCAAGCAAAACAACCCTGGGTATGTAGAACAGTGCCTACCCTAAGTATAGGAAACATTTAATACTGGTGTCATTTCAGTGTTACAGTTCAAAAAGGGACCCTTTTGCAATAGTCCTCAAAATCAGAATAAAGCATTACCCTTTGCTGCTTCACACCTAAGAAACTCATTAAGCCTCAAGCAACCATTGCTCACATGCAAAACATAGTGCATGCACGGTATTTTAGATGATAGATCTTGAACGTACTAAGAGAACAAAGCAGCAGGACAAACATGTATGAATAAACTTCCCTTTCTTGATTGATTGTCTCCAAAACAGATGATTTTTTAATAGAACTTCAATGACACCGGTATCTACACATGCTTGTAGAACACAAATCATTTCAGGAATAAAAATGGACAGAGCTGAGAACAACACACCCATGCTTGCATTCAGCAGAGTGTGATATTAGATAATAATGTAATTCTGAAAGTCGCAGTTGATACTATGTACTTTCTCTCTCATTACTACGTTTTACATTTTTGTGCAGAGAGTGAGCTCACCAGCTCTACCAAAATAGACCCTAGACCTTTATTTGGGAATTTTGCATAATGAGCTCTGTTACCACGTGAGCACAAGGCACTGGAAAACCCTCGCCATCTCCCAAACTCTCCCTGTAAGCCCTCAGAGTTGTGTTTTTTCTTAATTGTGTGTGTCTCAAGTTTGTCTTCAGCATTGGGAAATGTTTTCTGATCTCCAGGGCTACCAAGAGGCAACACAGAGTGGATCGTTCTGAGCAGCAGATCCTTCTCCATAGAGCCTGAGACTGCAGGGGCTGGATTTGATCTCCTGAGGGATTCCCTCCAGGCCTAGGCTTCCACAGGGAACAACATTCTGCCCGTGGCAATGGAGGTGATCTTTATTTAGATTCAGGAGTAACTTTGAACACCTAATACCTACTCATTTTCAAGTAAAAAGAAAAGAAACGTACCATATTCAAGAGGATTCCAGATTCTTGCTGTCTGCATCCTTTAAATTGTTTTGCAGTGTTGGACACCTGATTTGCAAAAGCAAGCAGGTCTTCCACAGTCCCATACTTGACAGAGGACATCAAAGAAACCTCCCGTTCACAAAACAGTAAAGATTCTGCACGTTCTTCATTTTGATTTGCTTCTTCACACATCGTAATTAAGCTGTCTTCATACGCTACGAGGTCTCCACCTGGATAAAGGTTTTCCATGATGTCTATCACCTCAGACATATTTAAATTAGTTAGCAACAAGTCAATTTCCTCTTTGCTATCACTACCCGTGCTCATATACTCCATTACTGTCCACTTTGCAAAACCACTCCTGAAAAAAAGAGAAACAAACAAACCTGAAGACACTTTTCTTCCAAATTTGTTTTAGCAAAGCAATAAGGAAAAGAAGTGATCAGAGTGACAGATGGCTCGTCGATATACAGTTAGATTTAAAATCATTTTGTATTAAGAAAAAAAAAATCCTCATTAGTAGACTGAGTAAAGAGGAAAAGGAGAAAAACCCTTTACTAGCAAAATTCTTCTGCAAATTATTAGTGAACCTCTCCCGTCATTCAGTCTTGGACTTTACTTTATATCAAAGCTTTTAATTAGAGGTACTGACACAGTAGGGAAGCATGGACCAGTTATATTTTGCTGGATATGCAAAAATGCAGGAGCACCCTCAATGCCTACAAAAGGATGCATTATTTGGAAATGGATGACAAAGAGGGATAGATATAAATGTACCATATTAGTTTATCCCCAAGAGTCTGTGAGCAATTTATGTGATGTGTCCAGAAAGAAAAGGTCACAGAGCAAAGCTAATAAGCATCCACTAGTAATAAGCACCTGTTAGTATCACTGTACAAAGCACAAATCAGTCACCAACTGAGATACACCACCCATTTTTTTTTATTTTTTTTTTGCAAATGACTGACCAGAACTAGACTTGAACAGAAATTTTCACCAATTTAGGAAGAAAGTCAGAAACTGAGCTAGCATAAAAGCAGTGAGTTTTTGAAGCAGTTTCCAGTGGTTTGTTCTGCCCTCACTATGTGTAACAATAACTTCTAGGATAAACCTCGACTGTTTGGCTGAAGTGGATTTCTAGCTCCAAGAAACTGGATTCAACATCCAGAGAAGTCCATTCCCATCCCAGTTTCCTAGCTTGAGCCAAAGAGAGGCATTCTGCTCAAGTGGAAAACACATAGACGTGGTCAGCCGTTAATACACATACACAAATAGTTTTCGACATGTAAATGTCTGAGAGCACTTACCTTATGTTTATCCTGGTTACATCACACAAAACCATCAAAAACGTCTCAATATAATCCCCAAAGCCGTCATGTTTCTCGAACCCGTGTTTACCACCGCCAATAATTTCACAGCGTTCTGTAGCAGTCTATTAAAAAAAGCAAAACAAATAAAGCCATGGCAGACCAGCTCAAGCAGAAGGACTGGTTTATATTCATATGATCGTTTGCTTCAGAGGCTTCACGGAAAGAAAAAGTAGTAATCACAAGGCTGAGATAACAGGGGATTTTGGGCAGAAAAAGATGACTGTGAAAAAGAATCAAGCTACTGTGTAATCATCCAGATTTCCAGGTAGTAGTGAAAAGTAAGTTTTCCATGGGCAGGTCTGGAGTTTTATCCTCGCTGCCTCATGCTTGCAGATGGAGGAAAATGAGATTTGTCTCTTCTATCAGAACACACCACACACTGAGAGCTCTCATTTCCCTTTTTCATAATCCACTGCAGCCAACTATTCTTAGCAAAAGATAAAAACCGGACAAGAAGATACTTACAAAAGAAAAAGAAAAGAAACGAAGCACAACCTATTTATCTCAAGGACAAGCAGCAGACTCGGTCCCCCGAGGCCATGAAGCAATGCAGCTTACCCAGGTACAGTTTCTGGTTATGATCATTATCTTTCTTACCCTCCCCACAAGGACGTGGAAGCTCTGCGGCACATATTTCTCATGGGTTAGAGAGCATTTACGTCAGCTCTAACGTTGAAGAAAAATGAGTAAAATGACGCAGCTAGCATGGCAGAGGAGTTCAGACCATGTGCTGCCAGTTCGGAAGGCAGGGCAGGAAAACTCGGCAGAGGCAGAACAGGAAAAGGCATGGGGAGTGCCTGCAGTACCTCGTGCACCTTTTCAAAGCCCTGTGGTGTTTTTGCCAGAGCAGCCCCGAGCCCTCAGCCCTGGGCAGATGGAGGTAATGTGCTTCATCTGCGTGCACCCAGCCTCTGGTCCACGTGTGGGTCCCCAGCTTTGGGGAGGCAGAGCAGGAACCCTTGTGGTCGCTAGCACTGCTTTAGCAGGGAGCACACAGACCTTGCATCTGGGGTGCTGAGAGGTCAGGGTTTTTGTCACTACGCAAGAAGTAACAGAAGCTGTTTTCTAACCCCTAGCATCTCGCCTTCCTTTTCTACCCCCCTAATTAAAGGTTGTCCTGAAAGCCTGAAAGTGGTTACTCTTAATTATAAAGGAGAATTCTATTTTTTCCTCACAGCAGGATTTTTATTCATTGCTTTTTCGATGCTCAATTAATGGGGGTGGAGAGAAAAGAAACACCCAGTCCAGTCATAAGAGGAACTGAGGGACTGCATGTGAACAGCAAGGTCAAGTTAGAAACAAGTCTTTAGGGACTTTCAGAAGAAAAACACGAGCCTAGAGAAGCTTTAGCCCTTTGTGGATATGGACAAGTAAGCACCACGATGAAACCAACTCCCTCTTTGATGTTTTCATGCAGAAGACAACAGGGCAGTTTAGAGCAAACTGAGCTTTCCCTAAATACCAGCTCTATTCCCCCGAATGTTCCCAGACTCCAGCGTAAAACTCTTACTCTCAACAGCCTCACTACTACCCAAAAGGACCTTCTGAATAACAGGAGGTGTCTGCTCCCAGCATATCCCCAGTTCTGTGCTGTTACCGCTTGAGAAAACCTGCATGCCCGTCACTTTTCCCAAACCTAGCAAATTCGAAGGAGTAAACGTTTACATACCAAAAGCTGTGTCTAGGCTCCATGAAGCTGATTTTTTAAATTATGCAGCACTTTATGCATTATATTTCCACCACTGGCAAAAAGGCGTCAATTTACCACCAGGGAATCCGTTCTCCATTTTTCCCCCTAAAATTCTCCACTAATGCCTGTGGTGGGAACCTAATGACCCAAATTACTCTCTACAGTCCAAAATTAAGGAATTATGTCACGAGGTACGTTTTACCTATGCTCTCAGTTAAAAATCTGCTTTTACCTACAGCAGGAAAAAGAAACCCTCTAAGCAAGCACTTGGGTCAGTTGCTAAAGCACAAGACTCTTTCTCCAGTTCTGTCACTATTTCAACATCATCACATGAGCAAGCTGCAAGCCAAGATTTATTTCTCCCATTTATCGTGAACAGCGTTTCCTTAAAACCCCTTTTCTGGGAAGAGCATAGCTTTGACGTGCATGCACCACACAGTGTAAGAGTCACTGGATAGGAGCGCGGAGTCCCCTGGGATGTGTGCGTGCGTGGCAGGAGTCGACCAAAAAGCTTCAATGAAATTAAAAAGCTGTGCTGACTGCCTCCAAGCAGCGAGATATTCAAAATAAAGGTCTCCTGTGCTGCCTGTAGGGTTAATAATTTCCTGGTCGAAGTTGTGGGCGATCACCCACCGCTGATGGCAAGTTAAATGAATTAGATCAAGCCTCGGTTGCTTCTCGGGTTGTTGACAGATCAAGAAAAAACATACAATTTCAACTTCTTCATAACTTTAGATGCCCACTTGGGATAATAAATAAATAAATAGATAAATAAATAGATAAATAAATAAATAGATAAATAAATAAATAAATAAATAACACCCCACCCCCCCAAATCCTTGCTTACAGCATCACCCAGGGGGGCTCTGAGGGGGGCTCTCGGGCAGGTGCTCCCCATCCGGGGCAGCTCCCGGGGAGCCAAACCTGCCGGCTGGGAGCCCCCCGATCTCCTTCCTCCGGCCGGGTTTTGGGGTCCCGTCTCTCCCAAACCCCCCCTCCAGGCTTACCTGAGGGGCTCCGGGAGCCTCCGGGCCGCCCGTCTGCTCGCAGCCAGCGCCGGGGCCGCTCGGGCCGGGCCGGCCGGCGGCCGCGGGGAAGTCCCGGGGGCGGGCAGGGCTCAGGTAGCACCGCCCGGGCCCGGCCGGGGGCGGGGGAGCGGCAGGCACCGGCTCCGGTTTCTATTTCGTTTTACTGGAAGGAGAGAGCAAGCGCCGCCCTCACGGCCCTGGGGGGCTCGCTGAGGCTCGGGGGTGAGGGGTGAGGGGGTGGCTGTGCCGCCCCACAGCTCCCCTTGGTCGTGGGTACCCCGTGGAAGCAGCCCCAAATATCGTGGGGAGGGTGAGGGCAGGGAGCACGTCTGAGCAGCTTGGCCCTTGCATCATCCCGGAATGAAGAACCGTTTGGTGAAAGAGAAACCCGAAAGGCCACACTCCAGAAGAGCCTGCACTCTTCCTACGCGAACTCAGTTCAAGCATCATCTAAATAAAACTTCAGCGGCGAGTCTGCTGGAATTTAGGACAACAATGCGTAGGATTTGCTAGTGGCGTTAGGATTAAAATGCTCCGGGTGACAGTAGCATGAGTTTGACCATTTCCAAAAAGGGGCAGGACTGCATTTTATTCCCCATCCAAAGGGCAGTAACTCTTGCAGGACTACTGTGCTGCCCAGCAGCTTCCCTTGGATTAAATTTTGGTTAAGGAGAGAAATGGGACTTCATCACCCAAAGCAGCTCCTGCAGCAGTAGCAGGTGTCGAGTTGAACCTCTGTCACGATCTCATGAGACACGAGCTGCATTTTCTGTTTATTACCTGCAAAAACTGACATTTTGCTGACTGAAGCCAATGGCAAAACTTTCCTTAAAAGGTTTCAGGACAAAGACTCTGGGTGGGTTTTGTTGTTTGAGTACGTGAAACTCCTTTACTATTTACGTTATCTAGACACGCTGACCACCTTGTTTAAAGGTTACAGGTTTACCACTTCTCTATATTCAAAACAGCACAAATGAGGTTCTGAACGCACAGGGCTTCAGACAGACTCGCCACCTGATGCCCCATTTTCCTCAGCATCACAACCCAGTGTGTGGAGAGCTGCTGGCAGGGCTGCCCCGTGCTCGCACGCTTGCTTCTCCAAAACACAGAGGTGATAAACACATCGGCAAAGCCCCGTTAAGGAACATGTATCTGCTTTGTCGAGGTTGGACTTGTTCGATTGCTCTCTTCGGCGCGTGTGCTGAGAAATGCCTGTGAATAAATGCAAAGAAGTTGAGATGACTAATGGAACTAAAACGGAGGAAGGAAACGAAGGGGTTTGAGGAAGGCAGGTTGCAGGAGGGGTAAAAGGGAGAGAGGCCAGGCCTGGGAGAGAGCAGAGCTGGCAGCAGCTTGAAGGTAGGAGGTTCAGGCTGAGTAACACATCCTTAATACACAGCAGCTCACACGCTAGGGTATTTGGGTATCCTCTTTCGGGAACATGCCTCGGTTATTAGTTTCCCTAACCCCCAAATTAATTTTAATTAAACCATTTTCCTTTTTTAGCCCAGCTTCAAAGAGCAAAGAGGAGGAGTTTCTCTCTTTCCACGCCAATGAAATTAGGAAAGCTGCGTCACAGGACTCCTGAGGAAACTCCTGTAGTTGCTACAGAGAGACGGATGAAAACATTTCTGCTCTGTGGCATGGGTATGTAGGATATTAATTAAAATTCAGTACTTTAAAAGCAATCTACTCCATCTTCTGGGTCATCCTGGGATATAAACCCAAGATAATAAAGTTATAGAAGTATCTTTCCAGCTCTACAGGAGGTGAATAAGAGCGTAGCCGACCCACCAAGTCCTGCTACCCACGCAGCACCCACACAACCCCTCATCTCCCCTCCAGATGTGCCTGAAACTTTTACATCCCTGACTGCCTTCACACACCACATGCAGCGGCGTCCAGCGTGTCCTCTCCACCCCTTGTACAGGGCACCGTGACACAGACCGAGGACACCCACCCCCGAAACTCTTTTATTTCTCCTTTTCCACCCCAAAAATAAATAAATAAATAAATAAATAAATAAAATAACACTAGGGCAGGCCTGCGCCCGCTAGGGGAGTGCTGAGCCTCGGCGGCTGCCGTCGGTAGGCGGTGTGAGGCGGCTGCGCGCTGCGGGCGCTGCCCCGGCCATGGCGCTGCGAGCGGGCGGGCGGGCGCTGCGCCTGCTGCCGGGCCGCCTCAGGGCGCCCGCGGCCCGCCTCGGCTCGGGGGGGGCGGCCGAGGCGCAGGAGGGTACGGGGGGGACAGGGGGGGAAGAGGCTGTGCCTCACGGGGATGGAGGGGAAGGGAGCAGGCGATCCTAGAGGGCTTTTCCAGCCGTAATGTCCTGGGGCTGTGCGTGGGGGTTGGTGGTGTAGGGCTTCAGGGGCAGCTTTATTCAGTGTGTGTGTGGGGGGGGGGGGGGGGGGGGGTCGGGCTGTGTTGTCGCAGCCTCACGAAAAAATATTTCGCTGTTTGTGTCCTTTAGCTAATGAACATGTAGCACAGTTCCCAATTTGGGTTGATCGTTCTTGTTTTGTGGTATAAATTTAATCTTTTCTCTGTCTCGCTGTGTGATCAGCGTGCGAATGGTGCCTCAGGGTGTGTGTGAGCACCTCAGGGGGTGGCGGGGCTGGTCCCAGCACCGCTGCTGCTGCTCTGGGACTTTTTCCCATAACTGCAAAGCTCTGGCACTAGCTGGGAATGTTGTACGGGACAGGGGAAGAAGGTAATGTGGGCTGCTGCGTGTACAGCTAGGCTGCGCACAGCTGCCCTTTGGATGCATTCATTGGCGTTTGTGCAGTGCTCAGAGCCAGGAGGAGATGGCGGAGCACTGCCAGGTGCCTACAGCATCTTCTGCTGTAGTAACTAAACATGTATAGGTCAGGGGAGAAGTGTGTAGCCAGCCAGGCCTCATACAGAGAGCTGCAGGAGTGAGAAGGGCTGTGTTCATCTCTTGGCTGTGGCACCGGTCCGTGGAACCTGTCACTGCTCAAGCACCTCAGTCACTATACGCTTCTTCATCTCCCCCAGGAAAAATGTTACGCATAGAGATGGACTAGAGTTAAATTAAGAGAAAGCAGTTGTTCTGCTGAAACACTCGATTGTCGCCATGTTCTTAGTGCAAGCCAAGAACCGGTGAGGACCAGCCATTGCTGACGTGCTGTGACTTGTGTTTCTTCTGATGTAAAGTGCTGTGCACAACTAAGCAGCTGAAACAACTGCTTTGTGTAGTTTGTTTGCAAGCTTGCATGAGAAACAAAGAGATTATAAAAATACTCCTTTTAATTTAGAATAAATAGTAACAAGCTTGATTAGATAAGATTTTCTTGAGTCTACAAAATGCTACGTTTTCCTCAAAATCAAAAATATTGTACAAGGAGCTCTCTGTTGAACTTCTCTGTAGCCACAGGGAGGTAGCTGCATGCTCTCCCGCTTCCCAGTCTGGGTTATGGATGGCTGTACGAACAGGGAGCGCCTTCCAGCCTGTGGTAGTGGGATGTGGTCAGATGATTAATTTAATTACGCAGGGATGTGGTTATGATTTCAGATTTGGGCAGTGGCCCCTTTGCCTAGATGCAATCAAAAAAAACAACTTTTCAGTGTTTTTTGCCTGTTCCAGCTTGTCTTATTTCCGTGTTGATTCTGTAGGCTGTCAGCAGCAATTTACCTTGCCAGTAGTGCAGCAAGATATGACTGATCTGTGGTTAAATTGATGTGAGTTGATGCAAGGATAGTATCAAATGAAAATTTTGTGTAGGAGTTTACTGTAAAAGAAGGTGGTGACTTGTAAAAAGAAGCAAGTGCTGAATTGTTCCCCAGGTGAAAGTGCTGTTTTCGTGGTAGCAGAGAGAAAGTGAATTTTTAGGGCAGCTTGCCAAAGGTCTGGCTTTGCCTCGTATTCTTGCTGGGTACCTCCGTGTTAGACTCAATACATGTTGAGTTGTTTGTGGTGAATAGCAAATCAGAGAGGAGCAAAGATTCTTTGTATCATCAAACTTCCTGTGGCAGCAAGGAAAGTCAGTGTTGTTTTCATCCTGTATTTCCTATTCCTTGTTCTTAGAGAACATATGTGTTTGTGAGAAATAGGCACTTCTGCATGTATTTCATTCTTTCTTGTTTGCTGTTTTGCTGTGATCCTCTCGGAGAGCCAAAGCAAAACTTGTAGTTGTTCAATCCCAGAAGAGGAGCTGAAAGTCAATTTTAAATCTTTATGTAGAAAAAAACCCCTGATGCTCATTTCTTCTTGCAGATGCTGAAGTCAATACCAGAAAGAAGACATTCACAGAGGTTCAAACGGAACGACGGGAGCAAGCGGAACGAACTGTTTTAATTAAATGCCCATCAAGAGTTAATGAAAAAAAATTACTGCAGTATTTATCCAGTCATGGAAAAATTAACAGTCACTTCTTTTTTGAAAATCGGGTAAGTTATTAACCATGTAAACTGAAATGTACACTCGGACAAAAAATAAAAGCTTTTATTTGGTCAAGGCCTCACACATGTAGGTCAAGCGTATTATGGACAATTAATATGTTAAACTAGCTTTTGTCTTTATTAATGTTTACAAGTTGCTGAGCAACAGATTTTTATTTGTAAGTTAGCTAAGCAATAGCTGTTGTAAGTGGTTCTAGCAACCTGCTTTACATTAAATCTTAAACTTTTACGTAGCACTGTAAATTATCCTAAAAATAGAGCTCACTTTTTTAATGAACATTACAGTTGTGAACGTAAATAGATTTCAGAACAGTAATGTGTAGTGCTTACTACCAAGAATAGCATGCCTTACATCTTCTTGTCCTCTTGTGAAAAAAAAAAAAAAACATTTTAAAAGTCCTGAGGTACAGAAGCTGGTATTCTGCTTTGTGACTCTCTCATTAAAATGTCCCAGTGCTACCACAAATGGCTGAGTAATGTCAGTACAATAAGTTCAAGGCTTGTATGTGTTTATCTAACTCTGTCTATGTCCATTCTTATTTTTTTAGGGTATCCATGCTTTAATAGAATTTTCTGAAAAGAGCAGTGTAGCCTCATTACAAGATGTTGTTGGAATTCCAAAGGCTGTAGAGCATCATGTCGTCCCATTTAAATCTAGACTTTTTACCTTCACGCTGAAAAATCCAGTGGCTAAAACTGCTGAAGAAACACCAATTCATCTCTCCCGTCAGTCTCACATTCCAGTGAACGAGCTTATTCAAAAACTTCATCAGGCAGACAGTGTAAGTATAGATTTCTAGAGTTTTCTCAAACAAAAATGATGTGTCCACTTAAGATTTGCAAGTGGCTGTGTGAAGCATATAAAGCAATTTATTTCTATTAAAAATAATCTCTGTTAGAACTTTGTGTCCGTGGTTCTCATACTTTCAAACAAATAGAGAAAATTATTTTAAATGTCAAAATCGTTCTTTCAATATGCTGTAAACCTGTTTGAAACTAATAAAGATCTTATAATTGCAATGATAGTAAGTAGAAGAAAAATATATATTAATAGAAGGTGGTCTTTGTATTTTATTACAGTATTTATTTTCTTTAATAGATAAGCAGTCAAATGTACATTCTGCTGAATGAGTATCAGCTCACCGAAGAAAATATCAAGCTCCGATTTCTGGCCTGTTCCCTGGTTCAGGATTTTGCACGTGCATATTTTCCAGACAGCACGGTAAAGCCATTTGGCTCTTCAGTGAACACCTTTGGCAAACTGGGATGCGATGTGGACATGTTTCTGGACTTCCGTGACACACAAGAGCATGCTGCAAAAATGGTAAGGTTACGCTGTGCATCTTCAGTCCTCGTTCTTCCCTGTAATAGGGAGAAAATAATTTGCTGTTTTTCCAGACTTCGTTTGTACTGTCAGGGTGGACTTTACTGTGAAGAAAACCCTCATCCTCCAAAGCTGATTGAGCAACACTTCCCAATTTTATTATTATCACTGTTTTTTCTTCTCTGGAGCTGCTGGGCTTCACCCATGCCATTTTAAAGCTTGGGTGTGATTTTTAAGGTCCTCCGTGTCCTGGTACATAATAATTCTGTGCATTTGCATTTTGGGAGGGTTGTCAGGTTCTTTTCCTCGGTTTAAAGAGCTCACTTGCTATAGAAACTTTACTACATTACTAAAGTACATACAGCTGTACCTAAGATTGTGTTAAGACCTTCTGGAGTAATACTGGTGAGTAGTTGCAGGTGGCACCGTTCGTGTTTATGGTGTCTGTCCAGCAACAATTAAATTTCTTCATAACCATGTCTTCACTGGTACCAGAATACTGAAATCTGTGCAGTAGCCAAGTGTCACGTGCTTGGTGTTGGGACTGGAGCAGCTCCCAGTTGTAATGGTTACAGTAGGTTGTGTCATGGTCCAGGTTTGTGAAGGCATAATGAATAGGAAAGGGCTAGACAAGGTCTTTTTGGAAGGCTTGTTTCTTGCTATTGGTTTTTGACTGTGGATAGTGTAAATGTCCTGTTGAACTGGAGAAGGAAATATGAAAGAAAGAGGTGAAAATCAGGACAAGAAGGGAGATTTGGATTAGAAGTGTCCTGTGGAGAAGCTGGAGTTCTTCACAGATTCTGAAAATGCCAGAATCACTTAATTACCAAAGCTGCTTTTTTATGTATGTGATAATAGTTTGGGGAAAGCTATCTTTGTTCTCCTTAAAAAGAGGGAAAGAAAAAAAAAAAAAGATGATGGCCTTAAGCTTTTGGAGATTGAAAATTTGCTTAGCTTTTCTGTACTATTTGCATATTACCATGCATTTTATTTTTCTTTAAAATATGCCTTCAGACGTTCCTAGTTTTCAGTATTATTGCAGTGATCAAACACAATGAAAGCAGGTATGTCAGCTAAAGGATAAGATCACTGTGCCTTTGTGGGAAAGGTTAAAATCTAGGAAACCTTTGCTTTAGTTGCCTCTTGAGTTTTGAGGAAAAAACAAATACAAAACGTCTGTTTTCAAAGCATGCTTTGTAAGTAGCAGTTTTCTTTGGTATTGATGCTCTGCAGAGAGAAAATCTTTCTTTCATGTTGTGCCTTCTAAGGAAAATGCACACTCTGAAAGCAATCTTATAATAGAAGATGAAATCAGAATCATAAACCAGACCTAAGGATAAAAGGCAGTGGGTCACTGTAAATCTTAGTTTTTAAAATCATCTTACCTACATCTTAACATTTGGTTTGATCATTTTTTTTATATATGTATGCATCATTTTTTCAGTCAGACTAATATAAACAATGGACTTGGGTTGGTAAGTGTGCGGTTTGCATGAGCACGCGGACTTCAGGACAATGTTAATATAAATATTGAGGAAAAATGACTATACCTAAAATGAATTGCTTAATGTTTGAGAGGTGGAAAAGATGTCAAATCAATCATCCTTGTGCAGAAGTCCCATACCAATGCTAGGAAACATGTAGTGCATTCATTTTAGAAAAAGAACAAAATTTGACCATTGACGTCCTTTGTTCTTGTATAGTGAACTTTTCATTTGTCCTTTTGAAAAACTTCTACAAATCAAGCAGGGAGGCAAGTGTAATTGCAGTTGCAGTTTTTAATAACTTTTTTCTCCTTTTGTTGAATTTTGAAGTGACAGCATGCCTAGGCATCATGCAGTATTGCAGTATACTTGATAAATTCAGTTTTAATGGAGTGATTCCTGTCACTGCAGATTATTTTACATGAGGAGGGGAACAGAGATTCTCACTTTAACTTCACTGTGCTTCTAAAACAGTTCTGAAATTGAGGTGAAGGTAAAGGAGGATTTTTTAATTGACATAATGAACAACGACATTTTAATAAAAGATTAAAAGTACAGAAAACTTTAAGAAAAATACAGAAAAAAAAGTAAAATTATAGAAATTCTTCAAGCTTTTCTTACTAGTGTTTCTTTACATGTTCTTTACATGTAAGAAGATGCAAAGTCTCAACAAGATAAGGAGGAGAACTAATCCACTGTAGTCATAATATTTAGCCTCGCTAGAGACATTTCAGCCTACATCTTACTTGGGTAAATAGTTTCCCACCACCAAATTTTATTTCAGAATACTTCTTCACCCATAATTTGCACTTGCCAGTGAGTTATGGAAGGTTCTTTGGAACTGGGCTGTATAATGTGCTTTGTTCAGTCGTAGTTTAGCTGAACTGGATTCACGTAGTTGACAGGAAAACTAAAAGGAGTGTATAGAAATGGCAGCAGTTCTAGGCATGAAAAATTCTGCAGTGAGAATCCAGGTGGTCTAGTGAGTGTTACGAGATGCATCGAAGAGATGGAGTGTTCTCCCTCAGCGTGAGGACAGATAGTTGTATATGTTGTTCTTTTAAGTTGTCTTGTCATCCATTCACAGCAAGTGCTGCAAGAAAAATAATAACAAGCAAACAAAAACCAAACTAGCAGTGTGTGTCCAGAGCTATTTGCCTGTCATCGTTCCCTAAATGAACTGCGCTATTTAAAACTTCTGTTATAAACGTCAGAGAGATGTGGGAACAGGCTGGGTTACTAGAAGTGGTGAGGACTTGTGGGCAGTTGACAGACTTGCTGCGGTGGGGCTGCTGCAGCAAAGGCCAGCAGGGATGCTGTTTGCACTGCTGTCTCCCAGTTATGGGACAGGTTAAGGGGCTGCACGGCATATTTACACTCTGTGGTGCAGCGAGGCTTTTGTCCTGTATGCAGATGTCATCTTTATGTGCTAAAGATGAAGATCTCGCTGGTGGTGTTGAAACTTCAGAGTGTTAAAATGTGGCAGATCTGCTCCATCACAGTGAAAGTATACACAGAAGTAAGGTTTGTTAAAGCATTGTCTTGCAAAGGACTGTAAAAATTGTTAGTGCAACTCCTATCTTGATTCAAGCATAGCCAAAGAGTAGAGGAGAATAAGGTGGCAGCACCTAGAGAGGTTTATACTTCGTAGGGAAACAAGATGTGGGGGACCTCCCATAATAGGCGACAGCTTAATGCTTCAGAGGAAGGTAAAAATCTCATACAGGTGGCAGTGTGATTTATGGGGACAATGATACGATACTTTCCCTGGCAAACTGTGTTCCTAATAACCATAAGTTGATTGTCTTTCCTAGGATGAGCAGAGGCAGAGGAAGGTAGCGTTAGTTACAGGATGATGCAGCAGCAGGGGGAAGGTTATCTATCTTCTGAAATACCAAATTGCTGCAGCCTTTCAGGAGGTACCAGCAGTGACAGAGGACCAGGCATTTCAGCATCTATTTACATTAAATCACACTTTTTTATCATATCTTGTGGCAAAAAAGGTCAGTGACTGTGACTTAGGTGGCAGTAAAAGTCAGAGTGTTCTTTACCAAGAGCAGATGATCAGTGCAGTGTTTACCACGGATGTGGTGTGGTTAACTTGTAAGCAGTTTGGGAGATTAGGGAATGACTTAAAACAGAGTTTTGTGATAGTTTTAGAGTAAGTTATTGTATTAAATGTTGCACTTCTTGCTTGAGGATGTGCATCAGTCTACCCCAAAGAAGTAGTTTACTTTACCTGTATCTGCTGTTTTGAGCACCATGCCACAGGGTGTGAGTATCAGTATTTTATCCTCCACAAGAGGAACCAAAGCTCCATGTGGAAGTCCAACCAATTAAGAGCATCTCCTTCATTATTACAAAAAAGTCTTCATCCAGCTTGTTAGAGATACTGAGCTGCTGCCTGGGAAGGCATGTTGTGATTTTATTTTATTTTATTTTGTTTTGCTACATAATTACAAACACCAGCACACCCAAGTGTCAGCCAATTCTCCATATTTTTCTTTCCTGTTACCTACGTTAATGTTTGTAGCTGTAGGCTTCTTACACTTTGAGCTGGTCCTGCTGTAGCATGCAGCTGCATAGCCAAATGGGATTAAGGAGCACTCTCCTGGTATGCTCAAACACATGGGCTGGCTGGAGAACTGTGGGTAAGAGGAGAGCAGAAAGGGTCACCTTAGTTATCAGAGTGACACAAATACAGCTCCTGAAGTAAGTCTATGGGATGATTTGCAAGGTCCGTGATCCCAAATTGTTTCACCTGTCTTTGAGTGCCTGTTTTCTGTGCGCTAACACAGTGACAACAGGAGTAACCTCCTCTATTTATGTCTTAGAAGACTAATTAGGTCGCTGCATAATGCTTTTTGTATCATACACATTCAAACTACATTCATTACATGTTTCACAGGGGAGGATAAGTCACTGTCAGGTGTCAAATCAGCAAGCAAAATTAGTTAGGGCTTAAAAACAGACAGAGGATAAAGCAAACAGAGATTTCATGGGTATGGACTTAGTTTATTTGGGTGTTAACTGCAAATGGGACAATTAAAATATCTACAGGAAACTTAATGTCTGATCTCAGACATTATCAGTGCAGCTCCACAAATTTTTTTATTTTTTTGAAAAAACTGCATCAGGTGTGAAGCAATTATTTTAAGTTTTAAGGAAACTTACCTTCATTTTGAAGCATTAAGCGATATGCATGCTATTTTTTTTAAGCTTTTTAATTTAAAAGTGATTTTCCTTTACACTGCTACTTCGAGGATATGAAACGGAATTACTGGTGGTGGTTAGAAATTAATAGTGGTTTGGTTGTGTTTTGTCCCTTTTACTTTTTAACTTAATTGTATGCTGCTCTTTTCAGTCAGTCTGTGCTGTCTTGGGAATTCCAGAATGACTTGTTGTAGACAGCCGTGTAGTAGCGTTATACCCTCATCTAAACAAATAACTTTACAGTAAGTTACTCACTATTAACCTGGAAAAAATGAATCACTGAGAAAGAAAATAAAAGAGAAAGTAATGTTTTATGGTTTGTTTTTTTTTTTAAGCTCTGCAGGCTGCTTTGAATAATTATATTTTAACTCGTAATTGCTCAGACTCCTTTGCAAAGTGTTGTCTTTCAGAACTATTCTTAAATGTCTCTTTAGTTCCAGAACTATTAACTTATTAAAAAAAATCTTGTGTTAGAAAAAAGGTCCCTTTGAAATGGAGTATCAGATGAAAAGATTGCCATCAGAAAGATTAGCAACTCAGAAAATTCTTTCTGTGATCGGTGATTGCCTTGATAATTTTGGTCCCGGATGCATGAGCGTACAGAAGATACTCAATGCTCGCTGCCCACTGGTGAAATTTGCCCATCAACCAACAGGATTCCAGTGTGATCTGTCCGTGAGCAACAGGTAAGGCCTGGTTTTAAACATTTTACACAGAACACCAATGTGCTTATGTTTTGGAAACTTGTCATGAAAAACGTTTAGACTACCCAGTTCTGCGTTGTTAACAAATGTGAATGTTGGGTCTGAAAAGGATGTTTTTGACTTCCAGATCTTAGTTTTCCAATGTGGTTAAATTAAGATCTCTTTCTGCAGTATGGTAAACAATTGAAAGCTGAAACTGCAGGCCTGAAAAACACTCTATATGGTAAGTTTGGCTTGTAGGGAATTGAAAGCAGACGTGGTTCTTCAGTCACTACTTCCCTTAAGGTATGTGGGTGCACAGCTTGTTTTGATTGCTTCAGGTTAAGCATCATGCTAATTTTCATTATTGTCCTTCAGCTGCTTTGTGGTCATTAGACTCCTAGTTATTTTGGGGTCTTTTTTTTTTCCTTCTTGCTTCTTAAGGGCCTGTGTCCACCTGTTTGCTGGCAAAGTATCTGGAATGATAAATCAGCCCACTGCTTCAGAAAACAGCCTGAAATGTTACTGTCAGGGCCTTTCGCAGTAGTGCCCAACAGAGGGAGCAGCCTTCTTAGAAATATTTCCCTTTGCATCTTTTCCTCCTCTTCCAGCTTGCTTTCACTTTTTTAGGTTACCAGTGGGTGATAGTCAAGCATATAGTTTGTTTTGCTGTCACTTAGTTTGTAATACATAAATCAGTGTACACGTGTAGCACTGGCGTGAAGTACATAATTGAAAAAAAGTATGTAACTCTTTTTATTAGTGCTAGGGAAAGGTGATGAGTGATCATCTTTCCAAATACTTCTGATATGACTTACAGATTCAATGCTAGTATAAATGTTGTGATTTGTCTAGCACCTGATCACATCTGATGTAGACTGAATTTTCTGAATTACCCAAAGGTTTGTTTCAGAATATGCAGGAATTGTTAGGACAGTATTGAGCAAATGTCTTACAATAACTCTGCTCGCAAATGTGCAGCCACAGTGAGAGGCAGCATGCAGTTCTGTGCAAACTTTGTAATTCCCTGCCAAAGGTTTGGTTGGTTGAGATTGTGTGTGTCTTGTTATTGTGGAGAAATAACAAAAATCTTACAGACACAAGGAAGCATTTCACAGCTGAAATCTTAGAAGTCCAGGTATTACAAAACTTCAATATGGCAAACTTCCGCAAAATGCTTTGCTGGGTTTTTAGAGGAATTCGGTGTAAGACTGGGAGTAAAAATTCCTGCAACAGTAGTTCAACAAGCAATTTAAACTAAATTTGACCCCAAATTTAGTCTTGCTCTCACATCCTGCTTCCATTTTTTTCCCTGCTTTTCACTGCCTTCCCATTCATAGACTGCGAGAGTGTTTGTACAACCATGTGATGAAACGGATCAAAGCTGATCCATCTGAAAGCCTTTATCCTTCCAGATTAGTTGTTTTGCAGCAGGACCTGGATTGGGGTAGTTATTACAAACAACTACCAGCGTGGTGGATGTGGCAGTGTGGGAATGAGAGCAAGCACCTGGAAGCGAAGCTGCTGCTTTCAGCTGCAGTTTTTGCTTGTTTGTTTAAAGAACTTGCTGAAGAACAACTTCAGATTCATTCTGATCACGTTAATAATGTTTTCAACATTTTTATGGCTTAAAATTCATAAGTTCATTTTGTGCTGTCAAAAACTTAAGGATATAAAGCTTCAAATGTTGGTCGTTTGAAAATTACCAAACGGATCAGTCTTTACAATAAGACTGTAAAAGAATTTATAGTTGGTATAGAATATATTAGAATAGACATATTATCTAAAGCATTCCAAAGGCAATTGTGGCTAAGTTCTATATGGTTTTGGCCTTGATCCTGTATAGTTTAACTCCAAGTATGTGATGGTTTTTTTGGGTTTTCTTCTTCATTATGATGTGGAACAAGGAAACAGGAAACAGCACAAGTGTAATATTACTACTTAGCCTAAACTGTACTCTTCTTATAGGAAGTTATTGGATATTTAATCCTGGACGATTTCAGACATTCTTTTCTATTCTTTAATGGATAAAAGTGGTTTTTATTGCTCTTTTGTTTGATTGTTGTTGTTTAATAGATATCATCTTCCCTTATAACTGGTAATCTAGGGCAGAGCAGCCAGCACTGCAACTGGTACTTCCCATTCTCTTCTTATTTACCTCTCGTACCTTTTCTTTTCTTCCTCAGTATTGCTATCAGAAGTTCAGAACTCTTGTACATCTATGGCACTCTTGATCCCCGTGTGAGAGCCCTGGTGTTCAGTTTGCGATGTTGGGCCCGTGTTCATGGACTTACCAATAGCATTCCTGGTACCTGGATTACAAACTTCTCTCTGACCATGATGGTCATGTTTTTTCTGCAAAAGAGATCACCACCTATCATTCCAACACTAGACCAGCTTAAAGAACTGGCAGGTAAGGGTAGCTGTTTATCAAAGAGGTTGGAGTGACTTTCACATTTATTTTAACTTCCGTAAAGCTATGAATAAACCCAAGCCATTTCTGTATGCTCTCAAACACCAATGTATGTTTTCTGTGCCTTAAGTTTGAAGGAACACCCAAGTTTCACTTGTGTTTTTTGTGAAAATAATGCATCTTAAAACAGATTTAGTTTTGCATTTCTAGTGCAATGCTAAATTCTGCTTACAGGGGTTAGGCTTGTTCTATGCCTCAGACAACTAGAAGTGATTTATTTGCCCAGGGCTCCCACGCTGCCTGTTTATTGTTTATTTTGTTTTGCAGCAGACCTGTGAGATCTCATGTCTCTGCAGTTTTTAAGGATTTGGTGCAGATTGATGCGATGTCTGTTGTTTTATAGACACCAGATGTATCTATATTACTTTTTTCTCACAATTTGTAATATCCTTGAGACTGTTGGTGTTCTGGCTATTTCATACGTAGCTTTCAGGATGTGTTATCTTCAGTAAATTGAATGAAAGCTTGGAGAATGACATCCCAGATTCTTGACTCCTCGCTTATTTCTTCTGCTTATTGACATGCTTCCTTGGAAGCTTTGAGTAGAGAAAAAGGTCTGTGTTCTGTTGTTGGAAAATCAGGTTAAATGTTTCCATCAGCAGTTACCAACAAGTTCTCAAAATAAACCCGGAATTTTTATACTCAGAATGAAACATGTCATAGGAATATGCTTGTAGAAATGTCAATACCATTACAGAAAAAGGGGTGTGGAGGTTTTGGGTGTGATTAATGATGCCCTATAATAACTATTAACCTCAGAAATTTGTGCTGTTTCGTGTATTATAAAGCTCTGTATCCAGAGGTATCAGGTTTGTTACTTAACTTTGGAGATATAAAGGTGTCATATACCATTTTCCTGGATGTTTTTGAAAATACGCCATCTACTCATGCTTCCTCTCCTTTGCTTGTCAAAAAAAATATTTTTCTTTTAAGTCTTTAATGTTAAGATTCAACTTAAATAGCTAAAACATGCTTGTGAACTTCTCATTTGCTGTGCTTTCATTGAATTCAGTCATGTCTCATATTTGAATCTGATTACATACAATGGCATTTTATTGTTTATCACTTCAGAATACTCTTGCAATCTATGTTTCAGATGAAAAAGACAAGCATATAATTGGAGGATATGATTGCTCATTTGTTAGCGATTTAAGCAAGATTAACCCTACAAAAAATACAGAAACACTTGGTAGGTAAATCTTCATTAATTTCCCTTTTTCTGTGTGTTGAAAATAAGTTTTTCCTTAACGTTACTGTTGGCTCCTGGTTTTCTTTCCCTTAGATGAGCTGCTCTGTGACTTCTTCGAGTATTTTGGAAACTTTGACTTCAGGAAGAATTCCTTAAATCTTCGACGGGTAAGTGAATTTGAATCTCTCATCATTATTGGTTGAATTTCTGTGACAGATAATGTGTGATCATTCTCTGCTTGCCAAGAGGGCTGCACTGTCACTTTGGTTGTTACATATCAGTCATGTTATTCGCTGGTGTGTGTGTGTGTGTGTGCAAGTGTAATGGACATGCATATATGTAAGTACCTTAACTAGCACTTGTTTTTGATGGACTGCTTAGAGGAGGAGGGATTTCAGTGCAACACTTTCTGGCATAAAAGGTCTTTTGCCAGTACAGGCTGATCCTAGAAACTAATTAATTAAGCTGGGTAAATTTTGTTTGCCATTAAGGCTTAAGAAATGAGCAAAAGCCCCCACATGCCATAGCCTGACCTGGACAAGGGAAATGTCTGTGCTGCTGCTGTTTTTTTCTTTAACTAGTCCTGGCCCTGGGGCCAAGGGTATGATGTATCAGTATGTAGACTCTTCCTGGAAGAGGATTAGCTGGTAGGTTCCTCCTAGAGCTTGCAGAGGTTCTGTAATGCAGAGCCAGTTAGCTAGGGAGCACTGATAAGCACTGTGATGGGAAGTGCATTTAAGTAGCAAACTATGTAGTTGTCAACAGCTTGCATTGTACTACAGCGAGTGCACAAAAGTGGACTGTGACCCAAATAGCTCTCTACTTAAAAACCAAACTGAAATGGGGGGGAATTTCAGCCAAGGCAGCAGTCTTGCTTTGTTATAGTAGCTCTTAGTGAGCACTGTGAGGGGAATGGTTTGAACAGATTAAGTGCTTGGAGTAGTTTATCAGCCTGGGCTGTGCACGTTAATATGACAGACTCGTGCTGCCCGTACACAAATGGAGAGAGGAGCAGATTGCAGCGAGTGAGGTTTGAGGTTTGTGGAAAAGCAAATGGGAGGGTGGCCAAAAAGGCAGGGTAAGTTGTTGTACGTTCTTTGCCTTGAAGGAAATCTAAGCTCTATGTGGCAAGGAAAACAACCACTAAGAGGATTTAGAGAATAGAGTCGTACAGTTAGATTGACAGGAAAATTAACTTGATTAATAATGACTTTTTTTTCCCCAAAAAAGTTCTCTACTAGGACAGAATACTCTTAACGCTGATGTGATCACTCAAGTGATTTGGTACTTGCTCAGCATATAATGCCTACGTGCAACTTTGTGTGTTTTTTTCCTTTACACTATCTGCAGGGAAAGGAAGTAAATAAACCTGAGTCGTCTCCTCTTTATATCTGGAATCCCTTTGAACAAGACCTTAATATCAGCAAGAATGTTAATCAGCCACAGCTGGAGAAATTTGTAGCTATGGCCCGAGAAAGTGCCTGGATTTTACAGAAGGAAGATAGAACTCAGCGAATGATCAATAAAGAGCCCTGGGGACTGGCAGCCCTACTAATACCATTTGGAAAAAGTAATACAAACAAGATGAGAAGGACAAAGGGAATGGGAAGTGAAACAATCAGAAGCCTTTTAGACTCCTTAAAGTTAAGTAATGCAAGCAACCTACAAAAAGCAGTGGGAAAGTGACTTTCGGCACAAAACCAACGTAGCTGCTATTCTGTTCTAGGAATTAAATGTGATACGGTCTGAAGAACATTACTTTTAATATTTCTACTATGGTGAAATGGAGAGTCAGGTAACCTGGTTTTCATTGTGATGGTTCTTTGTACAGGTCTGCTTTCCTGCTGTACATTACCTCCTCCTTACTCTTCACTTTTCCATCTGTTTTATGAATGAAGAACATTAAAAGGCAAGTTTTACAGATATATTTTGGAAATATCCTTCACTCTTTAAAAAAAGAAAAAAACTGACAAAAGCAGCAAGGGCAAAAGCCCTCGGGAATTCTCGTGGTTAACATCCAAATGATGCGTTAAGGAAAAGCTCAAGAAGCAAACCACCTTCCAGTGAAACCACATGTTAAAAGAAGACAAATATTAGAGTCATTGCTTCCACTGCAACCACATTCTGGGAGCCAGTAAAACCCAAGTGCGTGCATCTATTTTTGTAATTGGTTTTGATTCATGTAGATAGTGCCGAGACAAAAATAAAGAGAATGGAATTAGGTAGGAGGGCTTGCAGCTTCATACTGGATTGCTCTCCAAGAATAGCACACCTGTTTTGCGTTGGAAATTTGGGTTTGCTCTCGTGTTTACCACCTGTTCTCAAACTTCTTCAGTCTATTCTTTATCTTTTGTACCCATAGGACTGGTTCTCACTGATATGCACTCATGTTTCTCCTTTTGCCTTCAGCTTCACTTTAAGCCTGTATTTCAGGTTCCAGTAGGAGTTTTTTTCTTGCCTAATCACTCCCCTCAAAGTTGCTGCCTGCTAGGCAACACCAAAGCCTTCCTCTCATGATCTCTGCATCTCTCTGCTCTTTACAGAGGTCCACAGGGAATCCCATAATGTGTTTTGAGTCCTGTCCCCAGTCTTGCCTTATTTTTCAGATATTCAGCAGAGTGCTGACTGTCCCTCTTCCAGATCAGCTAAACCAGTGAGGAATGTTTATTGTTGGCTTAAAGAAAGAATTGAGTTCTCTATGCTTTCACCATAAAATAGTGTTTTAGAGGAAGATGGAGGGGGTGGAAGGAAGGAGGACAGAAAGAAATGGGGAGAGAGCAGTCAAATGTCAAATTTTTTCCAGGGGGGTTTGTGAGTATTCTACCTGTCCAGTTTGAGAGCCACTCGTGCATTAAAATTAAATGGCAGGCATGATGAGAACAACTTACAGACTACTGTTTGTTAAACAACATCTTTTAAGAGCAATCTTTAAAGAAATTCTGTGCAAGAGATGACTGTAACTTGGACATTATCACACCGATGCAATATTGAAAAAGAAACAGTACTCATAGACATCAATATTTTTAGATTCTTTAATTCACTAGTGGTACATGATTTTGTGTGGACTTTCTGTTGGAATAGTCTGACCTAGTATGTTGGTATTAGCAGTTGAAGAGTGTGTGTTCTCTTTTCCTGGAGGTATATTTGTCAGAAATAATTTGTGCAGTAACAAGTAATTCCAAAGTATTTGTAAAATACCACTGGGCAGGGAGAAGCACTGTTCACAGTTAGCAATCTGATCAATTAGACCTTGAGTGGCATGAAGACCCCCTTACAGATCAATGTGATGCTAATTTATTTGTACTTTAAAATAATATTCATGTGCATCCATTTCATGTTCATAAACATTTTATCACATGCCTTTAAACAGTTTTTATCTTAGTCACAGGAATCAATTCTCATATTAACTGCTTTGAGCACTGATGTTCAAACTTCGCTTTCTACTTAAATCCCTGTACTTCTGCGTGAACTTCTCAGAGGCTGGAAAGAAGTTTGGTGTAACTTGTTACTGGTGCTAACAAAACCTTTTGGTATCAAGCTTGGCACGGGCGTGGTGAGCAGTCTGTTGCTACCTTGATCCTTAGAGAACCCAAATAAATTTTCTCCTGTTTCCTGAACAGACTTTGAAGCTGTTGAAGATTAGGGTGGTACCTGAGTACTTGCAAGTTTCCTTTTTCCCAGCCAAACAAAACGGGTACCACAGGGATCTCCACATAGGGATGGTGTGGTGGAGAGCCTCCGGGGGAGGATTAAGGGAAAGAACAGCAAAGCAGATGTTGCAGTGGGTGTCTGCTATTGATCACCTGCCCAGGGTGGTAGCAGAGAGGAGTTATTCCACAGGCAATGAGGAGAAATCCTCAACTCAGAATGAGGAAAAGGTACAGGTACACACTGGGAGACGAGTGGCTGGGGAGCAGCTCTGCAGAAGGCCCTGGGGGTGCTGGTTGGCAGCAGCGTGCCCTGGCAGCCAAGTTGGCCAGCAGCATTTTGCAGACAGTGTAGCCAGCCTGCCAAAAGAGGTGTTTTTCCTGCTATATTTAATGCTGGCACAGCCTCATCTTGAATATTGTGTGCTGTTCAGGGCTCCACAATATAACGAGGATGTTAAGGTGCTGGAAGGCATCCACAGGAGGGCAACAAGGCTGGGGAAAGGGCCAGGAGGCTTCGTTCTCATGTAGCTAAGAAAGACTTGAAGGATTTTAACACCCAGACACAGGATGCTTATACCCAAATGCTTATACCCAATAAACTTCGCAATTTGCTTACTCAGCCCCAAAATTGGGACTTTAGGAGGTACCAGATGCCCTGTTCCTCTGCCTCAGTTTCAAAACTACAGTTCCTGCAGGGTTCTGTCCTTTGGACTTCAGATCCCTGCATAATTCAGGGTGGAGGAGACCTTTGGATTGTCACCCTTCCTTCGAGCTCTTTGAGGAGCTCGTGTCCACCCATCACCACGTGAGCTCTCCCCCCATGTCTGCCATGCCCACAGTGCCATGGTAGCAGCACCAGAGCTCTGGTTCCTGCTGCTTGTCCCCCAGGCTGCACACCTTGCCACCCACACATTTGAGGTGCGATCTGTTCTTTCGTATCAAGTCTCTCTCGTTCCCATCACCCTACATCCTTTCTCTCAATCACTCTCCACCCCTGCCTCGCTTAATTGCAGGTTATAGCTGTGAGAAAGCACCGAGTGATGTTAGAAACCTAAGAGACTGTTAGAAAAACACTCGTCGCCTCCCCAGCTGGTTTGTCACCCTGCCACGTAAGAAGAAATCACCTACACAGTTCTGTTCTCACCTCAGTGCTGCCTTCCTACTGATCTCACTCCCTCGCCCTTCAGACGTGCTTCTCATCCTCATTTCCTTAACAGGCCCTTTCCATCTCACTTCCCGAGTGGAATTGTGCTGCCACAGAATTGCAGGCTCGTTTTTCCTCTGTGGATAACCTCGTTCCCTCTCCTCTCTTTACCACAGCCAGCGGTGTGGCAAAGCCCAGGGGTTGGCTGAGCTGTGTCCCTCCTCCTTGCTAAAGCTGGAGACCTGTTGAAGTATCCAAAGGTATCCGACTGTCTGTATCACACATTATCAGTCAACAGCTTTGCCTTTTATAAGGTGTTTGGGTTTACCCTTTAAAACTTTCAAATATTTTTATTGTTTTTATCATCTTTTGTACACGTGAGCTTACTGCGATCAGAGAGAAGTGGCAAAAGCCAAGACCACAAGCCAGCTTTGGGTGTTTTATTGCCAGCTCCTCCTGGGGTGCCCTTGCTTGTATTATGAAATCTTTTCTTTGTTTTGCTCCAAGTTCTGCTTTTCTTTAAGATAGTGTTAAAATGCAGCCATCCCCAACCAGGGAAATCAGAGCCCTTGCTAAAATAAGCACTTATATTTTGGAGAGTCTGTCCTGGATCTGGTCATTTATTTAAGACTGATCAAATATTGGAAGTATCTTGACCGTTTGCTGAGCTGTCGTGGCTTGAAACTGCAACAGGGGAGGGTCAGGCTGGGGGTTAGGGAAAGGGTCTGCACCCAGAGGGTGGTCGGGCACTGGGACAGGATCCTCAGGACAGTGGTGACAGCACCGAGCTGCTGGGGTTCAAGAAGAGTTTGGACAACGCTCTCAGACACAGGGTCTGGTTTTGGGTGGTCCTGTGTGGAGCCAGGAGTTGGACTCAATGATCCTCGTGGGTCCCTTCCAACTCGGGATATTCTGTGATTCCACCTTATTGTTTGTAGCTGGAAGCTGTTCTCACCAGTGCAGCCTGGAAACACCCAGCCAATACTCTCATCCTGCTGCAGAAGTTCCCTTGACATTTAAATCCTGCCTAAAAATGACTTTCTGAAAGGATCTGTAGGAAAATAAAAGGCTGTGAATACAGGGTTGACATGACAGCAGAAGTCTGTGCCTCTGCAGGGCAGCTTGGTGCACACGCCTGAGCTGGTCTCAGCTGCAGAGCTGCACAGCACCTGCAGAGACATGAATTCAGGTGTAAATGCAGGATTTCACCCCAGTTCTGCTGCACCACAGAGCTTGCCAGCTTGGATGCGGCGTGTGGCTGCTGCTTCACTTCTCCTGGCTGCAGGGGAGCTGCACTGGGTGCTCACGCAGGATCGGTGGCTGACGAGGAGCTGTCTTCCTAGCAGGGCATGGCTTCCTCCCTGCAACTTTTATTTCTAAATTCAGTTTAATTTATACTCTCTTGGGGGTACAGGCTATGTTTTATTTGACACGATTCTGTGCCTTTGGAACAGAAAAGATGGATAAAAAAATAATCTCCGTTTCAATAATTTTGCCAAGAAGCTAGTTAAAGGTCTGCGCTGGGTTCAGCTGAAGCAAGTTTAGGATTTCCAGCCTGAGCTGCTTTTGAAATCTGATGAATCAACAGTTCGGGAGTTTCAACAGTGAAATCATCCCGCTCGCCGGAAAACTTGCTGCTCCCAAGGCTTTGTCTTGCTTATCACAAAGTTACCACCAAGGCTCTCTTCTAGTACAAGATTATCCTAAACTTCATGGGCGATTTGGGGTTAGACAAGCAAGGATTAGGATTTACACAAGGCTAACCTGTGCCAGGAGATAAAATCATGGTCTCCAGAAGTTACCTTCCTTGCCGCTCTGAAATGAAAAGATGGAGCCTAGTTCTCCACATCTAGCAGGCAGCTTGATTGATGCCACTATAAAAATCCTTAATTATATGTGACTTATTTTTTTTAAACACTTTAACTATCTCCTCAAGTGCTTAGTGTCCCTGTTGGAAAACACTGCTCTGCCATGTTCCCTCTACAAGATGGGCTTGCTGCAGGTACACGTGTTTCTCCTCACTTGTTCTTTTTGGACTCTCTCTGTTCAGTGCTATTGATCTCAAATATTTCCCTTCCCTCCTACTTCTCTTTCTCCTGGCCATTCTCTTTTCATCATATCTAGTCTGATCTGATCAATAAGCAGCAGTTTTTCCATTTGGTCCTTAGTATTTGTGGACCAGCAGTGAAGAGAGCTGCATTCAATCAAAGTGGGGTGGTTTTTAAAGTGTGGCACTGGCATTGCAGTGCGACTTTCTACAGCTTCGTTTCCTGTGCAGACTGAGTTTCCATCCTGCCTTTTCCATGGTCCACGGAGAGATTAATTAGCTGGACTCGATGGGCCTCGCCTACACAAAGCATGCGCTTTCAAGAAGCATTTCCATTTAAGATGTTCATTTAACACTGCCTGTGGTATTAGAAAACAGAAGTTTCACGCAAACTTTCTGAGATACTTTGCCCTTTAAAAAGATTTCTGTTTCCCCCTGTTATTATGCGGAACATTATGTTCAATTAGATTTACAGAAAGCCTTCAGAGATAGGTTTTTGTTCCCATGCTGAGCTCTCTTGTGCATACAAATTTGTAGTAAATGTAAACAGTGCAGCCCTATATTGGAATCTTGCATGGAACAACTCCCAGAATATGTCTTGTAGGTATTATCCTCACAGCCCGATGGGGGAAGTAAAAACGCCACAAATTACAAAGGCTCCCATTTGTGTTACTCACTCCATAGGATGGAACAATTCCTGTAATTCTGTGTCTCTTCTTCTCGTGTTGGACACAGGCAAAGCTCTGCTGTTCCTGCAGAGAGGAGCTATGTGCTTTAGATGTTGGGTTGTGGGGTTGAAAAGCACCATTATTTAAATGCTTTCTGTATGTTTACATTTTGACTTTGATTTTCTGAAGTCCTTTTATATGAGCTCTTGCTAGAGGTTGTCAGGATGAAAAGAAGAATTGGAAGAATACATAAAAGCTTCATAGATAAATGGTAGTTACTATTAGATTAATCATCAAAAATACTCATGTAGTGGAAAGTATTACATCCAACAATCTGGCAGTGAAAAGAAACACTGCTTTGTCTCTTTGAATCAATTTTATTTCCTCTCTTAATTTTCGGTAGTCCTCCCAGTGACGCACTACTTTTATAAAGGGATGGGATTCGAGAGAGTATACTGAATGGAGATGATGGTATTCAATATGTGAGAGGGCATTTAGCCCCTGCAGTAAATAAAAGAAGCAAGGCTGACTCCATCCTGAAACAAGATTCAGAGATTTAGTGACCTCAAAAATACGCTATGGAGAATGGCTCCGTGCATCCTTAGGTGCCTCGTACCCCTCTACTTTGAAAATTATCTTCAGACACCTGTGAAGGAATTATAGCAAATGCTTTTTATATATGAACTTGGAAAGTAAAATCTCATTTTAAGCAACCACGATCTCTTATGTGAAGACACTAAACACCTTAGCTATTATAGCTCTGCAATAAAACCCATGTTTAAGAGGCTTTGCATTGCAGTTGGCTTAGAAACATGGAATTTTGCCATTTTGGGTTACCCTAAAAATCCAAATGCTTACAGATAGCAACTGACTTTCACTCTTCTCCCACTTAGAAGATTTTACGTCCCCTTTTTCATATGGACAATGTTCTCAATCTGAATTGTTCTGCAGTAATTTCGTATTTCCTCTAGGAGATAAGAAAGTAAAAGATCTCCTGTGTTAGTTCAGTAAGGTGCTGTTTGGTTGTCTTGTTGAAGTCTTCAATGAGATAAAGAAGAAAATATCCAATGCTTTCCTTCCTCGGATGCAGGCAGAAGTTGGTTGCATACTGAGATGAGAATGCATTTCCCAGAGCAAGAGTTTTAACTGTTGGTCTCTGAATCCCTCAGGGTCCGGGGAACTATGTCTGAAGAGCTCACAAAAAAGCAAGAAAACAAACCCTGAGAAAGCCAACCTGACTGTCAGCCAGCTCAAATTCACTCGAGAGGTGTTCACCTTCTGGGATTTTCCAAACAAAACAGAGGTCAAAGCCACCGCCGTTGAGTCGTGATTAGAGATGCAGCATTTCTTGCATTCCAGCTTCACTTTATGATTAATATTCCGTTTAAGTAAAGGGTGGTCTGTGAAGAGTATGTCACAAAGCATGGTTTTTAATGAAGAGAGCAGAAATATTTTTGGATGTCTGACAAACTCTGAAAGATATCTCTTAATGGGGAGAGAAGAAATTTTCTTTCTAGCAGAATATCTAAAGTTCCTGAACCCTGCCCTGGCAAAACCCTTACATTTTATCCTTATAAATTATAAAGGGTGAATACAGGCCTCTTAGTTTGTCTTGATTTAGTTTTATCCCACATGTATAGGGTTACAAGTATGTGGCAGTTAGGCATAAGCGATATGATTTTATGCTCCAAATGCTGATAAGAGAGAAGCTTCAGATCACATAGGTTAATGCAGACTTGATTCAAAGACACCTCGTCTGAATCTCCTCGACTCTTTCAGACCCCACCTACCCCTGCTGCAGATGACTATAAATACTCGCGGCTGCCAGCTGCTCACTCCCAGTAGGGATGCCTTCCCCTGAAGTTAATCTTTCTGATTCAGTGGGGACCTTTCCTTGCCAAATCCGACCCAGGGGCTTCTGAAGTCATCTGTTTGTTTTACCTGATTCTTAAGCCTGAGAAGGCAGAGAACTGTTTGTCATCCCTGTTCCCCGTTCCCAGCAAGTTTTTTCCTCCTGACTTCAAATAACAGCAGGAAACAACCCCAAAATTATTCTCAGATAAAGAGAGAGTGGACCTTGATGTTATGACATGGCCACTGCTGTTCCCCAACTTTGGGCAATTTATGTGAATGTCTAGGGTGGAGTGAACATTTTTCTTTAGCATCTTTATTCTGTTTTTCTAAAAAGATTGATGATCTGATTTTTTTTTTTTTTTCTTTTCTGGAGTTTAATAAGCTGGAGCTTTCAAAGTTGTGCTTCACTTGCTCCCGTGTTTGTACTGGCAAAGAGCAGATTTTAAAGCTGAGCCTTTTTCTGCTGTGTGTTTTTCTTCTCTGAGATAAACACAAAATATGCAGTTGGTGTCATGAGAGCAGTAGGTGCGGGATACAGCTGACACTTCCCAGCAGAAAATTCTCCGTTTCGCCAGGACGTTTAGGAGAGGCAGCAACGATTCATTTCTGTGATAACGCAGCAGGAACACAAGTCCAATTGTTTTCTATGTAGGTCAGAAAGGGGTATGTTGGCATCGCTCTTCGCAGACTTTACAAAGAAGTCTGGGAATGGGAAGCATTACAGAAAAAAAAAAAAAAAGTTGTTACTACTTAAATTGTTCCCCTGGCAGAGGTAGGCTATAAACAGTTTGCTGTAAAAGACTTGCCATCTAGCTGGCATAGCTGCATGCTGTCTGTGTATAAGGAGGTTTAATTTTTCTAGTTAAACAGCTCATTTACTCTACACCCAGGCTCTGTGATTAAAGTCTGGGTTTGTGTCAAGGAGAAAGCCCCCAGAAATGCTCAATCATGCCGTTCCAGTGTGACTACTTGACAGCAGTTTATGTTCAGGAAGATATTTCATGTACTTAAGGGTCAGGGGGAATTAGCAGGTAACTTGGCTAGCTCTGGATTTTTCTTGCAGCCTTGTGCCTTTTGAAGTCAATGACAGCGCATCAGAAACTTGTTCACCTTCAGTTTTGGTTTGGCCTATCCAGTCAACACCAGCCCTACATGCTGGCAGGAAACACTGCTGTTGCAGATAATAATTTTGTTTAACTCATTACGATGATTTATGGGACGCCCCACTGCACATTGTCACGACATGTCTCCGTGTGGGAGCCTACCAGCTCTGCCGTGCTGTCTCTTCCTTCCAAGACAGCCTTTTGTTATTGAAGATCAAGAACCGAGCTTTTATCTCTTTCCTTCTGTGAGTGCTTCCACGGGAAGGGATCTGGGACTATTTTTGTTTTGGTAGGTTTGGACGATACCATACGCTCTTTGGAGCACTGTGTGCCTCTGCATGTGCCCCTGCGAGCACCTCAGACTCTACAGGTTTGTTCATCACAGTTGTGTTACCATCAGCTATATAAACAGCAGCATGACTTATAAAACTTCTCTATATCTGGGAGAAACTGAGGTATGTATTGTGCCTTCCTATTTTGGGAAGAATAACTCCTTCCCAAGTGACACATCTCCTTGACACTGACTGTCAGCTGCTTCTTATAACACTGGGAGAAATATGCAACCTCTTACAGCATCGTTTTTTATATGTTACAGTAAATAAACCTTGCAGCCAAAGCCATGTTCGATTAGATACTGCTTCATACACATTCCAGGAAATAATTACGTTCTTTATCCCCATACCTTGAGATCTGAACAGATTCCTGAAGCAGTTAGAGGCAGTGCTCCAAGACCAGCTCATGCACTCTCCTTTCCTCTCCGGAAAGGAGGAAATAAATCCTGATGGCTGGACATGATGTTGTCTAATGATCCTATTATTTCTTGGCATGTTTATTAGCACAACGTGGACTTTTATGAGACTGTCCCCCTCCCTCCATCAGTCCGAACCATTTATAGTCATTCTTTTCTCTGGGCTTCAGTTAATTTTTTTATGAAAATCTGCCTCGTACAGGAAAAATGCCAAGTGAGGCAATGATAAATGTGAAATACAGATATATACAATCAAAGATGTTAAGTAGCAACACAATTCAGAAAGTAATCCTGATTTTTTTTTTTTTTCAGCCTCAACATGAGAATTTGATTTAATTTATTTTTCCTTGCTGGTGAGGATTAATTGGGAAAAATAAAAAGAAAATGAATAAGGAAATCTTGTCTACCTGCCTAAAAGTCAGAGTTATTTTCTAGAGAAAAGAAGACTGAAGCCCCAGCCAGCATGGTTGTAGAAGCAACTGTAGCTTAATAGCTTTCTACAGAAGTCGCTAGCTGAGGATCTTGTGTGTTACTGGTAATAATAAACGCATAAAGAATACCACTGGAAGGGGGTTTTGGTTTCTGCAACTGTACTCGTACATGAAAGGCATCAAACGCAGAGCAGAAAACCAAGCTCAGGCACAGTGAAGCATCTGTATGCAAATACAAGTTGAATTTTCAAAGGGCTCCAATGCTGAACCCCAAATCTTTTAGGCATCTTTGACAAATCACTGTCGGTATCAATGACACAGAGGTTTGTGCTGGGAAGAAGACACAGGGCATGTCTTCTGCTGAAGCATCACGCTGTGATGAATGGCCAGGAGGTCTGGTGAGTCAGTCGTCCATTCTGGGCTGCTCTTTGTTTCTGTAAATGAGCTAGTGTGTATCTGGGAGAATGGGAACTCGTCTGGAACTGGAAAACTGATCCAAGAAACAGCTCACTTGGTGCTGTGACAAAAATGTAGCCGAGTATTTCAAATGTTCAAATAATGGCGATGTTTTTAATGAAACAAGATATTGTAACCTTGTTTGACACTGCCACTACTGTTTGTTGCCGAAAGAAATGGAAAAAAAAAAGCAATACAGACGCACTCTAATCTTCCGGTTTTATTATCTGTAACACCAGAGTAAGGAGCAGCAGATAGGATGAAATATGATCTTTTGATAAGACTTTACCACACTGACTGTCAGGTTTAAAGATCGTACTCAGATTCGAATGACGTAAGAGTTACTGCTGCATTAAGCTATCTGTAAGTGTATTTATTTAATACACTAATTTAATAAAGCTACTTTTAAAAGTAACTCATTGATTTTGTTCTGTTTCCTGTTGAAATGTATTGTGTTCAGCCTGTTTCCTATTAAAATTAAGAGAAATGGGTTCCACCTTGTTGTTCTCCTTTGGCACTAAGGATGCTGCTGACAAGACGGCCAAAATCCCACAAAGTTCAAAACTTTCTTGCCTGTTCATGAAAGCTTTCTTATTCCTCCCTCACAGTTCTAGAGCAGTTTATATGCATCTCTTTGAAAGCTTGTGGTCGTGATATGACAGCCTGCCCTACAGGTATTATTTCCAGAAACAAGCTCCTGTATATAATGGGCAAAATGTACTGAAATGGGCAAAACGTACTGACATTTGCAAAAGGCTGTGTTACAGCTGAGGGGTGAGTGAGGTGTTTTGCACCCATGGGGGTCAGGTGCTGAAGCAGGAACAAGCTCGGAGCTGCTAAGCTACAAACACAGACCCACTGTGCCAGTGGTCCTGTAAGCCAACTGAAAGCCTTCATTCAGAGCCTCCTTGCTGACAGGAGGCTAATTCAATCTCTCTCTTTTATTTTTTATTTATTTTTTTTTTTCCTCTGTGGCAGAGGGGCCCGGGGTGAAACCTCTTCTCCCCTGCTCCTGCTCAAGCCCCGGCCACCCCGGTGCCACACAGGCCTCAATTCACAGCACCGGCTGAAGGAGCCCAGGAAACTGCACGGTTTCCTGTCTCTTTTACAGCCTGTCAGCAGGAACCATCAGCCCAGTTTCTAATAACTTTTTGTTTTAATCGGGAAAAGGCTGACGTGGGTCTATTCCTGAGGCGCCCGCCCCCGGTGCCATGGCGCCCGTGCCCACACAAGGCCCCGTGACGCAGGGAGCTCCTGGCGGGGTGGCCTGGGCGAGGTGAGCGCTCTCAGGGGATTTCCCCCGCCTCACGAGGCGGCCTTGGGGTGCCGCTGCTCAGCCCTCGCAGCTTTCTCTTTTACAACCGCAGGGGAGGAGATGTGGAGAGCACTGTCCTCATCTCATGTGGCTTCGGCGCTGCCTCCCTCTGCCAGTTAGGCTTCACCGCTCAGAGACGCTGCTCCTCGAGAGGGGGTCGGGTTGGGGGATTTGGGGACGGCTCTGTCAGTTTTAGGAAGTTTTGTTCTGGCCCAGGGAAGGGAATGAATCCATGACTGTGAAAAGGGCCCGATCCCTGCATTTACATCTCTGCAAAGTCTGCAGAAGCGTTGCTGTGCTGCTGGAGCCCTGCTGGGAATGTGACGCAAAGCACGTTTTCTCTTGGTATAGCACTGGAGGGAAAAAATCCCTCCCCACGCTGACAGCATGAAAACTGCTAATTCTGTTTGCTTCCTTTTAAGGCATTTACGCAGCTTGAAGAGATTTCTTTTGTTTTTCAACCCCAGCCAGCACAGACGGACAATGTGAGGATGGCTCCGTATCGCACCCCACGTCACAGTGAAAATGGGCACGGTGATGGACAGGGGCTGGGATCAACCTGCTGCAAGCACCTGGATCTTGAAGCAGGTTGTGGCCCCCTCAGCTTCCCTGCCTCATGCTTTGTGCTGTGCATGATGATAAAAGGCACAGGAGCCCAGCCCAGGCTGTGTGCCATCTCCTCCTGCTCTGTCCTGCTCACCTCTGGACCAAACTCTGGACAAACACTTATGCTTTCCTGGTATTACGTCCATGCCCTAGATAGAAGCTATGCTTTTTCTGCACGTTCTGGGAGAAGACAGATCCTGAAAAGCCAGAAGATGGCAAAGAAACACCTCCCATCTTCCACACACTGCTTGCTGCCTTCCTGCTCCATAGCTCCTTGCCTGCTCAGTTCTGCCTCAGAAATTTTGAGTTTACTTCCAACAGTAATAGTAAAAAAAAAGTTATTTGCATGACTTTAACCATAACCAGTCCTTGATGATGGCAAAGGCAGTGGGTTGGAAAGCTCCCTGTCTTGCAGTGCATCCAGACAGCACGTGGACGTGGTCTTGCAGGAGCCTGCGATGTGCTGAGAAAGACAGATTGGGTGGTCTGCTCCCAAGAGTAGCAACCCGGTGGGTGGGGAGATGCTGTAGATCATAATTTTGGATGACTTCAGCGCAGCACAGAAGACTGAACTTCATGCTGCTGTTCCTGTCAAAAAACATTACTGTTTAGCTGCACCCCAGCCCTCCTCATTGCTGTTGGAAGTTGCACGTGATGCCACAGGGTGGACGTGGTGCCACTGGGTGCAGGTCGCCCTGGTCGGGATATGGCCACCTGCACCAGCTGAGGGTCAAACAGGCAATGGAGCCGATTACATCCACCCACCCGTGAGCCCCCAGCCAAGCAACAAGTGAGTTGGTGGGTTTTATTGAAGTGTGTTTAGAAATAATCCACCACAGTGCTTGGAAAACCTTGAAGAGCAAAGAAGGTGCCTGGCTCTGCCAGCAAAAACATCTCCTAAAAGGAGAAGATAAATTACCTCTCACGTGTGGTGGACTCACTTTCCAGAAAGGCGGCTGCCACCAGGAGTGGTGGGAGGGATACCAGAGGCAGCTCATACAGGGAGGTGATTTCTCTCAGCATGAAGCTATGCATCTGTTCTGCCTGCCACAGACCTCCCGACATCAGCACTCCCTGCCTCGTCTCAGCATCTTTCTCTCAGTGTGAGGCTGCAGGCTCCTGTGCAAAATATATATATATAATTTTAACAAGGAATAGCTGCTGCTGGAGAAGCACAAGTCAAAGGCACCAAAGCACTCTCTGAGCCAGCCTGCCTGCCGTTTCTTCCTGAGGCTGAGCATGGGGCTATTGGTTGGAAAGGGCTTTGCTGAGGTTCCAAGCAAGCTGGGAAAACTTTCTCTCCACTGATTTCTCCAAAATTGAAATTGAAATGGATTATTTCCAGAAGGTTTCTTCATACGCATGTAAACATGAACCAGAAAAATTTGTTCCATGGCGTTTTCCTATAAAATTCTCATTATTTCAGAGTACTTTTTCCAAGCCCTGTTAAGCACGTGTGGCAGAACCATTTCATCCCTGTGAAGATCTACAGACTTTTCCACTTGGGCTGAGAGCTGGTAAAGCCCAGGTCATTGGATACTCCTTACCAACAGAAAGTTCTTCTGTCATTCACTAAAAAAGTCCTTGTACCAACAAATGAATGGAGAGATAAAAACCACATCAATTTGGAGCTGGGTAACAAGTAATCACTGTATGTTTGAGGCTGGCTGGGACTCTGGAGGGCATCTCGTCACCTAGCAGCTAGAGCAGGTTGGCCAGGGCCATGTCCAGCTGGTTTTGGATGTCTGAGGATGAATCCTGTACAACCTCCCTGGTCAGCCTGCTCTCCTCTTTAACCACTCTCACAGAGTTTTTGTTTCTTGTGCTTAAATGAAATTTCTTACATTTTGGTCAGTGCTCGTTGCCTGTCACTGGCCACCACTGTAAAGAGCCTGGCTCTGTGCCCTTTAAACCCTTCTGTCAGGTATTTATACACAGTGGTGAGATCCCCTCTGCGCCTTTTCTTCCCCAGGCTGAACAGTCCCAGATCTCTCAGCTCCCCCCTGTTTAAGAGATACTCTAATTAACACCTTCACATCACTTCTCTGGATTTGCTGTGGTATGTTTGCATCATTCTGGCCCCAAACTGGATTTAGGACTTCACAGATAGCCTCACCCATGCTGTTGGGAAGGATCTCCTCCCTCCACCTGCTGGCAGCACCCTGCTAAAGCAGCCCAGGAGGCTGTGGGCCTTCTGTGCCGCAAGGGCACACCGCTGGCTCACGTTCATCTCGGTGTCCATCAGGACTCTCAGGTCCTTTCTGCAGATCTTTCTTCCCCCAGCACGTGTCAGTACCTGGGGTTGTTCCACCCCATGGCACCCTGCCACTTGCTGAAATTCATGGAGTTCCTATAGCAGGTATGCAAATTTCTGTTAATCTCTGCAGTGCTCACAGTATATATATGTATCCTGTTCTACAGTATTCTCCAGAAAATATGATCTCAACAGCAATGATTACATGTAATCCTAACCCATATATCTCTACCTTCCTCCTCTTCCTTTTCCTCCCACCTCCAGCACCTTATTTCTAAATCCTCCTCCTCAGTGCCTGTGGGAAGAGTTGGCTTTGCGGCATGCCCGCGGCTTTGTGCTTCGCTCTCCAAAGCGCGCGGGGCTTGCACATTGACACCTCTGCGGCGTATCCTTGAAAACTTCAGCTTCATTTTCCAGAGGAGGAGAGCTCTGGTGAAGGTTTTCCATTAACCTCTTCCCAACCCGAGTGCTCAAGCCACTGCTGACGTTGTCAGATCCCCAGACAGGGGTACCATTGACACGCTGTTGTGGTGGAAAGGTGAAATGGTGCCGCTTAAACACCCAAATTTAATCTGCTACCCGGCGTGTGACTTGCAACACCACAGGATTTCCCTGAAAGATTAATGATGTTAAAATGTGCTAATGGAAGATGAGAGCAGCTTTCAGCTGCACGACGTGCTGCCGGTGCTGTAAAAAAATGAACAGCTGAAGTACCAGCAGCACTCTGGGGGGGAGAGGCTGCGCCGATTTTAGGGCCGTGCGTGTGGTACCCGGGCACCGCCGCCTCCCAGCACTCCAGCCTCACGCTTCAGCAGAGCAGGCATGCTCTGAAATGACAGTTTTTTCCAAAATGTTCCTCTGCCTTTTATGTTTGCCCCCTCAAGCAGAAGAAGACTCCCTGCATTAAAAACCACAGCAGGTTTTTTTTTCAGAAATATCGTTTTGGCCTCCGCCTGCCCATCCATCCGCAGAGACCCCAGCTGATGATGAGAGGCACAAGGCCCCCCCTCCCTGTGCCTCTCTGCATGTACCCACATCACCCTGGGAACCAGACTGCTCCCCACCTTCCATCTGGGTGCCAAAATCCGCCCCTCTGCCCCACGCTGGCACTTTTTCCCTTCTCAGCTCTTTTTTGAGTTTGCATCCTTCTGTAGTTTCAGCCATGGTGGGACAGCTGGATTTTGGGCACTGCTAGCTGGGAAGATTTTCTGTCCAAGAAAACGTTACCCACTGCTCCAGGGCATAAATAAGGAGCAAAAATTTGGCAAATTTGGCCTTGTTTGGCATAAAGCAGGTGTATAAGGCAAGGGATGCAGATGGCACGATGGTCACACTAAATCCTCCAAACGGGCAGAAAAGCAGGTCTCTGTTTGCAAGCCCACACCCCTGACAATTTGTGATTCTTATTGAAAGAATTAAATTAAATACCATGCTCTGGAGAACGCAGGTTTAACTTGGAAAGAGAGAGAGGGTCCTGCTTGTAGACTTGACCAGAAAGTGGGAGGTGTCCCATAGGGTATTTTTGTTCTCTCTTTATCAGAAGATGATTTGGATGGTGTCATTCTCTATTAATTAACCCAGTGGGTTAATCCCTGTTCCTTCTGCAAGCTTTCCCAGGGGGAAGAGAGGAAAGTGAAAGAGTAAATTTGGGCTGTTAAAATACTTGGTTCAGGCTGCATTCTCTTTTGGGTCACATCTCAAGCTGCTCACCCCACAAACCATCTAACACTGTAAGTAAGAAGGTGCAGCAAAGATCTCCAAGGCCAGCCCTGCTATGGGGACAGCCCAGTGGGGCAGCAGAAACCACTGTGGAGGAAACTGATGGAGAAGAACAGACAGGAGATGCGAGTGCAGCATCCCAGAGGCAAATGGGCCGGATCCCACGGGACCTCTGCTCTGCCCCTGCCGTGGTGATGGAGGAGCACGGCAGCAGCCGCCTGTGCGCTGAGGTTGATCACGGCTGACTTTCTGTGGCCACACGCGATGGTGGAGATGATTAAAGCAAACTCCAGCACTCTCCTCAGCGCGGGGATGCTGATGAGGGGTGACAGCTGCACCACTGCTGTCCTGTTGCGCGGTGGCTATCGGAGATGGGAGCACAGAGCGCAGCACCAACTGCAGCTCCTTGCAGCACAGCTTCTCCTCTAACATCAGCGCCATCTGGGACACCGAGCAGCAACAGGACACAGGAGACCCGCAGCGAGGGGCAGCACGCTTTGCTTTGAGGCTTCAGTAGCTGGCTGCAGAGAGAACAGTGTTAACATACGGCCCAGCACATCCCGACTTGGCAGCAGGAACTGCCCAGTGGATTTTTAAACGGCTTACGTGTTTCAGAACAGATGTGAAGCTGAAGTTTTGTTATTGCATGGCACTTCTCAGCTATTCTTTTCCATGAGATGTTTCATATGCTTCATACCTGGGCGCGCTTCCCCTCCCGTTGCTATAGCCCTGAAACATTTACGTTGCAACTTCATTTCGTAAAATTGGAAAGAGAAAATGCATTATTCCTCTCCCATCACCAGCCCCTCATTTCCGTCTCATGCATGCTTTTTTTATCCAAAAGGCTACTCTGGGCTGTCTCTCGGTGTTTTTCACAAGGTGGAAGCTCGATGCTGTAATTTTTCTGCCAGCAGGGATTATGGCCATGCCTGCTACCCACTCGCAGTAGCCGTGCCAATGTAACTGCTTTTTTGGTCTGTCGCATTAACCATATCAGTGAAAAGGGGTGGGTTAAGAAGCAGTAGTCAAAGGGGGAAAGCTGCATCTGTTTGATATATGCTCAGGCAGAACAAATAGTTACTTTTCTTCCCCATTTCACAGAAGCAGGGCAGCTGCCAGCCGCGGCCAGCAGCTGTGCAGCCCCAGGGCTCGGTGGCTCCATGCCGGAGGCAGCCAGGGCCCCCAGTATGACTGGGTTTGGTGCTGGTGGTGCTGATGTGGCTGGCCTCCTCTCCCCTCCGAGAGAAATGACAGCAGGACCCGCACGGCAGCTCGTGAGGGATGGTTGTGGAAGCTGCCAGCACCAGGAGACTGCCAGCGGTCCGGTGCTGTGAGGTGCATCAACAGCAGTGTGGCAAAGGACAAATAAAGCCATGAAAATAAATACCCAGAGGGGCACCGTGCAGCCTCGTGGTCCTTCCTCGTGTTGCTTTTCTTTCCATGTACAGCCTGGGGTTCCATGCAATTTCCTCTGCTCCTCGTGCAGCACCACAAGGTGCTGGGCCTGGCCATGCCGTGGTCATCCTCATGGCATGTTGCCTCTGCCCTTTCCAATGCATTTGCTTTTTCTTTCCCATGCTGTAAGCTTCTCTTCAAACACTACCAGCTACACAATCCCAGTACCCTGGAACAAAAGCGACACAGCACCACCACCCACACACAAAGATAATTTCCAACATTCAGAAACCTGGCGTTTTTCTATTAGAACCAAAAAGTGGCCATAGCCTGATTTGTACTGATGTCTTCCTTTAATGAGGTGAAAAATGTGACTGTTTCAAAGCTGATTTATATTTCTAGCTGAAGCCCAGAATCTTAACCTCTCTTACTGTTTCCCCCAGCTGCACTGTGCTTGGCTGTGTGCAGTGAGGAATTAGGGTCAGAGGTGGCAGTCAGAAGGAAGAAGGATCAATTGTTCCCATTTCAAAAGTAAACAGTAGTAAGTGCTTAATTGTTTCTGCAATTTTTAATCAAGTGGCTTTTTTTCAGATTGCTCTGAATAGCTCTCAGTGTGTATGAGCGGCGTGAGCTGCCAACAAACCGATCCCTGGCCTCCTCTTTTCAGAAGCTTGTGGGTTTTGTTTTGTTTCTTTTGTCGGTCCTGGGTGAGGACGAGCTCCTCTAGTGCTCCTTCCTGCTGTGCAGGAGGGGACTGCAGGGAACGTGCTTCTCGCTGGACTGAGCTGGTGCATCCAGCCCCAAACGGCGACAGGGTATGGGGAAATGCCAGGAAGTCCCACTGAATCACCTCCACAGCACTGCAGGGCCTGAGGAGCACCACCCAGCACAGGGCTGAAGCCTTATTTCCAATGGATTTGTGTCTTGTGCTTGCCTCAGGAAAGTGTGGTCTTCTGTGCTACACTTTCCAAAGCAGGAGGACTTCACCCAAAGCACAGGAGACCATGCGACTTCTAGCAGACCTGCTCCATCCAGCATGGACCAGCCTTTTCCTTCAGCCCCTTCCAGATATGCTGAAAGGCTCAGATCCCACAAAGACAAGGACATTTGCTGCTCCAGGACCAAACTGGGCTGTTGTGGTGGTGAATGACACTCCTGTGCTTGAAATGTCCCCATGGATGTTGAGATTAGGTCAAGTGCCTGAGCTCCCTGAGCTGTACTGCTGCCTTGTATATCCTACAGATGGATTTTTTTCCTCCCCCTTCATATTTTTCCCCGAGTTTCCATAGTTTTGACAAACAAATGTAACCAGGATGCTAAGGGATTATCCAGGATCACAGGGACTTCCATGCTTGCTGGTGAACTTGGCTGTTATTTTTTTCTGCATTTCCCAGAGTCACTGGGAGGCTGCAGCGTTCCTGTACAGGTTGTAAGGGATATTGTGCAAACCCAGGCTGCAAAACTGAAGGTTAACTGTAAGCAGGGGAGAGAAGAAGAAGAGAGCTTAGCTCAGGCAAGAGGCACACCCTCTGTTTTGGCAAGAAGCAGTTCAAATTCTTACTCTGATTTACGCTAGTTTATAGAAAAGGCTGTATCCAGCCCAGGAAGCATGTGGTAGTATTTAACTGTATGAAACTTGGAATCAGCTTCAAGTGGGGAGATCAAAGCTAATAAACCATATATTTTATATAGGCAGTATCTGTGACGAAGAAACAAATCCATTTCAGCAACAGCCAAAGGGAAGAACCTTGTTCTCAAAGGCTGACACGGTGACGTTCCTGCTCGCTGGTTTTTAAGGGGGATTGCTCACTGGAGGCTCTGCTTTCATACAGACTCTGCCAAGTCCCATGCAGGTTGCAGGGGCAGCTCTTGGATGAGATGTGCGACGGCAGATGGGTGCTGGTACTTGGACGTGGTGGGGTGGCGGCTCTGCCTCCCAGCTGGAGCCAAGTGCTTGGCTATGGGAAATGCTTTCCTTCCAGTGCAGCCGGGCTGGCATGATGGGCTATGGCCGTGCTTTTCCAAAAGGGGAAGAGCCTGGGCCTCTGCTCACCCCACGGCTCTGCTTCACATGATGGACAAACCCCAGAGAGACATTGCAACCAGAGGGGGCTTGGGCTCACCACCATGGGGGTCTCCACCATGGGGGATGGCAGCTGTGCCCCCCGCCGTCCTCTTCAGGGCCCTTCCATGCTCATTCCCCCTCGCCACGTGCAAATCAGCCTTTGTGTGCTGGTTCTTTATTTGAGGCCGGCTCTGCAGGGCTGCCCCTCAGGGCTATTTCAGTCGCTTCCTCCCCCCAGTTCCTGCGATTGTTGGGCTGGCGTTGTGTGAGTCCCCCGCCACGCTTCCTCCCACGCTCGCTCGCAGCTGGGAACGGCCTCCTCCGGCTCCTTTTCCTTTGTTAGCTGAAGCATCCTGAAGCGATCCAACCTTTAACACCGCCACAGCTGAGCTCAGCGATGGCAGCCCTGTGCTTTGCCTTCATCGAGTAAAGGTCCTGATGGACGCCGAGGTGAACATGAGCCAGCAACGTGCCCTTGTGGCGCAGAAGGCTCATGGCCCCCTGGGCTGCTTTAGCAGGTGGAGGGAGGAGATCCTTCCCCTCCATGCCACTGGTGAGGCCGTGTGTGAGTGCTCTGTCATGGCCTGGGCTCTCCAGTACAAGAGAGATGTGGGTGGACTGGAGGGAGCCCAATGAAGATCATGAAGGGACTGGAGAACCTCTTATGTGGAAAGGCTTTGAGAACCGAGTCTGTCCAGCCTACCGAAAAGAAGGTTTTGGGGGACCAAAATGAAACACAGGAGGTTCCTTCTGAGCATCAGGGAGCAATTCTGTACTGTGCAGGTGACCTAGCCAGAGAGGCGGTGGAGTCTCCTTCTGGGAGACCTTCAGGAGCCCCCTGGCCATGGCCCTGGACTCCCTGCTCCTGGTGGCCCTGCGTGAGCAGGGGTTGGGCCCGGTGGGCCCAAAGCTCGTGGCCAGCCTCAGGCAGCTGCAGGTCCGTGGCAGAAGGGGGCATGGAGCAGAGCCCTGTGAGGCCGTGCAGGCCATCTGGGCACCACATGGCCCCACGAAACGGCTGAGCACACCTGGCCAGACGGGCCGGTTTGGCTCTGGTGCAAATGAGCTGCTAGCAGATGAGCACTAAAAGTAGCTCAAATACAGGCAGGGCAGGTATTAAACATATGTGATGGGCAAGCGGTAAAAATCTTAAAGAAACAACTCAGCTTGCATCCATTTCCACCATGTTTCTCCTCATTTGTTTCTTTTGGGCTTTTTGTGTTTTATTCCCCTGAGCACCAGACTTATACAGGACTAATATTTCTGCCCCCATAGGAGTGGAAAACATCAGCGGGCTTGGGTCTAGCAATTCTTTTTATTTTATGGACTCATAATGTTTTCCAGCTCCGTGCTGGAAAACATCCTCAGGGATGCTCCTTGCACTCCAGCCTTGCCCCCAGTCAAAGGAGCAAACCTTTGCATTTCTCCCCCATTATCGGCTGAGGACATTGGCTCGGCTGACATTATTTCTGCTGCTTGTTAGGTTTTATCTCCAGTAACCAGTGACACGTTTCCCACTGGGAAGGTATAAAATCATCACCCAACTGCAGGGGGTGATCATCATTTCTGCTAGAGTGACCCTGATGTTTCTTATTAGCACCAGCAGTACGTGTGGGGACCTGCATGGTGGAGGGAGCAGATGGTGAAGGGGTCCCTTGGGAGTGCGGGGAGAGGAGGAACACACAACTGCCACCAGCAGAAGTATCTGCCAGCCTGCATCCAGGTAACACCATCCTGGGCACCGCCATGCTGAGGTTTTATAGCAGATGGAAACACGGCAGAAGGTGGGAAGGAAGGGAAAGGAAGGGAGGTGAGAAGGAAAGCTCAAAAAATGCAGCCTGCCAACAAACCCCTGTGACTGCTCTTCGGGTCTTGACCCCAGATGCGCTGCAGGGGGAGGTCCAGGCCAAAGCCATCTGGAGGGACACGGGTGGGCTCAGCCTCTCCCTCAGCACCTCACGGGCTGGGGCTGAGCCTAATAATGGTTTTAGGTCCGAGGAGCAGGGGACCACTCTGTAAATAGGAAAAGGCAGGCCACACATCTGAACGACTTCATTATTCCCCGGAGGAGCCCATTCTGCCTCTAACAGACTGTTGCAAGGAAGCTGCCGGCTCTGGGGCTGGTGACACAGCGCAGCAGCACAAGGATGATGTACGCAGGCCCTTCCTTCCCTTGTCATTTATTGGAGCATCTGGGATCTCATTTCCTACAAATCGAGACAAAATCTGGAAATCAGGTTTCGGTCCTGGCTGCTGCTCACCAGATCAGGAGATGAGGAGGGCTGGAAGTGCCTGCTCGCAGCTGGCTGGGCTCTGCAACACCTGCGGCTCTCAGCGCTTTTTAATTGAATTCCCTAAAGCCTGTTGGGGTTGTTGTGGTTGGGACAGGCTGGTGTGGGGTCCCAGCAGCACCTTTCTGAATCTTGGTGCCACACAGGCTGACCCTCAATGGACATCTTCCTGCTCTCCTTCAGTAGGGATACTGGGTGTCACAAGAGCAGGAGAATTAGGGAGTCTTTTTCCTTCCAAATTTACTCTGCGTCTCCTGGAAACTCTGAGAAACCCAGGGCTGGAGGGGAAGTAGCTGGTGAGCTGGAAAACATTCACTTCGCTCCCAATCTTTCTTTCCCTGCTGTTTGAAACAGTGGGAGAACCCTTGAAGGAGTCTTGCCCCTTGTGTCCCTGACCCCCCAGCACACCCCTGTAAATGTTTTCTAAAGATGAGCCTTTCCAGAGGTTGCCATGAGGTAAAAGACCAGAAGATACGAGAATCTGAGAGGTATCCCAGGCCTGCCACACGCAAAGCTCTGGCTTTGTGCAGATCTGCATCTACTGCCTAGGTCAGTAGGGCCGGTGTCATAACTCCTCAGGTACTGCTGGTACTTTTACTGTAACACTGGAGCAACTTGCAGTGCTTAAAGTATTTCTCACATGAGCTCCCCTTTACAGACAAGAGTGAAAAAACAAAACAAAACAAAACAAAACAAAACAAAACAAACAAACAAAAAAAAAAACAACAAAAAAAAAAACAACATGAATTGCCAAGGTCAAATCAAATATCTGCAGCAAAATAGCAGATTCAGCCAGGGCCTCCTGAATTCCTGACTGCTACCAAAGTCGCTGCAAGACCCTGGCAGGGCTGCAGGCTGTAGGGCTGGGATGCTTGAGGGGCCTCTCAGGTGCCCTACAACATCTGTGCATTTTGAAACGTGCACGCCTGCTTTAAAGACAACCCTTAAAGATTTTCTGGCACTGGCACAGGGATGGTCCAACTGACCTACTTTTAGGGATCTTTCTCATCTCTGACCTCCATGGTTCATCGACTACAGGGATTGCTGCGTTTCTCATTAGCAGTTAGAAAGCGTTTTTATGCTCCTGTTCACCCGGCGCGCAGCATGCAGCAAAATATTCCAGAAAGTAATCCTGCTGCACGGCTCAGGGCTGCGGTCCACAGAGAAGCAGGCTCCTGGAAAAATCAGAATGGCGAGGCCAAGGAAAAGCACGGGATTTCTGTCGTGTCTGGGCTGCGGGGCTGGGGACTGGGTCCAGCAGGGCTGGGTGCAGCTCTCACCATGCTCCCCTGGCTTTCACCACTGCTGAGCTGCCAAAAGGAATCCCCCAAAGAGAGCACGTAGGGTTAAAAGCAGAAGGGTCCATGTTCCCTTTCAGACTGGTTTGCTTTCATGGAAATATTAATTTCCAGGCAGTTACTCCTGATTTACTGACTGAGCCTGGAGTGAGACCCATGGTATTTACATAGGAAATGATGTTGACATCTCGCTTTTTATGTAAGCTCCTCGGGATTTCTTTAGGCAGGCTGCTTCTCCAAGCACATGTCTGTGAACTCCTATTTCCTCTCCTGCTGCACTTCAGGATGGTGGAGCTGCCTCCCACAGGTTGTTGGTGGGGCTCTTACCAAAATCCTGTGATAGCTGAGAGGCTGGGGGTGCCTTTCTGCCACCCCGCCCTCGCTATCTGTCCTGGGGAGCCTTTCCAGGCTCCTTCGCACCAGCTCGGGTGAGGTTTGGAGCCGCAGAGGGAGCGGCAGCAGTCCCACGCCGGCCGTGGCAGTCCCTCAGGACCCAGGAGAAGGAGGAGCAGCACCAGGACCTGCTATCTCCCTGCGAGGGAGTGAACGCCCCAGAGCTGCTGCGATAAGAAACTGGGCTGAGGTTAGCATTAAGCTCACTTTCTCAGCAGATAGCAGGCAGGGGAGATTGTGTCCCATCGCCCAGAAGTGTAATTCCCACCTGGTCTAGATCTGCACTCTCCTTTCCAGACTGAGCCTGAGCTCTGGTGCTTCTCACTTGCTCATTTTTGTGTTGGCTTTGACATCCCATGGTCACCCATGGCTGGGGACCCTCACCCTGCTGGGTGCTGGTGTTGTGCCAGGCACTGCAAGACAGAGCCCACAGGGGGCTGGGCAACAGCAACACACCTCACGTGTGCTGAAGATGCCCTGCAGAATATTTTCCAGTCTTCATACACCACCATGCTTCCCTTGACTCATTTCCTCCTCATACTGGCTTGCTGTTTCTTCAGGAAAAAAAAAAAATAAAAGAAAAAAAAGACAACTATTAACTAACCCTAGGATTTCACAAATACCTTCTCCGAGGCTTTTGGTGAAGATCAAGTGTAGTATAACATTAAATATTTAGTATGCTCTCTCAGAAGGGATTAGATCTTTACATATGAAAAAGGGAAGAGACTTAAAGATTAAATGGATCTTTTAAACATCCAGTTCTGGTGACTCAGAATGACAATGCCAAAGAACTGGTGAGCAGGGGATTGGACAGAGCCCGGGTCAGGGCAGAGGGAAGCTGGGCTCTGCGGAGGATGTCAGTGGGGCAGTCGTGGAGATGCCTGAGAGGAGGTGACACGAGTCTCAGGAGGCTTGGGCAGCTGAGAGGAGAGGGGCAGGACAAATGTGACAGTGGACAGAATCACACAGAATCACACAGAATCACAGAATCACAGAATTTCTAGGTTGGAAGAGACCTCAAGATCATCGAGTCCAACCTCTAACCTAACACTAACAGTCCCCACTAAACCATATCCCTAAGCTCTACATCTAAACGTCTTTTGAAGACTTCCAGGGATGGTGACTCCACCACCTCCCTGGGCAGCCCGTTCCAGTGCCTCACAACCCTTTCAGTAAAGAAATTCTTCCTAACATCTAACCTAAAACTCCCCTGGCGCAACTTTAGCCCATTCCCCCTCGTCCTGTCACCAGGCACATGGGAGAACAGGCCAACCCCCACCTCTCTACAGCCTCCTTTAATGTACTTATACATAGCAATAAGGTCACCCCTGAGCCTCCTCTTCTCTAGGCTGAACAAGCCCAGCTCCTTCAGCCGCTCCTCATAGGACTTGCTCTCCAGGCCCCTCACCAGCTTCGTCGCCCTTCTTTGGACCCGCTCAAGCACCTCGATGTCCTTCTTGTAGCGAGGGGCCCAAAACTGAACACAGTACTCGAGGTGCGGCCTCACCAGAGCCGAGTACAGGGGGACGATCACCTCCCTAGCCCTGCTGGTCACAGTGTTTCTGATACAAGCCAGGATGCCGTTGGCCTTCTTGGCCACCTGAGCACACTGCTGGCTCATATTCAGCCGACTGTCCACCATCACTCCCAGGTCCTTCTCTGCCTGGCAGCTCTCCAACCATTCCTCTCCCAGCCTGTAGTTCTGCTTGGGGTTATTGCGCCCCAGGTGCAGGACCCGGCACTTGGCCTTGTTGAACTTCATACAGTTGACCTCAGCCCATCGGTGCAGCCTATCCAGATCCTCCTGCAGAGCCTTCCTACCCTCGAGCAGATCGACACACGCACCTAGCTTGGTGTCATCTGCGAACTTACTGAGGGTGCACTCAATGCCGTCATCCAGATCATTGATGAAGATGTTAAAGAGGACCGGCCCCAGCACCGAGCCCTGGGGGACGCCACTAGGGACGAGAGGGAGGGATGTGTAGCTGTCAGACCTGGTGGTGTGGCATGTTCTCAGCTGGCCCTTGAATGAATTCCCCATTGTATCACGCTCCTGTAAGATCTGCCCTGGAGTCTTCCCAAAGGACTTCGAGCAGCCCCTCCTGTGAGGCACTGAAAGAAAACCACCACTCCTGCTCCACAGAGTTAATTCACATTGAAGAGTTCATGTCATAGATATGCACATAGTCATACAAATTTAAAAAGAGGATTTGTGAAATGTCTCCCCCATTAAACACAATAAAATAAAATAAAAAAATTAATCAATCAAAAGGCAGAAGAAAAGAAAAAATCACAGCAAAACGCTTTGCGCACAGGGTGTTCAAATGAAGGGTTAAGGCAGAGGGATGTCCCTGCTGCCACAAACCCTTCTCTTTTTCCGCTTTTAAGCCAGAAAACCGTGACATGAAGACAGCTCATGAGGGAGCCTGCAGTTTGGCTCCTTAAACCTTGCTGGGAGGGCTTAACTAACGCGATGTGGCAGCGGCACGCGTGCGGTGCAGGACCCCTGCTTCTGGGCCAGCTGCCCTGTGTGGGCTTCCTCACTGCCCTGGCTAAGGCACCTTTTTCAGTTCAATCCTTTCTAAGCTATGTGCCTGTAGGGCCCGGCCTGGAAAAGATGCATGACTGACCTTCTGTGAAGCTGATCTCAGCCTCCTCCTAGCCCAGCTCGGTGCCATTCCCGCGTACGGGTGAGCAGCAGTTGCCTGCATGAGGAAAAGCAGGTGGTGGCCCGGTGCAGAAGATAGGCACTGCCCAGGATTTCCACAACATCCCAGGTTCAACTGCAGCCCCTTTTGCTCTGCGGAGCAAAACTCTGAATGACTTCAGTCACTTCCCTTGGAAAATAATTGCTTTCCTGGTGCAGCCTTGAACATCCAAGCAAAGCGAGATCTCCTGCTCGCTGCCAGCCCCGGTGAGGGAGTGGCAGGGACGGAAAGCTGAGCCGTGGTGAGCTCAGCATGACTAATGCCTATCAGATCTACTTCCCATCGCTGCGGTGCGACAAGATGCAAACCTGAAAAAAAAAAAAAAAATGCGCTAAAGCTGGTGAAACCTGTCCTCGGTTTGCCAGTTAGATTCACAGAAAGCAGGGCTGGAGGAGGCTGTTGTAAACATTTACTCTGACTTCACATGCCGCTTGGGCTGGAGTTTCCCTGAATTAGTTTGCCTTTGAACTGGAGTATTTCTGTTTAAAAATGCATTATAGGAAAATCTCTGCGTTTTGAAAACCCACCCCAGCCTATGCTAAACCGTTCTCATGTTTAGTTAACCTCAGCTCCTAAAGCATCTTCCTTTTGATCTAAAATCCCTCTCCCTCAGCATCCAGCTCCAGATTTGGCCACACTCATGCTCCAGGCTCCCCGGTCACCTCTTTATTCTGTTTATCATCGTGTGTGGTAGGAGTCGCGTTGCCCTCCTCTGGATATCCACACTGTGGATGTCTCCAGCGGAGCAGGTCACGGGCTCCACACTCGGGCAAGGAATCGGGTGTTTTGAGGGCACTTGTTCCTTCTCACTGACTTTAAAGGCAGCCTAAATATATCTCTGTTTGGTCAGATGAGACCCACCCGAGCGATCCCAGCCCTCTTCGCTCGGCTCTCACAAACTACAAAAACACACCGAGATCCTCAAAACTACTTCACCAAGTGGCGTCATATCTCCTTCCAGTTACACCCATCATCCTCCCTCGGACCTTACAGCTTCCCAAACCCTTCCCTTGTTTTTCCTGCAAGCATGTGGAAAGCCCTGACAACAATACCTTGCCCTTCCCAGCTGCAGATTAGGGCTACCTAAATGGTAAAACAATGTTCGGGACACGGTTCATTCTTCCAGGGGTTATTTTTACTGCCTTGTTTGTGTCCGTGGAGAGCTCCGGGGTCCATTTGAACTCCACGTTGGCCAAAAGCCACCACCTGGAGAAGCACGACCTGCTCCCGGGGCTCATCCCCCATCACCAGGCTGCATCGCTGCTGCTCAGCTGCCCAGGTGCCTCGTCCAACACACCGTGACGGGCCTCGGAAATGAAACCCAAAGGGAGACTGTGCTGACTCGAGACCAGAACTGGGTTTCCCCAGCTCTCAGAGAGGAAAATCTGCTGGGAGAGCCCCAGGCAGAGGCGGGCTGTTGACGGAGGGTTTCTGCAGGAAGACGCTGCCTTCCTGCCCGCGGGGCTGTGCACAGCTGGCTTCCTCCTCTCCCCGGGGCAGATGTGGGTGTCTGCAGCTGCAGGGACACCAGCGCTGCTTCCTGCCGCTGGGGACAGCTACGTGGATGGCTGGCTGAGCCCGTGCCTCCTCCCCTGCTTCCCCCAGACCCTCAGCCACTTCCCTTCTCTGTTCTATTCCAGGTTTTCCTCTCAGAGAGGCTTTTTCCTGGCCGTCCTTTGTGTATGCTCTCAGCTCAACAGAAAGCTCCTGTTCCCTCCCAGGCCTTTCTCTAGGGCACTGTGGACAAGCAGCCACCAAGCTGACCAAGACAAGAGGATCCCGTTCTGTTCCTCATCAGCTCTTGGGGCATTTTGCTGCTTCTGCAAATTCGGAGCAGTCCTTGCTTGCAGCAGGGTCATGGATGGGTCTCTGCTCTGTCCCCGGTGTGCCTGGTGTTCCTCAGAAGAGGAAGAAAAGGTTTCCTCTTCTTTCCCAAGCCAGGGTGCCTGGCTACACCTTATCCCAGCCTCTGTGCATACTGGTGGTGCAGGAATTGCCACTGCCACCGGGTGGGCAAGCAACAGGCAGAACGAGAGGAAACAAAAAAGAGATGAAAGCTCAGCAAGTGGATGGTTTGCATGTTTGGAAAGATCACACAGAAAGACTGGTGATGCCAAAGTGCTCCAGGTGGCATCAGGTGCCTCAGAGTGAGCAGCACAGATCCAAATTGGAGCCACCTGCCTTTGAGACCTAGAAAGCCAGCCCTGATCCCCCAATCCTGTCCCCACGAGCCCTGTTCTACCACATCCTGTCACCTCCAGCCCTCTCGCCTCCAGCCCTAGCGTCCAGCACTGCCATTCCCCTCAATGTTCATAAAACCTGCCTCTGAAGGCTGTTAGGTGTTCCCATGTAAATACATAAAACACGAAGTACAGCCACGGGGTTTGAGCCGAGCTTCTTGTAGCTCCCTGGGTCGGTGGTGGAACAATCCTGGGGAGAGGTGAGGATGAGCAGGTGGGGACCAAAGTCTGTTTGCAAATCTGAATTGCTTCAAAATTACAGTGGGATATATACATAAATACAACAGAAAGTCATTGCCATACAACTGCCGATTATTATCATTTTTTCTTTCTTGCCTGGTTTTGACAGACACCTGTGCTTCTGGTGAACTTTTCCCCATTAGTTTTGCCACCTTTATCATCCCGCACTGCCTCTCCCTCAGCTGATGGCAGTGAAGTGTTTCCGAACCTGCTTCACCTGCACAGAGAAGCTCCACCAGCACAACAAAGCAGTAAAACGTGGGGCTGGGGAAATGCATTCCTCTGGCTGCCTTCTCAGAGCACAGAGCTCCTGGGTTTGAACCTTTAGTCCTCCAGTCATTTCCTGGTGTGTGTAATTACAACTGTTCCTGAAATACAAGGCAAAACAAAAGAAGGATGATTTCTGCCAAGTAAATCACATTGTTATGTCAGTTACGCATGTCTGCCTCAAAGAGGGCCATTAGGGCTTGATGTGGGTTCCTATAAAGCTGTCACACCTCCCCAAATAACTGGGAAGAGAGCAGAATCCAAACCGAGAGCACCACCAGCTCGATCACACTGCTTCTATTTGTGCCCATCCCTGTGAGTCCGTCACAAAACAAGATGACTGCAGGTAAGGCAGCCTCTGTGTGCCAGTCCTGCTGGTTTGTGGCTGTTCCCTGCACACCAGCCCCTATTTTCCTCCCTCCAGTGACCGACGGGGGCACGCTCCCCATGGGACCCCATGCCTGGCATGACCAGGTCGGGGTGGTGCTCCCCAGCTCACAGGCAAAGCAAGCCAGTGTCTTTGATTTAACACTCTTAAGATCTGAGATGTTGTCTAATTAACTGCCTATTTAACAATGATAATAATAAATACCAAACTCTTATCTTCTCTTTTTCATTACTAGAGCCAAAAGCTCAATGCAGAGATTATTCCCATATTGCATAAAGCGAAGGTGAAACAGAGACGGGTGGATTGCCTTCCCCAGGGTCACACGTCAGTTTACTGGCAGATCTGGGAATAAAACCTCATTTTTCCAATCCTTGGTCCAAGGCTGGAAATGCCAGGTCCCCCAGTGGGGTTTCCTGAGTGTCTGTGACAGCCTCACAGCCTTTCCCACTGCGGCCCTTCCAGAAACTGGAGGAAGCCTCTCCTGGGCCAGAGTTCACACACTTCAGTTCAAGGTCGCCTTGAAAATCACCTCCTGGAAAAGGATTTTCTCCAGGGGAGCTACTGGGCTATCACTCAAGGCAGCACATGGAGCTGGCCCAGCTCTCAGGACAGTTCGAATGCCCTCTAAGGGACACAGTTCCTAGTCTGAGATGAACTTTGCTTCATTCTCTCTCTTCTTTCCATGTGTGTGCTCTGTATTGCTACCCAAACACAAGCAACCACATTTTTATTGTATTCCATGGCCCCCTGTGCTGAAGTAGCATTGATTTTTTTTTTTCCAACATACTTTTTTATTTCAGGATCCATTTTCTTCCTGCATCCCCAGGTGCATGCCTCGCAGCACCTCTCCGGCCAGTGCTTTTGTTCATCCCGAGCCATGAACCCAGTGCAGCTGTAGGAGAGCTGCTCTGCCCCATCCAATCCATCAGTGCCAGAGGAGACGCTTGGCAAAGGCTCATCTGGCTCCTGGCACACCACCTCGGTAGCACTCGATGTCACCCTCCCTGGCATGGGCACTGTGGGGTTTGTTGAGTTTGTGTAATGATGGCAAGACCTCTGGGATGCCTGCTACTCTGAGGGGATTCACTGAACTATATAGGTATCTTTGGATTTCTTCCCAACTTGGGTTTCCCGTTTTTCTCAGATTTGATTAGCTGAATTCTTATTTTATAGAGGAAAAAAAAAAAAAAAGACTTTAAGTTCACTCTCCAGTGGAGTAATATTTGCATCTTCCCTCTTGATGAAGGATCTCTTGCATATCTCTTTGCCAGAACCTAAATTTTTTGCAAAGCCTCCTTCAGGCAAGGGTGTAGTGTCCTGAAATATACCAGGTTTAAGCAACCATTTTGCAGCAGGATATTCCTCAAGTCCCCGTGCATATCCAACTAAAGAAAAGAAGGGATGAAGACCAGCTTTAAAAAGCTGAGGGAAAGAGGAGTGTTTCTGCATCAGCTATTAGCAGGTCAAAGGCTTCTCACAAGGAAACCTGCCCATTTACACAGAAAGCCGAGAGCACACAGAGCATTTTTCTCCATCTTCCCTGCAGAGAGTGAAGTGAAATCTGGGAATTAGGGCTAAATTGTTTTCAATTTTTATAATGGCTTCGGATAAGTAGCTTTTTCTCCTCCACATCAGTACATCATGAACCTCCCCGGCCAGAACAGGCCCTAGAGCCCTCAGCCCTTATCCCAGCAGCTCTCCCAGCTCCCAGCTGGTACCACGAGGCCCTGTGCCATGGATAAACCATTGCATGGGTGAAGCTGCAGCCCCTGCTCGGGTCCCTGCAGCCCCTGCTCTCACTGGGGGCTCCAGCTGGGCACCAGCCCTGCAGCCAGCCTGCCCAGCCCAGCCAGCACCACCCCCAGCACTGCCCACACATCCCTACCTTGTGCCCCAGAAATGCTTGTTCAAAATTAAAGACAAACTCTTTGGGCTTGTCTATTTCAGGATCTTCCAGTGCCTGAAGAAAATCACCAAAAAAAATCTTCTTCAGCCCCTCCAACTGACCAAAGCTTTGCAAAGAGCAGCTCTTAACTGGTAGGTTCAAGAAGACGTACTGAAAGTACTGGTGGTGATTAAAGTTGATTTTACCACCTGACATCTTCTGAATGCCTCACAGATGATCACTCCACTCACCTCTCGAAACACACGAGGACTCCTTGCACACCAGGGGGCTGACGGGTCCCCAGCACTTGCTGGGGTCCCCAGAGATCCTCTCCACATGGCCAACGAGAGGATGGGCCCCAAACCTTAGTGTTAGACCCCAGGTTCGTCTGCCTCAAGGACACGAGCGTTGCCTTCATTGAAATGTGGAGCTGGTGAGGCAAGGATGGGACCAGGTGCCTGCTCACTTCCCACGGGGACTTGGATCCCAGTAGAGCTGGGGCACCTCCAGCTGAAGGAGCACAAGGGGCAGAGGCAGCCCTCTGCTGTCCTTCAGCTAACGAGGAGCAGGAGATCCTGCTCCCACGGACACGTCCCACCCGTCCTCCTTCCAGCACCCCCTGGCTGGACGGAGCTTTTCTGTCTCCAGAAGCCCTACCAGCAGCACACACGTGTCATTTGGCAATCACACCAGCAGCAAAATGAAAGCGTTGCCTTCCCTTCGGCTCGCTATCTGCACCATTCCCCCCTGGTATCCTTTCTCTGTTATTTTGTTCTTTTTCCCTCACCGCAGTCATTTAAACAATTTCCAGGCTCACACTGAAGTGGAATCATTTTAAGACGGCTTCCTCCTGTTTAAATTAGGAGGGGAAAGAAAGAAAGAGGAAAGAAAACCTTTCTTGCTTTGCTGTCAGCCCTCCGGTATGAGCAAGTAAAAGCTTTGTAGAGTGGTGAAATGTCCCTTCACCCTTACGGCATGGGTACCGTGCCTCTAAAACCTCAGACATGCTATGGATCTTCAGCACAGGTAAATCTAACAGCCAGGCCAAAAGTATCTACCTGGTCCTCATATACTTGGTCAGTATATTGATATTTTCCAATATTTTTGGAAAATAGGTAGTTTAAAAAGCTGGCATTGGTAAAAGGAGGTGTATTTTGCAAAGGTATTACTTTGGACAGCCCCAAATACATCCCTGGGGGCCCAGAACATCAGGAGGGGATGCCTCCAGGGTCCCCTATTCTTTCTTGTTCATCAGCTGGTGGGATGCCTGCCAGCTTCGTAAGCATTCAGGAGGTGCTCAGAGGTTGGAGGTTCAGCACCATTAATGAACGGAGGCTGAAGGGGGACAGGACACTTCCCAATTCTGGCTTTCAGGGACTTTCTCCAGCCTTTCCCATCCCAGCTGGGCTCTGGGAGCAGCAGAAGATGCTGCGGGTCTGTGATTTTGGGGGTGGATTCAGGCTGCCTGGTCATGGAGAGGCTCAGCACCCCTCTGCATGGGAGCAGCTGCCTCCATCCACAGCACCAAGCGCTCCCACAGCAACTAATTAGTGCTGCTGATTAGCACTGCCTTCCCATCACCAGACACGCTGCAGATCACCTTCCCATCAAGCCTCCGTTATCTCCAGGGCAGAAAAAGCCCTGGCAGTGAACGTGCCGTGCAGCATGCCCCGCGGGTCAGCTAATCCTGCCCCTGCAGGACTGGAGTGAGGGCTGGGCCTCACGCAAGGGAACCTCGTGCAAAAAACAAACAAACAAACAAACAAAAAACAAAAAAAACCCCACAACTCTGTGAAAGGATCGATTTAGGGTTTTATTATCTACAGAGAGGTGCTTCTTGCTGGCTGATAGGCAACTCACCAGAGCTGCAGAAGCTTGGCTGCTGAGCCCCATGCCTGCAGGGACATCGCTCGCACTGCCTCTGCCACTCTTCCCTGCAGGAACCACTGGCGGGGCGCACAGAAGCAAATGTCCCAGCAGAAAACCAAAGGACAAGCTGTTTTAGTCTGGTTGAAATGGGAAAAGAAGGATAGTTACAGAACACGTGCTCCTGCCTCATCAGCCCGTCCTTTCACAGCTGGGGACAGGTATTCAGCTGACATCTCAGTGGGACACTGGGATGGGAGCAGCACCGCTGTACGTGTGGGCAGCTCATGCTTCTCCACCCCCCTGTGCCGTGCCCACCACCTCCAGCAGCGAAGAAATCTGCAAGCACCTTTTTAACTTTGGGATTTTGATTCCACTGGTGTCATATTTTCAAGCTTTTCTCCCCAGACGAGAGAGCTACGAACGTTTTCTTTAAATAAACACAGGCGTTTTCACAGAACCGCGTTCTTCCAGGAACCTTACAGCAAAGCCAGAGCCTGCTAGGGAGGTGTGAACACAGGGTTCCCCGAGCATCGCAGTGCTGCCTCTTGGCACAGGAGGCACATTTTTGCAGGGGGTGGGAGCTCTCCTTCCTTTATAGAATTTGCACTCTGATCCAGTTTGCTTCCTGGAGATGTAGCAGCCCCACGGCAGTTTTCTCAGAGCCTCAGGGGACTGCTGGTGGGAGCAGGGCACCGTGGCAGCACCGGGCTGCAGGAGATGGAGGAATAAAGCTGTAAAAAGAGCAGCGTCACTGCAGGGCCGGTGGGCAGCCCCCCACCAGATGAATGGCCTGAACGCTGCCGTGAATGAAGTTATTCTGCTGGGAAGCTCAGGCCCTTTCCTCGGGGTAGCAGAGTCAGGTGAATTAAGCTCAGGTCAGGAGCTGGTCTCTGAGGCATCGGCCCAACTACAACCCACAGCGGGTATTAAAGCCAGTGATTCAACCACCCGTGTGTGTCTTTCTTTATCTGTAAAATGGAAAAGAATGAAGTATTACACTCAGAAAGCCTGAAAATCATGTTTGTGTGGCATAACAGGAAAGCAGTGCTAACGATCCACCTCGTGCCTGCAAGTATGCAGGAAATGAACATAAACAAAATGTTCTCTGGGCTTTGGTTGCAGAAATCCAGAATTTATTTTTGTCTTCAGATTGACACAGATAATGCTACGCTGCCTTTCTGAAGGGCCACTGAAGAGTAGAAGGGGCTCTGGGTGACTAATTCAGTTTTTTTCTGCCGTTTTGCTTAGCAGGCAGGTCTGAACTGGAGAAGAATGAGCGGGTCCACTCCCAGGCACCTTGACTGCCATGGGCCTTGGAGCTGGGCCACACGGATTCACCTCCCTGTGACATGTGGCACAACATGGGCTGGCACCGGGCATCATGAGGGCTAGGGCAGGTTGGGGGATTTCCAGCTGAATGGTCTTTCTGTTGTTGTTTCAGATTGGTTTGGTTTCCCATTTGAAAATGCCGGTTCATCAAAATGGGAATGTTCACAGGAGTGTGTTGATTTTGACAGGTTGCAGCAGCTGGGGGAGCTAAAAACCATTGGTTTTGCACCAGGAGGCTGCGTTTTCCTCCAAGCAGCCGTCCGAGGGCAGCCCGGACTCCTGGCAGAGCAGGCAGCACCTCTGCTCCCTCACAGCAGAGCTTTCCTGAGCTTTTGCTTACACCAGATTTTCCTAGGATGGAAGGTGCTTTTTTTTTCTTCTTCTTTTTTATCTTTTTTTTTTTTTTTTTTCCCCTGCCTCAAATAAGAATTCTTGACCTTGAAAAAAAAAAAAAAAAAAAGCATTTTGTAGGCTCTCTGTCCTTTCTGGACTATCAACACACACAGCGATGAACTGGAATAGCCACTGTTGAACTGCTTTGCCAATGACCTGATTAACCGCTTGGCTTCTGAGCACTGCTAACAAGAACAACCGTATCTGCTGCAAATTAGGGTGCAAAAGGAAAATAAAAATCGTAATGAGGTCCAGGACACAAACTCAACTAGTAGCAGGAAATGCTAATTGGGCCCTAATTTCTGCTGTACACAACCTTTTCTGTCCTCCCCACAGCCACCTGAGGTGTCTCACTTGTCCTCGTGTGGCCGTGGATGAGGCTTTATTGCTTTTTGCTCCATGGTGATGCCGGGCAGGGCTGCTGCTGACCCCACTGTCACATCTCCCAGAGCCTGGGTGGATTCATTTCATTTGAGCTGCCAAATGGTTCCCAGAGGGTGTGAGCTTCAAACTGCTGCTGTCTCAGATTGGGAGAGATTAGCAAAAAACGAAGGACTCCTTATCCCAGCTGCTCCCTGGGTACAGCCCAACATAACCTGATGCTGCTTTTTTTTTGCAAAGAGCTGAGATGTATTGCAAAGGGGGTGGTAAGGGAAGAGACCCAGACCTCTTGTCACTTTAAGAATAAAAGAGTATTTGCACTCAGTTTTTGCTCAGGGAAATGCTCCCACTCCTGTATCCATAAACCCTTTCATGCTGTGGGAAATTTCACTGCATCCTCATCACTGTCCCAGGAGACATCCCTGACTACACCGTGAATGGTAATTAAGCATGAAAACTTGCACTTGCCACATCCTACAAGGTGCTTGATATTTCAAAAATATCACCCCATCAGCCCTATAGGTTGTATCCCTGAAGGATGGAGCCAGGAGCTCATCTGCCAGCCTCTGTGGTATTTTTCTTAATTTTGTCATGCTTGATTGGGAGTTTTGGTGGGAAAGGTTGCAGTGAGCAATTCGGTCTCAGCGTAAATCTGAGTCTGATTATCAGAACTTTGCCAAAAATAGCCTTGTTTTTCTCCACACAGCGAGTGACCCACATCGACAGTGTGAGGCTTGTTTTCTCTGGAATAGCAGCAGGTAGTTTTGAATGAGTTTTGATTTCCTAGGGACACTGTATAATTTGAGTGCAACTCCCTTTACAGCCTTGCTTGTGAGTGAGTTTCTGTGGCTCTAAGGAGCAGTTCCAGCATCTGGGAAGTCATATGCTAAATACCAGTTTCAGAAAAAAAAATCAAGCAGAGTTAATGTAGCCATAAAATTGAGGAAAGTTCAGCTTACTCCAACCTTAAGGTCTGTTTCATTATATTTCCTGGTGTTTTGCTCCTGCTGATGTTCACTCTAGACAGAGCATGCTCATCCTTATTCATCTTCATCATTAAAGACCTGAAGAGGGTTTACGGTGCATTTCCCAGAAAAACTGCCCTCTAATCGTCCAAGTGAATGAAGCAGAAATAGTCAGAAACACCCAGCATCTTACAAGAAAAACAGACTAAAGTGGGTCAAAGAGAAATCTCACATGATATTTCATTTCCCCTTTCAGTGCCCATTTCTCTGTGCAGTTTGCTTCTTTAATTCTGATTCCTTTTACTTAGTGGTGTGCACTGGTGTAGCAGAAGCAGCACCAAAGCTCCATGCCCCACTGTGCCGGAGGGACCCCTAAATACAAGGGAGTTTCACCACAGGGATCTCATGGTTGGTGTAGCAAAGCCAGGGTAAGGATGCTGAGGAAAGATGGTTTCTTTCAACATACAGATGGGGATGGAGGCAGAGAGGTGTGGGCGTGAAGTTTCTCAAGAAGTCGGTGCTGCCAAGCAAGAGCAGTTCTCAGAAGAGCTGAGCTCCCCTCTAGTCAGTAAAGTAATGGGCAAATTCTTCCAAAGAACTCCGGACAAGGGGAAATGAGCTCTTCTGGGGATCTTGCCTTATATAGTTATTGTAGCAGCTTGGCTTTGGTGCCAAGTGTATGAAAATCCATCACAGAGTGACTTGCCAGAGTGATACAGCAAGCCTGCAACGTGTCTGGGGGATCCGGTCCTGCTCTCCCAGTCAGAGGACGTTGTTCAGGCCTCCGGCTCGTCTGGGAAGCACAGGGCCTGGCCTCGGCTTTGCTGCCTTGCTTCACCCAGAACTGCTCGTGGCAGACTGTGTGATGCCCCAGGAGCATTTCTGCATCCCCTGGGGAGCTGCAGCAAGGACCTGAGCCCTGTGCAGGGCCATGTCCCTGCCTGGCCTGGCTGTGGGGACGCTGGGGCAGCCCCACCTTACCCAGGGCATCCTCAGCAATGCTCAGGGCCTGGGGCTCAGCAGCACTGTAGCTCTGCCATGCACAACATGCAGGCTCGGGGAATGCCCATCAGCAGGTTGTTGAAGCATCCTTCACGGAGCCTTACAGTGTCATCTGCCAGGCAAATTTTGTTGTAAAAAAATAAAAGATGCAACCCAAATGCTGCTTCACAAGCAGTGCGAGGGGAAAGGGCTGGTGTGGTGCTAGGCCTTCCACGTTTTCACGACCTGCCTTGTTATTCACTAGGGTCTTCAGCTCAGTGTTTCCTTCAGACAGGACTTCATGCTGCAGCCTGGGCAACCATTTGGCTAATTGAAATGATTACAGCCTAAAGGCAAGGCGTGTAAACGGAGGCCTTCTTAGAGATTCAGGCTGCAATTCTGGATGTGCTATAAAGAGACTAATCCTAAACATCCCATCTACCTGGAGGCCTCCTCCTTGCTGAAAGCACCAAGAACCATGAAACAGCTGAGCCAAAAGCCACAGGGCAGGGCCAGGCCATGCGAGGAGTGTGCCAGGAGGGCCCAGCGGGCACTGAGGGACCAGCCATGGGGGCTCGAGGCACCCAGGCTGAGCCTGGTCCCTGCCATTGAGCTAGGATGTAGAGTGGGTGAGAGATGTTGGTTCAAGCAAGATGGAAGAGAAAACTGCAGCAATTACAGCACAGGAGATGAACGGCCGGGTTTGGGCACATCCCGTGTCAGATGTGCCCTCGCTGTCATCATCATCAGCTACTCCTTTCCCCAGGGAGCAGCCGCTGGGTCCCTGCCAGGGGCTGGCTCTCCGTGCAGCAAGGAAAACCTGCTGCTGTATTTCGGCATGGTCCTTCCCCATTGTCTTTGCCTCCCAGGGAGAGTCTCCCTCACTGTGTGACTCTCAGTTTGCTTTCATGTGGAGGAATAAAGTGTAACAAGCTGACGGCACCTTCTAGCAGCACAGCTCATTTCATGGTCCTTGGTGCAAGAGGTCCCTGTGTTCCTGCCATCAGAGGTGTGAGAGGAAAGAAGACATGCTGTTACTACCTCCTGACAACCCTCACGCTCTGCCTGAATGTAATTTTCTCAGCTCTGCTAACAGAGCTCTGCTACCTCTGTTTTCCTCATCAGCCTCTATTTCCAGGACCTCAGAGGTTCCCACTCCAAAATCCTTTCCCCTCAGCCTGCTGTTCCTTCATTTTCTCCACAGCGTGCCCTGAAACCTCTAGCTGAACAAGGGCCTGTTCACTCCTCTCTCATTGAATGTGCTTCAACCAAGGCCTTTAGCCCATCACCTTGCAGCTGGACAAGGCATCGCTGCTGCAGCAGTGCCTACAGCCCTTGTCCATGCCGTTAGGGAGTTCAGAAAAGAGCATGAGAGGTCTTGAACTGCTATGGTTTGGCTTGTTCCTTTCTGGTCCTTGACAAGAGTGCTGTAGTGATTTCTTCTGCATCTACCGAGCAGCTCATGTGGGGTATGGGACCGGGCTTGAACAGGTATTGCAAAGCAAAGCAGGAGCTGACATTCGTAAAACTGCCTGCTGCAGTCAAAATGACTTCGGTTTGGGTATCATTGGGTAATACAGCTTTAAAGACATGCAAACCTGAATGCAAAAATGTGAATCCTTTGTTAATGTAAAGAAACCCCTTAATCTTATAAATCAGGACTCAGCTGCCTTGATTGTCTATTCTGAATGTCACACCAAGTAATCTTCGTTTCCACACTAAGGATGGGTGTAAAAGCATTGCAGGAGATGTAAAGAACTCCTGCAGCAGCAGAGCTTTCTAATAAGGTAAGTTCTCCAAGGCAGAAATTCCACTTCATAGCAGTCACATAACTCGCACGAGTGATCCCTGCTGATGGATGAGCCTGCCAATTGAGATTTAATATGCCCATGGGCCTCAGAAGGCACCTCTAAATGAGTATGCCTGCAGCAGCAGCAATCACATTTGCCCGTCGGAGGGGACTGGGGATGAGGATAACCTTTCCTGAGTGGAAGGTCCACTGGCTGGGCACTGCTGCTGGCACCTCTCTATTGCTGAGCAAAGCTGGCTCTTCTCTAGGCGTGTTTTCAGGGCTGCCCCCACTGAAGTTTAGCTGTCTGTGGAACCTGGTTTTCAGCTTTCTCACCCTAAAGCTGCTTACAGGAAACGCGTGTTCTTCCTTCCGAGATCCATGTGGGTCGTTTCATCACATCTTTGCCTGCCACCTGCCATACTCACCAGCAAACTATAAATGGCTGGGTGATGGGCTGTAGAATAGGGACAGATAGACAGAAGGGCTTTTTTTTAAGAAAGCTTAAATAAGTCATAGTCAGATCATAATGCGTCTTTTCTAATATTGTAATAATATACTTCTAGACAGCCAGGAAATTTCCAATCATGATCTATTGACTGAAATCCTCACACCCCAGAAACTGACCTTACTGTGCTCTTGTAATGCTGCCCTCGCCCATGTGGGTCCCAGATTTTCTCCCAAAACGCTTCACCCTGCCAGGAGGTGAGCTATTCTGTGGCACCTGCCTAGTAAGTCATTTCAAAAGTATTTGGCCTTCTAGGCATGCTGGAGAAAGCATGCTTCCCAGCTCCTTCTAGGCATGTGGGGAGATAGTGGGAGCCCCCCAGCAGCTGAATGATTTAGGCTTCATCACCTTTGCAAGCAGGGTTTTCTTTTACAAAGGAAACTCCTGAACTGAAGCCCATACCTGCTCTGGGGAAGCTTTGAAGCACCACCAAAGGCAGGCATCCTGGTTGTGGTGTGAAAGGGAGGAGTGCTAGGGATACACCCAAGTGAGAAGCACGATACACATCCAAGCATCCAGGGAGAAGAGCAAGTTTATTGTCTTTATTTCCTTTACATTTGTTAATTTAGCCAAAAGAATTTAATAAGCACTAAAATCTCCCACCCTACTCCGAGTGAGCCTTATGCCAAGGCAGCCCTGGGCACCACCAGAGGACCTTTCAGGGGACTTCTGTGGGGCTCCCCAGGCCTGAAGATGACCGCAGCTTTCCTTACCAAGTGCTGGGCACAGCTCACCGCCTCCGCTGGAATCCCTGTAGGTCCCTGGCACGGCTCAGGAGCTCACATCTGGTCCTTGGTGGCTCACACATTTAATCCTTTGCCCAGGACACCAGAGCAGTGACCATCCTAACCCCAAGCTGGGGACCAGCACCCTACTGCCATAAGCTGGGTGATGAAGGGTGAGACCTGCTGCCTTTGGAGAGGGGAAGCCATGCACACAGGGGGTCAGGGCCTCAGTCCCCCAAACCACACACCTGCCTGCCTTATCTTGGGCTTGCAGCTGAGCTTCACACACCTCATTGAGTGGGAAATGCCTCAATGTAATCCTCTGGGTTAACCTGCACTTACTGCGAGCTTGTTCTCTTTGTCACGTCACTAGTTCCTTTTTTTAATTCACCATCAGGTCGTGATTGACATAATTTTAGAACAGCGTCATGCTTAAGAATGAATGTAATTCAAGAGTTAGCAGCTTAAAATCACTTTTTGATTTTTTTTTTTTTAATTCCTTTTTTTAGCAACCGTCACCATTGTGTCTTTTGGTACTTGCTTCTGGGAGGAGCTGGTTCAGGGCCGCAGCTCCTCCGTGCTTTGATTAAAGAAAACGTTTGCTTTATTTTGCAACAGAAGCAAGCACCAGATGTCAAAACTACAGAGCTGAAGTGTGAAAATGTGTCCTGCTACCATTCCCAGTGGGCTTTTTTCCCAAAAGCTTGTGTTTTCTAGATCAATCTTACAGTTTTGTGTGATCTTCACTTAAGATTTTTTTTTTAGCTGGGTGGATTGGCAACATCACTTCTAGAAGCAGCTTCCAAATTCAAAAGAAAGAGAAACTTTAGGAGATGTCAGGTGAGACCCACTGCCTGCAGGACTCGGCCTGGTGGGGTCATGGTGCAGAAATACCCAGCGGTGTGCAGAGGACATGGAAAGGGGAGGTTCCTCTTGGACTGGGAAATGTTTGTTGGCATTTGCTGTTAGGGTTGGATGAAGCAGCTCTAGGAAACTACGTGGAGCCGACTTGGCTTTGGAGGCAGCGGGCACGCTTGTGGCCTGCTCTGCAGCCGGAGCAGCAGGCCCGACCTGCCTTCAGGCGTGTGGGGAAAATAAAACACCAAGTTTCATCAATAGGCAGGTGTTTGACTTCCAAACTGCTGTGTCAGGGCCAAAATCTGGCACAGGTTTCAGACATCCCCCCCCCCCCCCTTTTTTTTTTAAAAAAAAATACACAGACTTGAACAAAACAGTCAAATCCGGGGCCAATTCATCGACTTATTTGGAAGGTGAAAGGAAGCTGACATTGAACCCACTGCTAAAAAGCAGCAGCAGTTTGGAAAGGCGACATTTCTTGCCTTGACATTTGTAGAAATGAAAGTCTTTGTTTTCTTTATGTTTGTTTTTAATGCGCTGTTTCTTTGTAAATTAAGTACAGTCTGGCCTAAGAGATAAATTAGAAATGAAACCACATGTTAAGATCAAATGCTTTCACTAGATTCAAAATTATTTTTGCTTTTTTCCCTCCCACTCTTTTTTTTTTTTTTTTTTTTTTTTTGAGTTTCTGTGGAAAAAATGGGCTCTTTTCAGGTCAACCTGCAGAGCAACTTCTGTTGGCCTCTCTTCCTCCCACTGTTTCCTATCTCGCCAGCTAAGCAAAAATGGAAAATGTATTCCTCTGCAGCACAGAAACGTCCTTTGTGCAAGCAAAACTCCTCTCTCCAAGTGGAGCACGAAGCACAAGAAAAGGAGAAGTGCCATTTTCTTCCCCCGGGGCTCTCCAGCGACTTGCAGTGTCCATGCTGACATACGTGGCCTGGTGGCTGGCACACCTGCCCTGACTTGTCTGGTGACTGATATACCAGTACCTCTGCAAACTGGGAGGCATTGGTGCTTCCCCAGGAGGGCTGTAACACTTGGCCCTGCCCTGGGAGCAGTGCTTGTGCCTGCTGTCCTGGTGGGGACCCACGTGAGGACAAGGTGTGACCTGTAGATTCGAGTGGCCAGCAGGGATGATCTGATGGCAGTCACAGTGATGCTGAGGAGAGATCCCAGTCACCTCCCTGCTCCCAGGGCCAAAATAACAAGCTCCCAGAGCCGGGCTGGGCCAGGCACTGTGGAGACCTCAGGGAGCTCAGCTTTATCTCTGAGAAGCAGCTCGGTGTCCCCAGAGGTGGCACTCGTCCTGCAGCAGGAGAATCAAGCAGGTGCCCCAATCCTTCCCGACAGACAAACCCACTCTCGCCCATGCTGCTCATTGAAGATGCTGGGCCCATAAATCGGGGTGGGCTCTCCTGAGGCCAGTGGAGTCATCACCCTGGGGGCAGGGTGCTGGCTGAGAGGTGCAGGACAGCTTCCAGCTCCCCCCCACACCGGGGCGGGATGCGTGCCTGCGGTTTTCAGATGGGCTGATTATGTCTGCAAAGCACTTGGGAACGCTTTGGGATGAAAAGCATTATGTAAGGGTAAGGCGATGTTATTTATAGAGCCAGGTTTTATTTAAAATGGAATTAAACTCAGGCTCATGAAGCCTCTGTTGTCAACGACAAATTGGAACTTGTCCTCCTTTCCTCTAGCATTTTGCATCCAAATTATTCTCCTTCCTCAGTTCAGCCTGAACTTTTAAGGGTGTGCTTTATTCACAAAACATACCCCTCTGGCAGTTATTACATCTATGTTCCTAAGCCATCAGCTGGGAGGTGGACCTGGGAGCCTGGACTGTGGCTGTGCCGTGCAGTGACAGCAGCTGCAGCACCAAAGTGTCACACAACAGGAAATGAAGGCAGGTTTTGAGCTGGATTAAAAAAAATAATAATCAAAACCACCCAACCAGTTTCCTGGGGACAATATCTTGCCTGTGTTTGACAATCTCTGTAGTAATATGTGAGCTGCAGGGAGGCTATCAGGCTTGCAGCCCACCTGGAGATGGCACTTCTTCAGCGTGCTAATACCGGTGTTCTCGTACAGCTACAGACATGATGGCCTTTTCAGATATTGCCTTTTTACCTTAAACAGCTTTATTTGTTTGTTTTTGTTGATGTTGTTTGAAAGACTATATTAAAATCCCCCAAAGTTGTACTTCTCACAAGCCACGAAAATCCATTTGTGCTGATGTCTGATGAAATCCACGCTAACAGGTGCTGGGAATACAGTTTTACGAGGCACAGCACCTTACAGAGGTCGGTCTGCACAGTTCATCTGCTGTCTCCCACTTGTCTCAGTATCTAGCATGAAATTCCACACATGCCTTTTATTTAGGAAAGAACACAAAAGTCTGTTATCTTATTCCTCTGGAATTTTCCGCAGTTATTTAACATGTTAGTTTAGGCATAATTGGTGAGTGGGCTCTTGAAATTTATATCTTAGCAGCACTTATTTACATCAGGCTTAAAGTAGTCCGTTTCAGCCGAGGTAGATGTGAAGCATTAGATTGCAAACGTACCTAATCCATCTCTCCTCCCCCACGACCAGAAATCCTGTGGTTAAAATAACACAGCCTCTATTCAGAGCACAAACTTAGAGCTGCTAGCGGGAGCAGGCTCGGGATTTAGACAACTCTCCGCAGATGAAGCTGTTGAAGGGTCTCTCCCGGGTTTGTTTCCCATCCTACTTCTGATCCATGCGAGGAAGGCAGGGGCTCTCCTGCGTCCGAGCAAGGTAAAGATTTTCTGCGTTCTGTGTGCGTCTGAGTGTGTACGTAAAGGAGCCAGTAAATGTGCCTGTAAAAATGCAAATGTGGCTGTGCAAATGTTGCTGCTTACATAGCGAGAAGCGTTTGGGAAATGGCTTCACAATCTTTAACTGTTAATCTGCTCTGGAGGCTGCTCCCATACAGCAGAGCGAGGATGAAATGATAATCTGCCACGGCGGGGCTAGCAGCAGCAATTCCCCGCCGCACGGTAGAGAGGCTGAATGTGTGGGGAAGGCAGCAAATAACACAAGCGGGCACCCCTGTGGTCCGGGCAGCCTGCAGCACAGCAGGCGTGGGGCTGACCCCCGGGTGCAGCCCCTCGAGGGGGGCTCCACGCAGTTGACAGCGCAGTGCCGGAGGGGGCAGCGGGTTTGGGAGCAGGGGATGTGCTGAGGCTCCTATGGCAGCGACAGCACAGGGCGCTCAGAAGTGTTGGGATGCTGCATGCCGGATAACTGGCTGCTTTTATTTGCTCTTACTGCTTTCCGAGTCCCAGGGGATGTAGGAAAGCATCACCTTGAGCGAGGCAGGGTGCTTCCTCACAGCCCTTTGGGGTGCACCTCCTGCCTGCCACAGCTGCCCTCCCCTGGTCCCCGCTGTCCCAAAGCTCTGCCAGCCTGGCAGCACGCACCCAACTCCTCTGCTGCTCCAGAGGGAGGAGGAGGAGGAGGATGCGCTGCGTGCCAGGTCCCTCACAGCGCTGAGCTGCCGTGCTGTGGGGAAGCTCCCTCCTGGCAGAGGTAACCTCGTCCCTCCAGCCACCACTTTGTCCTGGCGGGGGAAATGTGGTTTTATCATCTGGGCACCTAGCGTGGGGAGGGGGAAGCGAGGCTGCAAGGAAGACAAACGCAGAGTTCTTCGCGACAGCACATTGTGTACAGCACGCCGTGGCGGAGAGGCAGCTCGGAGGAGAGGGAATATGCACAGAACAAAGAGATGTGGTCAGGCAGCGAGTGTAAAATTTCCATATAGAAAGTCAAGCTGATGTCATTGCAACTTCCCAGAGCGGTGCCAAGAATCCTGAGCTCCGTATCAAGATTCAGTGAAAATCCCCCGCATACTCACAATTTGTTCATGTGGAAAAATGAACTTTCATGGAAAATATGCATGGGAATCTGCCAGAGGAGTGTGTTGCTTTATTTCTTTTATTAATTCTGAGTATGTTAGTTCGGAAAGCGGTCCTGTTTTAGCATCAGCTGCCCCCATCCAAGAGTCAGAAGCTCTCATGCAACTGCTGGAGGTGAGGGAGGGAAGCGTGGTTTTCTGTACGAGCAGTTGTCAGATGGGAAGAGCTGTTCGAGTAGGAAGGGGAGTGGGAAGGCTCAGTGGGATGGCTGCACGAAAGCTTTTTTTTCCAAGTGACAAATCTGAATCGTGATAAGACACACCTGAATGGAACAGCGTCACCAGCTTGTATAAGGCTGGATGTGCCGGGGTGGGATTGCGTGTGACTCCTCTGATTAAGATTTCTCGTACTCGCCTCGCTATAGGACCACGTTCACGGTCCCTTATAACTTTGCCAGACTCGAGGCATTTAGACTGAATTTTTCCAACTTGTTTGTCTGCCTCGGGCTAAGTTCTTTTCTGGAAAATTTCAGCCAAAACTGTCCAGCTATTTCCAAGAATGAGCATAGGGGGAAAAGGCGTTGTTGTCCAACTGGAAAAAGCAGAAAGGAAGAAGCAGGAGGGGGGGGACCTGGTGATCTTTCTTTGGATAGTTCTTATCCCTCTGCGCTTTGGAGCAGAGATCTGAAATTTGGCAGGAGCTGAGCTTTCTGTCAGGACTGTGGGTTGTTGTAATTTTTTTTTTTTTTTAACTTTGTAAATCTCTTCCAATTTGGCCTCGTGATAGACTTTGAAGGGAAAAAATAGCAACTTATTAAGGACATGCAAGTGCTCAGTAGTCAAAATCTGCTGAGATTTCTTCCCGCGTGAGCGAGCCCAGCCCAGTGTCCCAGCAGCTCCCGGCGCTGACCCCGATGCTCCCGGGCACCCGAGCTCCTGCTGCTGCTGCTGCCTGCCCACGGCTCTGCAGGGACAAGGGGCTGAAGCATCTCCCCAACCCTGGCAGGTACCAGAGCTCAGAAATGCTTGCGAAGCACCCAGAGCCTGTGGGAGGTGTGCCACTGTTGGGAAGATCAGTCCTCTGTCCACCCTGCCCCGTGGGGTAAAGCTGGGACCTCTAGCAAAATGCTGCGAGATCATCTAGTGAGCAACGTGTGGCAAAAGGGAGTCCTACTTCTGCAAGCTCTTTCCTCGTGGGTTTTTCAGTCTTGAAGTTATCCTTGCGGCCTATTTCTGTGTGTGGCGCGTCTGCAGCGCTCTCAGACAGATGGCGAAATGTCAGGGTTTCCATTTTGCCACTTGACGTGATTCCCACGGCGAAAGGCAGAGAGTGGCAGTCTGCTCAACCCCGCTCCCGCTGGAGCTGCAGAAGTGGCGGCTCCTTTTGCTTCTTTTAGGGCTGTGAGCCACGGAGCATCCTGTACAGCCTCTGCTCTCACAAAGGCAGGCAGTGATGCTTCGTCAGCTCCTTGGAGCTCGCACAAGGACTCAGTTGGAGTTCAGGTGCAAACCCCAAACCTTCACTGTTTGCGACCTGCTCCAAACCCAGACCCTGCTCCTACCCCAGCTCTACTCACGGCTAGCAGCTGGCTTTGTCCCTTCGTGCTCTTCCTGCAGGTCTGGTTGAATTAAAGCAGGCTGTGGGACAGGACTAGCTCAACAGCCACAGCCCCGCGCCTTGGGACACGCTCTTTGCTGGAAATTAAAGTTCATGAAATTCGTTCTGCAGCTCCTCAATGGACAAAGCGAGGCTTTTGTGTAATTCCCATTTCTCATATGTTTCCAAATAGTCATGAGTTATGAACTGTTCAGTCTCAGGAATTAATGCTGTTTTCCAAATGATCTTCTTTGATCTGCTCTGCAGACTCCCGGAGCCTGCAGGTTGCGTGAGCTGGGTCTTCTGTCCGGAGCCACTCCAGGACTTGGGTTTCTGAAGTGGTTGTGTCGCACCTCTGAGGTCCCCAAATCCCATGGCTGGAGACAGTCAGGCTCATCCCGGCCCCGTGCAAATCACACCCTACTCTGTATGGGGGCTGGGCCATGTCTTCAGATGCAAGGATAAGGAAAGGATTTACCTTTTTCAAGAGAAACTTGCATAGGGTGAGGAAGACGAGCACTTCAGCCTCTTGCAATGGCAAAGACCACCAGGGTAACCCCTATCCAGATGTAAACTCAGGTCTCCCACCCTAAACCAAGTGTCATCGATTCCCCTAAGTCCTTCCCTATCATTTACAATGCCCTTGTGAATCCCATCGTCTAAGTCTAGGTATGAAACCATGACACACACAAGTTCCTAGTAACTCCAAGCTCTCTGAGGGCATTTTTTAACTGCTTACAGCCTTTTATCACATTTTCACTTTTATTTAGGTGCCTTGTCCCTCAGCGGTGAATTTCTCTGGTTTTCTCTTCTTCCCTGCTCCTGCCAGTTGTTTGTTTGTGCCCTCGGCGTTTTCCACCTGCAGGGCAGGAGGCGCCTGCTTGTAGCAAACCTCTGACAGCAGCGCCGAATTTTGGCTGTGCTGAGCTCACCGCACGGGGTGACTCCAGCTCTGTAGCCCCTGATAAAATCTCCTCCGTGTTTCCATCCCTGAGCCCAACCAAATTAAGCAGCACTTTAAGATGAACCCATGTTGCAATTTGCAGCCTCCACCACCAAGGCTGTGTTTGTGTATCCCTGCTGCACCCAGCACTGGGCAGAAACGGGGTTGTCGATGACCTGTGGTGGAGAAATCGAACCAAAAGCAATTGCTTTCCTCGCTACCGTCTTTGTTCACGGCGCCTTGCTTTTGGCCTCTTTCACGTATGTAATCAAACGTCGCTGCTCTCCACATGCTACAGCTCGCTGTGTTTAAATTCAGAGGAATCTCCCTTAAATATTTACTTAAACTATAACATCCCTTGAGCTCTTTATAAATTGCCGTATAAGACTGCCTTTTATAAAAGACCCCAGATTTTATTTTTTAATTTTATTTTAAAATTTCCTTGGTCTGCTTCCCCACCTCACAGCCGCACTGGGGGCAGCACTGCCTCCTGCTCAGAAAGCCGGTGCCTGCTCCTCGGGGCTCACAGACCCATCCTCAAACCCTGCCAAGGGCTCCCAGAGCCGCAGGGCAGGGTTTCAGCACACATATTGTTTCTGTCCCAGGAACACAACAGCCCCATAACTTCCAGGAATAGGCAGGAAAGCTGCTTTGAAAGCCTCTCTTCCTACCATTGCACACGCACAGCAGCTGAGGCTGAAAGTGCCGGCATCTGATTGTTTTTGTATAAAACCTGTGGTTCTGGGCATTTTCTGAGCAGCAGACCTTCAAGACAAGTAAAACATTCTGTGCTATTCAGCTGGAGGCCTCAGATCTGAGAAGGACCCACCACTCGCCACACAAAGATTTTGGTATTGCATGTAAAAAAAAGAGGCTTCACTTTGCTTCTGTGTAATTTTAGCTAAGGGTGCGAGTTCAGCAAATCATTACGTTATTTTCATGCTATCTGCTAAAAAGTTTGCCTGGAATAATCAGTATGTAAGTGGTGGAGAACTGCAGTCCTCCTTCTGTGTTTCCAATTCCACAGTATTCCAGCACCTCGATGATTCATGCGCTGGCAAAATCTCCCCAGCCAGTGTGCGTTTGGGTAGGAATTGGATTACTCACCCACATAAGCAAGTGCAAAGGAGGTAATTCGTTATGCTGTTCCTCAGCGATAATCGAGCCTCGGCTTCCCATTCTGGGCTCTATGTGGGTTTAACCGGGGGAGCTGTGCAGGGGAGAAGCACCACAGCCTCTCTGAATCATTTTTATTCTCATCCTGGTTCCTTATCGCTAATTACATCAAGGCACATTTCCATGGAGACCGAGAGCAGTGCCATCAGCCCGCAGTCCCTCTGGTCCCCCTGGCACCTCCACTTGCTTTTCTAAGTGCTCCTCCAGCAGGGCCCTGGGGAGGAAGAGGCAGGCCACGTTTTGATCGAGATCCTCCTTGTACTGAGCCTAAATTTCAACAGGCTAAATAAAAAGACACATCCCATTACAGAGGGAGTGCTGTTGGTGAAGCTGGGGATCAATTAGTCTTTCCCGGTGGCTGCGGATGATTGCAGGAACAGATTTGAAGATCAGGGTGGCACCGAGTGTCACTTTCCTCCCATGGTGAAGGCAGCACGTGGAAAGTCTGCCTCAGACAGCCTTTGCCATTTTTTCAGTCTGAACTGGAAAGCTCTCCTTGTACTTTCCTTCCCATCACACGAGTCCATCTCATCTCTACATTTCTGCATGGACGTAGCATCGCGCTTTAATAAATCCAAATCAATACTTCATTACTCTGCTGTGTTAAGATGAAGCACATTTTTCCCCAGGTGGGTAGGAAGGGCTTTTATCCAGCCCTTGCTTACATCCACCCAGTCACCTCGTGTTGGCGTCAGGGTCAATTCCCTCCTTTAATTTCCTCCTGAATTTATTCACAGCATCTGGCATGGACCTTTGACTGTCAATGTGTCTGAAAGAGTATTTCCAGAATAAAGTCCTTAAATCTTTTTTTAAAATTTCTTGCCTGTAATAGTCAATCTTAGCAGCCACATGATAGCACAAAAGGGCTTTTTCTTCCTCTCCTTCCAGTGGTAGCTCTGCACTGCACATCGCTGCCCTGCTTTCCATTTCATGGGACCTCCTGGCAATCATACCCTCGTCTTTGTACACAGCCAGGTCAGGAAGTCAAGTTACAGAAAATCTGAGGCAATTGCGTGGCCCTAAAATACTGCCTCAGAAATGTACAGGTCACTTAATTCCGGAAACAAGGCATGATGGTGGTTCAGAGCTGAAACGACTCGTTTATGGCTTGAACTGAACCCAAACCTCTAATAAGGGTTACGGAGATCACAGGCACGGGGGGCAGAGGTAAGAGCGGAGCTGGGCTCCGTGACCACCCTGCTGGGCACCTCTGCAGGGTCCCTGACTTTTGCATGGCCAAGGGCTGCACAAATTAACCTTGGTTTAGTTCGGCCGTGCTCGTGTGGCTTTCTGAGCGCTGAAAGCAGCGTGAGCCCCGATGATTAACTGTTGTTATTTATGAGGCATGATGCTGCCCAGTCCCGGGGCTGAACTTTCCAAGCCGAGGCCCAGTGTATACAATCGGGCCTGCCGCTCTCCAAACAGTGCCCAGCCTCAGTCCCGGCGCTGTAAACTGTTTACACAGAGCTGCAGGCCTCATAACTTACTGAATAACTCTCTTGTCAGTCAGATAAGTAAATATTTCATGAGACTGTGAAGATCAGCACCAGCCCCAACTGCCCAGAGCAGCTCCAGATGGACCCAGTTTAACAGGGGACCAGCACTGCCTTTTTTTTGACGTCCCTGCTCCAAATCGGGTTGAGCAGGGATCTGAGAACCACCCCCCGAGGGAGGCGGATGCAGTTTTAAGGACGCTCCACTTTCTGTGGAGCCAACAAGAGGAGGAAACCGTGTCAAGTGCTTACAAAGAAGCCATCTTCCTGGATTTGTCAATCAGCATTTGGGGGAGCCGGAGGGCACCCCTTCTTCTCCACCTCCTCCTCGCTTACCCAGGCAGATGAGGTGGAGGCCAGCAGGCTTCTGCAGCAGGAGGGGTGGGCAGTCCCCTCCTCGGGCCATATTTAGAGACCACAGTAGCTGGTTTCTCACACGGGTTGGTGGCAATGGATGGTGGCAGGGCCTCTACGAAGCCACCTCATGGGTAGTCCCACGGGCATGAGGAAGGGAAACGTGTGAGGACTGCTCACAAGTCGCAGGGTGGCTGAGGAGGGCGGTCCTCCACCTAAACCCACCAAAGGCCACTAACAAAGTTCATTAAGAGCTGAAAACTTCATAACTCCTTTACTCGAGGTTAACCTGATGCTGAGCCATCGGCCAAGCTGCACGTTCAGTATTTACTCCTTAGATTTATGACTGGGACCTACTTCCATCCAATTCCTTTAGAAAGATTTTGATCCTTTCTCTCTGGAGATGTCTCAGGATATCTCTTCTGTACCTCCTGATTATGCTGGTGCTGAGGGGAAGTTTCCCTAAAAGCATGTTTCCGTGCCTGGTGTGTATTACTTATTTAGTGTCAGAGGCATGTGTGAGGCTGCCTGTGTTTACAAGAAGGCAGGGCTTCATCCCAGGACTGAACCAAATGCTGCCAAGACAGCGCAGTGTGGGCATAAATAAAAGATAGCTTGCAGAGACTGGCAGCGGCTCTCACCCCCTGAAATGCCTGCTCATGTTTGTGCACCACCACACTGCCTCTCCAGCCTCGACGCCCTCAGTGGTGGCTGGTATGGGAAAACAGGTAAAGTACGAGTAATTCCTTACAGGTGGGCAGATGCAGAGGGGAAGAGGATGCAGAAGCACCATCGAGCTGGTGGTGCACACCCCTGTGTGAAATGCAGTCGGCCCAGGGGATATGTTCATGTCCTGCAAGTGTGGAGAGGTTTCGCCTGCTGTAGTAAAAGTTTTCTAATTCCTAGATAACCTTGGTGGGAAATGAAGGCACCGAGTGAAACGCATTCAGGGAATCTGCCAGAAATAAAGGTGTTATTTTGTAAAAGAGAGCTGGAAATGCTCCAGCTCTGGATCCAGCTCCAGGTCTAGCTTCCATCAGTGGATACAAACCCAAAATTTGGAAATTAACTGAGTGCCACCAGCACAGAGTAATGTGTATGTGTGCTGTGTAATGTGTGTGTGGGGAAAAAAAGGAAAGGAAAGGAAAGGAAAGGAAAGGAAAGGAAAGGAAAGGAAAGGAAAGGAAAGGAAAGGAAAGGAAAGGAAAGGAAAGGAAAGGAAAGGAAAGGAAAGGAAAGGAAAGGAAAGGAAAGGAAAGGAAAGGAAAGGAAAGGAAAGGAAAGGAAAGGAAAGGAAAGGAAAGGAAAGGAAAGGAAAGGAAAGGAAAGGAAAGGAAAGGAAAGGAAAGGAAAGGAAAGGAAAGGAAAGGAAAGGAAAGGAAAGGAAAGGAAAGGAAAGGAAAGGAAAGGAAAGGAAAGGAAAGGAAAGGAAAGGAAAGGAAAGGAAAGGAAAGGAAAGGAAAGGAAAGGAAAGGAAAGGAAAGGAAAGGGTGATGATCTCTTCCATCAGTCACTGGCTGCTCTTGGGCATATACCCTGCTGACCTCTAAGTATCTGTAGTGTCATTATCTGTGCTACCTGAGGCTTTATTTTTTTATTATTTTTATTTTTTTGTAAGCTAAAGGTGCTCTGTAGCTGTCTCTGTGTTCCTCTTGACCAGCCTCTAAGATGGGACCTTAAAGAATGCAAATGGGGGTAGATTTGCCCTTAACTAAGTGCTTTTCTTTTCTTATCTTTGCTGGAACATGTCACTGTTTTTTCATCCATTAGTGATTTTTTTTTTCTCTTAACATCGTCTCTGATTTCTGTGTCATGAGGGGGAGTATTGTCAGATCTCATTCGCATGATGGGAGAGGCAGAAAATCCGTCCCATATATCATGTGCCCTTGGCTCCCAACACCACAAAGGATTTCTTCAAGCCCTGCTCATTATCTCCTTTCATACTTTAAAAGAGAAGCTAAAATGCTGGTGACAAATGGCCTCGTTTATCACATTTAATTGACTGACTGTTCTTTTGAGCCTCTGAAATACACACTTTGGGCCAAAGCACTGGAAAAAGAACATGCCATTTATCCTGGTCTGCTGCCAGGTCACATTAAAAAATGTTCAGGAGGTGTTTGCTAGACCAGTACATCGAGCGTGCTTGCTCCAGCAGCGTGTCTCCAGCTGTACGCTGTGCTGCTCTCTGGAAAGGAGGCTGAGCAACTGCTCCAAAAGTACTTTTTTATCCTTTTCTAATGGCTCTAACAATTTTACTAGAGATCTGTGGATGTGCAGCACAAGGTCTGAGCCCTCTGCAGAGGGTAGGACCTCCAGAAGCTCCATGAAGTGGAAACCCGGACACTTGGGAGGTGGCCAGCCACACCGCTGTGGGGTTGCTTGTGTTTTTGATGGCAACAGGAATGAGTTGCAGGCACCCAAAGGGAGGCCCCTTGCTCCTATCCTGTGCTTCCAGCCCCTTGTGAGCTTTGCTGTGCCACAGCAGAGCCCCTCAAACAATGTCTATACGGGTATAGGCGGGCAGGTAGGCTGAAGAAAGTGGTGTGGATTGGAGAAGAGAGGGCTGAATGATGAAATGACATTTTATAACATATTTCTTGTAAGAGAGTGAGCAAAAGGAAAGCAAATAAACTGTTCTCTGTCGGTGCTGTAGGTAGGAGCCGTGTGCTAAAATTTCAGTGGGGGTATGTGCTTCGTCTGGCCAGGAGGGAGGTAAGAAAGGTCTAATACAGATTTAAGACAGGTTTAAGAAATGTTCAGATTTAAGAAATGAACACTAAGAACAGAAAAACGCTGAGACTCTTCATCTCAGGAGGCTGTGGAGGTTCTGTCAGAGGCTTTCAGGGGCAGGCTCTCCATATACCTGCAGGCCGTGCCCTAGGCACAGGGTGCAGGGATGGGCTGAGGGCAGCCTTGGGACCTTCTGCATGATACTTCCAGAGTACTGACCCTAGCACGAGATTCCTCTGATAAAGCTCTTACAGAGAACATGACTCTGGTTCTGAAACCCCCCAAAAAAGGGGTTTTTTCTCTCTCACACTCACCAGGTTTCTAACCACCGGGGGACTCGGCATCGTATCCAAAGTAAGAGATTGACACAAATCCCGCTGTCCCAATTAGCAGCCCGCCTAATCCCCGTGATGTCAGCAGGGCTTTGCATGGCAGGATTTGGCCCACCGCCCTCCTGCGGGAACCACGGGAGAGCTTTGGGCTTTATTCCCCCTCCTGGTAGGAGAGAGCAGAATGCAACCAGGGACTGTTCCTACTATTTAAGGGAAAAGGTTCCTATACAAAATCCTGTGGTTTTGAAGTGATCCTTTTATAGGCATAAAGAGATTTTTCCACATCCCTCTGTTTGATTTCTTTTTTCCCTCAGCCCTGGCTCCTCACGCAGATACTTACAGGACACCACGCGCAGGAATCATTCCTGCTCCTGGTGCTGGAGCTCAAATATCCCACCAGCTTACCACAAAAAGCCACAGGGCCGCAAGCTGCCGAGCAAACTGAAGTCGCTTTAGCCATAGGGCAGCGTGAGTGAGAGCTGAATTTGGTCCCGTACCCATCCCGAGGGATTTGGGGCTGGAAATGCCTCAGCACGGAGCTGAACGCGCTGTGTGCTCTGCAGCGGGCTCCCCCTAATCGCAGCTCTCCCTAATGAATTGTTTACGCTCGTGTTTCTCAACAACAGAGCGTGTTAATGGAATTTGTAATTTCCTTGATTTGGAATGAGATTAACTATATGTTAGCCTCGAGTTAATAGCAGGGGCTTCCAGGGTGTTTATCCTAAACAGTAATTGGATGCAGTGCGCAACGTGTGCCTGCAGCAGAGAGAGACCTCAACAGTCACCCCGCCTGGCCCAGGGGTGTGCCCCGCTCCCAGAAGTGGGAAATGTGGCATCTGTGCTTGTTCAGGCCCAGGGAGGGGTGACACCAGGCTTCCTGTGCCCCAGGCTGTGAGCACTGATAGGGATCGGGGAGCAATATGGGGTGCTGGGGACTGTGAGTGCAGGTGTGAAGGCTTGGGGGGCTCAGGTGGGATGTATCCATCCAGCTGCTGCTGAGCTGCTTGGCCCAGCCAAAATGATGGGATGTGAGGACAAAAAGCAAACCTCAGGGACTCACAAACCAGCCCACGGACACCTGAGAGCTCCTCGAGCCCCTCTGCAGGCACCGGCATCCTTGGGGTTGTCCAGGCACAGTGCTGAGCTGGGGATCTGGAACCAGCCTTGCACAGCTCGGTGCTTTATAAGGACCAACACCATCTTTGATGTATTACTGCAGACTATACAGTCACACACAGTGCTGGAGGTAGCTTTTCTGCACAAAACTCACAAAACAAGGGATTTACAGGGTGCCGGTAGCCGCTTGGTGCCAGATGTCCATTAGCTCATCACATACAAATGCCGTGCAAGGCTGCCGGCACCAACACTTCCCTGCTGCCGAGACACGGCTGGTACCACCAGCTTGTGCTGACACCAGTAACCTGCCCCAGCATCTCCCCCGCCAGCACTGGGAGAAGTGGAGAGGATGCAGAGAGAAACACCGCCAGGGTCCGTTCCCACAGCGGCTGCAATTTATCTCGTTTTACCTCAGATTTGATCCGGGTGGGAGGGATTCCTTCACAAGCTGTGTCCTGCTTGACAGCTTACACACTTCTAAAGAACGAAACTACAGGAGTGAGAATAGGAGAAACAACAAAGCCAAGAGCAGAGACTCCCAAAATGTGACAGAAAAACTTCACCTGCTACCTGGCTCCCCCTTGGCAGATGAGGGATGTTGCTCATTCCTGCTTTGAGGTGGTACATCTCCAGCCTCAGAAGAACAACTGGTTTACTCATACCCCGAATGAGTGGCAAGTGCTGGATTTGGGATCGTTGGCACAGCTCTCAGCTCTCCAGGCTTCGAGCTCCCTCAGCTCGTTGTTGAATCATCAGCCCAAGTCAGCGTTTAAGCGTGCACAAAGCCCCCGTGGAAAATTGTGCGATCCAGATACGCCTGCGGCTCCTCCAGCATGAATGACTAAACCCAGGCTAAGGATACACTGACAGAACGGGGATGGGGAGCTCAGTGATGCCCGCCTACAGGGGGACAAACTCGTAGCGCTCTCCCAGATGGTGGGTGGCCCATTGTGCACCCTGCTCCTCAATGAGAGCATTAAACTCATACTCGTGAACCTAATTTGAGAACCCATTATTTAGATTGAACAATGGGAGTATTGTAGCCCCCTCGTTTGCTCATTCTGAGGCTCGGCCCCCTGATCCTCTCCAGCACACAGCAGTCTCTTCGAAGCCCTGCGATCTGATGTGAAAAAAAATGCCAGAGGCGTAAAGTTAGCGTGGAAGGTCCGCAGCCCACTGGTGGCTCTGCTTTCCCCCGTGCAGAACACGAGGCCAGCAGATGATTTATTTTTATTGGCACTGCGGTCAGATAAGCTGCCCTTGTGATGAGTGAGAGGAGCACGGGTCGGCCTGAGCTGTCAGTCAGAAGGCAGAAAAGCTGCAAAATGCAAGTGGGTGATTACCTGCTCCTTGAGCATCTGCTGCTGGTGAGCACCAGGGTCCCGCGCCCGCTGCTTCTCCCATTACCCTCAGAAACAGTGCTTCTGGTCAAGGAGGGCACTGTTTGCCCTTGGACCACTCTTGATTTTTGTAAACGCTGTGGCATGTCAGGGGACATGACGGCTATGTCATGACTGAAGCAAGAACATCTGGCTTAAAATTAAGAACTAAATATCGGGGATGAACATCAGGTGTGCTTCCCCTCCTGCCTTCCCCGCGCAGTGGGGACAGCCTGCAATTTGCCATCTGCGACCACCTCAGAAGGGTTTCTGGACCTCTCTGTAACAAATCATTTTCCTCTGCTTGTTGTTCTCTTAGTCTTTACAAACCAGACTTGTTGCAACCACCCGGGCTTTGGAATTAAGCAAACAAACTTCTGATGGATATTCTCACTCCTTCTGCGTTGCAGCCTATTTATCCCACGCTTCCCTTGAAAAAGACCTTGATTATCATGTAAATTACATTTTTACCCTCTTCTTCTGAGATCTCAAGTGGGAAATGAATTTTTTTGGGGGGATTGAAGGTTGCTAGAGAACTCCAGCAAGTAAAAAGATCATGAATACAAATGGACGGCTTGGGAGGAATATCAAAGGATATTAACAGCACTGCAGAAATGCTCCAGAGCCTTAGAGCTCAGTGCTGTGGGTCTGTGTGCCTTCACAGCTTTGCTCACACTGCTCGGATGGTAGCATCGTGATTTGTACCACTTTCTGCTGAAAAGGAAACGAGGCAGCTGCCCCACAGCTTCCAGGCCAGCAGCCGAGACCCCAGAGAAGAGCAGGCTGCAGCTCCGTGTGGACATGGATGTGCTCTGGGCATGCTTCAAGCTGAGCAGGGCTACTCGGACTTTTGGGACTTAAACTTTATGTTCCTCCTAAAATAACAGATCTTGTCGTGGCTTTTTCAAAGAAAAACTCTGCTTATAAGCAAGTATTTTCCAAATGATTTAAAAAAATGGCACCTGAAGTTTACGTTTCTAATTTCTGAAGAGCAAAATATCCTGAGAAATTTGATTTTCTTCCATCTCATCACATCTCAAAAAAATATCACAGAGGGTTCTTTCTATTTTTTGTTTGTTTGTTTGTTTGTTTTCTTTTTTCCTTTTTCTGTCCCTCTGCAGCTGCCCGGGTGCCTCCTGCCAACGCAGATGGGGACACTGGGTACGACCCCAGGCCTGGCACTGTGTCCAGCAGCTATTCCAGTGCTCCTTCTCCTCCCTTTTTTCAGCTAGGGCTTAGCAAGGGTTTAAGTCTTCTTTTTGCCAGCAGCTGCACACACTGGGTACTTGCTGCTATTGGCACTGAAGATCAGACTTTGGAGGGTAAATGTGCTTTCCGTGATGAAATCTGGTTGGGAGCGGTAAAGATCTGAGGGCTCCCTCAGCCAGAAAATTGGATCCGGCTTACCTGAATGTCAGGTCATCTGGGCTGGAGTTAATGAATAGCTCGGGATGAAGGTGGACAAACAGTGAGGGAGCTGCTCTGTGCACGTAGGAGCCTTGTTTGCTGCAGGGTCTGGCCCTTCACGCCGTCCTGCGGCTCCTCCTGGGAGGGGGCGAGCAGTGGCTGGTGCTGAGGACCCCAAATCAGAGCATGTCCCAAACCTGTGGGGTCTTCATGGCCTCGAGATGTCTCCTCTATCAGGAACTGGGTGAAATTGGCTGGCAGAGCCACACGTTGTCACAGGCAGGTGAACAGACAGAACGGGTCAGGCTTTGGTGGTGGAAAATGCAGCTAGAAACCCTACACACATAGCCAGAGTCCTTAGGTTTTGTCCTAGGGAGAAATGCCTGGAGAGGTGGAAAAAGGTGGATTCTGCGAGGAAACCTTGGTGTATGGTAACTCCAAATAAGCCAAACTGCTCCAAGAGAGAATCCCCACTGTCCCAAGAGAGAAGTACCCTGTCCCCAGCAGCATCTCACAAGCTCTCTTTTCTCCGGGCCATGGGTAGGGTGCTGCCCATTTCAGGGTTTGCACAAATAAACACCAATTCCAGTTTCTTTCCAATGGCTCTGATTGTTTCTGCAAGACTGCTCAGTCACGGTTGTGTCCATGCACGTGTCCAAGATATCTTGGTTTGGAAAAGGGGTCAGGGACAAGGACAAAAAACGCAGAAAACACACCAAAAACATGATTCGTGGTTGCCATGGCTGTAATCCTGCCTGGCAACCCTGCACTGCCACATCTGAATGAAAAAAGAATGGGTGAAGTGCATGGGTCTGCCACCCTGCCCTCCACCCCTCTCTTTTTGGGTGCAGGTAGCCACAGAATCACAGCACCACAAAACAGGTGAGGTGGGAAGGGACTTGCAGAGGTCGTCTTGGGACCCCAGTCACCAGCCATCGCCTTGTTTGTCCATCTTCTTCCTGACCAAGATGAGATTGTTCCCTCCAGCTGACAGAGGCTGAAAAATACGGCTTAGATCTGATTTTCTACCACCACAGTTAGATTTTCTGTACTGTACAGGGGAAACAATGAAAGGTGAAATCCCTGTAGGGAAGGATTTGCGAAATTCTGCAGGAAATTGGTATTACAGATAATTGTTTCCTGCTGAGGGGATCTAACAGAACTTTGCAGAAAAGCTGCCCTTTTCAGCAATATCCACTGCAGTGTACCCAGGCACCAAAGTCTGTCTCTAGCACAAATGTGCTTCACTGCACATTTTCCTGCTGCACCTGAAATCTAATATTGGTTAATTCCACCGGGATTTCCTTCATGAGAGACAACACGGTGTAAATGATAAACCTGTGAAATTGCAGATGAGGTGAAATGTTGGGTACTTTGGCCTCTGGAGCACCAAGACTTTGATTCTTAATGGCAGCTATTGAGTCTTGCCTTTTGAAGATGTGCAGGGAAAATTTATTGACTATCAGCAAAATCTTCTCTCCGAAGTAGGCTTGTACCATTAGAAGGCACTAGTTTTGTTCCACTAAGAATAAAAAATAAAAAAAACACTTATAAGCAGCATCATTCTTGTGTCTGGTTCCCAGTATTTTTAGAACAGGTCCTCTTGTTTTGGTCCCTGTTGAAGGTACTTTGTTAAAATAAGCCAGCATTATCAGAGTAACAGATACAGCAGTTGATGTGATCCTGGGTTTTGCCATTATGTATAGTTATGGATGCATGTCCAGGTGTAAGCCAAGACACCTTTGGTAAGCTACTCTGAGCTTCAGTCATGCTAACAGCGGATGGGGAAATGAGCCTTCAGACAATCTTTCCTCCTCATGCTCCTGCTAAACTTACCAAAGTAGGCAGACGGCCCTTTCTGGATCAGAAACTCCCGTCCATCGATCATAGCCCTCTTATTCAGCTGCCAACAGCTTTAGGCTTGAAGCAAACAGAGACTTTGAACTAGATAAAAGAAAACTTCTGCTTGCAATTATTACAATCAGAACAAAACCAAGAGCGCTGTGACTGTTTTATTAATAAGTGTGCTTTGCTGTTCCCAACCTTTGCAAAATCCGCGTATCTGGCTCTCCAAGAATATTACTACTTGGACCTAGTTCATATGGATTGCAAAGGATAAAGACATTCCTGAAAGCTCACTTGCCAGCTCTGCTGCTCTGCCAGCAGCAGTAACTTGAGAAGGAATGATGGTCCCTTTGAAATACGGACTGCAGTGTGACTGGAGAACGGGGCCCAGCGAGATACACGTGCACGGACGGACCTACAGACAACCCGTTTTCCCCATCTTCACCCTTCTGCTGAGGGCACTGGAGGCAGAGAAGACGGCAATCCTGATCTTTGAAATCCTTTCAGAAACATGCCACCACGTTGGGCTGCCCTGGCAGTAGCAAGAGGAGGAAGGTGAAGAAGACTGGAGCAGAAGCTCAGATCTCAAGCTTTCCTTTTATGTCTCAGTCATAGCTTTATGAAGAATTGGAGCATTTTTGCAGGACTCAAGCGTGCTGGCAGTATCCGGTTTAACACGATAAACCTTGCTTGCCATCCCAAATTTACAAGCTATCAGATCAGCTCATCTGCTAGGTTGTTACAGCCCCTCCCTTACCTCATCAGGAGTCAATGTGTTATATCGATTATGCCTTTTACAGTCCAACATGGGTTTAAGTAAACTGCATTAAGTGTAGGGCTTAATGAGAAAACCAGCTTCTGCGTGTAGAGCCCTACCTGAGACACAGATCTGAAACGTGCGAGCGTCTGCTACACAGACCCTAACTGCTTTATCAGATGAGAGGAGAAACCTGGCAAAGCTTAACGATCTCGCAGCAAAAGACATGAACGAGGCTGAGAGGTTTCTGTCAGATCACCCAAACAGATACTCAGGCCGCGGGACGGTGTGCTGCCATCCCCGCTAATGAGTTCCCAGCACAAGCACCATTTCTCCAAAGAGTTTCCTGAGAGGTAATTGACTTTTTCAGGAGCAGAATGAATACACCATAGCAGAATAGCAGCTACGGTCTCTCGTGCTCCCTGTCAGTCACTGGAGTTCAATAACCAGATTTATGTTGCTATTTTGAGCCTTGTCTTGAGGAAAGAGGCACGTGGACAGACATACTCGGCAACGTAGTGGAAGAGTTTGTTAATGGGGGATTTTTATATCTTGTTAGGAGTGACTTTATGCTGTTCTTGTACATTTTTATTGATGGGTCGTGGTACAAGTGGCTTTGAGCCTGGCATCCCATGACCCATCCAACCTCCACGCACACTGGACTGCAGAGTCCACCTGGCTCCAACTTCTCCTACCAAGCCCTCAGTAAAGAGGGCAACATCAGAAGGACTTCTGTTTGGATCCCACACAGGGAGTTGGAGGTTGGTTTGGACACCGACAGGGACAAGCAGCGCCAGCCAAGGTTTGAGCAAAAGCAGCTTGGACTCAGAGCCCACAGGGAATCAGAGAGCCCCTGAAGGTGGCCACCTTCCCCTGGAGAGGCAGGTTGTGGTGGCCAAGCCCTGCTAAGACAGCAGCACCTACAGCCACCCCCTTGCAGAAGTCCAGGTTTTTAAAGGAGTTCTGGGAAGGGGCGTACAAAAGGGAGAACCTAAGTCCTTAGGCAGCTGCGAATTGCTGTCTTGGATTTAGGCACCTAAGTGCTTTTTTGGACCTCATCCCAAACACTTCATTGAGTGAGCGCTGCATTAGCTTTAACAACAGCCCGGTCAGGGGATAAGCAGCAGCACAAATGCTCCGAGCTGCTCTTCTAACTCATCCTAGGTTGCGAACAAACGATCGGTGCAAAACCAGCTGCCCTGAGTTATGGTGCCATTGCCCCAAGCCGTTTCCTTCATCGCTTCTACAAGGAAACACCCCTCAGCAGCGCTTTCCTCGCTGCCTTTGCTGCCACAGTCAGCCTGGAGCGCTCCAGAAAGCTTCCGCTGACTTTGTGCTGAAATTGGTGAGCAGGTAGAGGACAGCAGTGTAAAGCAGCATTGTTTCTGTAGTCATTGTTTGCATCCTTCCTTAAATATAGAGAGGTCGCTTGGAAGGAGCTGAGCTACGCCCTGAGCTTTGGGACTCACTCTTACACCTCCCTCCCGAGGCCTGTCAAATGCTTACAGGGTTTGTGGTGCTGCTCATGACCACAGAGCTCACATTAAGCAGAAAGAGAACAGAAAATCTTCTGGTAAAGAGGGGAAATAGATGGCAAAGCTTACCTTCTGTCACTCGGGACGCGTGTACACTGACTTTGGAGGACACACAGTCACAGGTGCACGCTGCCTGCGGGGCACAACAAAAGGCAGAGCTGAAGTAAGACGACTCATTTCCATTTCAATTTTCTCCTTGTAGTGGATGCGATTCAGCTTTGCCCGATGTTGTCTGCCCGACTGTAGCTGCATGTGCCTGGGAGTGCTTAGACTCCTTTCAGACAGCTCATTCAGAGGCTGACTGGCTGCTTTTCTCCCAGAGCCCGCTGCGGACAAACAAGGCTCTCAAAACCAGCCTGAACTAAGGGTCTCCTTCTAGATCCAGGTCTCTGTAATACTTGAGAGGTGAAGCGAGGTCTTGTGAGGTCCCTGCTGTCTGGGAAATGGACATGGGACCCCCCAGAGCGGGGACTTGTCTGTGGGGATGACCGGGTTGGGACAGGCTGGCAGTGTGATTGAAGGGTGTGTGGTGTACCTGGACCCAGTCTTTGCACGGCATGCCTCCTGATGCGAGGCTGCGTGACACTTCTGTGCTGCCATGCGGCCTGCCAAAATACAGGGGGTGAAGCTTCAGCCTGTGGAAGACAGGATGTGACAAATTAAGGCTTCCGCGGTGGTTGTTTCTGATCCGCAATAGAGAAAATACAGCGTAAGTATAGGTGTAATCTCCACTGATGAGTCTAAAAGCCCTCTGGTGACTCAGACAGGCTGCGTAAGTTGTACAGGAGGCAGCCTCAAGCCAAAACAACCTAGTAAAATGCCTTTTGATTAATCTGAATGAGGCTTTGCCCAATTAATATTTTTTATTATTTTGGTGCCTGGTTCCATTTTCCCTCTGGTGCTGGACAGACGGAGAGTTCGGCTCAACAAGAATAGCATTTAGCATGAGAGCTTGGACTTCCCCACCTTCCAAACAAGACTTATTCATAATATCAGTATCAGATTCCACAAGACTGCGTAAGAAATTAATAGACTTCAAAGACTTCCATGCTACAATACACCCCCTACACACCTGCAACCCTTTACGGTGCAGGCGTATGTTCTTCTGCTGGTGCTGTGATCCTTTTGCACGGTTGTTGTAATTTAGCAGGTTATCAAGCCAAATTGTGTTTCCATAATGTTGCTCAGAAAGTTCTGGGCATGAATACTTTCCTTGAAGAAGTGTCTCCTCTCCAGTCCAATGCAAGTGGACACTAGTTAGGAAACGGGGATGAGACCAGTATTTGAGTAAGTACAAACTCTCCTGCAAAACAATACGAGAGTGAGTAAGAGTTAGCTGCAAGAACAAACTACACAAGCACAAGGCAAGTTTATCACTGTGGGTCTACAGACCCCACTCACATCTAAACCTGTACCCCGGTGGGAGTGAGGGGGAAGGAAAGCAGCTTGTTGAGCATGCCTCTGTGCCACGGGGATGCTTTATGCAGCTATGTTTTTCTATTTCGGACCCGCACTTGACGCAGAGGTGGGCCCGTGCTGCCCCCACAGATAACAGCATGCTCCTGAGGTGATTTCACAGCTTCAAGGCAGGCGCTTGGAAAAGATTTTTCTATTAAGAATGGATTTGAGCCCTAATCCCTTCACCCCCCGGCACATCAGAGTGACAGGTCCCTGCTCCCTGATAACAAACCCCCGCTGTGCCCCTGCCTGCTCCCCTCACGGAGAGCTGCGTGGGGCGGCTGCGCTGCCCTGGCCGCCCTCCAGAGCCTGGGGATCTGTGTAATCTCCCGTGTCAAGATGTGTTTGGATACAGAAAGCTGCACCATCCTGGAGTATATCAGCTAGATAACCAGAGCGGCCTGCCCCAGGGAGACAGATTCCTTGTGCTCCATGTCCAAAATCCGTCCCTCCACGGCCTTTCTGCTCGGCCTTCAACCCTGAGCGACACTCGTGTCTTCAAGGGGCTGTTCTCTGGGAGATAAACATAGCTCTCCTGGCTCAAAAATTACAAGCCATTCTCACATATATATTTTTTTTCTCTTTAACAGACTGTAATTTCAGCTTTTTGGGTGAGGCTTTTTGTGGGAATGGCCTGGCACGAAGGGGTCTTGCAAACTCTTGCTGAACTCTGTGAGTCGTCCCCTTACGGGCAGCCCAGCCTCGTGCTCCTGCCCCTGCCACCACGCTGAGCTTCTTCTACAGTAAAATAAAATAAAATAAAATAAAATAAAATGAAATATAAAATAAAATAAAATAAAATAAATAAAATAGCCCAGTTTTCTGCCCTTGGTATCTCATAAAACGAGCTCGCGTAGCTCCGTGGCAGGGAGGCAGTATTTCAGAAAGGGCAGTGCTGCCCTTTGAAAATGTAATGCTGCCACAGCTGAAGGCTGGAGTTGGTGAGCTGAAGTTAAATAGCTATTATTTAAATCCTTATGGAACTAATAGGAACGATGCCGCAGAGCATTTACAGCAAGAGCCGTTTTATTGTGTGCTGTGGTTTGGTATTAAAATGCACTATTTCCGTGATGTTCCCCAGTGTGAACCTGTGGTCCTTGGGGAAGGGCTTACGGCAGAGCGCAGCCCCTCCAGACTCAGCTTCTTGATATTTACTGCTGCAACCATGGGTTCTTTTGTTGCCTGTATGTGTTTTTCATTTGCTCCTTACGAACCCCAGGGCTTCAGTTGTATCTTCGAGCAGTGACTGCCACAGCCTAACTACATGCAGCAGAAATACTTCCAAATCCCTACATCAGTACTGGATTTGCCATCTTCCAGCTAACTGTTTATATGTGTATGTTCAGGAAAGGGAGGAAACATTCCCAAACTACCTGTCCTGTTTCTATGTTATTTTGCATGTTTTTATCACCCCACCTCGTGTGCGTCCCTTCCATCAGGTGCCCCACTACTTCAGCCTTCACTCTCCCAGATAAAGAGCTGCTCAGCACACACACGCTGTGTCCTTGTGAGTTAAATTATTTATGCTGCTAAGAACAATTTTGCAGCTGTTCTGAAGATGAAGTTGCTTTTATTTTTATTTTTTTTTTCAAGGTAGCTTTGTAATTAGCTTCATGAAAAGGCAAAGGATCTTCAGCCGATGCCTGTGGGCGACCTGAATTTGCTCTCAGCCTTCCCCATGAAGCCAATAGGTCACCATCTGACCTCCCCACAGTGAATCTGGTGTCACAGTTGGACAGTGCTGTGGTGAAAAACTCTGTGAGAGGACAGGGTGCACCCAGCTGCTTGCCCAGACCAGCACTGGATATCAGGCATGACCCTGGGGGCTGCTGAGTGTCGCTTGGGAGCACCCCAAGTAACAGTGAAGCAGGCATTTAGACCATCAAGATCTTGTGGTAAAATATGAGATCCTACCAGAGCCCGTTCTTCTTTTACTTTATTTGAAGCGTGCTTTCATCAGAATATTCCACGGTGATGTTAGTGGGATCACAGCCCTTGCTAACCCCTGCTTTTTGACTAGAGAAATACAGCTAAAACCTGTCCCATGCTTGCAAAAAGACCACTTCTCTGTTGTATACATCTCAAATGTCTGTTCTCAGCCGTGACCTCGTCTGCAAGACTTCACTCCCTAATGAGTGACACGTGGATCATTAGCAGAAACGATGATGTGGCCATCAAAGCCCTTGTGAGCATCAGCAGAGATGCAATAGTGTCTCTAGTGTACTGTTTGTATACCCTTGGGCATCCAAATTTCAAACTAGGAAAAGTAGGCCGGATCCAGCACCAATATTCTTTGCTATCACACAACTATTCCCCTTTGATCCACCCCTGCCTTCTCCGGCCTCTTCTCCATCCCCAGCACCTTCCCGGGAGGCCTGCTGGAGCTCCCAGCCCTTCTTGAGAGCTTTTCAGCTGAACGACTGTACAAATATTTTAGTCAGAAGGCTCTTCTGAAAAATTAGGCCTAACAGTTGTGTTCCCCGTCTGGGTGATGGGAGCAATTCCTGTTAGAACTTCCCACCTCTCCGGGGTGTTGTGATGAGAAGCTCATTCATATTTCCTGAGCACCCCGAGCCAAGTCCTTGAATAAAAGAGCTGCAAGGATTGTTTTAACAATATTTAGCACTTCAAAAGTTTTAGAAACACTACCTAATTTTCCCAAATGTAAAACAGCTAAAATTTGAAGGGTAATTTGCGTGCCACACCTCAACCTCTTCAGCAGCCTTCTCAATGTTCAGGTGTCTTCACACACAGTGTGTGTGAACAGTTCTTCTGGGTTAATTACTTTTTTATTTTTTTCTTTTTTATCCATGTTTTCTAACCTCCAACATGCATTTGGGTGTCATACAGATGCTCACTTAGTCCTTATATCTAAAGGAAACTACATGCCAGCAGTGCACTGACCCACTGCTCTGGGACACTTAGGAAGTGGTGAAGTAGTTAAGGAACTGAATTCCCAAATATCAGCTCAAAATACAGCTAAAGAAGTAAGGAGGACAAACGAAAACATCTCCTCTCCATGGCAATGCTTAGTGTTTCCCTTGATGTAGCTATAAAATATCTGAAGCTCCTCTGTTCCAAACTGAAGAGGTGCCAATTCTATAAACAGGTGATTACTGGCGGGAGGAGTAATGTGACATTACTTGTGTTTTCTTGCAAAAGTGTAATATCTGTTTTGTTTATGAATAGCATCTGTTCTAAGAAAGTTTCATATATCATGGCTGCAACATGCCCTATAGGACGGACAAGAGGAAAAAAATAAGCAGGGTTTTAATAGCACATCTGTGGCTAGTTAGTTATGGTAAACTTCAGGTATGTGGTGATTTCAGCATGTGTTCCTAAATACATCCCCAGCAACTGGATCTAAGACAAACGCTGTTACTGCGTTTCGGGGAATAATTAATGTACCTAGTCACTTAAAACCACACCAAAATCTGATGGAATCTGGTTGACCTCGAGGTAAAAATCACTGACACAAGATCATTTAAAGATAGAAGGCTGAAAGCTTGCAACAAGCTAGGTAGGGACGGCACGACTGCCCTGGCCCTGAGCAGCAGTGCTGATGATGGGACACAAAGCACAGAGGAGTCCTGGCGAGGGAGGCGTTCAAGCCAGAGTGAATTATAAAGGCATAAAGCAGCAATAACTTGCACCGAGCAGACCAGAACTTCCCATTCACTCATCACACAGCCATGGCCAGCAGCAGCGCTAGGGCTGAGGAGCTGGCCAGTGTGCAGCATGCGCCGTGTTTTTCCTTTTCCCCTCCCTGCACATGAATCCATCTGTATTTCCCCCATCTGGCCTGGCTCTCCTGCGTTTGTACGTTCCTGTTTTCCATGATTTTCACCCATCTCAAGAGCCCTCAGTGGCCGAGCCCTGTCCCAGAGGCTTCAGGGCTCTTTTCTCTTCTGCAGCCCCCAGTTGTATGTTTCTCTCGCAGGCACATTTAGTTCTTACAGCTGTTTTAGGTTGGGAGTGCCAAACAGAAGAAGGTCCGACTGTGGTCCCCTTCTCCAGAAAGAGCCAGGGTAGGAACATCTCCACAGGACCGTGGGCTTTGCAGGGGAGCAATGCTCCACCAGCCATGCACATTTACTGCCATCACACACCAAAAAAAAGCAGAATTGCTTTCCTCCCTCCTCTGCTTTTCCTTATCTTTGCCTTTCTCCAAGCATCCTTGCCCTTCTCCACCTGAGTGAGACCACGACCCCACCGATCTGGGCACTGAGCTGGGGAAAAACCAGAAGCTCCATCTGCTCCAGGAGTCTCCTTGCTAGCAGGCTGAGGGCAAGATGCAGGAGGGGCAAAAAAAGTCCCCAAAAGCCACGTTGCTGTGGAGGGGCAGAGCACTCGGAGCTCCCCAGCCGCAGTCCCATGTCTTCGTGCCATATACCAGTCCTCTGCTCAGCCCCCCTTACATGGGATTTGGGGCTGCAGCTGTTCACAGTCGCTAATTGTGAATCCAGCCTGAGAGAATGCCCAGATCATCTTGAAAATGATGCGATTTGCTTTCTGGTGTCAGGCCACAGGGCTATGTCCAGGTCGTGTTTTCAGGCTTTTCTCTGTAACAGGAGAGCCAGAAGCACAGGTGGCTGTTCTCTTTGTTTTAGGAGGAAAGCTGTTTCTCATTTCAAGGCCTTTTGACTTTAAGGCAACCTCCGGAGAGTGCAGGACTCCTAACAACTTTGCAGAAGTGCCATCATTCAAGGGCTGCACCTCCCTCTGCAGCCCACCACGTACCCTCAGAAGAGGAACAACAAAAATACCCCCAAACGCAGAGATGCAAACAGCACCTGGCTTTGGGGTGTGCTGCGTTGTGTGCTTTTACCGTGCTCTCTGCAGGCAGTGAACTCCCGAGGGCAAGGACATGACCCTTCCCTTCACGTTGACATTGTTCAGAACATGACACAGGCTTCCTCCTCCGGAGGGGCTGCTCCAGCTGGTGCCCCCCACCAGCTCCCAGTGCTGCAGCACTCACTCTGTGTCCTAACCCCCAACAGGGAGGTTTGGGCTCAGGAAGGAGGGATGTCAGCAGGACCATCTCTTACAGCCAAGCAAACAGCCCCGAGCTGCAGCCATGCAGATGAGGAAATCATCCTGAATTTTTATTTATTTTTTCATACAAGACAGTAGAGACAGGTATTAAAAAAACACCTCCCAATTTGCCTGTCAGCGTCAAGATATTAAAATAATAAACCTTAACTAGTGCCAGCAAGGCCTCTTTGATGGAAACCTGTGCTACCATCACGCCCACATGAAGCTGTGCTCTGACAAAACCCAGTCTTTCTGCTCATTTACTGCCAGCCACAAGGCTTTGCTGTGGGCAAAATACAGGGCTACCTGACCAGCAAAGCTGCGGGAGCTGCACGGGTGCCCCGCAGGGCGGGAGGTGAGGTGCTGCACGGGGTCCTGCTGCAGGTCCCCCTGCCACCAGACGTGCTGCCCTTGGGGATGCTTCGTTTGCCAGTGGCTGCAGGCACAGAGCCTCGCTGCTGGAAGGTGAAAGGAGATGCCTGAAGAAAAGCAGGACAATGATGATTACACCGAAAGCAGGGCACCAGGAACCTGCACCTGGTTCTGGACTCTCCTGCCCAGCTCCTGGAGTTATCGCTGAACTTCCAGCCCCTGCTTCCCCACTCTTCGCCAGAGCATGTATTGAATAGGGCTCTGTTTGTGAACATGTGTGAAGTGCTTTGATGGCCTAGGGTAAAAGTCAATTAAGACATGGCGAGCAGTTGGCAGGCCCAAGGAATTGCTGAAGTAAATGATTCACAAACATACCCTTTCCAGAGCATCATTAAACTGAAGTAGATTTTCAAATGATTCACCTGTTTCTCAAGGCTGACTAAATGATGGGGAGTGAAGAGGTGGGGAAGCAGGCAACCAATAATGCTTCAAAGTGTGACAGTGAAAACCATGGCGAGGACGAGCCCTTTGGGCATGCGGTCTGCCCAGGCCAGCAGACGTGGCAGCTGAAGAAGGACGTGTGCTGATCCCTCTCCCTCTTTGCTAGACTCTTTCTGCAGCTCATCCCCGTGCAGGGAAAGTTGATATTTTCCATCAAGTGCCCACATGGGAGTGTGCTCCCTGCAGGGCTCCGGGGTCAGGCCCTTCTGTGTCACCTTCCCGGAGGGATGTACAGGTGCTGGACGTGTCCCCAGCTCCTGGTGAGCAGGCTTGTGCTGGGTGGGCTGCAGTCATAGAATCAGGGAAACATTAAGGTTGGAAAAGACCTCCAAGATCATCTGGTCCAACCATCGCTCTACCACCAATGTCACCCACTAAACCATGTCCCTGAGCACCAGGTCCAACCTTTCCTTGAACACCCCCAGGGACGGTGCCTCCACCACCTCCCTGGGCAACCCGTCCCGGTGCCTGACTGCTCTTTCTGAGCAGAAATATCTCCTCATTTCCAATCTAAACCTCCCCTGGCGCAACTTGAGATTCTCTCTAGTCCCATCACTGGTTATCTGTGAGAAGAGCCCGACCCCAGCTCCCCACCCCTTCCCTTCAGGCAGCAGCAGAGAGCAATGAGCTCTCCCCTCAGCCTCCCCTTCCCCAGCCCAAACCCCCCCCAGCTCCCTCAGCCGCTCCTCACAGGCCTCCCGCGGCCGCTCCGCCCCGCTCCTCCCGTCCCATCCCAGCCCGTCCCAGCCCATCCCAGCCCATCCCAGTCCGTCCCAGTCCGTCCCAGCCCATCCCAGCCCGTCCCGCCCCGTCCCGCCCCGCCGCGGGTGGCGGGCCCCGCAGGCTCGGCGCCTCCCGGCTGCCGCGGAGCGGTGAGTGCCGGGGGGGGGGGGGGAACGGGCATGGGGTTGGGGGAGCTCGGGGACGAGCTGCAGGAGGCTGTGGGGTCACCCTGCACCTGCTGGGACCCCTCGGTGAAAGGGGGGTCCGCCGGCAGCCCCCCAGCTCCCCCGGGGAGGTTTGGGGGGGGCCGCGGCTGGAGCAGCCCGCAGGGGTCCCCGCGGTGCGGGGTGGCTGCAGGGGGGGGAGCAGCAGCAGGCTCCCCTTTGGGGGTCTGGGCTCGTGTCTGCACGGCAGTTGTTGGGGTCTGGTGGTTGGTTTCCCTTTTCCCTGTCCCAAAGCGCTTGCTGTGACGGAGGGGATCAGCGCTGCGGTGTCAGAAGGGGTCTGCGCCCGTATGGCACTTGGGTATGGGCTCAGGATTACAAGGGGCGGCCTCACTCTGTCCCTAGGTCCATGCCAGTGGGCTCTTGCATCTATTAAATATTTTTTTTCCTTTTTTTTTTTTTCTCCCTGTTTTGTCAAGAGTTGAGAATAATAGCTTTTTTTTTTTTCTTTTTTTTTTTCTTTTTTGTGTGTCGGGGACCCTGCATGTTGGGTTACCCCAAGTGCAGATATGATCTAACTGAGCGCTCAGGCTGATCCGCACAGGCAAGGCGTTAAACCTTGGCCGGTGACGATGAGAATTGTGCCCTGCGAGAAGCATTCAGCTCTGCTTCTTCCCGTGAGCTGCAGCGTTTTCTTCTCATTGCTTCAAAAGTTCTGGTTCTGCCCAGAAGGGCTGCTGCTGCTCGTGGGGAGCAGGCACGGGGAAAATAGCAACCTTCCAGCTTCAGACCGAAAACGATGGCATTAATGACAGAGAAGGGCTGTGCAGTTAAGGGATGCAGCCGCTGCGAGAGCCTCAGTTTGTCCCAGCGCTTCCAGTTTGTAATCACCGAGGCCAGACCTGCCCTACCCTGTCATGTTCTTGCAGTTATACAGCACGCCCAGGTACGTGGAGGAAAAAGTGTGGTCCTGCCAGCTAGCCCCTTTGCCGAGGATGCTGAGGGCAGCAGGAGTAAGGAGAGGACCTAGGCAGGTTGCTGCCCTGGGCAGCTCCTAGCCCTGGAGGCAGGATGCTCCCTAGGGTGTCCCACCGGGCACAGCGTGCTGCAAAATGCCAGCTCAGGCTGTTGTTTCGAAGGTTCGGCCCCGTTTCTGCATCCTTTGCCTGGTGATGTTCATGCTCTCTCCTTGCTGTGTGTTCGCCAGCTCCTAGAAAATACTGCTCGTTCAGAGCCTGCCTGGCCGTGTGTGTCCAGTGGCATGTCACACTGCTATATTGTTCTTTCGATGCATAATTTCACTGGCCTCTTGTGACCTAAAAAGCACACAGAAAATAAACAAGGGCATATTGTTCAGTGGGAAGGGTGCAGAAAATCTTCTGCCCTTCGCCGCCTGGGTAGGAAAAGGTTACTTTTAAGCGTTGCTCCTGATTGCCAGAGAAATGACATGGCACATGTGGGCTTGGTTTTTGCCAAGCAGACTTTATTTGGGAGGTGATGCATTTCTGAACTTCTCGGTCACCTTGGAACTAGTTGTGACTGCAGAGCAAAGTCCTGTCCAGATCTTCTAATTAATTTGGCCAAAGGCCATCCTAATTAACCTTGAGGGAGTTCAGGGGTGGGAGAGCTTGGTATGAAACAATTGTTCTCTTGTAATTTGCTTTTCACAATGTGTCGACCCAAACAAGAGCTGCATCTCTAAAATCCTCTGGGTCTCTTGCTGAAGCCATTACACCAGTTTATTTGTTTTTTAACAGATGTTGTTTTTCACTGCTTGAGTGGAAAGGGTTATCTCACTTTCTGCAACCTTGCTATTGTGCTTTGTTTTAAGAGCCAGTGGACTGGGGCTTGCTGGGGAAGCTTACTCACCGGTTCCAGCGACAAAGGAAGGGGCTGGTCAGCCTTCCAGTGGTCTTGATGTGGTCGTTAAGGTCTCTATGTGAACGGATGGCATCTTTTCACATCTACGTAGAGATAACCCGCAGTTCTTCTGGTATTGGCAGTGCCTGCAGAGAACAAAAATGGGCAGCAGACTCTTTGTCGCCCAAGTGTATTGCAGTTGGGATATTAATAGAAGTCGTCAGACATAACTTGGACCATCTCAGATGGTGGGGCAAGGGAAGGGAAAATTTACCAGCCATTTCTGAAGCTTTAGGATAGGTCCTCTTACCCCACCACGCTGCTTGCTGCTGGACTTTTTGGTCCCTGGGGCTCTGCGCTAGGGATCTGTGCCGCCTTTCACCCCTCTGTACATACCCTACCAGTGTATAGGAGAGGTGCCTGTCTTACTTTTTTTTCTAACACTAATGCTCTCAAGTGCTACTTGGCTTTTATTTTCTAGTAGTGCAAAGGGTCGGGGGGAAATCCTGCTGAGACTACAAGGCAGGACACACAGACGCAAGAAAGGAAGATCAAAGATGTCTATAATACAGGAAGAAGCAAAGGGTCAATCCAGAAGAGAGGGCACTCAATTATACATACAAGGGTAATATAAAAGGGATAACAGCACAGGAGAGGATGGTAATGTCTGAAAATGAGTAAACAAACAGACGTGTAAGGCTACGCTGAGAATTTATTTACCCCAGCAGACACAATCCTTATCTCTTTGAAAGAGGAGAAGACCATGCCAAGCCTGGAGCGCCTCCACTCCCAGCCTCAGTTGTGAGCGGGAGAAAGTGTTTGTTTGCGGATCGCTCCTCCGTGAGCCCTGGCCTGATGGGCCGGCCCGTCCTGCTGTGATTAGTAGGATGCTAATGTGCGTAATCCTTTTGATCACAAAGCCCAGGCTCTGTAAGTCATGTCACCGTCACCTCAAAGACATTCGGCCCCGTGATGGATCCCTTATTAGAAATTTTTACTTATAAACATTCAATACAGTTATTATTGACATCCTTTTTTATTTTTTATTTTGCATTATACAAATGAGAGTGTTTCTGTTAAAAAACAATTACAAAAAAAAATAAAAGCTCACGCAGTTTTAGTGTGGGAGTTGCTTATTAGCACTTTGCCCACAGGTATTTGAGGTGAGATGATTAGCCCCTAGCAGCCTGATTTTAGGATGTGAACAACAAATGTGATTACATTTGCTTTGTTCCACCACAACCCTGATGGATCTCTCTGTACAGAAGTGTCATAACTGCACGGAAACATTCGTCTGGGTTTTAAAAAATATTCTCTATTGCTCCTTTTGGGCAGGGAAAGAGTTAGCTAATTACGCTTTGTTTAATAAATGTACTATTTTGTTCTCTTCTTGCGACAAACAAAAGCTGTCATTTGGGGAAATATACCATATGCTGCCAATTGGTCTAAGAACTCGTTATATCTGCCGTGCAGAGTAGCAGCGAGCGCTCTTTAACAATTGCTCCTTCTCTGAAGAAAATCTGGACGGATTTCAGTGCAGCAGTGTGCAGCTCTGTCCTCGGTGGGAGCGAGCTGTTGACGTTTTGAAAACCAGCTAACACGAGCAGTGGTGTCTGTGCATGCCTGGACGTTTCCTCTCCCCGTTTCTGCCTTTATTTCTCTTCGGATGCTTCGGAGCCTGAGCAAATGAATGCTCAGTCAGCGCTGGGTTAGGCTACAGCAAATTTAAAAATCAGCACTAGCTCAGCTCCAACCTCCCAGCCACGCACCATCGGACACGTATTTCATCATCATGTGAACCCAATACTCAAACACCCACAGCACTTAAAAAAAATAAATCTAGCTCTTTGCCATTTTTTTCTTGGCAAATCCAAGAAGGCAAGCCTCAAAACCTGACCTGAAACCCAGCAGAGGGGGAGAGCAGCAGTCACTCGTTACGGCCTCCCCCAGCGGAGGCGGTGCTCGGTGCTCTCTCTCATACCCTGGTGGGTTTGCTGATACATCTGTGCCAGCGAGATAAAAGACAGGAATAACTACCTTCTTCCAGATAGATAAACTCTTTAACACTCACTCCTCTCCTCCTCCCCACTTCCTAATTTTATTGGAGCCACCTTGGATCATTCATTTACTCTCTGGCTCGGCTCCTTGGTGATTTCAGTGAGGACTTCTTGCTCGAAGGCTGCAGAGAGGACGTGAGCTATAATTTTCCCTTTCTGTGAACCTCTGTGTTACAGAAAAAAAATGTGAACCCTCCTGCCCATAGGTAATGCGGATTAAACACAAAATTCAGAGATTTCTTTTTCGTTTCTGTGAGGTAAATGAGAGAGACTCGCTTGGGAAGGCCTGTGGAGCCGCCCTAACACTGAATTATCTCCCAGCAATGACTGTGGCACGTCTTCACGTGTGCTCAGCAGAGGTGATTTTGCATTTAGTGGCTTTGAAACCCTTGGTGTGGTGTTAGCTGTAGTGGGAATGGCCTTGAAGCTCTGTCTGGTGCTGTGTGTCCAGATCTGACCCCAGTCCTCTGGTCGGGACCCGTCCTCGTGCCTCCGCTTGGGTCATCTGCTGCCCCTTCTGTGTGCAAGCTCCTTCAGCGTGTGGTGTTTTTTGTGCCTTGTGCTCGTTTTGGGACTTCACGTCCCAAAGAGCCGTGTGCTGGTCCTCCTCATCTGCATGAGGCTCGCGGTGGAGGCACAATGGCGCTCGTGTGAGGGTAGGCCCCTAGGAGAGAGTGGAGGCCAGCAAGCTGCAGCTGAGGAATCAAGAGGGAAACAAGAAATACGTCGTCTAGTCAAATATTCAGAATTACAGGTGTGGGGCATTTCAACAAAACAATACCTTTGGGGTTGGGGGTGGGAGGAGGGTGGAGGAATGTCAAACTGTTTAGTTTCTGTCCCAAATCCCTTGTGTCCAGGTCAGGATCTGCTTTATTTCCACTGTTGCTGATAGATGTCCCTTCAGCCTGTTCTCGAAGACCATTGTTGGTGGAGATTTGTAGCTTCCCAGTGTCTGACTATCCTCATGGCTAGACAGTCTCTCCTGATGCCTAACCCAAGCCTCCCGTGCTGCCTGCTGAGGCAATCCCTTCAGGTTCCTACATCAGCAGGGAGCGGGACAAGATTATCGCTGCCTGCTAGCAGCCTGACATCTCTGAAACCTGTTATCACGTCTCGTTCTCTCACCCCAATCCCTCCTCCCTTGTCCTCTGGCTAAACAAGGCCTCTTCTTGTAGCCTTTTCTCTAGGGGTCGCACTCCGTAACCCTTTTATCACTCCTGCCAGTGGCTGGCAGGGAGCAGCTGGAGGCAGGGCCCAGGACTGGGTGCGGGGCTGGGCACAGAGAGGAGCAGGACAGCCTGACATGAGATGCTCCTCCTGGGGTGTCTCCAAACATACTCGCCTCTGGGTGCCAAGTCCTGCACTGTTCTTGATGCCTTTTTTCTGTGTGGCTCTAGGCCCCGAGACCCTCCTGCTGTACCGCTCCGTTTTGTACTTACACATCTTCCTTCTTCGGCGTGGTGCTTTGCACCTGCCTGTATTGAATCTGTCATTCGCTTCGGATAGGTTCTCTAATTTATTAAGATTTTATTCTAATTGTAATCCCTGAAAATGCTCATAGCACTCCCTACTGATTTGTAATTGTAATCCTTATTCTAATTTACAAGTTATTAATGGAAATACTGAATAGAGCAAAACCCCCGGCAGAGCCCTTGTGTGTCTTTTCAGGCTGACATTTAATTTACTCACTATTCCTTGAGTGCAGATTTGGAACATTTGTATATCCACCTACGATAATATATTATACATAAATCGTATTCACCTGCTTTGCGTATAAAACTGTCACATGCATCCATCCAAAGTTTTCCTCCTTCCAACGTGCAACTTCTGTATTTTCCCCCTAGTCACTACGCTACCAACTCTGCTGAAGAAGAAAATTACATTGATTAGACTTAATTTGCTCTTGACAAGTCTGTGTTTTCTGTTTTCTTACAACTTTATCGTGTGGGAGTGGATGCAGCTGCAGGGTTGCAGGGAGCTGGAAATGGCGCTGCTCCTGCTGGGCCGCACGCTCGTCCCCTCTCCCTCCTGCTCCGTGATAAATCAACACCTACCAGAAGTATTTACAAGTGGCTTGAATAATCTGTCTGAGTTGGTATCAAAGCCAGGCTGTTTGGTCTATGATACCTCAGATCTGTCTCTTTCCCCGTTTTGTTTGAAGTTAGATAATGCTCACCCTTCGCCCATCCTCTGAGAGCTTCTAGGAGGTATTTGCGAATGGTTTGGAGGCTGCTCTGGCTACATCCCTGCTCCCTCCTTACTCCAGGCCTGCGCTTAATTAGGGCCCACTGAGCTGAACGCATCCGACTTCCATTAACGAATTTCTTCTTTACCATCTGAACGTCTGTCTGTTGGCAATCAAACGTGGTGCCGGCTCTTTCCACATCACCTGTGGTTCTGAGCGGAGGGCAGGGGCTCGGCACGCCAGGTACAGCTGAGGAGCAGCCTGCCCTTTGCAGCACCATCCCTCTCCAAAAGGATCAAGGTAAACGTCTCACGGAGTGTGTGTGGTTTTGATAAGCTGTCTCGTATGCACACATGCAAAAACAGAGTGAGAAAACAGGAGAGATTACAATGGACAAAGGCTTGGATATTCTCCTGGGATGTAGCTCAGGGTTATATTTAGTCTAAGCTCGTAGTACCATCTAGTATTGTAACTTCAACTCCAAGAACCTGTTCTCCATTGCTGTATTCTGTCGGGCTTTTATCGCTTCATCTGAGACTTTCAGGTTGTGTGTCTCTCTCAGGCTAAATTTATTCTAATAGCGTCAGCCAAACCAATTCAACCATTTCCAAGAAAAACTAGGGAGAGGAGGAAGGAGAGGAGGAATGTTGTTTTGCCCACATTAAAACGGGGAAAGAAACCTTCCAGCTTCTTGGTTGGGAGCTGTGGTGCCATCACGGTCAGGAGCAGGATCTATGGTTACAAGGCTCGGAGACATCTGCGTGTTGTTCTCAGCAGACCTGTCTCTGATTCCGGACGCTCCGTTTTCCCAAGTTTTTAACCTCACATCCATCAGCATCTCACAGCCTCTGGTGCAGTGCTGGTGCCCTCGTTGCTCCCATGGATGTGTGAGCAGAGTGTGCCTGCGCAGCCCCAGCTTTGCCCAGGGAAACTTTTCCTCGGTTTCCCAAAGAACAGGGAATGAAGGCAGCGGTGTGCAGAGAGGTAAGAAACCACCAGGGTGGGAGGGAGATGCAGGCTGCTTGGCCAAACATGTTGGTGCTGGATTAGGTGGGCAGAGGGACGGAGTTAGACTAATTACTGCAACCAGCTTGTTGGGTAACCCCATGGTTTCCTTCGTCGTGTGGGCACCTGGCTGGCCACACGTGGCACACCTTGCAGCCCCTTGGCCTCTTGCTTGTTGCTTTCAACATACCTTGTTCCGTTTTAACCCTGTGCTTCAGAAAAATCTGCTTGCAGCCACTTCAGGCTGGGCTCCTAGAACGGAGAGGGCTGTTTTCACTTTAGTCTGTCTACATAAATACTGCTGTCTGGCACGTGTCTGATATAAAATGAGAATAAAGTCACGGCGCACGCTAAGAGAAGTGAGTGAAGATAAGCTAGCTTAATGTGTGACCCATCTAGATAATACGCTTTGTAATTCAGATGCCTGTTAGTAGCTCCGTCTTCAGAGCAGTGTCTGGATAGCTGCTGTGGATAAAGCCCATGAAGAACAGCACCACCTGCCCCGTGCATCAGCAGAGGCAGGAGTCCTGCAGACTTCAGCAGCCCGGAGGCACGCAATCACAGCCAGCAGCAAGTCGTTGGGTTGTTCAGGGTGCCTCGATTTTGGCAATTCATGATGGCTGTGTGCTTCGTTTTGCAACGTGAGCAATGCCCCTTGGTTACTTTCCTTTCTGTCAAGTTGCACAGAATTGCTTGCAAAATAGTGTAAATAGTGATGCAGAGGTGGAATAGGGAGAGTTGGGTGCAAGAAGGACTTCCAGGGGTGGTGTTCGAACAATTTGAGGGTTGCCACCTTCCACTTGAAGTAGCAAGAGGTGTGACAGAGAGCAGCCAGCTCCAGGCCACTTCCCTGTCCCTTCTGGCATCCCGCTGAACTGCGTGGGTGCTCCCCCAGGATCAGCACCAAGCGAAGGAGCACGCCGAGAGCCTGCCCTGAAGGCCACAGAGGACTCAGTGGCACACAGGCCACGCAGATTTCCGCAGCTCAGCCCGCGCTCGCTCCTCTCCATCTGACAGCACCGTGAAGAAGTTTCCAGAGAAAAGCTTGGCCCCGGTTTGCAGCTCGGTGCGGGGCTGTACCGGCTGACGGGGACAAGTCGGAAACCCTGGCAAGATAGCAGGCATCCTCAGGAAGCAAACCCTATCAGAAAAGCACTGATGTCATTGGCAAACAAAACAACCGAGTGCTGGAAAAACAAACTGTTTTGCAGCCTTGTTGATCTTGCCTCGAATTAGAAGCTCTGCGCAGCCTTTACTCTTTGGCCCAGTCTCACGGATTATTTACAGGACGGCACCGCAGCCATGGTTTTGCTACTCCTGCCGGTCCGATCCCTTTGATTTTAGTTTTTTTTTTAGATTTATTTATCCAAGGGAGGGTGGGAAGAGTGTCCCAGCGCTGCAGCCAGTTTTGGAAAGATGTCCGGTGTCCCTGTGGGCATCGGGTGCTGACAGGGTTGATGTTCTGTGGGTTTTGCTCCTCCTCACCAAAAAGGGGATCAGAGCGAGCCCCACGGCTGGGGGTGCCTTGTCCCTTTGCCTTTGCCTCCCCGATGTCCCTGTGGCTGCAGCAGGAGGCAGCGAGGGGGTTAAGCCATGCTCCAGCCTGACAATAATAGCAGGAAAAGCACATTTCTTCCTTGCACCTGCGATGGGCTTTCTGCCGTCCCTGGTAGTCACATCGGATCTTCCTCTCGTTAGAGGCTGAGCAGCTCTAGCAGCCAGCTGTTCCCCTTGCTCTGCTCCTACCTGGCTCCTCGCACGGTCCAGGGCAGGGGGAGGATGGAAAATCAGCTTTTTAGGTCAGCACTCAAAAATAAACCACAAAGCCTTCCCTCCCCTCCGGCAGGGAAGGGTCCTGCTCCTCCCCGCCTGCTTGCTGGCTCCGATACCCGGAGCACTCACTGAGAATTTGGAGTCCTGTCCTAGCAAGGGAGACTCCTCAAATATTTTCGGCGCAGAGCTTTATTCCTCTGTTTTTAAAGGGTGTGTAGCGCTGCCTGCGTGAAAAGGAAAGAGATTCATTAAGCTCCAGAGACAAACCGGTTTCAATGCTAAGCAGGCTCGCAGGCTGCAAAGCCACTTTTGCAGCCTTGCAGGTTACCGGCTAAATCGTGGCTCTGCATTTAAAACGTGCACAATTTTCTGCCTTAAAACACTGCTTTTCCATGCCATGGGCTGCCCTGGTGCTCTCCAGGGGCTCTCCACACGCCTGGAGCCACGCAGTGGGCTGGTCCCAGCGGCCCCAGGGCATCCTGCAGACAGGGCGTGAGCAAAAAGGGGATGGGGATAAAGCTGGAGAGCTGCAGGGTGGCTGCAGTATGTGGAGCACTGCGCCACAGAAACTGGTTTAGGTACTAAGGCAACCCATCGGCTTCTGTGGGTAGGCAGCCCGAGAGGTTTAGCCCTAATAAATGCGTAGCAGCCATCCCGGTAGTTGCTCCATCCAAATTATTGTTAATAGCAGTGAAGAGGGCTCTCCCTTACCTCTTGCCCAAGAAAAGCATTAGAGCTTGTTGAAAAAACATGCTTGTTTTTCGTGATCTTTGCAGAGATGATCTCCTTTCGGGTGGCTGCTAACGCTGGGCTCCTGTCCCTCAGGTGGACCTGCTGCTCTGAAGGACACACACCACTCACCAGGCGTGCCAGATGAAGTCCCTACGCAGCAAAAATCCTCTGGAGTGATTTATGTTTTACATAACAAGTCTATTTCTGCTTGTTTTACTTCTCATTTGTGCACCTTTTTTTTTTCTGGTAGTGCAGTTCAAGCCCTGAGGAGTATCTCCAGGTCAGTCCCTTGCTGTGCACGACCTGCAGAATAGACGAACACCTCCCAGGCATTTTAAAACTACGGAAGAATGGGTTTTCTGTAATCGCCATAACAAGCAGCGAGGGGGGCACAGACAATAGAGATTGTTTCTGGCCAGCTAATGCAGTTTGCTGAAGCTCCGCTGGAGTCCTGAACTGAGGACTGTCACCGGAGAGAAAAATCTTGGATTGGGAATCACTGGGACACAACAGACATGGGCACCTCAGGTTGATTTCAGTCGTTTTTCGCAGGGAAAGCCTGCTGTAAAAACAGAGCACGCTCGAAACTTTAGGCTTTGTGTCATTCTAGTTGAGAATTACTGGTTTCCAGCAGGTCAGCCTAGGCCAAATAGAAAATAATCTGTAAAATAGACTATTTAAGGTATTGCATGACATTACCTGGGTTTCTCATGTGGTCGCATAATGACTTTTTTTTCTCATGCATACATTGTCCTCCATGTGAACATTTCTTCTTAATTGGAATATGCAGAGCTGCTGGGAGAGGCGGCTTGCCTTGTAACCCGTCCCCTCCTCCTGGCTTACAGAGCACGCCAGAGGAAAGCTGGTTTTGAAGCAGACACCTGAGTCAAACGGTGGGTTTACCTCTGGTGCAAGGGTTTGGAGGAGATCTGAAAGCTGCAATGAGCGCTGGATCCGTCAGTGAGACGGCCTGAGCCAGCAGCCCGCCAGCTGATGAAGGATGCCTTCCCGTGCTTAAAGCAGTTTGTTTGTGTGATTTTTTTTTCTTCCAGTGATGGGTCCTGCTGGAGGGAGCTCTCTGATGGCGCAGCTGTGAGCGAAAGCAGCGCAATATGTTCAGTGTGGAGGACCTCCTGATTTCCCATGGATACAAATTGGCTAGAAACCCCCCTGCTTCCTACGAGGACAGATACGATGGATACCGGCGTGAAACCGCGGGCACCAGGCCTGCTCAGAGGCCACTGAACGGGTTCGAAGCAGACTCGAGAGCTTACAGCAAGAAGCCTCTGGTGAAAACCAACTCGAGCAGCACCGAGAGCAGCCATGGGAGCCACGGGAGGCGAGCGGGTCCTGGTTACCACCATGGCCTTCAGGGTTTGTCCACTTTTCATACTTCAGAAGGGGGGTAAGTTTCAGCATCATGCCATGGCTTTGCTTTCTCTTCCTTTGGGGTTCCGGGCGGGTAACTGAGCATGTCCCTAACCCGTGACACCGTCTTCCTGTGATCCTTTCCTGCTAGTGACCATTTCCATGCCCGCAGGTCCACATCTGCTCGCCTCCTGCTCGGAGAGGCCCCTGAGGGTACCGGGGTGGTGGGAAGTGGCCATTTGCTCATATGGTCTGTCACAGAAGGGCCTTGCTGAGGGGCTGGGGAAAGCTCGGTCCAAGAGCAATAAAAATAAAAAAGAGAGGCAGAAGCTCTTCCTTTTGTAAGTGAGCAGTTTTTTAAAAAAAAAGAGCCCAGCTTCTTCTGCCATGTACATGGCCTGGTTTTGTGGTGGGTTCACCGATCTGGTGGGTTCCTCCACGCACAGGGCACTTTCTGGTTTTCCGAAGGCTGCTCTCGTGGAGTAAACTGGCGAAGGTGCCCGTGTGTTTCTGTTCAAAGCAGCTCACAGCCAGTGGAAGCTCTGGCCGCCGCTCCATACCCCATGCCTGCACAGCCGCAGGGTGCTCAATGCCGAGTACGTGCGCGGCGGGGCCGGGGCAGGCCGGGCAGGAAGAGCTGTGTGTATACAGCACGGCTTGGGCATTGTTCCGTGGCTATTTGAGTGCTCCCAATCAACAAAGGAAAGGGGCGAGAGCAGGACTGGAAGCCAGCCCAGCTGTGACGGGGGTGCTTCGTGAGGAAAAGCCCCTTCCTCTGGCGGAACGCGCTTGAAACTGAAAGCAGGACGCAAGGCTCTCGCCTCGGGACCTCATCCTCCAACAAAGACCTTCAGTAACGTGGCAAGGGAGTGTGTCCCAACTCATGCTCAGAGTGCTGGGTGTAGAAGAGCTGATGAGCCTCCAAGCACCCCAGAAATATGGGGTGTTGTCCAGCTTTTGCGAGGTCAGGAGGTGATGCTATTGTCTCCACACATTGGGATTGTTCCGCTGCTCTGCTGACGTGCTTTGCTCCACCCTGGTGTTCTTCAGGCAGGTTTTGGGGGAGCATAACCTCCATGTGGTGGTGGGAGTGCTGTCCTGGCTGTCCTGGTTTAGCCAAGCATCAGGAGGCCACGCGGGAAAGGTTTGGAAGAGGCTGTGAGGCAAAGAAAACGAGGAGGCTGCCCCTACGGGTAGAGACGGGACCGTTTGCAGAACTCCTGCGTCTCATCTGAGCGTGGAGGAGATGCACTTCGCTTCCTTGCTTGTGTGGGAGGAACTGTGTTGGTAGCTAGCCAATTTAGAGATAAGCAGATAGCATCATTAATGAGATCACCTGCTGCAAAACTTAGACAACTGTGCTGGTGTTGCAATGTGGATGAGATGCTGTGAGGATAGGAGCCCAAAATAGAACAGAAGTTGCCAGTTGTCCAGAACAGAGCCCTGAATTTTTTCCACCTTGCTGCCAAAATCCTGGAAATAAGTTCTTCACAGTGCCTCCCTGCAGGGCACAAAGTCTGTCCTGGTGAAAAAATCTCATGCACCCTGGGCAGCTGGGTGCCTAATGCCTTCTGTTTACCCACTAGGAGCCAAAAAAACAAGGACTGAAACTGCCATGCTGTTGTTAGATGGCCCTACAATGGCCTCATCCTGCAGGGTTTTGCCTTCATGCCCTGTGCCATGCTCCTTTACTTCTGGTGGGACCTGCTCCAACATCTGGGCAGCTTCGCCCTGCTGCGGTGAGAGCACCAGCTGGGTGAGATGTGGTCGTGCAGCCAGCACAGGGTGGGCTGACAGCCTCCTTTCTTGCAGAGGCCCAAGATTCGTAGAGAGCCAGCAAGAGTTTATGCTTTTAAAATGCTTTGTTAGCTTAATTTTATATAGATTCAGCTCAAAGCACTTTATGACAGCAGTCGTGATGTCTGTTAGAAGCTGGCCTGTTAGAAAAAGTTCCCAATGATTAAATCTTCCTCTTGGTCCCGTGGGACCCCTCTGTCCCTGGCTGCCACCAGAGAGCCAGCTGTGAAGCTCCCTGTGGCCAGAAGCACATTTCTTCGTGCACCACCGTGGCTGCAGCCCGGAGCAAGGCAGACTTGTGCACTGGGAGCAGCATGAACAGGGAGTGCTAAGAGGTACCGTGAGAGCTCTTCGTTGATGACGTGTCCTGGATGCAAAGACCACAGCACGACTGGCATTCACCATCCCGACCTGTGGCACTGCTGAGGCAGCATTTTGAACTTGAGGTGACTTTGGGATGCTTCCCCTTTCCACTGCTTCATTGGATCACCCAGCAGTGCCATAGATCCCCTAAATCCTCAGGAGCAGAGGTGTCCTCAGGCTGTGCTAGGCTGGAGGCCCGTCAGGAGGCTGTGGAGCATCCCCTTGCCCTGCGCAGTGCGGTGCCATCCTCTCCAGAGGCTTACAGGGCCCGGGAAGCAGGCTGTGTGTAACCATCTCCAGCTCCTTGGGTCAGGCACTGGAGAGAATGAGATTCTCTGCCTCGTGAATGAATGGACCATAGGAAAGATCAGCTTTAAAATGCCCTAAATACCGCCTTTTAAACGTCTTTTCTGCACTCGTGCTGCAATGGTGGTCACGTGGTGGTTTGTATCGTGCTCAGAAATTTATTACGGAGCCTAGCTGTTAATCTTTTCCTCTTTAGAAATAAATTAAATCTTTCAAATAGCTTTAATAAATGGAGGAACATCCCTTCTGTAACTGAAGTTGCCCTAACTTAGAGCAAATTTACTTCAATGAATATCCGAGCTTGGGTTTTGTTTGTCTTTAAAAAAGCAAACTAACCCAAACTGTTCTTTTAGTGGTTTCCTAGGAAAGGGTTGAGTAATGCTTCCTTCCCTATTCCCAATTTCCCATTAAATCCTTTAAACAGGCAGCCCACTTTGTTCCTGTACTGTTAGCTGCAGTTGTTGCAAATCGCAGCATTATTGTCCCCCATACCTCCTTCCCCCAGTGTTCTCATAGTTAGGTTGATAAGAACGTGTTAGCACTTTATATTAAACGTTTCATTTTGTTTTGTTTCCTGTTTGTTTGTTTTTAACTCTGATTTAACCCTTGCAATAATTATGATAGATTCGCCATCTCTGGAAATTTAAAGATCCAGACTTTAGATGCTTTTCTAGCAGACCTGCTGCCAGTGAAGCAGAAACCATTTCAGGGAGTTGTGTTGGCCTGCATTGAACAGGATGTCAAGCCAGATAATCGTAACAGTCTCTTCTGATCTCGGAATCTATGACTCTGTACTTTCTGGGATTTTTTTTATAGTCCCTTTAATGATGAATGGTGAAATCACACCAGGTATTTTGTGTTCCTACCAGATCTGATGGAACAGAAAGAGCAAGCTGCCCATCCCCTCGTGATCAATTTCAGAAGAAGGCAGCTTTTGTTCAGCTGCATGTTTTTACACGCTGAAATGCATAGAAATGTTTGTTGTTACTGCAATCAACTTCCCAGCATAGGAGGCGTCCCGTTATATCTCATTGATTAATTAAGACATTTATTACTTCGTGGGGCTCAGGAACTGAACTGTGCTTTGTGCTTCAGAAGCAAAACGCTTTGCTCAGATGTTAAGTCTTAATTCGGTCGAGTTAATGTGAACAAGATGCTCCTTATCCCAGCTTAGTTTTAAACTTTTGTAGTCAGAGCATGAAGTTAATCTACACAAAAGAAAATTACTGTGGAGATGGATGATGCAATTCTCATTCTGAATTTTAAATTATATTATCTTTTCACAAACTACTACTCAAATAGGGCGCTTTTAGTAGAAAAATGAGCTAGATGACAGTGTTTATGTACCTTGAGGTTGAGGGAAGAGGAAGAAATTCTTGGGTTCTCTCTACATCCTTGTCCTATTTATGTCAATTTTGATTTTTCATTCTAGTTGTATGCTGGTGGCAGCTACGGAGTGTAATAGCAGCTACACTGTTGGACACCTTAGGCACAAGGATAGCAGGACATGGTTCAAGTAGAAGCTTAATTATTTATATGCAAGGATACCAATTTTGTTCAGCAGTAATATACAAAATAGTTTGCAGTCTGTTCAGAACACATGAAAAAAATGTTCTGTTCATGGCAACCTGTGTTCTGAATCTCTAATTTGCAATAAAATGTGTGACGTGTTTCGTATTTCAGTAATGGATTGTTGAAGGTCATCCCTCTTTTGTTAAAAAACAAAAAAGTTATACTTCTTTTGGTGTGTTTTAGGTTTAAATAGTGGTTCCACCTTACTCAGAGCTGTGCTAATACGTCACCACGGTTGTGGCATCTATCCTTTCGTCCAAAGCCCTTTAAAGAGATTTGTTCCCTTAGAAAGATGAACGAGAATCAGTGCAGGAGATGACATGTTTAATTTCAGCTCTTGCACTACGATGCAAATCGTGCTTCTTACAGGATGTATCTTAAGAAATAGCCCTCTACCTGTTCCCCTTACCCTCTACGTTTTAGTTTAAGATTCCTATTAAACTCGCCTATCCCAGTAGTCCCCTTAAAGTTTCTAGGTTTTGGTGTAACAGAGTGCAGAAATAAACTCAAAGTAATTATTTCTGTCTGCCAGTTGAGGAGGGGTGAACGTGTTCACAGAGCGTGTAACCGTGTGCATTCGTGTCTCTTTCTAACAGCTTTGCACAGCTAACAACATGCCAGCAGAGCATCAGTTCCTTCGCCATTCCTCTGCTCGTGCTAACGACTGACTTAAATCCTCTCACTAAAATCATAAAGTGTCGTGGTTGAAAGTAATTACAGAAACCCCATTGGCATAACTCAGCATTCGACCTAACGGGATCACCCATGAGGGAAAGAAGGGGCGGCTGTGGAAACGTGCCTGTGACACTGCCTTTCTTTTTCAGGACTTATGACAGGCCTCAACTAGCGTGGCCTTCCCAGCCCAAGGCTGACAAGGACCTGGCCTACTGGCGGCGGCGAGGACAAGACTTCAGCGTGCTGCAGGGTTATTCCCAGAAAGGAGGAGTGGAAATGCAAGGGCTGGCGGCAGCCCATGGGGTGCCCCGGCACCCCAAGGACGCTCAGCTGAAGGCAGGACTTGGAGCAGAGTACGTCAGGAGAGGTGGCCTGCCGGAGAACTGCGAGGCGCCCGGCGACTGCAGCTGGCAAGGTTTGAGGCTGGAAAGCTGGAACCAGCCGAAAAAAGTCGGAAGGCAAATGTCGGACGGCGAGAGGGAGAAACTGCTCCAGGAGCTGTATGCGCTGACCCTGCGAGACGACGTGCTGAGTGCCCACAGCAAGGGGAAATCGCAGTCCCTGCCCAGAGTCCTGTCTCCAGACAGCATGAGGTGCGTGGAGATGCCCTCCCTGACCAACAGCAACAGCTCCCTCAGCACAAGTAAAGCCCCGTCCTACCCCCAAAGCAGGCCGGCTGTGGAATCGGCCAAACACCACGAAACGGGGAGCCATTTCCTGCCTCTGGTGAAACCCAAGTACGGGAGGCCTCTGCTGCCTCCCTCCTACGAACTGCAGCGACAGAGCAGGGCACCCGCTGACACCGCTGGCTTTCAGGACCACCACCAGAAGGACGACCCCGCTCCCTACTTAGCCAAAGCACACGAGCCGAGGCCAGACGCCTGCGTTCAAGACTCGGGTTTGGAGCCCCCGGTCTATGTACCTCCCCCGTCCTACAAATCCCCTCCCCATCACGCCGTGACTCCACATTCCCCCAGCGAAGTGCCTACCGATGCCACGCATGCCAGCAGCAGCCCGCAGGATGCGGCGGAGCGGCTTGTCACCTGCCAGCGACCGCCTGCAAATAGTGTTGAAAGAGGGGGCGACCCCTGCAGAGACAGCCACCCTCCCCACGGGAAGCAGAGCCACCCGAGACGCCCCGCTGAGCACCTGCGTTCTGTGCAGTACATCCCCTTTGACGACCCTCGGATACGGCACATTAAAATCGCCCCCCCTCCCGAAGGGCTGCAGGACAGCACCAAGCGCGGTGAAAACGCGCGGAGTCCCAGTGCTGGCACGTTGCAGGAGCGAGATCTCGACGCGCAGTACCACAGTGCCTTTCTGGATGCAGCACACTCCCCGGGTTCTGCAAAGGGAGAAAGAAATCCTGACAGCTCCTCTCCCAGCTGCAGGTGGTTGGCGCCGTCCATCCGAGATCAGAACCATTGTGCCTTGCTGGACCAAAGAGACAGTTGTAGCTCAACTAATCACAGCCCCCGTAACGACGCCGGCACGGAGTACACAAGAGGCAGGCTTCCTGCAAGGAGCTCACATATGGACAGCACCTGCGAGACCGTTACAAAAGTGAAGAAGTTTGAACCTGGAACTGGGATGCAGAGCAAAAAGAGTTCAAAGAAAAAAATGAATGAAACTATATTTTGTTTGGTCTCCATCCCAGTTAAATCAGAGTCAAATCTGCCAGATACAGATAGGAACAACAACATAACCCAGAGCCCTGATAAGAACGGGTTTGATAACAATGGGGCTTTGCAAGAACAAAGTCTCTTAAGTATGTCTTCGACGGACTTGGAGTTACAGGCGCTTACAGGAAGCATGACCAATAAAAATGAGTTACAAAAACAAGAGCTGTGGAGACCAGAAGAGTTCAAACAAATGAATGACCTCAGATTTATTCAGCCTGCAAAACACAGAGAGCTCAAATACTCTGGCTCCTGGCCAGGTGATCAGTACAAAGACCAGCAGACACAGACCAGTTTTTCCGAAGAACCTCAGAGCCCAGAGGTTTGCCGTGGTACAAAGCCAGGGCAGCCCGAAAGCACCAGGCTGCTGTCTCCGAAGCAGCTGGGATGTGCAGCATCCACCACAAGGTCAAAACAATCAGGGTCACCCTCCGACGAGAGAGGCTGCAGGCAGAGCTCTTACGGCATGAAGGGCCAGACGTACCTCAGCCAGTCCAGCAACAGCGCCTTTTCCAGGACTGCCACCTCCATCCTGCAGGCCTCCTCGCCAAAGGGCCACCAGAGCCAGCCCCTGCACGCCCAGGAGAGGGAGAACGGCCTTCTTCCCAAGGGCGATGTGGTTAAGGGAGAAGCAGGCGCTCCCTGCAACAGTAAGGAGCTGTTTGGGCAGTTCCTTCTGAAGCCCGTCAGTCGCCGCCCCTGGGACGCGATAAGCGAGCTGGAGAGTTTCAACAAGGAGCTGCAGGGGCAGGAGGAGAGCACGAGCAGTGAAGAAGACTTGGAAAGTGCCATGGCTTCTCCGCTGGCACATGCCCTTCCCCAGAGAAGGGCGTCCAGGAATGAGAACCAGGAGCCAAAACGTGGTGGGAGGTTGGAAACGGGTGTGCCGGAGGTGCCCGTGTTGAAGTCAGGGAGAGTTAAGAGCAAGTCTGAAAGTTGGAGCGTGGGGACCGAGCACGGTGGTGAGCCGGGCTGCGTTGGCTCTCAACGCTCTTCGCAGCCAGGAGGGAGCAGTGAAGGAGTCAGGCCAGCAGATGGAAGCCTGATAACAGAAATGAGGGCAGAGGAAGCCAAGAGCAGAGCAAACAAGCAGCCCGTTCGCGCGGGACCTATCAAGAGATTCTTGTCCAGCAGCCCAAGCAGTTGCTACCATGGCAATCCTTTCAATAATCCCCTTTTACAGGAGATGAGTGAAGACCAAAATTACTTGGACTTCGTTAAACTCAGCAAAGGGGCAGCTCCTCAAAACGATCCAGTATTAGAGAGAGGCTCAGTGGTACGCTTGTCCTTAACGAAGAGGAGCCAAGGGCGCTCTGAGCCGGATTTGAGGTCAGTGGGACTTGATGTAGCCCCAGGACCTGGTGCTAACAATTGTGATCACTCTTCAAATGAGAACGCAGTGGAAATCCCCGTGAATGAGTCCTTGCAGGCAAGAGCTGCAAGAATTTTAGGCATAGAGATAGCAGTGGAGTCTCTCCTTCCAGATGACCACGGTGGGCCCCATCCAGGCGTGAGCCCTGCGAATGGTGCCCAGGACTTTGAGTCATCAGCGGAGAGCACAGAAAGTGGCAAAGAAGGAAAAAAAGATGATTCTTACGAAGGCAGGCGCAAGTGTGGCTGGACAGAGAGCGCGCTCTTTGTTGGAGAGAGGAACCGAGAGAGGTACCTTGATGAATGCCAGGCCACGCACCGCGAAGGCGGCCCTAAAACGTTGGTGAGGGAGCAAGCGTTTGAACAACCTGCGAGTCCCAGCCAAAACGAAGACCAAAACTCGGTGCCCAAGCCATCCGTGTCTCAGCATTCGGAGAAGAGAGTGAGGAGCACCTCAAAAGTGATCGAGACGCTCCAAGGCAAGCTCACGTCTCCCCCGAGCCGGACTGCCATGGAGCGCTTGGTGCGCATGAAGGAAGTGGACTCCGTGTCCCGGATGCGGCGCCTGAGCATTAAAAGCGCGGACTCGGGAGAGGAGGTGGACGAGGAGAAGCTGTCGAGGGCACCAGAGGAGAGAGGAAGCAAAGTGGCGAACTCCGGAGCTGTGTCCAAGCGTGTCATCTCCCTCGGCGAAAACGGCTATTTAGCTGGAGTGGACAAGAAGAAGATGGACAGAGATTTTTCTTTAGGTAAGACCCTCGTGTTGGAGAGCCAAGGGGGAGCTGCTTTATGTAAGCTCTGCCTGTGCCCACGTAACGAGGCTCAAATAGCAACAGGCTGTAGGTGGTACTATCCCCATCTGGCTGCCACCCCCTGCGGAAGAGGTAAGGAGGGAGCCTATTTTAGGACAAGTTGCTGTAAAGCCAACTTGTGACACTGAAGCTCATTCACCGCGACGGGCGCGCTCCCTGCGGTCTGCTCTCTGTCGAATTGTTTCAGGGAGCTGCCAGCTTCAACCAACGGGGTTCAAAGACAGCCACTCTTGTGCCAGTGCTTGGGAACGTGTGGTGAGTTACTCACAGCCTCTCCCTGAATACGTGTTTTTTCCCTCTCTGATACTTCAGTAGACACATGCCATATCAGAGCTCAAGAGAAACTAAAAATAAGATCTGATGTTCCTCTGGGAAGCCTCTGGGAAAAGGCTGCATTAAGGGGCCTGGAAAATTCTCTCTCTCTCATGAATATTTTCCAGATCATATGTTGAGAATAGCTGTTACTCCCGGGTCAAATGGAAAGTTGTCTTTTTCAGTGAACACCTTTTTTTTTTCTTTTTTTCTGATGTTCCTCATCTCTCAAGAGCATATAAACTTGTGTAGTCCGTATGCATCCCCAGAGCAGCACGAGCTGTTCTTTCTCCAAAGCATTTTTCATATGGCATCGGATGGAGTGAGCAACTGAAAACCAGTCATTGCCATAGATCTGCATAAAGGGACAAATGTCCCAGGCCACTTGTCTGCTACATGAAATGAATTGGAGTGAGCAAATGTGTGGTGCAAAAATTGTTCAATTACTGTTACTCTCCTCCTCCGTTCTTCCATCCCGTCTGCAACAGCTGACACTCTGCCTTGAAATTTGCCCAGGTTGTTCATTAAACTCCATCGATGCAAATCTGTTCACAGTTTTCCAGTACAGAGGGACTGAAACTAAACTGAGCATACTTCAAAGTGGAAGTATTTCTTTCTTTCTGACAAAAAAATGTGTTTTTATGAGTTCTGAGTATTGACTCCTGCAGTCTTGCAGCCTTTTCCTCCGTGTCTTTCTCCTTATCCCTCAGCTCTGCAGCTCTTTCTGCCCTGAACTGTATTCTCTAGACCCGATTTTCCAAGTGGGTTCCTTCAGCTTCCTCATACCCATCAGGGCGAGCACGCCCCACACGCCTCCCAAACGTTTCCTCCCGGGGGGTTTCTGCCAGCATGAAGAAAATAACTCTTGTGGTGACATGACTTCAGGGATGTACCAAAACAGATTGTGTGTGTTTTATTGGAATCTTTGAGTTATTCTGCAGTAAATGAGGTCTAATTTTATCCTTCCTGCTGACAATGCCAGGCGTGCATTCTGCAGCGTGCTCCCATTGCAGCAGTTCCCTCGCAGCTGCAGCAGCCACGAGGTGTTTGTCTGACCTGAGTGAGGCAGGACTGAAGATTTCTGTGTAGAAAATCACAGATTTTTTAGCCTGATGTTTGTCCTAGCTAACTCCTGCTCCAACAGTCATCTCAGAGTAAGACCTCTCCTGAAACTCAGTGCAAGAAGCTGATCTTACAATCTGATCTCCAAATGTTCCCAAATGCACTCGATGTCTTTTCTCCTTTGCTGTTTGAAGACTGCTTCTGTGAGGCTAATGATCTGGCTTTGTTTCTGTAGAGAGTATTTCGAGTTAGTTTAACCAAACATTGAATAAATGTTTGTGCAGCAGTGCAGGAGTTCCATTATTTGCCCCTCAGATACAGTCTGAGGCAGCCAAGAGTCTTCCTGGCAGTCTGGGCCTTTTGTGGCCTTGGTTTAGATGCTGAAGATCTGGGTAAGCTATCAGGGAATAAATTGGGCCACGCAGTTCCAAATCTTGTGGCCTGATTTCCTCTCCCCCAAAGGCAGCACCTCCGTGTTGTGGTGAGCCCTCACAGCGTGAACGTGTGTGAAAATGGGGCCACGGAGGCCTTAGGAAAATCAGACTTCTGAAATGTGAATCCATTTTTATCCTTAGGTCAACCTCATGCGGAGCAGTTGAGAAGTTGTGGATGTTCTTGTAGGTTAGGTGGGAAAAAACACTTGCAATTGAAAAAGTATCGCTGCTTTGGAGACATCCTCTTGCACCATCAATGCTTGAAGCTTAGAAAGATGCGTCAAGCATTGTCCTGGAGTACACTGGCCCTCGTACACTATTTTCCTCTTGAGTTGTTTTTTTTTTTTGCATTCATGTGGTGTCTGTCCTTGAAGGCTGGAAATACCAGAAGAGGCTGCATAGTGATAAGCACTTTGGAAAACAGAGGTAGTGCTGGCACAGCAGAGGCTCCTTTCTTAGCTGGCCTAGCAATTTGAGGAGAGAAGGCAAGAAAAACAATCACAGATCCCTCCCCATGAATCCACCCACTAGGGCCATACCCAGAAGCTCCTTCTTAGCGAAGACCAGTGTTAGTGAACCAGTTCTCACTTCAGTGAGTAATGTTCAAACCGTGAGCTGCGGTTGTGCAGGCTGAAGCAGGTCGGTCTGACCACAGGGATGTAACAGCAGTGCTTTCTGCTACACCACTGAATGAACCTTGGGCTGGGGACACACAATCAAACGAAAAGATCTTGATGAAAAGAGCTTGCAGCATTTCCCTGTCCTGAGTCTTCAATACAAGGGGGGCAAATCTTACGTCCTTCCCTCTCGAAGCATCTGAAAAACAGACGTAATCATTTAGCAGCCAGTGAGCTTGCTCCTACCTACCCAAGGCTTCCCAAGTTTTATCTCAATGCATTTGATCTGAGTTGCTCCCAGGTTACACCAGTGTAAATATAGAATTTGGGTCAGGAATGTAGTAGTTCTATCTTCCCTTTTTATATTAAAATTAGGAAAAAGATTACATATTTCCATGGCTCGCTGTACCTACCAGTGTTAAATAAGATTCACAGTACCTTATTGATGGTGTTTTCTTCTCTTTTTCAGACACGTATGACCCCACCAAAGTTGAAAAGGTGTGAGATGAACAGAGAGGAGAACAGAGGTTCCTGCTCTACTAAGAATGTTTCACTGATTTTTATTTTTTTTTTGCTGGGTGCTTTTTGTATGTTTTTGTTCTTTGATGCTTGGAAGTTGCCTCCATTCGTGGTGTTCATGGTGTACTGGTAATGCCTTTACCACTGGCACTAGGAATTAGCTATTTGTGTCTGAAACTGTTGCGGAGACCGCAGAAAAGTCTGACTTCTACATTGGGACCATCTGGCTTTGTAGCATTAAGACTTAATGCCTACAGTTGGCAAAGCATTTTTGTCTGAGCAGCATTTCAGTCTTCAGCAGGGATGATGAAGTGCATAAAGCGAGGCTTTTGAGCTTTCTCTTTGGTGTAAATGTAAACGTGGGAGATTAGTGAAATGATTTTGAAAAGAATGTGAATTTATAAGCTAAACTTCTCAGTCTCTATAGTCTAAACTTTGTTTAACTTAAGGGATTTTTGGCCATAAGTAGAAAGTGCTGCTGCACAAAGCGGGGGAAGGAATGTGAGACAATGGGAGCGAAGGCTGATTGTGAAATTATTTCTGACTTCCAGAGTTTGAATTTACTCGGATTAAATACTTACTTGCCACCTAGAGAGAAGAAAAGCAAAAACCCCAAAGCTTCTAAAAGATGAAGACTTTTGTAGTACAATGTACAGAACGTGTAATTATAGTAGTTGGCAACTAGTGTTTCAGACCAATGCAAAGTATACCACTGGCTGTTTTGCACTCAGTATTACCTATTTTTGTTTTGCTGTTTAGAAATTCTTTATATGAAAGAATAGTAGCTGGTTTAAAATAGCCCATTTTAACAAAGTAACTATATTTCTTGTTACAGAATACTATCTATTTTTCTACGATGTAAACAATTGCTAACAAGTGGCAAGTATAAAGAAGTATTATTATTATTATTATTATATTTTAAGAAGACTTATCCGTCTGAGTGAAGGTGACCCAAGCAGATTTCACTTGTGTATCTTAATGCACATGCCATATTGCCACAGATCCAGTAGTGCTCCCTTATTTTGTTGGGAAAAGAGCCATCCATGTATGTATTTGTGTATGTACTACAGGGTTAATTTCTGTTTTTTCCCCGCTCAACCCTTGGATCGCTCTTCTTGGAGCAACTTTCTGAAGCGCAGCTGAGAACCGTCTGGGCTGGTGTTGCTGCCATAACATTCCAGTGACTGTGATTACCAAAAAAAAAAGGGTTTGGATCTTCATCCCAGTGTCCTTGAGCAGCTCAGATGAAATACCTGGTTTCTTTCTTTCACTTAACTTCTTTTTGCACATTGTGGTTTTGGATTGGGCCAGTGTATGAAAATAAATAAACCCGGGTTCAGTTCTTCCCTGCAGCTCACTGATGGTGCCGGGGAGGAGTTCAGATGTCTTCTTTGAGGCATTCAAATACATGGCTTTAATGTATTTTATCTGCACACACAAATGCATGACCTACAGAGTTTATAATAAAGCCTATGCATTCTGCTCTTTGAGACTGAATTAGCCTGCATAGGATCTGTGTCTTTAAAGCCTTTATGTCCACTCCTGTGCAGTTTTTGTAAGTACCTGGACACTAACATTCTTCAGGTGACTTGTTCATGTACATCACTGGTCTATTCTACTATTCTTTTTTTTTTTTTTTTTGGTTTTGTAGCATAATTTTATTTTCTAAAATCTGATTTCTTGAAATATGTTTTCCTAAGTCTGTACTTTGGAAAGAACACTCATCCTGTGTTTTGGCAGAAAGAACTTCTTGTCTGTAACACGATTCTGTTACATATGGACTATTTAAAGCTTGTTTGAAAAGAAACTGTGGTGTATAATTTATTTTATTAACTCTTGTGCATGCTGTCCAGCAGTGCTTGTTGACAAGCTGTTCCTACCATCCTTCCTATACTCACCTTTGTTTCAAAATAATCGTCTATCTCCATCTAGCACATCTGGGGGCTGGTAAGTGGCTGCAAAACGTTTCCCACTACTAATTTCGTCCATAAAGAGCTACTTCCTAAAAAGAATTGCTCCAGTTCTTACCATCCCATTTACTAGCAAAGCTGAGATGCCTGGCAATAACTTGAGGGATTTAATTTACCCTGGATTTCTGGAGAACTGTAAATGTCATGTATCTCTGGTCCTGCTACCTTCAGTTCATGTCTGTGTGGAACATGAAGTTTTTGTGCTTTTTTTTTCCTTTTCTGATGGGGAGGGGTTACTTGCTTCTTCACTGTCTGTTTCACCACTCATGTCAAGTAATTACTTTTCCAAAACATGTGAACAGCCAAGATCTTTTTTTTTTTTATTTAAAAAAAAAAAAAAGCAACAGGAAGAATTGGTTTTACAGGCCAACAATGAGAAATTAAAACTTAAAACATTAATAAGCTTTATTTTGCAGCAACGTGGCTGACCAATGGATGGAAGACTAGAGTTAGTACTGCTTTAAACATGGTGTGCTAGTTTAACCACACTAGATATTCCTACTGTGACATAGGAATGACTATGATTTAGTGTTTCTATGGCACCTGTGCCATATCAGCTATCTGAACGGGCTTGGGGGATGATACCATAGATGAACACCTTTCCAGAAGCCCTTTGCCAGTTGCAAATAGTCATCAGAAAGCTCCTTCTGCACCAGATGCAGTTAAAAAATAGTTAATGGTGATTTTCAGTGCCTGTTTCAATAAAGCTGTCGTGGCAACAGCTGTCACTGGCAATGGCCAGGGCAGGAGCTCAGGGCTGAGTGGATGCAGAGGAGGAGGAGGATGTGGAGCCTGTTCCTAGGGTAAAAAGCCAATTTATGGGGTTAGTGAGATAACAGCACCTGGTGGCTGTGCTACGGTACCAGCGCTGGTGCCAGGGAGGGACATGGTGAACCTGCAGCCTGAGGTCTCATCTTCTGCCTGCGAAAGAAGAGTCACACCAGTCTCCAGCATTGCTCGCAGCTGCTGACCAAGAAAAGCCAGTCCCTTCGGGTTTGGAGCAGAGAGGTGCGAAGCGAGAAGGTATTCGGGAACTCCCTGATGGGAATGTCATTTTTGGAAGGTGAGAGTGCTCCCTCGTGTGGTTCCCCTGAGCACGAGTTAGGAGTTGGTCTGCAGGAAGAGCCACGGTTCCCTGATCCCACCCCAGTCCTTGCTAGAGGCATTTTGAACTAGACAGAAGAGTCCAATGAGAAATGCTCCTGTCTCTGAAATCCCACTGTCATCACTGACAAATAGGGTGGGACGAGAGAGGCAAAGGAGGGAAATCCCTTCGCATGACTCACAACCATTGGTAGCCCAGCAGTAGGCCTGAACAAGCACCACTTGTCAGCTACTGACTCAAAAAAGCTTTCCTTAGGCATAGGAAAGACTTGTGTTTCGTGCCACAGATTAGTCTTTACTGCAAACAACTGCAAACTGCATCAAACCCATCGAGTTCCGTTGTCTCCGCTCCTGATGGAACACGTAAAAATGAAAGGCTGATGGGAGCTTCTATACACTGAAACAGCCAACTGCTGGAAAATAAAAAATAAAAAAAGGACAATATGTGCTTAAAGTGGTCAAGTAATACAATTAATCTGTCAAGTGGGCACCCTTTGAAAATAGCCAGTCCCATAGAGCTTATTTATATAAATATTTGAGTTTAGTGAAATATTTCTGTTTAATATCATAAATCAGTATTAATATCTTGGGTCAATACTCTGTTGCCTTTAGCACACAGCCAGCCAGCTGAATGTTAGTTTTACAATAGTGGACTTTCTGGGCTGGTTAAAGCGTTGATATTTTCTTCATTGCCCCTTTTCAAAAGAAAAGCAATTGGGAGAAAAGTACAAGTGAGATGTTCTTGCATTTTAAATAGCAGTTCTTGCAATTGCAAGGTAGGCATTTTGTCCAAGCTCACAATCTGATTAAGAAAGTGTATCTGAGAAGCACATCTGTACTTGACAGGAGCCATCAGATGAAATAAATGAGCTTTTTAATTGTTGGCCTTTTGAATGTTTCCTGTAAAGCTGTCCTTTTGCAGGACGCTGATATTTTCTTGGTTAAGGATCAAACACCCCCCTAATTTCATGCCCCGGGCAATAAGTCACGATGCTGCAGTCCTAATTTACTGGAATGAGATTTACTTACAGGTGTCGACCACGGAGTTTAAACTTGTATTCTTCTGCACAGTCCCAGTAAAGAATGAAGCTGGAGATTTCATGAGATGATTATGCCATTGAATCCCTTAGAAAAGTTGGGAAATTGTGACTTCATGTTTTCATTCAAACTTGCATGAAAAAGTGTTCACTCTGCCTCCCCCTGGGAGCTAAACGAAAGCTGTTTACCATCAACTCTATTTTTAAAGGAAAAAATGTTTGAAACAAAGAAAAAGGGAAATCCTGATATCAATAGCAAAGCCCCAAACCACAATGCTACCTCCCACCCATGCTGAAAATATGTTTGCAATATGGCTTGCAGAGCTGCTCAGCAGGGAGAGGGTGAAGGGAACTTAAGTTAGAACTGACTGACACATGGCTGAGATTAGAAATAAAAATGAAGTTTCCCAGCCAGGAGAAACCACAATAACATACAGATTATAAAACGAAGGAGGAACTTTCCACCGCGAGCAGCAGCAATCTCAGCCTTCCTTCCAGAGCTGGACTGGCAGAGAAAATAATCAGAACTATTCCAAAAGCTGTTCCTAACCTGTAAGGAAAACAGGCAGAGTACCCTTGTGCCTTTTTCCTTACACACTGCGGATAACTCTCCATACTGACTTTCAAGCTGCTGTGGCCTATCTCCAAAACTAATACCAGCTCATTTCCACAGCTTTCTGCTCTAGGTAGCCCAAGGGCAGAGAGCTGGAGGGATAAAAAGAAAACGGGGGCAAGCAGTTTCAATAGTGTTTATATTATGTCAGCAGATGAATGCATTTTAAGAATTTTCTTTGTATTTTTTTTCTGTACAATGCAAATACCGTGCTTCTGTGCTTACCTGTAAACTGGAGGGGTGCTGCTGTCCCACAGGAGACATTCTCCAAATAAAGATTTTGCATGGATACGCTCCTCTGTGATGTTGATGTTGTTACAGAGCAAAACCAAGCGTGTGCTCTGATGTCTGCATCGCCTTGAGAGGGATAAATGTATTGGTGAAGTGATAAAAGGCTGCAGGTATTCTCCAGGGGGCTGCTGCTTCCCTACATTAAAACCTGACATTGTGGCTGGCTTGTTACAGCAGCAGGTACAGAAATTGTCATTAACTTTCACACATTTACTTGTAAAAAAAAATTGCTTTCCCCATCCACACTTGCTCAGATCTTCATAAACCCTAGGTCACACGTTTCCAGGTTGTGCTCTGTGTTTGCTACCTTTAGGGTACGTTCTGCCTCTGTGTGATTGTCGGTTCCTCCTTTACTGGCAAGCAGCCCATTTGCACTGGGTAAACCTACCGTGTCACAGCATTTTCCACTCCACATCAGAGCATTTCCCACTCCCTTTGCACAACTTGATACGGCGCTGGGGTAGTTTACTTTGGCTGTGCTGCAGTAACGAATGGCATGCTCTGTATCTGTGCTGATAAGACTTCAAGAGAGCTAAGCTATCATTTTAATATTAAAAAACAAAACAAATGAAACCCCCACCTATCCTTTTCAGGCAAAAGTGCAGGCTGCTCATGGTTAGAACGTGCAGGTCTGTCTTTTGTCAAAGGCTCAGGAACAGGTTAGCCCTTACTGTCATACTCACACATAGGCTGTGGATGAACGCTGGATTCATCCTGGTGCTCCTCACCTGTCACAAATCGACCTGTGGAACAAGACAAGACAGCACTGGGGAGGCTGCACGTGGAAATCACTGTGGCAGTTTTACTCTCCTCTTCTTTCCATCATCCAGACACTCTGAACTCACTATACCTTCCCCCTCCCTACCTCCTTTAAGTATTAAAACTTTTAGTCTGGCAATAATCCCAGCTTCCACCCATTTTTAGCCTAGAAATCAATTTATTTATTTATTTTTCCTCTGTGGGTAGGAAAGGGCAGGCATTCAGTTCTATCCACTTGCTGTTATTTTTGCTGGTGGTGTTCCTCCCCTTCATCTTAGTGTTGGTCCTTGCATCACTGCATACATACAGTTTAAGACTTTTTTTTTTTTTTTTCTAGAAGCAGCAGAATTGTCCCATTTGCTACAGGTACAAGAGCAGAGACCTTTCTGTGCTTGCTCCCACCCACCAGCACCCGCTCCCTGCAAAGAGGAGGGCAGCAGTATCGAGGCTGATGTTGGCCCACGCTGGCAGGGAGCAGCCTGTTGCTTCCAGCCCTGGATGTCAGCCAGCCAGCAATCCTGACACGCTTCAGGCTGGCAGATGCCCTGCTGTCTGCCACCATGCAGGGACAGAGGCTGGCCAACAGAGCTCACGCTCCCTCCGAGGAAATCTGTCGGCACTCACAACAACCCTGCAAATCAGTGGATGTGAGTGGATGCTGCTCAGCCCTCACTCAGAAGCTTTTTTTGCTAAGGCAGCCAGAAACCTGCTGAAGGGCTCTGCGCCTCCTCTCCAGCACCAGTTTGGGAGCTGCCAGGTCATTCACCCTTGTCCACAGAGCCCTGACCCTTTGCTAATTAAATAAAACCCCTTGCTCTTATCTTACACAACACACACCTCATCTTCTTTATCTCTCTCACTGAACTCTCACAGCCCTAGAGCATGTTTGACCTTTGCAGGGTAATGGTGGTGTGCATGCCCAAATTCAGTTAAAGTTGCATGCTCTCTCCCTGTTCTGCTTTGAATCTTGTCAGGTGCAAAGAAAAACAGCCCCTGGGAATCCCCTTGCACTGCTCATGCAGGAGTGGCACACCTTGGGGAAATGATGCAGAAAGGAAAGGGGCTGATAGGAAGCCAACTCCCTTAATTTACCCCTAGAAATAAGAGCATTTCTTGCACAGATAAGCAAGATCAAGGCAAATGTTTACCAAAAAAAAATAATAAAAAAAATAAAACAAACAAACAACAACAAAATCACTTTAGAATCACTTTAGATCCCTTTGAGGAGCTACACTGCATCTGAGCTCTGCAGCACTGTAGTTAAAGAGTAAACTGTATCTTTCTTTATCATTGCTTTAACAGCCAAACTTTAGGAAGGACTGGGTGGACACTTGTTGCCCTAACTGGTGAGCTTCAGCCTCTCTCACCCCTTTGCTACCCTATTTAGCCTGCAGAGTATTTAGGCGCTGCTGCCCTAGGTACTGCCTTCAGCCTCAGTTTCACTACAGCAACAACCGGCAACCTGAAACCCACTGAGCAAACAGCACGGTGACCTAGCCAGCTCATCATTTGAAGTGGCAGGGTTATGACATTTTGTGGGCAGGAAGGCTTGTCATTTGTCCCAGTTTCTCGTTATTATTGCAGCACAGCATTTAGAGTATAAAGGAAGTCCTCTGCTCTCCCAGCGGTGGGTCACGCTATAAATATCCCAGATGGCACAGGACAAGGAGGGCTGTAAAACTCAGGATGTGGGTCACAGGATGGCTGTCTGCTTTCTGTCTGGGAGAACACGATAATAAACCCTTGCAAAGAACTCTGATAACACCACATGAAAGGAGAACAAACACTGTGGAGATCCTCGGCTGCTGTAAAATGTCACCGCTCTCTTTACTTTGTGATACGCTGCTTTTCTGATTTCCTTCCCTTCCCAGCCCCCTCTCGAGTGCTGAGGGTTGAGAAGCATCCACAAAGCTTTTTTCCTTCCATATTACCTTTCAGTTTCTTCTCCTTGTCAGTGCAGACACATCTCTATGTTCTTGCAACACACTCCTTACCCTAAGCAGCTCTCATGCAAATCAGTGACTCCGACCGAAGGTACCCTGAAGAATACCACATCAAAAATACAGGGCCCTTTCCCCTGCACCACAAGAACGACACTACAAGTTACTCACTAGGAGGTGACTCACATTAGTCCTGCATCATACGTTTAACAGAAACACTTCTCATGTAAAAATTGTCTTTTGTTTCCCTAAAAAAAAAAAAAACAAAACAAAACAAAAAACAACAACAACACAAAAACAACAATTATCATGAGTATTGTCAGCTCTTGTAATAGAAGGATGCTCACGGTGAACATCATGAACATCATGCCTTTTATTCATGCGTACTTTGTACGTTTATTATCAAATGCTTATTGGCTGTGGTGTTTTAATAACCTCTTGAACAAAGTTTCTGATAACAGTTTTGGAAAGAGGATTTCGGGGTAGAGAGAATAATGAAACAGTTATGGGTACATTTCAAAGCCTCTGAAATTCCCTTTGCAAATTCTTTTTTCCCTTCCCACAAAAGTCATTTTTCATTTTTTGATCTGCTTACATCCCCAGGTTTTCCCCAGTCCCAACCTTTCAGACAGCCACTGAAGCCTGGTGTGCACAGTTCTGCGGAGCAATGTATCTATTCCAGCTGAGCTTATCATTCAGTGCTTGGTGACTGCATTTATATCTATAAAACTTTGTCAACTGCTGGGAAATTACACTGCTTTAACTACATCAGTGAGGCAGCAGAGTTTTGTGACATGGGTTCATGTTTCTCCCAGACAGGTTGCAAGGTGTAACTGGCCTCCAATGGTAAAGGAGATTATTTCCTTCTTTTATTCTCCTTCCACTTGAGACAGGAACTGCCCTCTCCTGCTGAATCAGCAGGATATACTGTGGGACACAGTCCTTAGCTGGCTGAAGAGCTGTTAAGGGGTCTGAAAATCACATCCCACCCAAGCCCCCTTCCAGTCAGTGACTACTGGAGAAGGAAGGAGCCAAGCAAGAGGCATGGGAGAGGGGAGCAGAGCCCCATGATGCACACAGCTGTTATCTCTGATAAGCTGCATCCCGTGCCAGCCACCCTCCACCTCGCTGCGGCAGGGAAGCTGTTTGAACCCTGGGACCCTTTCTCAGTTCAATCCCTATCTGACAAACACACAGTAGGCAGCTCAAAGAAAAAGACAAAGGTCAGCCCATCCCAATGACTCACTTTCTAAGACTTCTGACCAATTTCCTAAAACTCTGCCTCAAGAATTTTTTAGGGAGCATCCGTACTTTTGAACCACAGAAATAGTTGAGGGAGTGCATCATAGCAGCAGAGCAGCAAAGCACAGAGCTTGATCTGAGAAGGGAAACAAAAAAAGAGCTTGATCACATGCAGACAGAGCAGTAAAAAAGTGCAAGCCCCTTTCAGAAGTATGTGTTTAAAAGGGCTGCAGCTGACCTCTGATCTCCTGCCAGGCTGTGAACCTACCTGGAGTGGTTGTTCACCTGCCTTCCCCCTTGCATCTGGTAATAACCTCACAGACCCCACAGGTCTGACTGTCCCTGTGGCAGCCCTTCCCCAGTGTCCTCCTGGCAGCCTCTTCCTTGCTGCCTTGGGGTGCAGACAACAGGAGAAACAAACCCACAGCTGTGAATTTAAATTAACTTCTGATCACCTCTGTCAAACACCTGTTCCCCCTTTCTGTGCCCACTCTGTTTTTACACACCATGGTGTGATCACCACTCGCAGGCCTTAGTAGCCTGCCAGGGAGCTGGCCCCATCCTCTTTTTCTCTGTAGCCAGCCCAGAGCACTCCTTCAGCATGATTCAGAGTTCACTTTTCTTTTTCTTCCATTTCTCTTCCCACACAGAGAGGCCGAACTGAGCTGACAAGCCGCTGCAGCCCCTTCCTCACAAATCCCCTCAGGGGCCATGGCCCCAATGCCACTGCAAACCCCCAGAGCTGGCAGCCCTCAGCACCCTGCACAGGGCTTCTAGACAGCCCCGATCCTTCCTCATGTGTCTCCCAACCCCATGGAAAAAATCTGCGAGGACACACCAGGGTTCCCCATCTGGGCACAAGGGCGGTGCTGCGCCACTGCTGGGGCAGGCACCATTTTGTGTGGCAGCGCCCTGCTGCTTCTGCCATGGGGCGCAGGTGTCCCCGCTGGGTAAAGACTTGCCACCATGGTTGTTTTCTCAATAAAGACACGTGTAAAAACAAACAAATAAATATATATATATATTACAGTGTTGGTTTTTTTTTGTTTGTTTTCATGGTGTTTACATATGGGAGAACTACACGAGATGAAAGGGGCTGCCCCAGCCTGCACTGCCTCCTCAGGGGGACACGTTCCCCGTTGTCCCCGTGGCTAACGGGGCTTTTTCACGGAGGGGGGGATAAATCCAGGCGAATTCACGCCTCGCAAGAAGCTGCGGCCACCCACAGCTCTGCGGCTTCCCCCAGCACGAAGCGGGGGCCGAGGCAGCAGCGCCATCTGCGGGGCGAGGCCGGGCCGGGCCGGGGGGAGCTGGGCTCGGGCTCGGCACCGCCGCGGGTCCCGGCCATGGGGCGCTGTGGGGGGAAAGGGGGGGAGCTGGTGAGACAGGCTTGTCTCCCTTCAGGCTTGTGGAGGTACAATTGCAGCACTTCAATCAGCATTTCTTTTCACAGGTGGTCAGTCCATCTTGTAGCATCACTAAGACGTGTAGGTTCTCCTTCAGCGACTTCCCCAAAGGTATGGGGACCCAGAACTGCTGGGGGAGTCACAGGACCAGCCAGTGATTGACAAAATGTATGTGGAATTACCCAGCAGTGTCACCGCAGGCTACCACTAAGCTTTTAAAACATCTGTGTCTCACCAACATCTGCTTTGGCTTTGAACACAACACCTCTAGTTCCACTTTAGCCAAAAAACCATCATCAGCAGTTGACTTCCATAAATCCCCTCACAGCATCCCGCTTTCCTCCTGTAGCCATCCTTCCTCCCTGCCCTCATTTTCCTGCCTGGCTTGTTCTCTTTTACATCTTGAACTGTGGCCAGAACCCTTCATTTTTAGTTCCTTCCTCTTTCTAAATGGCCATGCCAGTAAACTGAGACAATAATACAATAATCAGTTTACTCCAACTGATGGCATATACAGACAAAATTTCTCCCGCTCTTACCGCTCTCCCACTCTAAATAAAATTATTTATACAAAATATATACTTTTAGCAGGGGAGACTGAGACATAACCGAGAACCTACAAAACAAAATAATGCAATGCATGATAGCCAGACTCTGCCCTGCCTGATACATGCCCAGATTATGAGTTTGGGTTTGTGTACTGTCACAAATATTAATTTAGACAAACTCTAATTTAGCAGCAATTAGGATTTAGTAATACTTTTATAGTAAATCACGAGATTAGATTGTGTGATTTTTTAACAATACCTAATCATCAACCAATTTAATAAAGTGACACAAATTGTGATGTCTAGCAGCTCTTAAGATTTATTGATATCATATAGCAATTTAACAAAAATTAGTCATGATTAAAACAGGGACTTAACTAAAGAAGATTTGAAAATGGTAAGGTTCACTCAAAACTTACTGCATGGTACTGGGGGGTTCTCAAGTTAGTTGTGTGCCTAAGGATTTCCCCTTGGTGGGAAATCTCACCCTGTAGGCACTGTTGTTCGTGAGTGGATGATTTCTGAATCTCAAGAAGTCGGCCCTGAGAGGCATCCCAACTCAGGGGGGGTTCCTGGGTCACAGCCCTCTGTGACCCTGGGCAGCTCCAGGGGCTCTTTGCTTAGGACCACTGTTTGCCACGAGATGATTGACTCTTAGTACTTTTCCTTCCTATCTATGATTTAGACAAGGCAATTCCAGTATTTTCCACCAACTACTGCATTCCAGTATCTTCCACAAAGTACGGTTCTGGCTCTTCTCAGGCTGGGCCAGGCCACGAGGGCTTGAAATGCCACCAGGGAGTGCCTGTGACTATAGAAGGATGGTGTAAAAACAGCTCATCTTAAACCATAGCTGAGCAGGGGAACAAGCTACTCTGCCACATGTACTCCAGGCTGCTGGACTCTTCTGGCAAAAGAGAATCACTATTTTTTATGTATATTTCAATGTTTTTTATTCCAGTGGTGGTTCTCATAGAGGCAAAGCAGTAGGAGGCTGTTCTCAAAAATGAATTAACCACAGCTTCTTGCCACTTTCCAAACCCTAGCAGCCAGAGCTCCATAGATCTTTCCATGCCAGGCATCCTATACCCCAGGCCCAAATATGTGACCCACGATCCCATTTGCCTTTGATACCCCAACTGAATTGTCCGATCCCAGTTCTGTGGTTTCAGACACAGCATAGGCAAATTTGAAATTCCATGCTTGTATGGAAAATAGCTTTAAGGCACTGAGTAAAAAGGAAGTCTATGGAGGTTGGTTTTGTTTTTCATTATTGATTGTGATGAAATGGCTAAAGAATAGCTGAGAAGGGATTAGGGAAGTTAGCTTGACGCTTTGGAGGAGGAAAGCTGTGTCTTGGCATTTCTCTCATGGGGGAGCTGGGTCCCAGGATGGCCGGGAACACCCACTGAACTAAACAATCATCCAGCTGCTCTGTAACCTCACCCATCACTGATACATTTTTCTCAAAATTTGAAAGAGATGTTGCCGAAATAACCCCATTTTGCCTTGAAATCCATCTAAATCCCAGGCTTAGTGTAGGTTTTCTCCAGCCTTTGAACTCAGTGAACCTCTGTTGTGGGAAGTGTACATTTGTATTGAAACATGTCTCTAGATGAGCTGGGAGGAGGATTGAAGAACATTTCAAGAGAGCATGAAGATAATTTTTCAAACTTTATTCTGATGTAAATATGTTCGGTGAACTTGGCAATGGGCTTTGTGTGCTTTTTTATGTAGATCTTTAAAATAATACTGGCTTGCACATTAAAAGACAAACACTGCTGGACACCGCTTTGTGTTATAAAATGGGTGTAGTTCACCCACTTCCTTCCGAGAAGCATTTTGAGAACTGAAGGTAGGAAAAGGTGGTACTAGCACTACATCTCTATGAGTGTATTTTTGCTTTCACATTACCTGTGCTGTGCCAGCCACAGCTCGTTAGACAGCCCTTGGAATTGCCAGCCTCTTCCAAGTCACACAACACAACATTTTTTACCTATACTGATCCTTTTGGCATCACAGACTATAAGAGGGAGATGAGTGCCAAGCACTTCAGACCTGCCTGCATACATCGAAATCAAAACCAATTACTCTCCCTTGTCTCTCTCCTCTCACCTAATACTGCCTACTGCCTGTGATAAAGCAGGGTATTCATTTAAAGGCACTGAAGAGGGAGAAAATGTAGTCATAAGTGCTGGACCAAAACCTGAGAAATGAACAGAAAAAGGTTTCAAGTCCCACAGATAGAAACTCTTCTTATTTCAAATGTGTTAGACAAGACTCTACTCTGCAGCTCCCCAGAAGCATTTATCTGACTTTTTTTCTGAGCTGACCAAAGTAAGAACGCAGGCTGCCCTCCAGGGAAATGCCTGCCAGTCACCACCTCTGAACAAACATTTCTCAAATCAAATCTTATTCCACAAGAAGAGACCGAAGAAACAGAACACCCAGCCTGATAGATGTCTGTATTTGCTAGATGCAAAGAACCAGACAGTGCCCTTCCAGCACTGGAGGTGGGAGGGGGTGAGCATCTCTCCAGGGACAGTTACAAGAGCCCTGCTTCCTCAAAAACATCCTCCTGCCCTCCCATGGCAAAAGCCAGGTTTACGTCCAGCAGCTGCGAATCTTGCCCTTTGGCTGGCTCCCAGCACCTGCAGGCTGCTTTCTGTGTGAGCCAGGCTAGATGCTTTCCCCAGTCTCTAAAGGGCACAGATTTCTCTTACAGAGATTTTCTGTGCAGATTTATTTGCATGAAATAAATATTCTTCAAACCCAGGTTCTTCTTTTTTTGAGATCAAAAGCCTAATGCCCTTCAGCCCAGCAGTGTCTGTCTTTTAATGTGTAAGCCAGTATTATTTTAAAGATCTACATAAACGGCTTCAGTGAGCTCCTGCAATGCAAGGGGCTTTAGAGAAAATTTATATCAGTGAAAATTAAATCCAAAAGAACAGAGACAAACAAAAAGCAGAGAACCTGAAACAGCATTTGGGATGATAAATATGAAAGCATTATCTACCTACCACTAGGTATCTTAATCAGAGCCTTTTACAAATCACTGTTTTAGGTTCCTCCATTTTAGCCCTTCAGAAGAGAAAAGCAGGTAAGGGAGGCAAAGCTCTCAGAGGAGTCCACATCAAGGTATCACTTTTCCTTTATCTTTCAAACAGGGCTTCTGCAAATGAACACCAACATTTTTGAAGTAGCCATCTGTAGAAAGAAAGAAGCTGATTTGTGGGAATATTTATCGTCACCTTGGTTTAACAAGTGAAAATTATAGTCTGCGAATTAGTCCTACACATTGTTAGTATAGAACAGAAATCTGAGCAGACTGAACACTCACATAAACCAAGAGACTATCGCTTTTTGGCTGGGGATTTAGTTCAGAGCAACTCTTGGTGTCAGTCTAATCTCAGTGAATGTCTACAGGAAAATGTAGGCCTTCGTAAAAAAAAATATAAATAAATAAATAAAAAAGTCCTAGGCTTAACAGTTTTGAACCCTATGTGGAGAAACTTCTTTATATATCTTACATCAAGTGGACATAGTGCAGAGTATCAGCCAGAACAACAGCCTGCAAAACACCAGAGCAGTCTTCAAGGCACATTTACAAACTGCAGTTTTAGCATCTCCCAGAGTTCATCCCCTCTGAGCACAAACAGAAAGGGTGCACACACTGCAACAGGGAAGCACATGCTATATAAAGATAGTACCACCCCAAAAAGCTGGATTCTCCTCATCCCTCTGTCCCTGTGCCATGCAGGGAGCACCACTGAAATGATCTTTAGAAACTGTGGCAGCACCACTGAAAGCCAGCAGGAGCAGTGCTTTTGGCAGGTGAGGTGCCATGCTTGCAAATACTGAAAAAAATGGGTGCAACACACTTCAAACTGAGCACTCGATTTTCTAGCAGGCTTTGGCTGTCGTGATTTATAGGGGTGAGTGTAGGATGGGATGTTCACTCACAGATATGCTAATCTCACAGGCTGGCTTGAAAATAATAATTGTTTTCTGTGGAGTACGGATGCTACAGTGATGACTGCAACAGAAGGATAACATGGCTCTGTCATTCAACGTGCTAAAACAGAGCATAACGACCTTATTTCTGCTATTGCCCAACTTTTGAATACTTGACTTGGCAACCTTTGTGTTGTTCTTTTAATAGAGGCTTTATGTGAGATAATGTGGCTCTGACAGGCTGGAAAGCCAATTATTATCCAGGCTTCTTAATCTCTTTCTAACTTCACAGTTGAAACACCCAGCCCTGAAATTGGGCTGTCAGAGATGATTGATCTAAAACGGTGGTTTCCTCAGCCATCATCTGTGGATCCCCAGAACATCTCCAGGGGAGGGGATTGTCCAAGTTAACTGCTTGCTGTCAGCCAGCTTGCATTTGAAAAGCAGGACCTTCCCCTCCTTTATCAGAGTCCTAGAATATCCTGAGATGGAAGGGACCCACAAAGATCGAGTCCAACTCCTGGCTCCACACAGGACCACCCAAAAACCAGACCCTGTGTCTGAGAGCGTTGTCCAAACGCTTCTTGAGCTCCAGCAGCTCGGTGCTGTGCCCACTGCCCTGGGCAGCCTGTCCCAGTGCCCGACCACCCTCTGGGTGCAGACCCTTTCCCTAACCCCCAGCCTGACCCTCCCCTGTCCCAGCTCCATGCCATCCCCTCGGGTCCTGTCGCTGTCCCCAGAGAGCAGAGTTCAGCGCCTGCCCCTCCGCTCCCCTCGTGAGGGAGCTGCAGGCCGCCATGAGGCCTCCCCTCAGCCTGCTCTGCTCGGGGCTGAACAAACCCAGGCCCCTCACATGACTTCTCCTCTAGCTCCTTTGCCATCTTTGTAGCCCTCCCGTGGAGGCTCTCTGCCAGCTTTATGCCCTCCCTGGAGCACCCCAGGGCACACGGCTGGCTCGTGGGCAGCTGGCCTCCAGCACAGCCCCCAGGCCCCTTTCCGTGGGGCTGCTCTCCAGCTTCTCGCCCCCAGCCTGTGCGTGCAGCCGGGGTTGTCCTGTCCCAGATGCAGAATCCGGCACTAACTCTCATTGAATTTCATGAGGTGGGAGATCACCCAGCCCTCTAATCTCTTTGCAAGGCCTCTCTACCCTTGAGGGAGTCAACAGCTCCTCCTAATTTAACATCATCTGCAAACTTACTTGGTATGCCTTCAAGTCTTGTGTCCAGATCATTTATAAAAACTTTGAACAGAGATGGCTCTAAAATGCGTTTGAAGCATTCAGGCTGATTTTCCTGGTGTCTTATTGCTGGTGGCTTGCCAGTGGGGGTATGTGGCTTGGATGCATGTATCTCAGTGTTGGCACGTGAATAGAACAGAATAAACTCCTTGTATTTGATTATTACTTGTGTGTGTGTGTGTGTGTGAATTGGCCACAAGTAGGTTATGACCATTTTGAACATTTTTGCTTAATCAGAATTACACAGTAGATAACTTCCTTGTCAAAAGAAATTTGGGAGCAGTCTGTAACTGGTATTCAGTATTTGGACACTGACCACGCTGACTGAATTCCTGACTCATAAGGAGGTTTTTGCTCCTCATTCTCCAGTTGTGCAAGTAAAACTTAGCTGCAAGTTTTGTGCACGATCACTCCCACTGTACAAGTCCAAAATTGCCCTTTTCTGTGGACATTACTGATTGTCACTTAAAAGATGCTTGGCACAAACAATAGACCTTGTCAAATCTAATGTGCACCTGCAGGGCCTCTGGAAACTAGCCCCTGATTGCTGGAGGAACAGCTTAAATTAACGGCAGTAAATGCTTCACCTCACACTTTCTTTTTATTAAAGTACCTACAAACTTCTTGGCCTTTGTGATATTCCTGTAGTAAGTGAAGCAATTGTAAAGATGTGAGGTAATATTTCCAGAAAAAATGTTTGTTTTTTTTTTGTATGTGCAAGATCCGGAGAGGGAAACTGCTTTGGTTGTGTATAGGACACCTCTGGAAGAATTGTGTGTCGCTACAGCATATCAAATATTGCAAGAGCAAAATAACAATAATATAGTATCATAAATAAAAATATACAACAATTTCCCATGTTGATTACTATAAACCCCTTAAACCCTGGGTGTAGTGGATTTTGAGCAGCTCTGAAAGGGCAGGTACTAAGTTGGGTGTTGCTCAATAGGTTTGTCACGTACAAGATTGCCATAGGTTTTGAGAGATAAAACATAAAAATTATATATATATATATATATATATTAAATAAAATAACTAAGCCGTTCTTTTCATGACAGGAACCTAAAGGGTTCAATAAAGAAACAGGATATTTTAGTCATTTCTGTTGCACTTCAGACTGAAAGGCTAATAAGCATAAGCAGTTTAAAGTACAGGAAACGGGACTGAAGGGGTTTTGGTCTGTCCTCTGGATTTCCCTGTCTGGATCCAGCCATTGTGTTGCCCCTTCCTTCCAGATTACACTGTAAGTACCAATGCTGTTCGTATTCTGCTTCATGGGCAACCAGGATTTGAACACTGCAGTTCAGCTTGAATCAGGACCTGAATCAGGAGGGATTTCATCTCTATTGCCCTGGCTTCCTTTGTAGTCAGTGGAAAGGATGGGGTGGGGGGTAATTTTGGGGCACGTTTTTTAGGTTTCCAGTTTGGGATGAGATGTGACGTGCTCAAGACTCCATTAACCAAATTAGCCAGGTTTTTATTAGCTAAATATCACTTATTATGCCATACCAATACGTCTACAGTGTCTCTCCATAGTCTCTATAGCTGCTGCTCCCTCTAGTAACCACTTCCAGGTGTAGCTGGAAAGTCTCTCTGTACAAAGACATCAGCGGGGCTCTCAGCACTCAGCCAAGCAGTTCTCCCAGACAGGACAGGCTCTGTTTTGGAGGCAATGAGCTGTGGGAGCTGGGGCCCTACTGCTGCCTTCCACCTTCCCCTGGACTGCTGGAGCACACAGGATGGCAGCAGTAGCAGAGTGGTGGACACAGCACCTTAGCAGCCCCCAGCACGGTCACATCTGGCTGGCAGATGTCCTGGGACACCAGCAGATGGGAGGAGATGGCCTTCCTTTTCCCCCCAGATCTGTATCTCATTTCCATACTAAACTATTCACACTCCGTGAACCTTGCTCACATACACTTCTTCCCATAACTCAGAGTTTTTTTCCTTTCCGCTGTAAATCACACGCATAATGCACTGTAGAGCCCCATTTATGAAAACAAGATCTATAACAAAACCCTCTTACCACCAGTAAATCTTCTTTTAATGAATTGGGCCTGTAGCTTCAATTATGAAGCTGGGCTGTGACGGCTGCTGAACGAGCCATGCCAACAACAACAGTGAGGCAGATCGCTGTCAGGAGGGTGCTAGGAGAGTTTCAGGAAAGGCTTGGACGCTCCCTCCTTCCCTCCGAGCACTTTCACATCTGCAGCGCATTACATCCCCGTCCAGATGACTTCGCTGGGATCTGCAGTGTTCTCAAGAGCATTTACATTATCAGAAAAGAAACCACTAATTTATTTGTTCAGTCTTCGACATAAATATACGCATAGCCCAATGTGAAACAGTTCGCATTTATTTGTTTTGCTTTGTTTTCAAATGGACCTACCCTGGATTTTCAGTTTTACAGTGTGTACAAAGAATTAGAATGTTTAATTAAGTTGTAAACCCTCTGAATCATATTTTTATCCTTTTTTTTTTTTTTTTTTTTTGTGCAGTACATACCATCAGAGACTGCTCTCCTTCCCCATTATGAGCAATAGATAGAGCACTGCCAGGTACCCTGCAGGAGCTGAGCAGGCTGCTCGTGGGTTGGGACACATCAAGGGACCCCCACACAGCCAGGCAGTGGGGAAAGGCTGCAAATGCTATTTCTGTCCACTCTTGGGCCCTATATTTGGGCCACCCATATGACAGGGTGCTGAGGAGGCCAATTTTCCCTTCTCTGGTGGGGAGAAATTGCCAATGGACACTGAGGTAGGTGATGGTTTTATCCTTGTGGTCTTGGGCACAGGGAAAGGGGCAAAGCACAAACCAAATGCTTGTCCTCGCACCTTCCTTCCCTCCTGTGTGGCCACTTTAATGATAATGGTGCTGGGCTGAAGGAACCCAATTGCCTGCTCTGAGGAAGTCCTCAGGGCTGGTCACCCCTTTAATATAGCTATTGGGATGATTCTCACCCAGACGTGCCATATTGACACAAATTGCAAGCTTTTCCTGCTACCTGCCTCATTTGTTGGCCTCTCAGAGTAGCTTGGTGCTGTTGTAAAATTTGGTATTTCAGAGGACATCTTTGGCTCCGTTTTGTTTTTAGAAAGCCTGTGTTAGTCCTGTTTTTTTGTCTGTTCCTGCAGCAGGCTGAGTCATGTTGATTTAGTGATGGAAGATCCCTTTAGTGATGGAGAAATGGAGGACAGCAATATTAAACAATGATTTTCCCTTACTGGGATGTGTGTCCTGGACACACCTCGTGCTGTGAACTTCTTCACTGTGCTCTGGCTGAAGATGGGCACTGGGCTGTGTCCATCTACCTTGTGTACTGCGAGGCAGACTGCGAGGTGACATGATGTCTGGGCTGATGACAAAAACAGAGACCCAGCTCACTAAGAGAGGTCACTGAGCAGAGAGGAAAGCTGTTGAGGTTTTTATGCGTCATTCCATCTCCTTCCCCTTTGAAATTCAAGATTTCAAACTGGGTTACTGCGGAGATCCATTTCTAAGTGTTCCCTTATTGTAACCCCCTCTCTGCAGAAATTAGCCATCATAATTAACCCTTCCCCAGCCCCAAATCAGAGTGCAGTCCTGCATGGGCTTCCTTAGCTCCGTGGGTTTCCTAGATGGGGACTGGTGACCGCTGTGTGCTGGCACTCGGTGTCTGGGGTAAGGCAGAGGAGAGGTGTGGGGGTGTGCATGCTGCATGGCCTGCTGGTGCTTGGGAATTTGAGGATGAATGTTTCTCCCAGTTGCTCAGTTTGTGCAAAACAGATGGAGACACTAAGTAAGATCAGTAAGGTTTTGGCATTGCTCGTGAGTCCAAAATGAGGCGGTATTTATGCTTACTCGTTATCTATATATCCAACCCTAAATGGTCTGGGCTCAAAAATAATTTTGCTGGTTTGGACTTGAGGTCAGCTGCATGACCCTGGAGTGAATTTAAAGGAAGGGTGTGACTGAGAAAGCAAGAGAAAAGCCCCTAGGACCGCGGCCAGTTTTAGTCAGATGAACTGCTTTGTTATTGCATTACAGCTGCATGGTGTTCTTAACCATAAACCACACTCTGGGCCCAGGCTGAAACGGGCTCGAGTGCTGCAGAGATTCATAGAGCAAAACAATTTACAAATCCCACATGAGACAGTGTTTGAAAGTCCTTTGAAAGCATTGTTTGGCCAGCAGCGGGGCGCTTTTCAAGCTCCGCTCTGGTTGGGACTCTGACTTCTGAGGGTACAGCTATACAAACAAGTGACGGGGGGATGTGCACTTACATCACCTCGTGTTTGCCACAGCCAGGTCCCATTTGCAGCCCGTGGTAAGTGAAAAGTGTTGCCTGACCCTAAAGGCAAAGCTACTCCAGGACAAGAGGCTGCCCCTGAGAAGCTGCCATCAGCAGCGCTGTAAACCCACACCTCTGCTCCGTTCAGAGCGGTGTTTGCAGAGCCATGCCCCGTGTTGCTCAGGTGTGGTTTCATGCATGGAAGAAGCTGTTGTGCACGAGGTGCAGTCCCAACATGCAGCGTGGGATGGGTGCTGGAAACGGAGGCACTCAGAGCAGCCAGCTGGGGAGAGGAGCCCAGGGTAAGCATTGCTTCACCAGCCCATACATTACGATGTTATCTGCCTCCTCCGTCCACTGCTTGGAAAATTCTGGCCAGCGGGATGCTTTCCAGATGAATCACCCTCTCCGCATCTGGCAATTGAGAGGAGATGGGCCGAGTTTGCTGTCTGCCCCATCACGCAGCCTACACTTACTCACGCACGGCCACGTCAGCAGCCCACGAGAGAAGCGACGACCCACGGGAGGCACTTGCAGCCTGGCAGGAGAACGGCTCCTGTGGGCACTGCATGGCCTGAGATCGCCTGCTTGTGTGGGGAGGCCACAGACTCAGCGTGGACTTCATTTTACAGACTTGGACTTTGCTTTACCCATTGTCCTCTTTTACAGCAGAAACTGTGCATGAATGGGACAAGGATTATCCTATTAGTCTACCCGTTTCCCCCAAAGCAAGGATTTTTAGTGCCTCTAATTCCCTAAATTAGTGATGAGGTAAAAGAGCACCAGAGAAATATGGGCTGAGGCTGGAACTCCAGCCAGTCAGTATCTGGGTAATAATGGAGGTGTATTATTCATGAACACTCTATTAGTGTTCGCATTAAGTCGTTATAATTCTTTCAGTACCAATGTCCCTGCCTCACATGAGAGGTGTTTAATATTAGCTGCCGTTCAGCCCTTTCCAGCCAAATAAAATCCGTCTTGGTTCATTCTTAGATCTACAAACATGAGGCATAATGAGCTCACCCCGATCTGTGACTTATCTTTCCAGGATGGGAAAGGCAACACATGGCAGCAAACCACTCCCCGGTGTTTTTCTTTGACAGCGTGCCCTTCAACTGGAGCAAGGACTGTCCCTGCACCCTCCAGGCTCCTCCATCCCCTGTGCCTGCTCTTCCCACTGCCAGCTGCTTTGGACGTGCAACACGATGCTCCTGTGGCTAGGCTGCTTTCCAAGAAGGGCTGGAGGAGGCTGTTCCCCAGCAGCAGCCTCTCTCCTTCCCTCTCACCCCAGTGCAAGGGTGGCAGCTGGCTTGGAGACCGATGCTGCTGGGCTTCGTCTGTGCGAGTAACCCTGGCTCTGGCACTGCAGTGAGCCATAGGAAACTGGCTCACTGCTCCGCTGAGTCTCACCCATAATAATGGAAACAGGAAATTTGGGGTGTGCCCTCCCCCATCTCTATGAAGAGTTTCAAAGCAGGGCTGCAGGAATGTCTTTGAATCATGAAAGCGATACCGAGAACAAAACCGTAGAATAATGTCGAGTTCTTCTGATTAAACCTAAATTTTTCCCACTACTGCTTGGAAATTAGAAGCAGGCAAAACTATCCATCATGTTACAGATAACTTGGCTGCAGAAATATGGCATCAGTGTATGCTGAAAAGTAAAAGCTAACATGATTAGTAGACTATTAATTCTAGCAGCAGGCTCGCCTGTATGGGATCCATCTGTTTAGAAAGTTATGTCTTTGTAGCTAGGACCAGCTTTGCTGCGAGTCTGTAAAGCAGGTGGCAAAGGTCAGAGCATTAGGCTGAAAACCTGGTACTGCAAAATTGGCAGTGACCTTTGGAAATGTTGGCCCGTCTGGAGCCCTGCCAGGGACGTCCATCCAAAAAGCAGGTCTTCAAAGCACGCTGCAGCTCCTGGAGTGGATGAAAGCTGCGATTGTAGAAGTGGCAGTCGGTGCTCTGTATGATGCAGCCCACATGAGAATGTGCTGGTTGCTGGCTCCCTTGGCCTCCAAAGAGATTTTTTTCGCCCTTGGTACTGCCCAGGTGTTTTAACCTAGCAGCTGCAAATTCCTTCTCCCCATCTGTGAAAATACAATGAAATAAAAAAAATAGACGTACCCTTGGCAGGTAACCAGTGCAGCTCCCTTGGCTGGGCAAAAGATTTGATCCCTGCTAGTACGATTAGCCCCACTGCATTACGGTGCTTTTCTTTTCTTTTTTTTTTTTTTTTTTTTTTTTTTTTTTTTCCCAGGGAAAATGGGGAAGAAATTGCAGCCTGCGAAGTCTGGGCGGCTGTTTGGCAGGGGAAGGTCCGTAAAGAAAACACTATCAGCAAAGGTCCTGTGAAAAACAAACTTCAGCATCCCTTTATCCAAATATCCCTGTTTAATCATGTTCAGTGTTTTCTATGCACCCGCCAGGGGTATGACAGCTGCTGTCTCCGTATCGCGGCAGCCTGGGTTGGGTTACAAATCATACACACGCCGTCCCCTGCTCGCCTCCTTCTCATGAATCCAGCTCGGCCCTTCCAAATCAATTTGGCTACAGCATTTTCCAGCATGACCTTTAGCGTTTCAACGTAAATAATATTGATCACTAGAGCTAAACTTTACAAAAAATGAAAGAATAACAGGGCGGTTAAAAGTATTTCACACCCACTTGGTTTCTACCCCTTTCTTGGTTTCTATCCCCATCCTCTGCTCCTGGTGGATGGGCTTGGTGCTGGGGTGCTGCAGCAAGCCAGGGGCTCAGGAGCGTTTTTCTGGAAGTATTGAGATGTTGCCATTGCTCCTTGCTCTAGAAGTCACACATATCTCCGTCTGCATGGAGTAACTGCTTGTTTCTTCTGTCTGTGTCCAGCTCAGGCTGTGCCACGCAAAGATAACACAGAAGTAAAACAAAAGAGCTTTGTGCACGTGGCCAGTTAGAGAAATTGCTGTCACAGCTAAACCAGGCAAAACAAACTGAAACAAAGCTGCAGGCAGGTCAAGAAAAGTTCAGAGCAAGCCTGACCGAAAGCCTCCGCCATGAGCCCGTGCAAATTCAGCACACGGCTTCTGGCCTGCCCCTGGGAAAGGCACCGTAGGCAACGTTCCCCTTGAAGCTGTGTCTTCTGCACTGCTCTCTTCAGCATCTGAGCCTACCCTGAAAACCAGGCTGCTGGAGCAGGAGAGGTGGCTGGCAGTGACAGGCAAAGGCACCCCCATGTGCCCAGCATCACGCCAGGCCACGCTTGCTGTTTTGTTTAGCTGCTCGAAAGCTGCCTGTGCAGAAGTGCTGCTGTGGGAACGGAGCAGGCACCTCTTGCTTTTCATCTCTTGAGCTCTAAAGGCATTTCTGGCTGGTTTTAGGAGAGGCAGGGGCTCGGTTTGCCAACCCAGCTGCAGCCCAGCAGGCTGGGAAGCTTCCTCCTCCCCGGGCCCACTGCTGCAGCTCACGGGAGAGAGCAAAGCCCTTCACATTTGGCAGGGGCAGCTTGTCAAGACTCCATGATTTTCTCTTTCAGAAACACCATTTCCCAGGTAAACAGCAGCTGAGGACTCCTGGCAGCCCTGTTACTCGTGTCCTTCAAGGAGATTTGAGTGGCCACTTCTGGTCGGGCTGGCTTTCACCGGGTTAGGCTCACAGATCATGGGGGCACTTCTAACCCGAGCGGTCGGTGAGCCTCTTGCCCTGATCACCCTGCTGTAATAAGGCACTTAGAGAGAAAAATGCCACTTCTCTTTTCAAAACGGACTCATTTCCATGGGCAATAACCGAAGCGAGCCGCTGTCTGCAGGCCCTGGCAGTCCTCTTCTGCTCCCCGCTCCTCGATTTATTGCGTATGCAGGCAGTTTAGCACATCAATATCGCAGATTAAATATCAAGTGGATACAACTTCCAAGCGGATATTTCATCTCCCTTCTTCTGTTCAAACCAGGACACGCAGCTGATCAAACAGCGTGAGGCTTGTACCCATCTCCAGCCTCACGGTCCTCAGAGAGCTGTTTCTTCCCTCTCTCCCCCTCTTCCTCTCTCTGTCAAAAGTTAAATTTCACATCAAAGGCTGCCTGAAGCTTTTAGATCAGTGCTGCACCATCCACTGGGTAAATGGAAGCTGCTTAAAATCCTGAATAATTATTAGTGCCTTTGCATATCTGTTTTCCTCTGTGGTCTGCATAGCTTGTGCAATTACTGTCTCTTGGAAGGATCAGGGGCAGGTATGGTTTTGCCAATGAAAATGACAATTAGAACGGAAAAAGGCATTGTATGTGTCCTACATGTGTAGCTCTAAAAAAATATGTGAAAAATCCTCAGCCTTAACACTCTAAAGATGTCAGATACTTCTCTCAGACGATGTCTTTGGAGTCCCAGTAAGCCTCAGCAGAGGGAGATTGTTTTGTTAAACCCTCCCGCTAATGAGACCCACGTGTGCACCCGCCGCACCACGCGCCCCGTCCTGCTTTTCAGCTTCAGGCCCGTGCCAGTGGTTTGTGATAAACTTCAGGCTGTGTTTCGGAATATAAAACAACACATAATAAAATGTAAACACAGCACATAGCACAAACATACCAAAACACAAAACATGTAAAATAAGATGTAAAAAATATGTCTTGCTAACGAGTTAAGCTACCAAATGAAAGCGCTGAGCTAGGAAAGGACAGTGTGCGAGGCCATGCTACCCGCCTGTGCCTCCCTGTGTCACATCCTGCACGGTGACACAGCCGGCTCCTGCTAATTAACCAGCAGCTGATCAGGAGATCAGGTTATTCTGCTCCTCAGAGCTGTCCTTCTGCCTTCTCCAGGCATCTTCTCACACCCCAACAGACCCGGCTCTTCCTCCCTGTCTTCTTCCTTCCTCCTCCTTTCTTCCTCCATCCTTCACTTACCGTCAAAGGCAGGATGCTGCTTCCCACCCCTCGCCTCTCTGTGGGCAGGGGGACATTTGGGAGCCCAGCAGCGAGCGTGTGGCCATGGGCAGCTCTAGGCTGGAGCCCCTGGGTGCCTGCAGCAGCCACATGCTCAGCGTGGTGGCACACATCTGGGCCACCCCACGCAGCAGCCAGGGGCTGGCGTGCTGCTGTGGCTCTGCTGGACCTTGGCAGCTTCTGCCTCCAACTGCGTGAGAGAGCTGCAAGGCACAAGGGACCCTTAACTCGGGTGAATACTCCTGGAGGAGGTGTATCTTCAAAGGCAGCACCAAAGCCCAGCTCCAGCCCTGCGGTAGCCAGAGGAGGCTCATCAAAAGGGCTGTGAGGGAGGCTGTTAATGTTTACAAGGAGCCGAGCGGTGTATATTTTATTTTAGCCTCGGTCTTGGAAATGGATGAATTATTTTGTGCTGCGGTCTCTGGGTGACGGAGCCCGCTGCCGTGCCAGCACTTGGCTGCAGACCGCTCCTGCAGGATGAGGGAGGTGAGACCCTGCCAGATCGCTGCCCCTTCCTCCTGCCACCCCCTGCACCTCGCCGTGTGGCCCCGAAGCCACACGTGTGTGTGCCCAGGAGCCTGGCCAGAGGCTCTGGTGTGGGGTTGAGAGGCAGGGAGGTGGTTGCCAGCAGAGCCGGTGTGTGCCAGGACTCACCTTCCCTTCCTCAGGCCCCCGGGGCTGCTGTGGAGACACGGAGCTAATGCAAGAGGAGGGGATGCTGCCCTTCGCAGGGGGAGAGCACTAAAACCTCCATAACTGCGTAAAACGAGAGCTGTGCCAAGAAAACAAGCCCAGAGGTTTAACCGTGAAAGTGGAACAATAACATTTCGTCAGCATGATCTTCCTAGCACTGTTCCCCATGTCACACAGCACAATAATTTCCCGTTCAGCCTCACTTTCCGACTGGCGACCTGCGGCAGGGGCTCTGGGCTCTCCCTGCACCCCAGCCCCCGGAGCAGCCCCGCTTTCGGCTGTGCTGCTCCCAGCACAACCCCGCTCGGCTTCACCACCGGGTGATCCTCTTGAATCACTTTTTAACCAGCTCAAGAAGACTCCTATGGCAACAGCCGTGTTTGTGTTTGAGCAAGGAAGGGAATTTCTAGCGAGGTGGTGAGGGGGGAGGGAACAGAAGACATTTGGCCGAGGCTGCTCGCAGAAGTAAAAACCAGATTTCCTCCACATCGTGCTTCAGAGCGAGTTTTTGGAGAACCAGAGCTCTATAAACATGCAATTACCATTTGCTTTCTGTACAGATAACTTTTTTTTTCTTTTTTCTTTTTTGGCCACAGGGGTGTTGTTTCTTGCTCTGACAGAAGCCAGCCTGCCCAAAGCCCAGAGCCCCCTGCCTTTACCTGCAGGTCCCCCTTTTGCCTTTTCCTTCCCCTGGCCGCAGCAAGCTGCCGCCTGTCCCAGGCCATGCCCTGGCGCTCGAGGTGCAAGGAGCTTTGCTAATTGTGCTCAGCCAAATCCAGATCAGTTTTCCATGCGGACAGGGCTATTTTTAGGCTCTCCAGGAACTGCATCCCGGATTTTCTAACCTAAATCAATTTGTGCCTGTTGCAGCCTGGAGTGCCCCTGGACTCCAGGGGTCAGGGCAAGTCCCTTCTCTCCTGCTCTGCCCCTCTCTGTGCCCTCCCCAGCAGCTGCTGACCTGCACTCAGGTCGGTGCAGCTCTGCAATGAGTTCAGCTGAGGTGGAGATTTGCACCTATGCAGGGAGAACGTAGCTGCTGCGGCGTCCTCCTATTTTAACCATCACTTGATACCCACTTGGCTTTGTGAAAAAATAACCACCCTTCACTGACCTCTGTAGGAAACAAGTCAAACAAAACAATCTCTTCTGCTGCAAGAAGCAGAGTTTGGTCTTAAATATGTATTTTTATCCCAGGGATCCAGTTATAAACCGAGCCAAGAGAAAGGACTGTAATTTCTGTAAGCTGGTCTGAAAAAAAATGGAAATTTTCTCCTTGCTCTCGGGAAGTTTTCTCCTTTCTTCCTGTTGTGGGCTGGACTTTGTGGAGCAAAAATTGCAGGCTGCAGGATTTAAGCCTGAAGAGTTCTGTATGAATTCCCCCATATTTCAAGAGTATGAAGAGCTGGTTTTAGCCCGTGCTTTTTAAGCTACCAATAGTTGGTCTGTTAGCCATACACCATTGCTTCCATAGTGACAGCTAGGAGCTTGTTTCAACTTTCTTGTAAGGAAAAGCCTTTCCTGTAAGGCTCGCTGCCATCTATTTTACGGAACAGCTTGTGATGGTCCTGACTGGCAGACATCAGAGCAAGGGACCTGCAACATGAGGCTGAGCTGCACGGCTGAAGCGTCAGCCTTGAAGACAGATGCATGTGCCTCTATTTACAGGTCATTACAATTAATTATTACAAGCTAATAATTAATTAGCTATTCAGTTTTTGTGTCCGCTATCGGATTTTGGAGTCCTGCAGCACTGAAACTGAGAAATCCCCATCCCCAGCCTCCTCTCTCCCACCCTCCCAGGTTTAGCCCAGCTCTGTCTCTCTCCTCAAGCTGCAATACAATTGCCTTCACTTTCACCAGACCAGCTAGGTGTGGGTGACATTTATAAATAAAAGGTGCCATTGCTATGGTCGTTTGGATTTTGAACAGCGCGCAACTCTTTACCAAGGTGCAAACTTGCCAAAATTGGGCAATACGCTCATCCAAAGTTCAGAGGGATGGCCAAGCCCTACCAAATTGCAACTTTTCCCATCAATCAAAAAGCTCCAGCGTATCAGCTGGCAGAAATCCAGTGCCTAATCTGTCCCATCACCGACTGGAGTGATGGGGACACTGCAGCTGGAAAGATGCCATTCTGGGAAGCAATCGCATCTTGTCTGCAAATTAATTCCTGGAGATTTTCAACAGTTTTGTCTAATCAGCTTTTTTTTTCTTGTTTTTTTTTTTAAGAAATCTTGTGACTCCTGCTCCAGTGATCCGGCCAGCCCCAAGGGTGAGGGGCTGAGAGACTTCAAATCAAATCAGACGTGAGAGCTAAGTAAATTGGGGTGTTCTTGGCAAGGCTCCTCTGCAACACAGAAACAGATGTATAGAGAGGCACACAGGAACAGCAGTGCCTCGGCTGCTCCTAATGAGAGCCCCAGCAGGGAGCTGGTTAACCCCATGCTGGGGCTTGTAGGCTCCAGCCTGACTGGACCAGGACCCAAAAAAGCAGTGTCAGCACATGCAGGAGTTAAAAATGATTCTTCCCAACCGTGTGAGCCCAACGGTGCGTGGTGCACGCAGCTTGCACTGGCACGAAATTCAGGGTATATCGAGGATTCAGTCATTTCCAGCAGGCATTTTCCCATGGGGCTGAATTTGGGGTCTCTCTTGCTGCCCAGCCAGTGCCAGCAAGCTGTCTGCTGAAAGAAAAAAAATAAAAAATAAAAGGCAAAAATGTCCTGAGACCCTCCTCAGCAGAAAGGTTGCTGCTGCCCTCGGAGTACCGGCTGGAAATGTTCCCATGCACCCGAAGTGCCTGCGGTTACATTAGTCATGCGGCGATGAGAAAACAGGCTGGGGGGGCGAGGCTGGGGGAGCCTCTGCAAGCCACCGCTCCCCCCTCTCCTTCAGTAACCACACAGCAAGGGGAAAAAAACAGCGACAGAAATGCCTGGCACATCGGGTCTGAAGAGTCAGTGGGGCAAGTCAGTTTGATGCCCTGCTGCGGAGGGCACAGGAGGAAGAGAGGAGGGCACAGGAGGGGTGGCTTTGGGTAGAGAAGCAGCACTTCAGCAAGCACATGGCAATGCAAACACAGGGAGGTTTGCTGTGTAACATTTCCTGCTTTTGAGGCAATCTTTGTTACCCGAGCAAGTTGTCACTCGCAGGTTTTGTTTCGTTGCTGTTTAACCAAACTCCAGATCCCCCGCGTCTCAAATGCTCCTCTTTTCTGAGTTTGTCATCACCGAAAAATAAAAACTCTTGACTGACATGAAAGGAGTTTTCTTGCCTTTTTTGGTAGAGCGTCTTGCTGCAGTAATTCTGTCAAGACACAAACAAAGGGCGCTTTTTAATTGCTAAGAAAAAAGCAGAGAAAAAAAAAAAAAGAAAGAAAAGAAAAAGAAAAGAAAGACATAGAAAGGCATAAATTCTGTGATGGGGTAACTTGTGCACTAAGGGTAGGATCTCTGAGCAGGGTGTTGTGAGCTTGCACTAACACTCTGCAGCTACTGGCGGAGCGAGCCTTGAAATGCTGATATCCACTTAGAAAATTGAACAATGAATAAAAAGAAAGGTATATTCTGTGGTGCTAACTTAGAGGACTTGTGTATCTTTTGTACCTGTGCCACTGCCGGGCACAGCTCCCGTGCTGGGTGAAGCCTCGGGCAGTGCCCCAGGCATCACTGCCGGGGGCACCCTGGGCTCAGCAGCACGGGGCTCCATCCAACAGCCCTTCAGGGTGCCAAAACTTGAAAGATTTTGGTTTCTTGGAGTTCCTAAGAGGCGACTCATTCCATATAAAGCCAACACTCACCATGAAAGCTGAGTGGTGTTAAAAACACAGCGTTCCCTGGAGGCATCGGGCTGCCTGAGAAAGCGCTGGCCACCTGTAGGAACAAAACCAGCCCAGTGCTGTGCTGGTCCTCGGGAAACATCCACAAAAATAGGGACACCCTGCAGTCAGGGGACTGTCTGTGCCTCCGTGCCCTGGAGCAGAGGGGAAGGGCTGAGCATGGACACGATGGACTGTGGCAGTGGCCAAGGCGAGTCACGAGCTGCAGCAGCGATGAGCAGATGGCCAGAGGTAGGTGCTTAGCGTGTCTGTCTGTGGTTTTACAAAGTGACTTTAAAGCACCTATATAAGGAGCAGCTGGGGTACTTACCATCCATTAGGTTAGACAGGGAACATTAGTGGAGATAATACTCCCACATAGTGGCCTTCCTGGGGTTAGGAAAACGCTGGAAATGTCTAAATGGAATAACAGATATTCCGATTTGTCTTGTTACCCGTGCTAATCTCCACTTAACTGCTCGCTCGCTTTTTTTTTTTTTTTTCCTTCCCCCTCCTGCATTTCTTTGAGCTGGTAACTGCAGCTTCCTGTGGGATGGGGGCGGAAATCTGGCCGCGCAGTTTCGCAGCAGAGGAAGGTCACTGCAGCAGTGGCAAGTGGCGAGGGAGGGAGGTTTTGCAACACGCTGCCCGCCCGTCCCTGCTCCCTAGCCCCGCTGCAAGTGATCTGCTAGACTACAAAAGCCAGAGGGGAAGCATGCTAGATACCAAGGGATCTAGCTAATAAAATGTCTGTGTTAATTGCTGAGTGCTCAAACGTGTTAAAAATATCCCCATATAATAACAAAGCTATTTCATAGCTTATGTGTGACGGGGTATTTCCAAAGATGCTGTTAAGCAACAGCTCTTGCTGAAGTCCGTGACAGCAGAGGACAGCGTGTGCGCACCGAGCGGACAGCCTGAATGTGAGCAGACAGTAAACTTCCTGGCAAAAGTCCCAAACTCCAGTGAAAATCTTGGGGAATCGATGAAGTTATGCATCCTAGCAGAAAGTTTGGGAAAGATCATGTTCAAGGAAGGCTACATTTGCTTGGCTGTGATAATATAACGTGGTACTGTACTGCAGCCAGGGGGAGCGCTTACAGGCACAAAGTGGGAAACAGCCGCACGAAAAGACATCTACAGATCTTTTGTATCAGCGTATTTCCTACGAGTGTCCAACATTGCTCTAAATCTTTCCTTTCCAATGCAATGTGTCACTGCTGTTGAAAATAGCAAGAGAATAACCCACGATTAAGTGTGATATGCCAGCTGGACAACTCCATCACAGGCGATGCTGGAATCTCTGCATAGCTGGTATGCGTGGAAGGAAGGAAGGAAGGAAGGAAGGAAGGAAGGAAGGAAGGAAGGAAGGAAGGAAGGAAGGAAGGAAGGAAGGAAGGAAGGAAGGAAGGAAGGAAGGAAGGAAGGAAGGAAGGAAGGAAGGAAGGAAGGAAGGAAGGAAGGAAGATAGATTATATGTATTAAAAACAAAAAGAAAACAAACCAAAAACTGTTTAGATACGTTCCAGATACCAAGACCGTGAAGCAACTTGTTTGGAAAATGGTTTTTCGCTGAACTGACATGTCCACAATGGGTTGAGCTAATCCCCAGTCCTAACGCTAGCAGGCTTGGTCTTGGCTGAACTTTGCAACTCGAATCTGTCATACTTCAAGAGAGAGGAGCCAACAGGACCCCAGCCCCTGGGATGACAGCCCTGATCCTGCTCCTTGTGTGTGAGCTGCTGGTGGCGGGGCAAGGGGAGGGTGCCCGAGACCACGCAGCAGAGCTGGGCACGTCAGAGGGCTCTGCTGCTGAGCAGTGACTCAGCCAAACAGTTTAGCTCTGGCTGGCCTTAAAAATAAGGATCGGGGATAAGGGTAAGAGCCCATTAACATTCCCAGGCTTCTCAGCACTGACACCAGTCCAGCTGAGCCTAACGCCAGCGCGGTCACACTGCTGGCCATCCACGCAGGAGAAAAGGTTACCACACTCAAGTGCTTCTCCCCTCCTTCTACCACACTCACCTTACCTACTTAACAGCTGATTTATTTCAGTGCTCCCCGACTAACTTGGACTAACCGGGACAAGCAGACTTGTTGAAGCCATCCCCTCCCCGTGGTGGCTCCTGCCTTTCCCGAGCCACTGACAGCGGGGTGAGGGAGGGAGCACGGCTGTGGCAGGGCTCTGCAGGGCAGCCAGGGAATCCTCCCTTATCTCTTTGCAAAGCCTCCATTTCTCCAAGACTCGGAGAGCCAGACATCGTCAGTGGTTTCTGGTGTCTGCAGTCATCAGCTGCACCACGTGAAAAATTACTCTGCATCCTTGGTATCTCCAAAAAGAGCACTGGGATGTTAGTGGCAAGGGAAAACATCCAGAGAACTTGGAGGATTTATACAGCTGACAAGAGGCACTTTGCCTTTGAAACACATATGTGAGATCTTGAGAAATACATCTGAGAAACTACATAATAAATGTAGGTCTTTCTGGAGTAATTGCCTTCTCTCCTGTGCCCCTTTGAAACATTTAACACCCTCACAACCTTTTCTGTAAAGTTTGTGGAGCTTTATGGCCCTCGTTATTAAAGTCGTTGAAGTCATTTTTATTAGGGAGAGGAGGAATTCGCTCTCTGCATCACTTCATACCGAGCCCGCATCCACTCTGTTTCATTCTCTCTTATTTCTTGCGAACATGACCCGGACCCACTCCAACATCAGATGGGAGAGAGAGAAAAGGTCAGACCCATAAATTTCTGACCTCGCCGGGTGAAGGTAGGCACCGCACTCAGGTCCCTGCTCCTGACGGCAGCTATTCCTCGGGGCTGCACAGGCCGTGCTAAAGGGCAGCAGCAGGGACATCTTTCATCACGCCCGCTGAAATGCTCCTCGCTGACGGCCTCGTGTGCGGGGCGCCGGCGAAATGAGATGCAAATGGATCTGCTGCCAAACAGGTTAAATGTCAGCACCCAGGGCAAGGCGTTGTTAGGAGGAAGGGCAGCGGGCATTGCAGAATTGTTTCAAAGGGGCAAGTGCTGAAAGGTGAGCGAGGCTGTTAGCACGCTTACTGTGCGAGTACCACGCTGGGACTGCTGGGCTTTGGTTCCCTGCAGCCTTCTTCCCAATCCTTCCCCATCCACACCCTCATGGCTCTCCTGTTGGTGTTGCAATGCAACAGGAGGAGTCTGAGGACCTACGTGGAGGCACCGAGCCCTCCTGGGACCTGATTTGGGGCTAAAATGCCTTCTGCTTGCTGGAGGCTGTTCTGAGGGAGGGTGAGAGCCTCAGATAGGAGATGCTGGGTGTTGTGCAACTTGGGGCAGCTAATAGATACACCACTCCTCTGCGCTCTGACTTGTTTGCTTTAGAGCTAGGCTTTTTAATCCTACTGGTATTTATATTGTTTTGCAATGTTTTTATTATTATTCTGAATCACTATCCAGGGCTTGTGCTAAGCACAACTTAATCAATGCATTTATTCTCATCTGCTTCTCGACTGTAATAAGCATCCTGAGACCCTGAGAGATGCTACTGAGAGAAGCAGACTGAAAACCCCCCTTTCTTTGATGCTGAAATGTGCAGTGTTATTCACAGGGAAGGAACCAGAGCAAGGGACTGCAGCTTGTTTCCTCTGTGCCTGGGGCAAAGGAGGAAAGATGCTACCGAAATAAGAGCATGCACATAAAAGGTTGTACTTGTAGATTGACTTAGTGTCTTCCAGGCAAAATAATGTATAAATAGGATAGCAATTAGACAAATGAGCCACTCTTTTTCTCAAGTTGTTGTAGTATGTTATGTTTAATATACGCCCATACTCCCATGTCCCATTAGGGACTGCTGTCTTTTGTGCTCTGCAGGCACGGTGGTGTACATGGAGGGCAAGACTAGACTTAGTCCAGTCACTTTTTGATGAGTAAACATTTTGATGGTATATTTTAATGATGCGAGTGGAGAAGCTATCCCGTGAAAGGATGTTAGTAAGAAATAGCCAAAGGGAAAAGCAGCTTCTAATAAGATATGAGCAGCTCTGAAACCACAGGGTTTCCCGTCCTAAGCTGATGGATTTGTCACTTCCTCCCTTGGCTCTTCCCCAAATGTAGGTGCCAAACGAAACAAAAACAGTAACTTCAGCTGAAAATCTTCATGGATCATCACAATGATCAAAAATTGCACTGCAGAGCATCAGGAAAGTATCTCCACGAAAATAAAATGCTGGTATAAAATGTGAGAATCTCTCTTTCTAGAAAAAGGAAAATGTGATAAATAATAAAAAGAAAGTGTGGTGTGCAAAGTCATCAGGAACTTCTGCAGAAATAGGGCCAGGTCCTGTCTCTATCAGGGATCATCTTAGATGCTAATCCTGAAGTAACTTCTTCAGCTAAACAGTTCAACTTTGAGACAGGAAACCAGTGGAAAAGTAGAAATTTCTGTCACTAAAGAAATAACAAATCATATCCTTGATAATTTCTATACTTTGGAATATGTTTTTTCATGCAGTAATTAGTTGAAATGTGGTATTATTCTGAAAAGATTTTCAAATGTGAGGATTAAATGATGTCTTGAAAACAAGCAATAACCATTTATACTCTAACATTAAACTCAATAAAACTGAAAGAGCAATGGGAAGGATCTAAACTTCCATGGAGTAGGGCAAAACCTATCCCCTCATGCCTGAGGAGATCTTCCCTTGCAGCCTCTTGTCCCTGAAGTCAGCTTCAGGCTTCACTCCTCTGTGGCCCTGGGTTCTTGCACAGGAGGTGCTGGACCGTGAGCACGGCCCAGAGCAGTGGTTTCTCACTCCACCACAAAAAAAAATAAGCTTCATGGCAATACCCCAGAGGTACCAGTGACCAGCCCCACTTGTCACGCTATATGTCAGCTTCCTGTGCCCTGCCTGGTCTCTGCTGCAGGCTCTCTGCATCCAGGACTGGTACCTGTGTACCTGTCCTCACAGATGGCTTCACCCTGTGCTTGGGCAGTACCTGGCTGGACCTCCTCCTCTCCAGACCTCTGCTGAAGCCCAGCACCTTTCCTGCCATCTCTTCTGCCACCTCTTGGACCTCTGCTCCATGGGACATCTTTTTCCAGTTCCAGCTACCCGTAGCTGCTAACTTAGTAGCTGTCTCTCAAACCCAGTAATATTTACAGCAGTAAATATTTAGACTTTGTCAGCATCTTAACTGGTGTGTAGGCTGTATTAAATTGGGTGCCGTACAAAGTCGAAGGAAAACAGTGTTTGGCTTGACAACAAAAGGTGGGTTCAAGCAGAGTGCCTCAGGGCAGCATGTGTCAAAGGATGACCGTGCCACACCGCACAAGGCTGGCTTTTTAAGTGGGAACTTCAGAGCCTTTTGTATACCATAAATTTGCAGTTTGTGTTCCTCTCCCCTATTACTGGGTTGCCATAAAAATCCCGGCCAAATAACTCATTCTGCCTACCAAACATTGGTTAGAGAACACCACACGTAATATAAACCTACATAAACTCCTGAGGTTACCGAAGACTCAGCTCCTCTGAACAATAATATTTCGCAGCTCCAAGACCGGAGCATGAACTTCCACAGGAAATACCTCCTCACCTCCTGCCCTCAGCATGGGCTGTGTTTCTTTGATGTTACCTCCTCTGAAATGTATAACAACATGTGTGTGTTAGAAAATTCAAATCATTGTATACACTGGAAGGGAGAGAAAAGGAAAGCAAGCATGGGAGAAATGAATCCCAGCGGGGAGCCCGGGACTGAGGCGTGCTGAGATGTGAGGATGGTGTGCGGGAAGAGCAGAGCAGCTGGGTGACTTGCTGGGATGAAGAAATGCCTTTCTGCTGATAGGGGAAGGGAAGCCACAAGGCCTGCCTCCGGGCCTTTTCTTCAACCAGCTTTTGCAATGAAGTAAAGATATTCCAGCTTTAGCAGTCGCTGTTAAAAATGAGACATTAATAACAAACCCAAAGACATGTACCACAGGCTGACCCCGAGGTGAGGATGGGCGATAGCGTTGCTGCAGTACCTCTGCACGGTCAGCTGTGGCTGAGTGCAAGGCTCCCGAATGGTGACAGTGGTAACTCCAGGACCTGATAAGCTTCTTGTTATCAGGGTAGTTGGAGAATGCCATTAGTAACTGTACATGGACTCCGTGTTTGCCTATAGCACATGTTTGTATAGCCATTTCTGACAGTTAAAGATGTGCTAAGTTTCCTTGACAGAAAACAGACATTTTAATAAAATGGCTGCCATTTAACTAGAAACTCCTGGGCACAGCTCTATGGGAAACCGTTCCCACGACCTTCTAGGGGAAGTAATGTTTGTCTTTTAACAGGGTTTCATACTGTAAAAGAAAAAAAAATCCTTGCTCTGCAGTGTATAGATTTTTTTTTTTTAACATAATCCTAATGACTCAAGTTGTGAGGAACTGCATATGCTGTTTTCTGAAATGTATTGCAAGTTACTCTTGTCTGTGCTTTCAGGAAAAGAAATTTTGCAATAGTCGTTCAGAACAATGAAGTTGGAACAATGAAAGACTGAAGCAGGAACTCTCGTAATGCATCTGACTCCATTATATCACATATTTTAATCCTCAAATGACAATCACTTATTGATTTATGCACTCTGTTTAAGTAGCTGACTGCTTGTCTTGTGTATCTGGCACTTCTTACCTCTACTCTACACGGATTTTGTTTTGGATCGTAACTAAGTTCACATTTAATGTATTTATTTTAATTTAAAGCACGCTTTACAAAAGCAGCAAAACCTATCACCCAGCTGTCTTTATTCACTGCATTCAGTTGACGCTTGAGGGTCACCAGCTTGAATTGGCTCCTTATCCAACACTGCTGGACTGTTTGTAGGCAGCTCATGTACAATTGCAATTGAGCAATTGTAAGGACAGATTTGTTTACGAGCTGCCCTACCTGGGAGTGCTCCCCAGCGGCAGGACAAGAAGTGCCCAGTGGGAACTGGAGTCGCAAAGGAAGCCACACCATCTGTCCTGAAATCAAGACACCAGTCAGGGATAAGGAAGGGATGAAGAGAGGCATTCATAGCAAGCTCATTCATCATTAATCTTCTTGCACTCAAACACAGACAACAATAGCTTGTTTTATGAAAAGGTGCTGCTCTTCCAAAGCCGTGCTGGGAGGAAGAACGTGCTGCACGCAGTGAACTCAGGGGCTTGGCTTCGTTGCACCAAAGGGCTTGTGTTGAAACTCCACTTCTTGTTTGCGGTTGGCACAGAAATTAAATACATGTTTAGGAGTAAGAAAAAAGGAGAGAAACTCCACAGAGTCCACCTAGAGTGACCACTCCTGAAGTATCTGGGTTGTTGGTTGGGTGCTCTGCATGGATGGGGTGCCTACACCTGCTCAAGCTGCCTGGATGTGAAATGCAAACTACACTTCAAGCACCTAAACTGCAAAGTTAAGAGGAGCCCAAGACAGAAGCTCCTCTAAAGGTTGCTAGCAGCTGCAAACGAAATATCTCTAGGGAGAAAAAATAAATGAAATGAAATAATAAAATAAAATAAGATAAAATAAGATAAAATAAAAATAAAATAAAATAATAAAATAAAATAAAATAAAATAAAATAAAATAAAATAAAATAAAATAAAATAAAATAAAATAAAATAAAATAAAATAAAATAAAATAAAATAAAACAGGCCTGTACTCTCCCTGCAGAGGCTGCTTACGGAAGGAAGCGAGCCTCACGTGGCTGCACTCTGTCTGTCAGACTGCCTTCCTTTCCCACAGACCACATCTTTTCAGCTTGTTGGCTGATTCAGCCAGCTTGGAGCAGGATAAGGGTCCCAGGGAGGCTCTTCCTTTCTAAAACCTGGGGGCTGCACCGAGGGGAGAGACCCAGAGCAGTGTCTCCTCTCAGAAAAAGACCCCATTGCATGCCCAGTAGTTATCCACTCCGTTCATGTTGTCTATTGGCAGATTAGCTTGTGAGTACTGATACAGGGGGACACCCGGTATTTTTGATAGATAATTTATCTTATGTTATTCTTGGGTTGTGAAGGGGGAAGGAAGAATTTACTGGACTTCACTGGGTGACATCAGGCCTCCCAGCTGCTGATTAATTTGGATTTTCAATGAGTTCAGTGGGGACCAACCCAGCATTTTAACAAATCTTAACTGTAGAGCAAAGCAAAAACAAAACAGGGCCCTCAATTTTTCATCACTCTCAGACTTTACAGAGTTCACACCTGAAATGAGAATAACTGGGGCTTGAGGCTTTGCCAGTAAAAACACGATAATATTGCAGACTCTGCTTTCAGTGAAGGAAGCCAGGTAGAAGAATGGTATGCATGGGAGAAAATTTCTGGCTGCATATATAAATAGCAGACGCTTGCCTCCTGTACTTGATAGCAGGTTTTCTTGCAAAGGTTCAGTGAATCTGCTGTGAGTTGTCTTGTTTCCATGTGAAACATGGACATTTTGGTGTCCCAAGATGATTTTTAGTCTATATTTTCTTGGGAGCTGTGGTGCCCATCGCACAGGCAGTACAGAGGAACAGAGCCCACGTGAGCTACAGCTGGGTCTAAGCACTTCGAGTTATTCAGGTTACCTCTCATGTAAATTGTTGTCATGATAGCATCTGCTCTGATAACATCTTTGACCTGTCAAGATGCACGCCCTAGAAGGTAGACAAAAGGAATTTGACCTGTTGAAAATGAGTTCAGAATTTATAGATAGGTAAGAGCAGTAAAAATTGTCATTGGAGTTACCACAGGTATTACAGGAGGGCTTCCTGAAGAGGTGATTGTAGACTGTCATGCTTCACACAATATCTAGAAACACTATACACCAAAAATTGTCAGCACATTATTTGGTTTTGTCTTTGTTTCTTAATTTAAAAGTATAATGGCAAGACAGATAAAAAACAATATAATTCCAGGTATTCACGTATTAGCTTTCAAATACTTGGCTTTACATTTTGATTTTGGGAAACAAAATTTCATCAATTGATTCAGACACTTTCATAAAAAAAAATGTTGGTAAAAAAAATGCAAGTGAATTGCGAAGTAGGTTTTGTATGGTTAAGGATAATTGTACTAGGGAGTGGTATAAGCTCTGTTTTCAGAGTCATACTCTATAATTTGTTGAAATGCATTAAGTTTATCGTGTCTTTTCCTTCTTCATGTGCAGGAATGTAAAGAATATTTTCCTTGTCCAAGCAGGCAGAGATCTACATATAGAGAATTTTATAAATTGAATAGAAAAGAGAAAAACAGATAATATAAAAAAAAATTATAGAAAATTAGAAAATTAGAAAATTAGAAAATTAGAAAAGAGAAAATAAAGACGACAGCTGAGGAAAAGAAATCCTGTGAACAACTGAAGAAAAAAGGCCAGAATGAAAAGAAAGTGAAAGAACAGCAGAAGAAAGCCAGTGTATGGGGTTGCTCAGTAGCAGCTCATGAATATACCATACCATGATGTTAACCAGCAGGCCATGTGTAATTCAGCCAGTTAGTCGACCTTCATCCAGTAAAGTCTGACATTTCTCCTGGCTCACCCCTAACGCAGTGCAAATCGTAATGTGTGCCAACTCCAGTGCCAAGTAAATACTAGTAGATATTGGTCTCTGGCTTACAGACTCAGGGGATGTAGACAAAAGGAATTTTATCGTAACAGGTTTCAACTAGCTAGAAGGTTCCTCTCTGCAACAATATCAGGGAGATTCAAACCATAAAGTGTTCAAAGACAAAGCAATGTATAATATCCAGTGGTGGTGTCATCTGTTCAATGTCAGAGGATGGTTCAGGAGTCTGGTGGCTTTTAAGTCAGTAGAAAACACTGATCTGCACTTTCCATGTAGTCAGAGATGTTTTCCAATGACCATCTTAACCACAAACACCAGGAAAGTGTGCAGGCTGCTTCCAGAAGTTGCTGCTGTGTCTGTTCTGTGTTGTCAGCTGTCATTCCTCTCCCAATGCAGGCATTGCAGGAGAGTTCGTGCTCACATGGGATAACGACACCTGGATGATAGTGGTCGTGCCAAACTACAAGGAGGGCACACATTAGGCCCAGTCCCCTTAGTAGGGCTTATTCCCTTCCAATTAAAGTCTTTCTGAAATTCCCCCAGTAGCCTACCACCAGGAGGTATAGTTTTACTGTCCATAATTAGATGTGGTTCACTTGGAACTACTAGCAGCGTACAGCACTGCTGTACAAAAGGCAAGTCAGAAATTTCCGAATTCACAGCACATCAGTGTCTCAACGACATTCAGATGAGCCATGACCTCTTCAAGCCTGATACGAGGGCTCATTACACACACTCTATAGCTGCAAAATATCCCCCTCTTCCTTTCCTTTGTCGTGACTCCATTACAGTCTTCTGAACAGCTTCATGCAGTGAAGAGCTCAGCTGAAGGCAGAGCACTTTTCTGATAGCTGCTTCCCAAAGACGTGACCACAGCTGCAGCTGCAGGACAGAGGAAACCTGAGAAACTTTTATCTCATTATTGCTGTAATCAGAATGCTGCCTCTGGATAATAATTCTCTCTCTAATAACGTTTTAGCTTACACCCTAAGTCTGGCTCTAAGCATGTTTGTGAACTTAAAAGGAGACTTTTGAAAAGGTTAAAAAAAGCTTTGATTACACTCTGAGGTGCCAATAGAGTGCACAGGGAGATTAGACACCCAAAGACAAGAGGCCTAGGGCTTTTATTACATACCTCCACCTCCCTTCAAATCCCAAGCTACATTTGCTCATATTCATCTAGATGATGCAAACAAGCTCTTTGGAATAGATCCTGTCTCCTAGTGTTATGTTTCTATCTGTATTCCCAGGGCTTCACAGTAGCATGCACAGCACCAAAACTGGAGGCAGAAGACAGAAAATATGGGAGTTGCAGCCCAGTTAGACCCCTTTGGTCAAGACTTGATTGAGGAGACAGCAGTAGACATCACACTTCTGTTTCTTCAGCATAGTTGCACAGGCTCTCATCATGTTGTAAAACGCTTCCCTTCCAGGATCCAGCATGAGGATGTCTCATGTCAGAGAGTCACTATAAGTGTGATCATGGCCTAATACGTTCATATTGATAATATAGTTCAGGACTAGAAGACATGCCTCACCCTTGCCAAGTCCCTCTTCAACACCTCAGGATGCAGCAAACCGAGTCTCTACCATCGTTGTAGAGAGAAGCAGAGAAGCCTTTTATTTTATTTTTGCTTCCAGAGAGCAGAACCCTGCTGCTGGCGGTAAAGAGCTGGCCCAAGAGCTGGCCAAAGCACAGGGAGCGTGCGTGTCCCCATGCCCCCTCTCAGCTGCTGACAGCAGCTCCAGAGCCCTGTGGGGAAAGTAATGAGGCAAGAGCAGAAACAATTAAGACAGTTTTTTTTTCAAAATCCAGGTTGAGCTTCAGAGATGGCAGTGAGGAAAAAATAACATAGCAGCTTCCAACTTGCTTGCTGACTGAATATCATGCGGACATCATCGTGACGTGCCAATTTTTTGATTCTAGCTGGTCTTCATTGGATAAGAAAGGTCCTCAGAGGTCCATCCAGAGGACTTATGCTTTGGTAATCTACTCCGTTTTGTTCCCCCAGCTCCCTTCCCTCTGTAATTAGACTGTCGGTCACTACAAAGGATCAAAATTGCCACGTTTAAATACTATTCTCCTTGTGAGAAACTAGCATCTGATCAAAGCTTAACAGCGTGAAATGCATTTCTTGTTTTTGCAGTAAACCTTCATGTCCCTTGTTGTCGATCCAAGTTCATGGAGGCTTATTTTCAAAGCAAATCTCTTGTTTTCATTCCACCGGAGAGCTGTTACAAAGCCAACTATTGTTACTGTAAAATATAACTTTATTTTTTTAGTCTAACTGTTAGAAGCAAATGGTTTTCATCAGGTAAAAAGTCATTTTATATGTGCCTTATACAGACAAGTCTTGGACACAACAATCAGTTAATGGTTTTTAATTAAATGGAGTGAGACAGGACACTCAACGAGTGACCCAAGGATTGCTTTTGGAGGAAGTTTCTCTCATGACTAATAGTGACTACAAATAAGATGGGGTATTACAATAAAATTCTACTGCTGACAAAAATATTAACAGTAAACGACGACAGAGCTTTCATCTGGGACTAGGAGAACATCTGGAATATATTAAGACTGTAAAATTTCCCTTTAAGTATGGATTGCTAAAGTTAAAACCAGCCACCCAGAAACTATGGCACTCAGAGTAACTCAATATTCTTTTTCATTAAAAATTACTTAAGGAGATTTACATCTTCCCTTGGTTGACATCGTGATGTTCTGCTTGTCCAGACTTTGAGTCCTGAAAATATGTGATGAGAAGGAATGGAGAAAAAAAAAATGGTCTTGGATATGTCCTGTGTATGTTCATCTGGGAAAAGTGAGCCCAGTTCCAGGCGTCCTTCTGTAATGCAATCAGTCAGATGCTCTTTGCGACCACTCTGTGCAGATACCCACTGCTTATTAATACCATATGTGAATTTGATGCATTATGTATCTAGAGATGCAATATAAGCACCAGATATTGACAGATATAAACAGGAGACAAGTGGGATGTGCTGGGAGACCATTCTAGAAAAGAGGAACTCTTGCCTCAAACAAAAAGGCAGAGCGCTAAAAAGGATAAGATTGGAGCAACGTTCCTATTTCCCATCTTCCTTCCTCCCCGTTTCCAGTTCTTGCGAGACCTCTCACTGCAGTCCTGTCTTAATTTAGACTGTGAGTTCCTGGAGAAAGAAATTATCCTGTAACTTGTACATGTATATCCTGCACATAGTACAAGAAGTCCTCCTCTCAACTGGATGCTCAAATGGTATATAGGAGGCAGCTGCAGCATTAAAAGAGAAGCTCAATGTCTCTGTGGCTCAGCTCCAGAGGTGACATTGGTTTTGGCTACATTGGGAGCTCCCAAAAGCCAAGCCAAGGTCTGTAGAACAAGCTGAGAGACGAGAATTAGGCACTGCTCTCCCTGCCCTTGGCAAACTGGATCAAAACCCACACAGCCTCTCTGAGCAGGATTCATCCCACCTCCTGGGAGGCCCCAGGTCATGAAGATCCAAGGTAAATGATTCAGGTTCCCTCTGCTGGGAAAGGAGAGAAGATTCAGGGGGGTCATTTGCCCCTCCTGAGAGAAGACAGAAGGGGAGCCACCTTCAGAGGTGCCCCTTCTCCTGCACTTGCTCTAACGGGAATGGGAATACTTTGGCAGGACTAGTCACTAAGCAGTGACCTTCCAGCAACTAATGCCAAGTAAGACTAAGCCCTTCAGTCTGTTCAGAAATCAGCCCTGACAGGTTTCCTCCTCTAAATATCCCACCCTGCAGAGCTTCCTGGCAGTTTCTGGAGGAGACTCAGTGAGACGCATGCAGCGAGGCTCAGTGGATGAAGCACGGGAGGCCTCACACCCTCGTTGGTGCTGCAGTGGTAGGTCCTGGTCCCCCTTGGAGCCAAGCACCCCGTGGTGAAAGACATGCACAAATACAGAACAGAAAGATGGTCTAGAATAAAAGCCAACTCACTGGGTGGCCTTGGTAAGCATTTGATGCCTCAGCTGAATATTTATGTATTTATTTCCGCTTATGCATGTTTTGCTCAGAATAGGGCAGGGGTTTCACATGTCTTCACTATAAACCTTCAGCCCAAATCCCAAAGCTGCGGTAACAACTGGTATTCACAGCTTGAAGAACTGTGTTAGAAAAAAAAAAGAGATCACTCTTGTCTCTCCTTCTCCTTGCACCATCCTCCGGCTCTCACTTCCTCTCCCTTCTGACCAGGTACTTGTGCGGCTGAAGTATTTAAAGTAAATTTGAAATAAGATCAACTTTTTCAGAAGTTTTCCAGGGAGCAGGGATTATATCCGCTGAGATCCTCACAGATTGCCAGCATGCTGGATCTGAACTTTGGTGAGACAGTAGCTACTTTTTTGGCATTCAAGAGGGAGTTTTGAAATGCCAGCCTGCAGTGCGAAGAACGACAAATACTCTGTGCAAGTCTCCAACAGGAAAATCTGAACTTCCTGACCTTCCCCACATCTCACCCTACCACGAAATTGTCGAAAGTTAACAAAAACAATGAAACACCGAAAGAAAGTCTTGATTCTGGAAATGTTATTCAAGGAGGAAGATACAGAAATACTCTGTCTTGAGCATGAGTCCTCATCATTTGGCTCCATTTCTGGGCATGGCAGTAAGGGGTGGCATGTGTGTGTGTGCAGGAGGCAAAGTAGGGGGCTGGAATAAGCCGCTAATGTCCTCAATTTATTCCTCCTATCAGTAAGTCGTTGCTCCTAAAGGCAACAAAGGAAACCTGCCAAATACAACAGCTAAAACCAACACCCTGAAAAACATAATATTTAGGGAACGATCTGTGTGGTGGAGCCAGCTAGCGCCAGCTGCCAAGTCTGCGGCCGCCAGAGGCCTGGGGCACGGGGAGGCCTCCAGGAGAGGGGCCAGGCCCAGGACGACCCCCCTGCTCCTTGCAGGTATGGGGCCCATGTCCTCTGCAGCTGAGAGCAGCCTCCTCTACCTTCAAATCACTCACTTTGCAAATGGAGATGGAGATAGATACCAGCACTGAGCCCCGGGTGGGAGGCATGGGTTTGTAGGGTGGTGGCTCGGAGAGGGCCTGGGGTTGTCATTCCAGCAGCAGCTCTCAGGGTCTTAGCAGGAGCCGGGGCAAAACAGGGTCTAAAGGACATCTTGGACATGCCAGGGTCTCCTGTTTCTCTTACAGGGAGGACATTGTGCCTGTTGACACAGCCCTGTGCAATGCTGTTTCTTTGTCTGCACTTCAGATATGGAAGTACAACTGAGGGCTCAGAAGGGAGCCACAGAGTGACCCAAAGGTGGGAAAAAGACTTGTAAGTCCCGAGGAGACAGGATGTGAAATGAACAAAGAATTCCCTTGCTTTGATGTCCTCCCTGTTCATATACTGGAGAGCTAGTTAGGTGCAGAAGTGAATCTTTTTTCCCCCACGTCAGAATAACATCACTCCGCTCCCCCAAGGGAGATTTTGCCCTGCCTTTGCTACTGTACTGCCATTGTCAGGGGACCAGGTGCTGCTGTTAGTGGGGTGAATCCTGATCTCTGCTGGCAGCAAGCAGTAGCTCAGCTCCCTGATTTAGGTGCTAGGATTTAGGTGCTGATTTAGGTCAGGATTTAGGTGCTTTTGTCTAACTCATGCCTATGGTCTCGAGTGACAAGTAACCAGGCAAAATTTTACTAAGTGTGTCATCACCAGGTAGTTTTGTGGCCTTCTGCCCCTAAACTCAATGAAAACCATGGCTTTGGGACAAAATGGTGTCCCCATCAACTGCTTCTCTCAGCCAGCCTGGTGTCCTTGGCACAAGGGCCTGCTAAGAAGGCTGAGACCTGAAGCCAGGATGTGCAAAACAGTGGTTTGGGTTGATGAGTGGGCATGTCTTAAAAAAGATGTGAACTTTGAAGTATGCTAAGCACCTGATCTCTGAAGTTGGGCCTGGTGGATATCAAGCAGAGCAGCTGGATATCCAAGGGCCCGGATTTAATGGCCACCATTTCATGGGAGCTCTGCAAAGCTCCTGCTCATGGGACAGACCCTGCTGGAGGGTGGCAGCTCCTTCTGCTGAGGATGGTGCTACAGCAGTAACACCGTTCACTGTACCTCAGAAAAAAAAATAAAAATCACTTGCTCGTTTTTTAGTTTTTGATGTCTGCCTTAGTCCAGAGAGTCATAACACAGCTTTTACCAACTCCACAGCAAGTTATTCCTATGGTCTCCTGAATTTCCTGGTATCTGAAGGAATTCTGATAGGAAGGATTCCCCCCACAGGGCTCCCAGGAGCCATTACAATTGTTCCTGGCCTCTCTTCTCCTTGCAGCTGCTGTTCTGCTCGCACTCCTGCCTGCCTGCTATTCCTGCGTTCATTTTTATCTTCATGCCAGGCTTGAGCTGTGGCTCATTGTAACAATATTTCCTCATAAGGCTGTGCTTAAAAAGTACAGAGCTTGTATTTGTTGGTGCTGCGCGGTGGCATGTGAGGCTGCACAAAGGAAAACAAATGTTTGAGATGTTTGCGAAGGTGCTGTCATGAGACAAAACAGGGCACTTGGGTCTGACATTGCTACGTTTACTTGTGCTTGGATATACCAGAGCCTGCTCAGTCTCTGCAATAACCCTCCCCTGGGAAGTTTCCATAACCTCACTCTCCTCCCTGCCCTCCTGCTCTGCTGGCCTCCAGGGTTGTGCTCTTAGGGGAGACGATGGGAAAGCTCACCCTCACCTTGGAAAGAGACTGAACAACCTTTGGCACCTTGCAAAATCAACTTCTTCAGCCCGGTTTTGTCACACAGGTGACACAGCCCAGAGCACCCAAGCTGCTCGCAGCCACAGCAGGGCTGCTTTGCCCACCTCCGGGAAATGATTCACTCAAACCCCGCAGGTTAAAACATCAGAGACCTTGTGCAGGCTCCAAGAGATTACGTTATTCCCCACCCTGTGCAAATGAGGAGTCAAATATCCCCGTTACTCAGCTCTGTGTGAGCTGTAAAAGTGGGAGTTACGTCCTGTCCCTCGGCCCTTTGCGTTCCTCACAAAAGAGCTGGCTGTCCCTCCAGGAGACCTCCTTCACATGCCAGCCGTTCTCAGCACACCCTGCCGTGGTGTATCCACCTTGGATGGACACTTATAGGGCTGCCTGTCCACACACTTTTGGGGGGCAGGAGGCCAAGGAAAGGGCAATGAACTGCACCTAATTCAGCTTGCTTGCTCCTTATCCAGCCTTGTTTGGAAGCAGAGCTTAAAACCTGTTTGTTTAGGAGGTTTGTTATAGTTTTGGAAGCTAACGCTAGAGTTACACTGAGCAGCAGGGCAGAGGGTAAAACAATATTTTATTCTTAAGTTAAAGCACTTTCACAAGGGTAAAATAAGTAGGCTGTGCTGGCTGAGATGTGCGCTGCGGGAGCTGGGACCTCCCCCGCATCTGCTGTCACGATGGGCATGCTGCACCCATGGGGGATGAAATCACTGGGGCCCTCCTCGCTCTGCTTATCGTCTGGGGACCCTGGTGATTGCTCTGGGGTGAGAGAAGGAATGGGGATTCTTTTAATGGCTGGTCAAAGCTGGGGCATGTGTCTCTGTAAAAGCCCTCGGAATATAAGACCTTCTTTCTCTTCAAAAGAAATTTACAGGTGTGAAGACGTAATTCCTGGAAACACGGTGCCTTCCATTACAATAGTCGCTGATCAGCTGATTAAAAAGGTGTAGAGGATGTGGTGAAATACTGGCATTTGTGGGCATGAGCTGGGTAACAAAGCATTATCCAGGTATTTAGGCAAACACTTCTTTTGAAGTTGGAATTGCTTGCTCCTTTGTGACCAGTTGTGCTCTTTTCCTTTGAAATAGGTAAAAACTTCCCCAGAGTTTTAGTTTTAGGGTTTAATATTTCTTCTTTTGGCTTGTTGCTTTTCCCTTCTGAAAATTCCATACTAATTCCCCCTGGAAATAAGACACATGAAGGAAATACATTTGGAGGGTAATCATGCTCTGACCATGGGGAAAGGAGGTCCCAGGAGGTGCAGAGACTGGCCCCAGGCCCTGCAGAAAGTGAGCTGCACACCGCAGAATCAGAGGACCTCTCAAACCCCAAACCTTTGTCTTAGTTGCAAGTTTCTTGCAAATATTTGGGAGTCACATTTCAAAGTTCAAGCTGGGTTAATCACAAAGAATGCAGCTCTTCCTGCTCAGCATGAGGAGGTGTAAGGTAACAGCGGCTGTGGTGCCCTCCCCTGCACCCCATGCATCTGCACAGGTTTCAAGTAACATCTGGTCTCTCAGCTCCACATCACACATACAGATTAATGTTTACCTGCCTGCTGTCCTGGCTCCCAATCTGTTCCACTTTATTGACTTAGCCCTGGCTCGACAATGGTGTATTAATCTTGCCTTTGTGTACACACAGCAGCTTTATTCTGAATATATTTCCCCTAATTCTATTAACCAATGCTATTATCGTAGCACACTAAGGACTTTGCTCAATATTAATTTAGGCGGCTCTTAACAGTCTGCAGACAAGAGCCTTAGCGTGATAATTTGGAGAGGTGGATCAAGCTCTGCTGTGTGGGAAGCGATTTGTTAACAAGACCTTGTCATGTCCCGAGGGGAACACAGGCATGGGCTCTGGAGGCTGCAGGCAGGGAAAACAAGGCACAGCAGTGGGGTTTTACCTGTGCTGCAGGGCTACCGCTTGGCTCTAGGTGGGTAACATTTTTGGGAAAGCCTCTACAGGCCATTCCCAAGAGCTCATTCCTGGAAACAGATAATTCAAAACATTTGTCCGGAAGATGGTTCATGGGATAACCACAAGCATTTCTATCATGGGGCACATATTTGAGGCACATCCAGACCGGCTCTTGCCAATGTTTTTGCTTTCAATCATCCTGTGGAGGAGTCCCTGGGGGTGGCCGCTGTGCTGGGAAGTGGCAGGGGGAGGAGGGCTGGGGAGCGAGGTCTCGAGCCCCCCGCTGTGAGGGATGCTGTACAGGGAGTGGGATGTGCACTCTGGGCTGATTGCTCAATGCCTGCTCTGAGCACTGTGGGTGTGAGAGCTGGGGGTGGCATGGCAGATCTTCCAAAGGTTTACTTTTCTGGGAGGTAACCAGCATGGAAGGAGAAACAAGATCCTTTTATTAAAAGTAGGGGGATTCAAATAGCAGCTGTAAAAACGAGAACCTCCAACAACACGATGAACAGAAAATTAGATTTCCCCTCATTGTGTCAAGGAGGCCAAGCTTCCAGCCAGCTGTGGAGGAAATAAGGAGTTTATATTATTTGCAATGTCAATGAGGACCCATGTATGAATTTCCTTTCTGGCTCCCTCTGCAGATTAGCAAAACTTCAGCAAACAATATATTTTCATTACATTTCATTTTTCTGTTTCTGTGGGGAAAAAGATGCTCCCCAAGCAGAGTGGCTACAGAAGCTGTGGCTGTGAAGAGGTGCTGTGGGACACCAAGCATACATGAGACACAAGGAGAAAAAGTCCCTGTGATGCTGAGTGCCTCACAGGGACACCTCTGACACCTGCAGCTTTGGGCCCAGCCAGGGCCACAGCATGCAGAACCGTGTCAATGCCCTTGGTCTTTTGGATAAGGATGCAATTTACTCAGAAGCCCCCAATTTTTCCCAACATGTGTGTTGCCATGCAGAAAATGACCTGCCCTCTATGTTTGTTTTAAACTTCAAAGCACTGATATGTGAATTCAAATGATTAAAAGAAAAAGGCTTTATTCTGTCTGCATGTTTACTTATCCAGCCTGTGTAAGCAGAGAGCCCAGCCTGTGTGTGACGGAGCTTTTTCGGCATCTCCCTGTGTTTCAGTGCAGGGCATCCCCCCAGGCTGGGGGCAGGAACCGACCCCACCGGGTCCCTGGCTGGCATCTATGCGGCTTTCCCAGCTTCTTCCAGCATCCTGTGTCTGAGGGCAGTGGGCAGGCAGGAAACGGACAGCCACCATCAGCAGACTGCAGTCAATGCATAACGAAGCAGACACCTGATAGCCTGCAGCAAATAGCTCAGCACAGGGCAGCCTCCCTGAAGCATCATCAGGAATGGATGGGATGCAGGAAGACCCCAGGCCCAGCACCTTGACACCACAAGCATGGTGCTCTCTCTTGCTTTCAGATAATCCCATCACAATTAAAACCATCTCCTGTCCAAAATTAACACACCTGTGTTCCTAACATATTTAGGGGATCTTCTGACTGTCTCCTGCCTATCTCCTGTGTTTGAAGCACGCTGGCTGCTGGATCTCTGGTAGCTTCATGGAATAAATGGCAGACCAGCAGCTGCCCTGTTCCTGGGATGCTTGGAGGCATTCAGGGGGCATTTCATGTTGGCAGCCCAGGGGAAGAATATTTCAGGCTTCATCACTTGAGAGAATGGAAAGAGCATGGAGGAACTGTCGACCAAAAAGCTGAGTTTCACCACCTGTAAATCTTCCTGAAGTATGAACGTGACCTGACCCAGCTACCCTCACTTCTATGGCCTGACAGGCCTGCTCCCTGCCCAAAAAACACTGTGTTTGCAGGAATCCTGTCCCTCTGCCCATGTCTTGTGCAGAGGTGGTGTGTGGCAGGCAGGATGAGAAGGGACAGAGGGGCCAGGCTGAGGGAGATGCCCCAGGGGGCCTTGAGGAGAGGCCATGGTAGCTAAAAACCAGTTTTCAGGAAAGGGACAGGGATCTGCTTTGGGAAAGGCTGTGAGGTTTGTTGGCTCCACGGCCTCCCGAGCCTGTTAAGCTGTGCTGTGGAGCAGGCCCGTTTGTTTACCTTCCCGGGAGATGAAAAACAGAGTGAGATTTCGCAGCACTCAGACTCCCTGAATTTTTTTTTAAGATTTTGATTAATCATGAGGCATTTTGGCAAGCTCCTCAGATACTCCGTAACCCCTGTTTAATCAGTCACAGCCTAAGTGCTTATTCTGTCTGGTCGCTAGCGGCACGGCAGGGACTGGTGGGCCTCAAGGTGCTGGGGGGGCCGGCAGCTGGATCTTAGGGTCTGTGCTGATATCCCCTCGGTTTCTGCAAGGGGAGACCTCGTGACAAACGTCCTTACATGGGTGTAGAATGAGGAATAACCTTAATTTGTACTCTGTGGTGTCACAGCTTGCTTTTAGGGCTCAAGGGATAAAAAGATCCAGACTTCATGGATCTGGAGGCCATCATCACTCCCGTTAAAACTGGAAAATGAGGCCATCAGTGTTGCGACTGTCAGAAGTTGTGGCCAGACAGGTTATAAAAGTGGGGAATTCCAGTCTCCCTCAGCTCCCTGAGTGCCCCTGTGATGCTGGATGAAGGGGTGGAAAGAGACCCCTGGGCTCAGGCACATGCTGGCTGTGTCACCATTAGCATCTCAGTGCTCATGGGACACTTGGAGCAAACATCTCCACGTGCCATGCTTTGATTAGGATCGTGGAAGAGTTTTGGAGGATATGAGCTGGGTCACTTCTTGAAGAAAAGTTTTTCCTTCCAAAACAAGTGAATCCCAGGAATATGCCTAAAGATGTTACTTTGCAGACCTTCGGTAATAATATAGGCCACTGATTTGCTGAACAAAGTAAAACCAAGCATATCTGGAAAATCAGCATGAACAAAAATTGGCACAGGATAAAAGAAGAGAGCTTCTACTGCAAAATAAATGTTTTCATTTTATGTGTAACAGTGCAGCAGCATTAAAAAATATACTATTCACTGCTGCTTCCAAGTCCATGTGGAATCACCACCTTTGGGAACATCAGGTTTCCACCATCGCAGTGCATCCGTCTCTCTGTTTGCTTCTGTGACAATGACTGCAGCTATCTGTGTGGTACATGCATAGGATCAGAAGCGTCATCTGGTTCTTCTTCAGTAAGAGACTCATCAGCACAATTTTCTAATGGTCTTTGTGCAACAGCAGTTATGAAGGTACAGTCTTCTGTTTCATTTGCTTGTTTGTTTGTTTTGCATTATCAGAAAGAAGAGGCTGATAAGCAGGTTCCTTTCAGATGTATGGCTTGAAGATCCTGGCTGACCCATGTTCTACCTCAATGTCAAACATAGAGTGTGTAGGGGACTGCATCATTATAAGACTTGAGCATTTCCAACAGAGGATGACAGAGATAGAGCTGAGAAAGCAAAGCCCCAGGTGAAGGTTCAGTAGATACTGGCAATTGATAGACTTCCAGAACAAGCCCATTAAAACCAATCTCAGTAAACTGAAAAATCTATGGAATAGTGTTTCTGACACACATAAATGATAAAGATTCCTCTCATGTGTGTTGTAGATGGTGAGTTGAGCATTCCCTGCTTTTTCTCTATGTATCAAAGGCAGCTCACACCTTGCACGAGTATTTGCAGGTATCAGTATCTTTTAACTGGGGGCATGAGTTTTCTCTCAAAAGAGGGGTGTTTTACAGTGAGGCAAGTATTTTTTTTTCAGATAGGCCCTGCTTGCATCAGCTTTCAACAGTCAATCATCTTCAGACCCCAGCTTTCCTAAAAAGAAGTGCTAGCCCTCTTAATAGCCAGACAGTGAGTGATTCAAAGATTTAGGCCAGGTGTCATAATATAACAGGATTTATATATATATATGTGTGTGTATATATTTATTTATTTATTTATTTATTTATTTATTTATTTATTTTGCCATCCTATACATGCCCTAAGTCTTTGGTCACCATTATGGGTTTTGGTTCATTTCCATAGTTCCTGCCACTAATGATGTCTTAGAAATTAGTTTCCCAGAGCAAGGTCTGTGGTCGTGCCATGTAAGAACATTTCCCTGCCAGTCATTACTTCAGCCAGCTTGTGTGTTTGGGAATTGTCCAGCAAGTTGTGTGCACAGGAAAGTCTGCTTTCTTACTTCTCTCTTTCTCTTCCATGTAATAGCTGGTCTGTATTTACACACTATCTCGCCAGATTTTTGGTGTGCTACTCTCATCATTTTTTCTGACAGTGATAAAATAATTTATTTCCCATTCATTGTTATAGCTGAGTGACATGAAAATTGCAACGATGCAGCTGATGAATGAGCAGGTGAGACAGTTGCAAATGACATCTAGGTAGTTAAAGAACAGTTTTATTGAGATAACCAAACACTGAGTTAACTGCCATGCAGACAGCTTGTAGTGGGTGTCCTGGGATCCCTTTTGCCTACAGTTGCTGAGTAACCAAACAAGCAAAGAACCATTTTCTTTTAAAGTTTCCTTCATGGTGGTATTTATTAGTTAGAAAAAATATACAAACATTCCTCTCTAACTGGCACCAAACTATTATCCAAAGGAATATTCACAAACTGTCTTTCATGAAAGAATTTGTTTATTCTGAAGCTATCAGAAGCAGGATAAGCATGTGTGTTGAAGATACTGAAGGGATGATCACACAGCTTCCCACATCAGGCCTGGAGCTGGTCCAGACAGATGTATGGTGAGACTCTTTGTAGCCAAGAGTTATACAACTGGCACTGATTTTTCCTGAAAAATTCTCAGGCTGCTTAGATAGACTGTTCAGCAACTGCAGTGGAATAAAATAGCCACAATTTGTTGTTTGTTTTGTAACCTTGTAAAATTTCTAACAAAGATTGCAGATAACTCAGCAGTTTTCTTGTGTCCATCTTCAGACTAGGGAAGCATTAGACCTGTGCTCAGCCTGTGCCATTTAAAAACTGTGAGGAAACACTGGAAACACTCAGAAGTGTAACTTGTACATGTGTGAAGTTTGATATTTTGATGTTGTCATATTCCTTCCACTGCTGGTACATAGTAAAGTATTTCTCTTCCCTTGCACTGCTGCAAGGGAAGAGAAATTCGAACCAGAGAGAAGAGGAAGTGAGAAATACACTGTCCTGTTCTCTTGCAGCTCCTGAAGCACAAATGCTACTGTGTCCTCTGCTAACAGCTTGATGATGCTTTTAATCATGCATACTTTCTAACTAAAATGATGAAGTGATATGAAGAGAGAGTAATGATCCTCAAGCTTTCAAAGAATGAAAATGTCAACATTAATAAGGCGTTGAAAGTTTGGGACTTCCCTGAAACTTACCTTGAAGCAGTTTTAGCTCGTAATCCTCAGTTCCCGTTTGAATCTTCATGGGAAATATCATGGCAAACCATCACAGCAGAGTGGCTCCACACCTCCGATCCTGGCTAACAATACAATAATGGAGCTGGATACGAGGTTTTCTTACTCCTTTTTAGACTCTCAGAAGGGTTTGGGACTTTTCTCTGCAAGATGGTGGATAGTAGCTGCAAAACTCCACTTAGAAAACTGGAAATGAGAAATTACTCTTTCAAATGGATAAAATATGTCACCCACATCAAACAGGCAGCATTCTACAGATTTAAACACATCTGATAGACTCAAACTAAATGGAAAAATCAATTATATGTTCTACAGAGCTGAAATGGAGACCTGACTGGAAGTGTTCCAATGGAAAGATTTTTCTTGCAGAATGCTGACTACAGTTAACTGTCTTGAGGATACTTTTGGCCATCAATAAAAAAAATAATCAACTGAAGAAAAAAAGATGGAAATATAATTTTAATAACATCGAACATTTTTTTTTTATTTGGATATCATCATTCTTTTTCTTTGCATTATAAACAATAACCTCTTCCCAAAAGCTTATTTGAATCAATCTCTTCATTTTTGTTAGCACAAGATGTTTTAACCATCTTATATATTATTTTTTTTCAAAATTAGGATTCATTTGCAATATTCATTCTGGAATGAAAGAAACTTCAAAGTTGTAAAATGCTGTCTGCAATGAAAAATCTAACTCCAGGATTAGCTGTTACTTTTCTCCACTGAAATGACCTTCGTTTACTGGCTTGTCCTTTTATTTATATGAGAAAATATTTCAGCTTTTGAAAGCAAAGAACAGTTGTTGACTGGGACATTCTCCTCACACCTCACAATATGTCTCTATAGGAATGCAAGGAAGTTTTACTTTTTTGATATATACCATGTTCCTACAAACAGTTATACAATAAACATGTGTCTAAGTAACTTGGATTTATTAAACTTTGCCAAAATGTTTGGAAAGCTACATTATATTATTTATTGGCTTTGTATTTATTTATTTTTTTTATTGTTGTTCATCCCTAAGCCTCAGACTGAAAATTTCCTCAGTCTATATGGAATCCCTAATGAAGACAAGCAAGATTTACATTTTTTAATCTGGGGTCCGGATTTTCATTTTGATTTATGGGAATAGCAATGAAAAAGTATGTCCTTAGGACATGCACCAAACTTCTTTGATAGTCTGTCAGCAAGGACTGCATGGCTAAGGATAAATAAATGGAGGAAACTACTGCTTGACAGATTCCAGAGGAGGGGAGAAAGAAAAGAAGCCAGGGAGGGCTGGCATTTCCTCAAAAAAGTGATAGTGAGGCCACAAGGACAAAGGTGCCAACTAGGAGAGGATAGGAGGGTAAAGAATAACTTGGCTAAAACAGTGGCTTTTGGCACTAGATGGAAACAGAAAGAAAGAGAAATCCATCTTGAGTGAATAAAGAAGCATAAAGACTGGAGGAAAGAGGCAAGGCTGGAGCCAAACAGGAACATCTCAGAAAGGGACATGGCATTGGTGGCTTTGCAAGCAGTGATGGCCTAGAGCATCGAGGAGACTGAGTTTGTATGGAGAAGCAGCAGCTCTGTTAGAGAAGTTCGTGTGGATGACTGAATGCAAGACTTGTTGGGCACCAAGGTCCTTCCTGAGGGGACAACAAAGATCGTGGCACATGTCAGGTAGCAGCTACCAAGAGAAGCCTAGAGGAAGAAGAAGCTCTTTGATAGATGCCATCACACACAGAACAAGGCCAAGGAAAGCTCTGGTCCACAGCTCAGCATGGATGCTGCTGTTGGAAAAAGACTTACATTTCTTGTACATTTTTGTGCCAGCCTTTGCTACAACCAGGTGGCCAGCATGTTAGAGGAAAAGAGGCAAGGCTGTGGCATTTAGTAGTTAACATACAGCTTAAGAAGAACTCAGCTATTTTCAAATTTGGAATGTCTAACTAGTCGTAGCACAAGGTCCATAAGGCACAGGCTGAAACAATTACAGACCCATTGGCTTGGGCTTCCAAGCTGTTCTGGAAAAGTGGAGGGGTCTCGAAAGTCTATAAAAAAAGAACAAATGTAGCGTCCCTCTAAGGAGGAAGAGCAGGGAAGTACAAGCTAGCCAGGTTCATTTTAATCCTCTAGAAAATTTTGAATCAATGGCAAGGAAATAAACAGCACTCAGCACGGATTTGTCAAGAAGGAGTTGTAGGAAATATTGAGTAATATTCGTCCTGTGATGGGCTGGCAGGCTTTGTGGGTGAGGGCCAGAGGCTTGACTTCAGCCAGGCACTGAGTGCTGCGCCTTGCCGTTTTTGTCAGCAAGGCAGGGAAATGTGGGGAACTGGACATCGCTCAGGGCAGACTAGATAAAAATCCATAAAGAAGGAAAAAAAATGGAGAAATGGAAAATACTGAGGGAGCATTCAGGCCCCTTCCCACTTATTTTTCTATGATTCTGTGACTCTTTATGTCCATAAATGATTATTATTACCTGATTTTCCATTCTGTCCCTGCCCTGCCCCAAATTCCTCGCTGCTTTTCTGTGTCTGATTGATACGGAGCTCTCTATAGTGCCTGCTGAAATATACTATGAGTGCTTCTTAGTCCTAAGTGGCATCGAGATCTGACAGCCTGTTTTGCCAGAGGAGTTTCTTTGCTCTTTAAAGTTATTACATTCAGTAAAACAAGGCAGAGAGATGGAATTATTATTATCCCCACTTTGCAGGCAAGAAACCAAGACACAGAGAAGCCAGACTCCACAGAAACCAGAGCAAAGCTTGTAAATGAACCCAAATGGCCCCAATCCCCAAAGAGCATCTTGTGTGCACAGCTACCCTATTTATCCTGAGGGCAGAACGGGGTGTCATCTGCCATCGAGGGTCCTCAAGTCAGTAACCGAGCACAGGAGTGATTGGGCTGAGTCTGAATCGTGTAAGCCCAGGAAATGCTCCTGGGGCTTGAACAGCCTAACGAAGCCAAAGTTTGGATATCAGCATCGCAAGCTAATGAGCCTTCCAAAGCTCCCCTCAGGTTGTCTGGAGCCACTCCCCAGCCACAGATTTAATTCTCTCTATACACTCTGAAAAATGTGGTCTATTTAATATTCTATCCACAACTTAGCTTGAGGCTAATTGAAGCTATTGTAGTTACGTTTTTTTTTTCTTTTTTTCTTTTTTTTTCTGGTCTGTTAGCTATACCTACACTGGCAAACAACCATTTGTGACGTAAAGCTACATGTGATGTGTCCCTAAGCCAAAACATATATGATCTTGGGCTGGAAGGTTAACAGCTCGCAGCCAAATGCAGCAAAAGCTGAGTTCTGGAAGTGTCCCTTGAGCATATGTAGGCTGCAGCCAAGGCACGGTGAGAAGATGCCAGAACAGCAGACCCTGAAGCGCTTGCTCGATTCTTATGGCAATCCTTTACTCAGGCAAAACTCTTCTTGGTTTTACGAAAACAAAGACTTTGGAGCGTGGATTTTTGGTGCTTAGGGGTAGATGACTGTGAACGCAGAAGCTCCTGTGAGGAAAGCTCCCCTCTGTGGTACCTACAGAGATGCTGATGGTAGGTACCACATCACGTCCCGTGCTCCAGGGCAGCCAACATCGCTGACATCATGGGAAACATCACCACAGCACTGCCAAAAGCCTTCCTAACGTAGTGCAGGGACTTGGGAGCAGGGAAAATGCTGCCCTGGCTGCCTGCACATCCATGGGGCAAAACAATTTCAAGCCAGCCTCTCTCATGACAGCAGGAGAGGCAGAGTGCAACAGCCTGAAGTGACGGGAAGTTTTGGGTCATCACTTCCCTGTGATGCCACAGTGATGGATCAAGAGAAGGCCACCACCACTGTGGGTCCTTGGTGGTCGTGCCTAACTGTGCCCAGTGGGCCTGAGGTGATGAAAAACTAATTCACTCTGAGCTGGTCGAGAGGTAATGAGCAGGCCACCTCCAGGAATTCCCTCTGAATTCATGCATTTTCCTGGGAAACCACAGGATTTGGCCACCAAGGCCCATCCCATGGCAGGGAGACAAACAGCCATGTCTCTCCTCCCAGGTCACAACCAGCTGCTGGACCCAGAGGGATTCCTCTGAACCTTCCTCTTGCAGACCCAAATGCAGACCCAAACAAACAATGCAGACCCAAACAAAAACATAGTTATATAAAAAGTAATCAGAATGGAATTAAAAAATATTTTCATTTTGCAAATCGGGGGTGAACATTCTTGCATTTTTTGCATGGAATATTTTAGTATTTCAACTTTGTGATAGTTTAGCCTTGAGTTTCTTCTTTGCTGCCAAATGTAATAAACTAAGTGGTGGCCACAGGGTAGCACTTTTCTCTATTTTTTCACTTTTCCCTTTGTTACCCTTAGTTTTCAAGACATCATAAAAAGAAGGAAGTTCTGAAAATTTAGAGAGCAGCAGAAGGAAAATTAAAAGAAAAATGAAGCGTGGGGAGAAGATCAGGCATTATTCATTTTCAGTAAAAAAAAAAAGATTAAAGTATTCTGATATGGCAAATGGGCCTTTTCTCAGAAATCTGAATGGGCAATGGGAATGAGAGGCCCAGCCTAACCCGGTTTGTGTAGCCACACACAAGCCACAGGCTAGTCCCTCTGACTCCACGGGTGGATCTGTTCTGCTGAGGCATAAAAATTGTTTGTGCCACACTGTTTGGGCTTAAATTGCAAATATACTTAATGCCATACTCGAGTGAAGTCTGAGGTGACTTAATTTGGCCAATTAGTCCAAGACTGGGGCCGGTGACATCCCTTATATAAACATTTCAGAGTCAGTGCAAACAATTTCCTACTTTGCACAAAACAAAACCTCCCTCTTCCATAAAATTCAGAACACAGAAAGAAAAATTGGCCAGAACAAGTCCCTTGATAGAGAGGCTGCTTTCTGCAGCTATGCAAAAGAAAGTGTTTTACAAGCAAAACTGTAAAGTCATATAAAACATGGCTCCAGCCACAGCAACGAAATGGGAGGTGCACTGGTTTTTTGCTTGTGCAGTGATGGATCAGTGTGGAGGGAAGCACAGCGATGGCTGGATCAGCAGCCATAACAGAAACTGGACAACTGCTGTCTATTAAAAACTCTTCATCCCCATGTCACGGGTGCGTGACGCAGGATGGAGTCCACTGTGACCTGGAAAGCAGCAAGGGGAGGGACATGACAAAGGGGTCAGCATACTTGAGCATTTGCCTCGTACAGAGTGAATCTGGAGCAGCAGCATTGCTGGGAAATAAAGTAATATAAGAGAATTTACAGGGCAACATCTGTTTCAGTGTCAGAATTCATTAGTGAGGAAAAGGAGAACACAGGTACACCAGAGGGATTTGGAAAATCTGAGATTACAAGCAAATGTGCCATTCAACATCCGTTGTTTTCTGTTTCGTGCAACTTTGCTTAACAGATCAAAAGAATTTGAGTCCAGCTAAAGAGTATATGTGAGGCTTAAAAGTATTATGGTACTCATTATCCTTCACGCAATCCTCTTTAATGATTTGTTCTGCGGCCATATACAGGATCACAAACGCAATAAAAGTGGGAAATGTTGAGTTAAAGCAACAGCCTGCACAGTGATGTCATCTATACAATAAACAAGCGTCAACGCAGAGCTATAAATAATCTTTTTATCATAATCTTGAGTTGATCCGATACCAGATGTATACACACTTCATGAACATTCCTTAGCTTTGAAGAAAGAGGACAATAACCTGTAATATAACGCTGGATGCATTTATATGTGTGCTTCTCATGGGTAATATACCTTACAGGCAGGAGGGGACCAGGCCATTGTCTCTCCTGCTAGCAATGCCTGTGCCAAGCACGACACAGTGCTGGGAACACGGAGGCTGAAAGGGTCACTCCAGGCTGGTACAGGTCTACCCAGCAGCAGGCAGGTCTTCAGAGGTACAGAAAAGCCTTTAAAAAAAATAATACATAAATAAAATTATTCACTGTGTGAGACAGTTCTAGTTTACACAGGGACGTGCCCAGGTTCCCAGTGCCAACCCTTCCCCAGTGCACCTGAGCTTTTTCTCTGTGCAGTGCAAAGTCTGAATGCAGCAGGTTGTTGTGGCACGTCACAGTGCATAAACATTAATCCGTGATTAAACACCAATCTTGGGCAGCTAAATCTGTTCTTTTGTTCAGGGCTTCTTGTATAATTCTCTTTCTATGAGATATTTCTGTCCAACAGAAGCTTTTACATTATAACAATTGCATTAAAAAAAGAAAATCTTGTTGCATCAGTCTAACAGTGTCTTGGTGCTGGCTCAAGCCTATGAGAATCTTTCCATTGACGTCATTAAGCTTTTATTCAGGCCCTTAATCTGCAATCAATCAACCCTTAATATTATTCCGTGCAGAACTCCGTGCCTTCTTTTGGTGATAGAAAAAAAAAAAAAAAAAAAAGAGACCGAATGCTTGTCCCAGCCACCCGTGCTGGCAAAATTGCCTGGGTCCCGATCGCATTTTCAGTGAGCCTCAGTCAGGAGTTGTCCTGAAATGCACTACTCTTTGGCCATTTCTCCCTTCTGTACGTTCCTCTAGATTCACGTTTTGGCTTTCATGCTGCACTGGGCTGTCCCTGCAGACCCTGCTCTTGTGGCATCCCCGGTGCCACCCGGGACCAGCAGCCTGAGCTCCGGGCTGGCTCCTGGGGGCACACAGCGCTTCCCAGAGGCAGGATCTGGGGTGTTAAATCCTCCTGCCATAGCACAGGCTATTTACTAATGGTGCTGGGAAAATACGTGGCATTATTAGGAAAAGAGACATATAAACCCTAATCTTGCCAGGTCTCTACCAGCACTGTGTTAGGTTCATCTCCTGACCTTTTCCATCTCATGGCTGTGGTTCCCCACAGGGCAGTGACTCTGCACTGGCTGCCATGTGGGTTCGTCCACCCAGCAGATTTGATGATGGGGATTTTCTCCTGTTATATTCCCTGGTGGCCCTCCTGGTACTCCTGCATGAAGGGGTGCTCACCGTCCAGGACAGTTTCACAGGGCTATATAAAGCTCAGTAATTATCATCCTCACCCCAGCACTTACAGTGAGGCTGTGCCCGGGGTGAAACGGATTTCCACCTTTAGCAGCAACCAGAAGAAAAAGGAGGAACCAAAAATTCGAGGATGAGCAGAGGCGTCTGAGAACATGGGACATGCCGCGTTCACCTGGAAGAGGAGTGATGGGAGGGAGGGCTGCACACCAGGAGTGAGGTCAGACACGGGCAGTAAGGAAACAGGCACAGCAGCGAGCACAGAGGGACCAGCAGCTGCAAGGTCATGGGTGGGAATGGCAGCCTGCTGCTTCCAGCTGTAGCTGCAGGTCAGTAACACTTCGGGAAATCATCCTGCAAAGGCTTGGACATGCTTGCTTCAGTGCTTAGGTGTTCCTGAATGGAGGAGAAATTATCCAGCATCTCCATGAGGCCAGAGAAGTGGGGAAAATGTGCTTAGCATTATAGAGAGACTTTAAAAAGCAGGGCATTTGGGATTGCTGTAGGTCCAGAGAGTGTCCACGTGTCTGAAGTACCCCGGGACCAGAGCAGGAACCACTTCCAGGTCTCTCAAGTCTTGGTCCCACATCTCATCCCTGCTGACTCCCTGAGGGACAGCTCCTTCTGTGTTCCCTTCCCTTCCCCTCCCAGACTGCAGGGTGAAGTGTGCAGATTTGGAACAGGGAAGAAAACTGCCATGGGACACGGGGGTGCAGGGCTCAGGGCTGTTCTGCAGCAGCCTTCTCTGAAGGCAGCGAGCAAGCGCTGCCCAGCACCCATGGGTGCGCACTCGGAGGCAGCAGTGCCCCAAGGGCAGACCTGGGGCCATGGAGAAAGCAGAGGAGCCACCAAGCTCAGAGGCAAGCTTAAACTTCTGGCACATCTGAGCAAGGGTGAAGGTGGTTTGGGCTCCTTCAGAGTTTTTTTTAATACACAGTGTATAGGAAAAGGGCTGTGGGTCGGTGCCTCTGACACCGGTCCCCTCCCAGCCCTGGTTTCCCCCATTGCTGATGGCCTTGCTGTGCCTGTCCTGGATGTGCACTGTGTGAGATATGGCAAACCTTGATCACGAGGAGAGGGCTTTCTCCAGGTGACAGACAGCAAGGGATCCCCTGTCCTGCCCAGGTGCAAGGGTGAAACGTGAGCCTCCAGCCCCAGCGTGGCAGGGAGCAGTGCCGCAGGCGCTCAGAAGCAAACGCTGCTTCTTTCTGTCTTGTAAGCAACCTCACTATATTATACAGCAGCTTCTTTACAATGCTAAAGATTACATACTTGTAACCCGAGGTTTAATTTACGGTGAAGCCATAAATTAACTTATTCTCATCTCTCATCGTTCATTGTTTCTAGGAAGATATGAGCAGATACAAGTCACAGCTGGAAAACGAGGGGGAAGTGCTGGAGCAGCCAGAGGGTTCCGTAGTACCCACATTCACTTTGTGCTTATGAATTATGCCAACAACAGCAAATGTATTTACACACATTAGGAGCACATCCAGGGTAATTTTGCGGTGTGTAAAGCATGTGCGGGCAGCCTGGTGCCGTGTATTCTGCAGAGATACCCTGCATCAGCAACACGCTGCTCTGGTTCTGAATTATTGCCGAGAGTTCCAGGTGCTGTACAAGACTGAATGCCTTTGCACTATAAATCACACGAGAGCAATAATTTTTGCCTTTCACAATGAGAAAGCTTGTTCTGGAAAACCTTCCCTTTCAAAGGGCCCCTCTTGATTTCGGGTGGTTTGGGCTTGCAGGTCTCACTACTTTTCTAGGCTAGGGTTCACAGAGAGAAACTGAAAAAACAGATCGATGTCTTTAACATTTATCGCAGGCATGAATATAATATAACAAAGGTAACGGTGACCAGCCCGGGGCAGTGAGACCTTTGTTACATTGCTTATAGCCACAGGAAATTAAAAAGTTGAAGCTAAGGAGGGACAAAGTTTGCAAAGTGCAGGATCGCTGCTTGTTGAGCGCTGCTACTCCCTGCTGCAGGGGACCTGCTGACAGCCCCGCTGCTGCCACAAGTGTCCTGCCATTTCGGGTGTCCTTAGGGACTTGCTGTCTGGATATGCAAGAAATGCAAATGTCAGTTCGCAAGGCAGTGTTCTTGCTCTCAGCACTGCAGAAAAAAAGAAATATCTGGAAATAAAAATTCAATGTAATTAATGGCTCACAGAAATTGAGAGGAAGAAGTACCCAAAGTAAGTTATTGTGCCAAACCTCACCACTTTAAATCAAAGTGAGTCTGACTGACCAGCCTGTACTCAGAGGTGCATCATTTCTGTGTGCAGAAAGACCAGCATTTCTCCAGCATTACGGAGTTAACAACTGTTGGTAACCTGACTTTCTCCCTAATAATGTAGCCTGGCCAACCAGTGTTGCATGAAATCTTCTCAGCAAAGAGCTGCAAGGCTGTGCTGATTGCCCTGGTGCTGCAGCCCCTCTGCTGTGGCTGGATCTAGGCAGACAACTGCTTTGTCTGTAGCTCACTGAATGAATGAAAAAAAAAAAAAAGAAAGAAGAAGACAGAAATCCCCCAGCTTGTGTCAAATGAAGGAGGAGGATTAGGAAGCAGGGAGGTACCTGGATAAGCATTTCCACAGAGGGGATTAGCACAGCTGGGCTCAAGAGCTGAGTTTCCAGCTGATTTGCCTCCCCCATCTCCAGCCCCTGGGTCAGGACACCTGCACAAAGCCCCCAGAGCACCACGTCCTGAGGCTCTTCTGGTCTCACACAGGCTGCAGAGGTGTAATTCTTCTTGCCTTGAAGGCTGGGCAACCAGCATCTCGTGGGGCTACTGCTTCTGGGTGGAGGAACCCAGCCAGCTGCAACTGGCTTTTGACCCAAAAACTGGTGATGCGGAAGGGGACAGGGTCTTTGACTGGTTCTATCCAGCCTTCTGTTCCCAGGCACAGAAAGTGAGTTAAGGAGGATTGGGGTTATGCTGTTATTCTCCTGGATAAATGCTACTGATGTCTGGGTAGCCTTGGCTGGCAGCACTGTTGGATTTCTATTCTTACATTTGTATATTTTAAGCCCAGGGAAAGCAGCTGAGGCCACAGGCTGGGTAATTTCTGAAAATCCCAGAAAACAAAACAAAATAAAACAAAACAAAACAAAAATGTCTAATAAAATTTCCCTTGGAAGGTGCCTATCCCACACGAGGAGGGATGTGTTGGCATTGCCTCTGGCCATTGGCACCTCTTCCATGGCAAGAGGCGATGTGAGAGCACGGGCAGATGCTCCTGGGGCTCTTCAGCTGGGGGCCACTGGCTGACCTGTACCCAATGTTTCTTAGCCCTCATCCCTCCTTGCACCATGTTTCACAAAGGCTTGCTAAGGAAACAACCTCAGATCAGTTTTTTTCACTCTTTTTAAATATATCGGCAGTGACAGGTGTAAAATTACGCCAAGCAGGCAATAACTCTGACCTGTCTGAGTGCCAATTACGTGTCCTTTTACAACACTGGGCCTCTGCCTGAACACATCATTTAGGAGAAAAATGTGTTGTAAAAAGGTATTCTTTCAAAAGAATGCTGTAAAAAAATGATTGTTAGTATTGGTCTCACTCATTTAATCTTCAGCCTCTCCCTGCTCTTCCCCCATCCTGGGATAAAAAAGCTCTGGGTGCCCTGTGCTGCATGTGCAGTCCTGTAGAGCTGGGGAATAGGCCCAAATACACATAAATCTGAGCTGTGTAAGGTCTCTAGCTGGGAAAAGGGCTTACAAAAATCCCAGAAAGATGACCGCCCATAAAACAAATGCCGGACAGCATTATTTGGAGGGCAGGGACCCCGCATACGGCAGGGTTTACAGAAGAGGAGCTGGCTTGGCAGGCAGAGCAGCCCCCAGCCCGGGCTCGTGCCCCAAGTCGTGTCCCCTTCGGTGGCTGCTACCAGAAGTAGAGCTTGGCCCGGGCTATGTTATTTGGTCAATAACAACTAAAGACTGGCTGGAGATGGGGGGGTCCAGCCACTAAAACATGAATGTCTGGATATTGTCTCTTTGCTAAAGTTACAATTTACACATGAATTTATTTACACACTCCATGTGTGGAACCACGGCCTGCTCTGGAGCCTGGGGGACTGCTGTGGATTGGCATTGGAGCTCTCCAGTGGAAGAAGGTGAGGATGATGTGCTCATGAAGCTCGTAAATGCATGTAGGAAGTAACCACGGCTGTTGCAAAGGAAGCTGAACTTATCTCAGCATGAAGGGGACCCGAGGGTGGCCTTTGTTTTAGATAAATAGCTCTATCAGTTGAGTGGGTCAACTAGTTATGTAAATGTCTTCCCTAAAACAATCAATAGGGAGTGTTATCTTCCTGAGCCAGCCACGCCAGCGTGGGGGATGTGTGTTTGTGGCTCATAGAGTCTAAAAATCAAGCAAGCAACCAAATGAACTGTGAAGAGAGCAGTGGGCTTGAGCTGGGTTCAACCAGTGGTGGAAATCACCTTTGTCTTGCAATCCAGCTGAACCTTGCAATTGTTGTATTGTGTGTGCACTGAGATTTCGGTATCTTGCTGTATCACTCTGGTACATCATACTCCCACGCAATGTCAAATACCCACAGATAAGTAAATTTGATATTAAATATTAAACCCTTCTCCTCTGGACTATCCAAAAGAAGTTAGTGAGAGGGTATAAGGCTCTGATAACCTCATGCCTTGCCCTCACCAGTAAACAGTCTAAGGAATTGACTTCCTAAGCCCTTCGGAGCACATTTCTCTTGCCAATAAAGTTGGTTTTCTGTTCTCTGTGGAGGTTCTCACACTTGCTTGTCATGGTAGTTTCCTCTGTCTCCCTACAGTTTCTCAAACTGTGCATGACCGAGAGAACTGATACAAAACCACAGCTTCTCTGCAAACTTCCCCAAGTATCTCCCAAGAAAACATCTTACCTGTAGAAAATCTCTCTCCTGCGTGTCCATAAGTTCTGCCCAGGCTCTTCTCCCCGATTTTCTTATCCCTCAAGTCACTCACACTCAGGTATAGAGGCTGAGATGAGCAGAAAAGCTGATTGTTTATCATTTGTCAATGTTCTGTAGAGCAGAAGAGGGAAGGCTGAGCCCTTGCTCTTGAACAGAAGTAGGCAAAATGATTCAAAGCATGCTCATGCTTTTTACAGTTTTGTAATTACATTACATAGTGTAAAGATCTTATAATGTATTATTATAAAACTATAATAGTATCTTTGAGTATTTTATTAATATACATAATGGCACGTTTTTATATTTAAATGCGTATGTTTTTTCTTTTCTAGCCAGCTAGTAGAAACACTGGACAAGAACCCAGAAGCCCTAAAAAAAAAAAAGTTGAAATATATCAAATGTACCAAATGGAAGTGCTTTCTTTTGTGGTACAGACATATTTACAAGAAATCATTTCACACGTACAGTTATGCTGCTGATAGACATAGTTTTCTTTTGCTGACACTGTATTCCTAAGCCTGCGGAAGCTGTTTCTTTCCTTACAAGCCATGTTTTAATAACACTTCAAGCAATTTAAAAATCTGCACTGCAAGCACAGTCAAGGGGTGTAGAACAGAGCAGAAATTAGGACAAGAAGAAGGCAGCCAAGTCTGGGGCTCGCACAGATGTTTCTGTGCATAGGTACTGTTATGATTAAGAGGTATCCCGTTTGGTAAAGGAGCTGCGAGGCAAGGCTCAAAGGTTGCACATTCCCATGTATGGGAGAAAATGCACATTTGTTAACACAAAGAAGCAATCTCCACTGAGCTCCAGACACATATTGCCCGGGCTGCTAGTTTCAGCTGTCACCTTTTAAAACAAGGTGTCTTGCCATAGGGTTTTTGTACGCGAATTCATGACAAAGCCTGAGGTACCTGCTCCACTCTGACCTTCTTGGTATCCTGCTAGCCTGGGGCCACCTTTGCCCTTTCTTAAATGACTCCCAAAGCCCAAGTTTGCAGCAACCTCTTTTCAGCCAGGGATAATGAGATGCTTTCTGACCTCTCGGGGTCATTTCTTAGCATCATCACAACCCTTCCTTCCCTCCCCCCACAGCTTCCAAACACTGAGCCGAGAGTTCATCTTTTTATACACATTTCAATTGCAAACACAGATCAACAAAAACAATGAGGCTAAAAGAGATCCCTCTCAGAAGGAGGTGGTGGGAGAGATGGGGGGCTCCTGGGTTTGGGACATTTATGGTTCTTAGGACTCCAGCAGGTTCAGATGTTACAAATTGTTGGGACTGGACATCTTTTATAGACCCGAATAAATATAGCCAGCATAATGGTCCAGTGGTTCTGAGATAGTCGGCAATTAATGGCTCTCCAGAGGAAAGCCTGTGGCTAATTGGTTTATAAAACTGAAAAAACTGGAAGCAATGTCAAATAGCAGATCAGGATCAGGATGCAAAGTGCACCCATAAAAATAGATTTTAATTACTACCAGCAAGCAACAAGAAGATTGTAAATAAGATGGCAGCAAGAAAGGAGCGAGACCGTTTGTGTTACCTGTGTGCTGTAGAAAGGCTAAATCCTCCAAATTCATTTCCACATGTTCAGTCTGTAGGATGTCCTGGCATCTGCTTGGACCTATTTGCAGGATACCCCATGAAATAATTATGTGCTTCAGGTCCATAGAGAATACTGGCATTGGAGGCAGTACAAATTCTGAGGAAAAATGTCTTTTATTCATCAGGGCTTGGCTTGTTAGTGTGACTGGGCCAGATGGTAAATACCAGCTTGTAATACAGCATAATGCAGTTTGCTGCAGAAAAAAATGTACCATAATTTAATATAAGGGCAAGGAACCAATCACCCAGAGCAATGAGCAGGGAAGGGATTGAGGGTATTATGGAAAAATCATTGAAACCATGAGACCAGCACACAGCTGCAGTAATAAAGTCTGCCATAAAGTAGAAGGGACTGGGAGAGAGCAGGACTTAGTGCGGACAGCATTAGAGCCCATCTGCTCTAAACCCCACACTAAGTAGGGGGGCTGTTAATGGCTCAGGGGTGCAGAGGGCAGCTCAGGGAGAGGGCATCTGTTTTACTGGCAAGTTTGTGGGGAAGATGTGACTTATATGTAGGCTCCATCCATGGATGCTCTCCTATAGCATGGAGACGCAGAGCTGAACCCAGGTTTGTAATGGTCAGGTCTTCAAGTCCTCAAACAGACAAAATTCCTTGTATTTTACAGACGTTTTCTGTTGTTTGTTTAGCTTCAGGTAAGGTGCAAGTAGATATTTTGCAATTTGTGTGACCAGCCTTCAACTCTGGACAATGCCATGTGCTGTGTGAGCATCGCACAGAGGCACATCAGGTAGCCAGCACCCACAAAAGCTCCTCACTATCTTTTCCTGAAACTTACCTGCCCCCAACAAACCTTTCCATAGAAAACATCCTTCCTCAAATTTCACAAAATCTGCACTGTGCCACGCTAGATTTCTCCAGAGAAGTGTGGGAAATCTTCTGAGTTATTTAATAACGTGATTCTGAAATTCTTGGCAAAGATTTTTCTCAAGCAATCCTGATTTTCTGATTCAAAAAATCCACTTTAGATATGAAAGTCAAGCTGAGGTTCCCCTACTCGTGTCACTTTCCCAGCCCCAAACAAGCTGCAGAGCAGACTACACCGCATTACCCCTGCGTGATGCATGCCGCTGTACTCCAGCTCGCTGCTCCAGGGGCCTTCTTTGTCTTCCGTGGGATTGCAGAGTGATGAATGAGCACAGAATCCAACCGAGCAGGTATTAATGAAGTTTAATACTGTCTTTGGCCAGCCACATTGACCACCGCTTGATAGCTGAAGAAACTATTACATTCCACAAGAAACCATATAATTAAACCTACAGAAACCTCCACATCAAACGCAAGTATGTGTCACTGCCCAAGATGAAAGTACACATGGGGCATGGAAAGGGGGAGAGCTTTTACTGCCTATCCTTTTACAAAGGCTTGTGTGTTTGAGAAAGAGGCAGAGCAGCCAAGGGGAGCTAGCAGAGAAAATGGAAAGAAACACTTGAAACAAAAACACCCCATTAAAACTTGTGCAAGAAATAAAGGGTATCTGACTGGGTGAGGGATGTAAGAAAAGAGATTATCTCCCTTAGTCTGTTCTTTCTTGTGATTTGCGATCAGTGCATACCCTTAGTGAATTAACAGCGGTGTATCAAAAGAAACACCTTCCTCATCACCATTTTTTCCTTTTAAAGGAAATAGGCCACAGTTCTTTCATTTCACTAAAAGCTTAGGGTCAAAATGGAAGAGTGGTACTGCTGCTGGCTGAGATGAGACAGTACAACTCAACCTCTGCACCATCAACACAAAAAAGGAGCACATGAAATAAATTCTTGCCCTTGAAGTCAGTAGAGCTGATTCTGATTTCACACATGGAATATATCTGCAAAGGAAGCAGATGCCAATTTTATACAGTCACTCTTTAGAGTAAAACCACACTTTAAATAATGAGGGAGTGGGGAAGTGCACCAAAGATTGGAATGAAACTGCTTGTTACCATGCATAAAGGCTGGCAGCGCTCTGGATGCCTTCAGATCTGAATCTGGGAGATTTTCTCGTAAATAAGTTAAGTGAGTGCAATGGAGCCGTGCGCGCATTAACTCACTTCTCGTAAACAGAGAGGGGAACAGGAGGCATCCCTAACCTCACTCTCCTGGACCAGTTACCAAAGTCCATGTTCTGGTTGTGTGTTAACAGCACAATCTTTGAGCTACTCTTGGCCAAAATCCTCATCTTTGCCAACGTGCTCAGCGTGAAGCCTGGTAACGTGAGGCCTGCTGCACTCCCTGCAGCCCAAGGCCTCTTGATGACCCCCAGAAGGGCCGGCCAGGAGTGGCCATAGCAGTGTCTACCCAAAATGAAAAGGACAACACCACTGTCCTCAAACGGCTTCAGAGCATGGCTTTCCATGTGCTGAAAAGTGGGGCCTGCTTGTCCCAGTTTGCCCAGCAATGTGGTTTCCCTGTTTATTTTCACTGCAGGCTTGGTCGCTGCCAGGGTTCCAGCATTGAGCTGAATCTCTGTTTTCACCAGCACTGTGCTCTGTCCCCATGTGTACCAGAAATTATGACTGAAACTGTGAGCCAAACTGGACGCAAAAAACCTAAATGGAGACACTCCGAGCTAGAAATACAGCCCTAATTTATGCTCAGTTGCAGCTGCCCTGAGTTTATTATTACTGTTGCCCTGAAATAATAGGATGTGAGACAGTGTAAGCAACCTCTTTCCCTGTGATTTTGTGATGACCGCAAGATAATACTTCTGTTGTTACATTTTTATGTTATGTTCCACCAGTGACTTGCCCTAAAGTAATGAAGCAATAACAACAACATTTAAGGAAGTGTAAAATATGGTTTGTTTTTAAACTGTATTTCAATAAAATTATGTGGCATTTCCCATGCGGATTTCTTCTGTCTCCCCCTTCTACAGATAATTTCAAAAATAGTTGTTATTATTCCTGTTCAGAATGATCATTTTTAAACACCCATATTTCCAGCAAAATAGGAACTCCAAGGTTTTGAGGGTTCATCTGTGAGAGACAGCCCATGTTTTGCAGTGAAGTAACATCCCCTCTGTAGCCTTGCTCAAGACCTCCAGGACAGCAAGGAGAATCCATCACAAATCTTTCTTGTCTCTGCATGTCTTTGTCTGTCCTGTTACCCATAACAGCAGCAGAACCCAAATCCTCTTACAGAGTACATACAGGGCCTACTGGGCCATTGCAGTAGGCAGTGCACAAACCCAACTGAAATGAGAGTCCCAGGGAATTTTCCAGCCCAGACAGAAAGTACCCTGCTTGCCTGGAGTGCCAGCTGGTAACCCTGATGCCTTGGGCTGCACTTCATTCCTCTTCTTCCAAAAACACTTTCACTGGGACAGTGCAAATTGCCAATTTTGGCCATGGAGGCACCAAGGAGGCTGACAGTCACTGCCTGTGCTGAATTAAAGCTGAGGGCTGTAGTGAGGAGCAGCACCACAGCTGCAAAACCCTCCTTTGGGCTTCCCACCTCATGCTGTCGGAACATACAGTGTGAGTCCTCTCTCCTCATTAGCTGTGGGAGAAGCCCGTGGGTACCACCATTAAAGCTCATTACAGCTGCCAGAGGCAACACAAGCAGTCTTGTGGTGAGCAGTTAAAGCAGTTTAGCTCCACTCTGCCTCGAACACATCGTGTCCTGATCAGATATTTTGACAACAATGTGCAGCCAAATGGGATCACTATAGAATCAGCAACTCCTAAGGGACCTTGTTTTATTTTATCAATGTACTTTTAGGTAATTACCCCCAAACAATTTTAAATGAGGTTAAGAAAAATACCTCCATGCTTTATTTTAACTGCAGCTGCTAATTTGTAGCAGTTCTCAAAACAAAGGGCCATTGTGTGCCCTAAGAAACTTTGATCTGGCATAGGTGCCTTCCCTAGGAGGCTCCAAGAAGAAGAGAGGAGTGCAACTCATGCCAGGACAAAACAAAAAGCTATATTCTTAAATGTTCAGCGTTATATCTAGACTGATTTCAGACCATCTGCATTATCCAAGAACAGATCAAAGCCTGGATGCCTGAGAATATTCCTCCAGTGATGAATGCAGGATGCCAGCGACTCCATGCATCACGCGACAGGTGGTGGAATACCGAGGGATCGCGTTTCTGGAGCCACTCGTGATGTGCTCCAGGAGGAATTTCACATGCAAAACAGATCAAGCAAAAGTGGTCCTGAGCTCCACTTTGAGGAAACCTCTTGGTCCTCACCTGGCTGCTGCTGTAGGGCCACTAGGGCCAGGACTTCAGCCTTGGTGCTGGGCTATGGGGCTGCACGGTGCTGTTGGTGCGTCAGGGAGCCTGGCTCCAGATCAAAGCTGCCAGGGTTCATCTGGGCAAAGCACCTGAGTCAAGAAGCTCCCAGGTACGTTCAGCACGGAGCTTATCTTGGGGCTCTGTGCTGACTGATCTGCAAGTTACAACAGTTACGGTAATTAAATTGTTTCTTGTCAGAGAATTATAGATCCCTTTAGGCTCTTGCTGTCAATTATGAGACGGAGAGTGGTTGCTTTTAATGGAGCCAAGATTGGTAACAGGCTGCCCTCTGAGGAATGTTCCACTCTGGGGGCAGATTTTTTAGGGAAAGTTCAAAACGGAAAGATTTTCTTTATGTGGAAGAAAAATTCCATTACCATCACATTAAGTATAACAATATACCTATGTATGCATACATTCATGCACATTCATATAAATAAATATGAAATATATAGAGAATGCATATGCTTACATATATTTACACTTACTTATATAAGATTTATCCCACATGTTCAGTACAAAAGATACCTCAGGTAGTGTTCTCCACATTGCATTTTCTTTAGCTTTCACAGCAGGGAGATGAAAATACAATATTCTTTTTAAAAATTAGCATGTTTCTGAAGGATTGTTTAATTCATCTTTTATGATCCATGCAAGTTGCTGGGAATAGGATTCTGTCAGTGTCGTTGTGCTGGGCAGGATGTTAAAGAGCACTGTCATCTCCAATCACGAGCCCAGCACACTGCCCTGAAAAACAATCTATAAGCATTGTACTGCATAAGAGTAAACCCGGTCTAAGTAGAATTAATGGGATCTTGCCCTGGCATGAATACCTACCTACACCTTCAATGTGTGCTGTAAACACAAACACCATCTATTTGCTTTACCTAACTCTTATCAAATAGTTTGCAATCTGCAGTGAAGCTATGACCACTCCATGCTGAAATCTTGGATGAAGAAATTTTCTTCTCCCGGAAAACATATAAACAAAAGTCTATGCCCTCCTTTATTTTGATGGGACTTCTGCCCTGTAGCTGACCTCCCACACTCAGCTGCCATTGGAAAACAAAGTTGGGAAGCAGCTCTAGTGAGTACCTGGACCTGTTTGAGAAGCATTTTTGAACACCACTCATTAGACGTCCTTACCGTTTGATGACTAGATGTAAGTTTAGGAACCCGGGTTTAAAATCTGTCTTTGGAAATACGTGCTACTTCAGTTAGAAACAAGAAGCTGGTGCCATAAAAATAAAGGATGTTCACAAGTAAAATAACACCCTTCAATGAAAAGAGGAAAGCACCCTGGCTTCTGGCCAATGGGACTCACTCTGAAGCAATTTCGAGATAATGGCTCATTCATTAAGAAGTCTTGCTCAACCACAGCAGTGATTTGTGGGAATCAGGATCCCCCCCCTGTGCTGGGGCGAGGGTCTGGGTGTGTTCAGCTGGGGAACAAGGTGTCTCCACACTGCAACACGCTGCCTGCTACGTGCCTTCAGTCCTCTCCAACCAGGCAGAGCTGGGGGCACAGCTCAGCCTCACTGCATTTGGGAGAGGTGATGCCCCTTTTAGACAGGCCTAACAAACCCTAAACAACTCTGCTTTTATAATGTAACGGAAACCGAAGTTATTTTCCATGGGATCTGTGCAGAACTCATTTTGACTGTGTTTTGCACTGCCTGTGATTTCTTGCTTTGTATTTTTGGATATAAATTCTTCATACCAGGACAATATCCAAGATGCTGATTTATTTGTAAAACTTCATACAAATGATTAAATATTAGATAAACACAGTTTTCTCTGAACTGGCTTATAAATAGACGCCTCAGTTACTGCTCTGCATTCCAGGCCACAGGGGCATGGATCTCATTAGGCAGCCTTACAAAGCCTATATGGACAGCCTTGTTAGGAAAGGGGATGCCATGGAACTCTTCTTGATTTCACTTGAGCTGAAGGACTTTTTAACAATGTATTTTTGAGGAATAATTGTTTAAAAAAAAAAAAAAGTTTTAAGATGTATTTGAAAGTGAGGGAATATGAAAGAGAGAAAGCAAGAAAGGAAGAAAGAGGATTAACAAGTATTCACCTTTTATTACCATATGTAATTGATGAGCAACAAATTTAACAACACAAGCATTACTGAAACAGATTCTGGGAGCACTACCACGAATATAAGTCACACTCAGGCCTCTTCTGATCCTAGCACAATTAACAAGTAGGAAAACTTCCCTTGACTTAGCAGAAAAGTGGAAGAAGGAGGCATGGACTTCCCCACTTTTGTGGGTTGCATATACCATCTCAGAAGCTAGGAAGCCTGTCCTTGTCCATAGACTCTTTCAACAGAGTATGAACAATTCCTGCTGTTTTGAAATCTTTCTCCTGCTTTTGCACCCAAAAGACCACAGCCCGGCCTGAAGCTCCTTTTTTGAGGAGAGCTGCACAAACAAAGATAAGAACAGGCCTAATCTTGTGCCAAAATGATCTGCAGCAACGAACTAGGACATGGTTACAGCCATATTTATTGGCATTCCAGCACTATGACTCACGTGGAATTAGCTCTAGAAGTGGAACAATGTGAGCTGAAGAGGTTTACAGTTGAGGGATAAACAGACAAAGGAGATGGATTGAGGATCCAACCTGCAAGAGATCACATTTAGGAGAGAATTGGCATGGTATAACTTCTGAGTTGCTGCGGTTTTGTTTTTCTTTCTCTCTTTTTGTTTCTCTCTCTCTCTCTTTTTTTTTTTTTCAATCCCCCAGCTCTGAAAATGAGGTTTTTAGTCAGTGAAGCCAACTTTAAAGAGCTAACTTTTAAGAGTTAAATGTGTAAAAGCAGTGTACCCTGCGTTTGTGCAAGATAGATGAGTGAACTTCCCTTTTTAACTTGCCAGTATGTCAAAGTGTTAAACTTTCAGTTTCTAAAATGAAGCAAAAAATGAGGCCATGAATTAGGTTTCGTCCTAGAGGATTTTATCAGGATTTTAGTCAGAGCCCACCACTGCATTCACAAGATCCTCTAAAATCATGCTCAGATAATCTCTGAGCATGGGATCTGCTTGCCTTATTGGTGCAGTTGATTAAAACCCATGTTTTCATGTAAGAAAGCTTCTGGCCCACCTGTTTTATTGTTAGGGTCCATTTAAAGTCTTGGGAGCAAGACGCTGTGTTTTGAGAGTCCTGCGGTAACTTCCCACATTTCCCTGAGTTTGTATTCCCGGCAAATGTATCCCTCATCTCCTTTCACCTCCTACCAGCTGGAAGCTACTGGCAAGTTTGTATAAATGCAGCCCCTGTTTTACACTCTGCCTTAAGCAGCTTGCTTCATTTCTTCAGGTTTCAGCTCATTACGGTTAGATGGTGCTAGAAACTGGTGTCTTGGTGTGCTGCTAATGGGGCCGAGCACCAGTGAGCTGCTGGTGCAAGTGCAGGAACAGACCTGCAGCATCTGAAATCTGGATCAGGCCTTGGAGAAGGTGGCTGTAGGGCTACAGCCCTTGGGTCTATCTGGGTAGGGCAGATAAAAGATCTCAGAGAAGAGATCTTTTAGTTGTTACAGGGTAAAGTGCAGCATTAATATAGATGTTGTGAAGAACAGTGCATTAAATGGGATTGTTTTACTTCACTTGATGGTGGGAGCCATGTCACTTCTTGGAGGTCCCTTTCTTTCCTCTCCATGCACCACCGCTGGGTGTGATCCAGACCAGCTTCCAAGTGGGGGAAGGAAAGGAAACCCACAATTATTGATTTGCTCTGCCAAAGTTTGAACAGATTCCTTCTAAAATAAATGAAAACTTGTTCAACTGGCCTGGAAAACACAAATGCATGTGAAGTTCTGTACTGCCCTCTGTCACTGTCACACTGGGGGTTTGTTACGGAGTGAGACAGATTAGCATTGTCCCAAGCAGCCTGAATTATAAATCCTGAAGCTGTATTACACCAAAAAATATCCCTAGGTGATGGTAAGAGTTGGTCTCTTTGCTTCACCTAGGCAGGGGACATCAGCCTCCCCAGCTCAGCATCTCATTAATTTTTGAGGGGATTTCTTTCTGACTCTGCCCAGTTCCCAGCTGGTGGGTGACACTTCAGGATATGTAATGAAGGAGAAACTGAAGGCAGTTGATCAGAATCTGAGGTAGAGCAAAATTCCCGTCACCTTGCATGTAATTTGCAGTCTTTTCCACTCCCAGTCTGGCTGGTGAATTAGTAGGTGATGAAAAATATCCTTCTCACAAAGACATGATCTAGTGGTGGAAGATCTGCCACCACTAGGTAATGTGCTGCTTTTCCAGATGCACTTCCACCCTAAAAGAATTTAAATTCACCATTGGAAGCTGTTCCTGGTCTGACCATACCGTGTAAGCTTCTTAATCTTTTATGAAGGCACCAAACCTCAAATACCTCAAATGATATTGTGCCTCTGGGCTAGCAGCAACTTCTGTACATGGGAGCAGCTGAAAGATGGTTACAAACCATCTTTGCCATTTTTGTTAATCCTTTCAGATTAGGACTCAGCATAGCTTGGCTAAATTTGACTTTGCTCTAGCTTGTGAAAGCAAAGTAGCCTACCCACCGTGTCTTGAAGTGTGATCTATGAAATAACTTACATACAGTCCACTTACTGTGATCAGACACAATGCAAAAGGGAGCTTGCTACAGTGGCAAGGCACAGAAAATGCCTCGAAGTGTTGAGAAGAAGAAGTAACAGTTTCTGCTGCAGCCAGCCCATGCTCATGAGGGCACATCCATAAGCAGAAGTGCCCCCGTTACACTGATGCTGCTGAGAAGTAGATGTTTCTGGCTTTGTGGGGTCCTCAGACACCACCCTCTAAAAGCAATCAAAAGGTTGGACATTATTGTTGTGGAACTTATGAGAAGGACTGAGAACAGCAGAAGGTGAAATATTTTTCCTTCTATCTCCAGGTGTATACTGGCTGAAAGAGCAAAGTAGGAAAAGCACAGGAGTATGGCTGATGTGTTTGAAGTCAGGTGCAAACTATGAAGGAGCAAACGAGCTAATGGCTACAGTGAAAACATTTAAAACCTCATTTAACCTGACCATTTTTCTCTTATCAAAGACATGGAGAGATTCCAGAAGCAATTCACTGAAGAAAATTACCCCATCCAGAAGAAATACCCTAGGATTTGACAAGTATCATCAGATGAGGACATTTCTAGACACTGTTTTGGAGGTAGACATTAACTACCTGAAATGAGTAAGTTGTTATTATTATATTTTTTATACTTCCCATTACCACCTTGGAGCAGGATCAAAAATGCCAGAATATCACAAGAAAAGCTGGTCTTGCAGGGTTTTTGGCCAGTGCTTCAAGTCAGAGAGCTGGGAATTTTTGTGAGTGAAAGTTTCACTCATTCCTCATCTGTTGAGTTATGGGGATATATGTGAATGCCAAATAAACATTAACCTTCAGGTACTTGACCAAGCTCCAACTCTGAAAACTATGAAGACTACCTAAACCTTCTTCTGAGTATTCATTTTCTTTTAGTGGGGGGAGCCTGTAGAAAAAAGATGCATGGCTCCCCAAATATATGCAAATGACACTAGTTTCAAGCCTCAAACTCTTTTACAACGCCCTTTGAAGAATGCTTAAAATAAGTCTCCAGTGCATCTGGATAGGTTAGAAACCAGGACAGTTCAAAACATTCCTTCCTGTTCTGTTTCTAATAAGCTGTACTTTGGAATAACAATTAATTCAGTGCCGTGATTAGGTAATCTATGGAATCAGTGTATCATTGCATTTTTGTTTGAACCATGACTGCAGGGAAACAAACCTTCATGGGCCAGGCCATAAGCCAGCTACCTGGCTTTAGGAAGAAACGTGCCTTGGGCTGGCTAACCTTAAAGCCCATACTTACACGGTTGCTTGCACACTTTTCTGAAACATCTGGTATTAACCACTGTCAGAGGAGAAACGAAATACTGTGGGTCATTAATCAAATGTGGAAAGCACAATGTGATTAAGGTGCAAATGCTTCTTGTGCTAGGTCAGTTTTGTGACTACATTTTAAAAACTGAAAGACTCTCTCAAGTTCTGCAAAGCTCCTTCCCTTTTTCCACAGAGATGCAGGGAAGGCCAAACAGGTCCTGCCAGAGCTGCGCGCTCCCCGTGCCAGCAAAGCCCTCTTCTCCTCCCCCATCTCTGGTTCTCTGTCCACCTTGTTCCTCGGGTCTATCTTAGCTGTGGTAGCCAGCAGAATGAGAGCAAGGAGCCGATTTCTGAGAACAAGTCTAGAAACTAAAATCTTCTGCTTCCTGTTCTTGGTTCTAACTTGATTTGCCATGTAATCTTGGGAAGCCCTTTAGGGAGAGATCCTCATCGTATTAGGGTGTTAGGAGTGGGACTGCATTTCCGTTCAGCCTTCTCAGACCAGTTTATAGCCTCCATGTGACCATGTTTTAATATTTGAAAAATAAGTTAATATAACAGGAGTTTTACAGGGATTCAGAACCAAGGCCTGGTTACTTACAGAGCACATGTAGGAGGTAAAGCAGAGAAGGGAAACCTCTTGCCCAGGCACACACGCTGTGGCAGAGAGATGGGAGTAAGCCTCATCTTCTGAAGTCAAAGTTAGTCCACAGCCTTACTTCCAGACTCCCAGAAAGTGTCTGCAAGTTAATGAACCAGCGAGCTGTTTGTGCATTCCTGTCGTCTTAGCTCTCGATCTTGATACTTTTCTGCTGCATTAAGACAGCTTGACAGACCCGGTCTTGAAGCTGGAAACCAAATGAAGTCAGTGGTTGTGAACATTAGACAAATCTTACAACGCTCCCCTGTCACGACACAAAAAGGGAGCTGCCACTCACTGCTCAGGCAGCGCTGCCGTGCACATGGGTACAAACCACCAGTGCCAGTGTACAAAGGTAAATGCCACCTAACGTGGCTTCATCTACAAGGTGCAGACTCGAGATAGCTGCCTCGCAGAGCGATACAGGCGCCGCTACTGACAAAATAGACGTGCGTGTCCTGACAAAAGGATTGGTTTGTCTAAAAGCTGATGCCAGACTGCTTAATTGCCTTGGAGGCAAGGCTCTCAAAATCAGCAGAAATTCAAGCCATACCTGGATTAATAATGCAAATACGAAGGAATCACAACCCCCCTTTGGGGTTTAAAGCTCTCTGAAGCAGCAGTTTGGACTGAGTACGGACTTGCTGAAGTACTGGAGAGTAAATCCCAGGACAGCTCTTGCATGCTATGTCATAATCCTAAAAAAAATCCTCTGCCTAAGGGCAGATCAAGAATGAGGTTGTGTTAGGAAGTTCCTGGAGGATGGCTTTCACCTGGCTGTACCAGGAGGGGAGTATGGAGCTGTCCCTGTGGCACTTCTCAGCTCTGTGCCCAGCTTAGTGAGGAAAACCTTGGGCTAGGACCCCTATGCTTTCCTACAGGAGATCTTCCTTGCTTTCCTTAGGAAAGAAAAATATGAACTGTTATTCCACCCTTGGCAAAAAGGAGAAACTCCAGTATCAGGGCTGAATAAGCTTCTGCCGTGCTTGTAGTCTACAGGCTTGCTTTTTGTTATGGTTCAGCTGCAGCCAAAGCACACCTGAGACTCTCAATTATTGTAATTAATATTATGGCAATGCCCCAAGCAGAAATTAGGTCCCCACTGAATGGTTTGCTGCCCTAATGCATACAAGGATGCAGTTCCTGGCCTTAATGGCTTGCAAGTTAAAAGGAGAAACAATGGTCATGTTTGTGGGATATAATAGCAGGGACAAATCAAGGGAGGGGGTGATGAGAGATGCATGGCTTGTTAGCTCCATTTCTTTCTGACTCGTTTGCTTTAATTATATTACATAAACCTGCATTCAGGGGACGTCAGGGGGAAAATATTGCTGAAACAGGAGACAGGAGGGAATATTGGAATAGGAGGAAAGATGGGGGCAATTATGGCCTGTGGTGCACTCAGGACTCTGAATGAGATGTGGAGAGAGGGAATACAAAAGAGCAAAAAGCGAGCAAGAGGAAAAGCTGAGCTCACTCATTCAACAGCAACAGGGCAGGAAACTGATGGCTTCTCTCTTCTGCTACGAACTCGGTTCCTTAAAAAAAAAAAAAAAAAAAAAAGCTGGGTACCAGCCTTTCTGATTTCCTTCTTCACACAGAAGGGACCTGTTCTGGCTCTTTTACTCGTCTGGGAAAAGGACTGGCCAGGGAACTGTGCAGCTTGCCTTCCCTGAGCAGCTCCCACAGAGCCCTGAGCCAGACTAACCTCGAGAGTGCTGTCAGAGCTGGTACAGGTGATTTTGGTGAAGACCATCACAGATTACCTCTGGGCAGAGCAGCCAGGCCTTCTTCTAACCCAAAAGCCAAGCCAGCCTGAATAAGCCCAAATCTTTCCAAAACGAAGAGAACCAGAGCACCAAAATAAATAAATAAATAAAATAATAATAATAATAAAAAAAAATCTTTCTACCCAGTTAATTAACTGCCCATCTTTGTTTTCCAGGCCCCAAAGCTCCTGCTGTCTCAAAGCCACAAGTGCTGCTGGCTCTTTTCTTCCATGACCAACACTTTGCTCCACTGCCTGATGCTTTAAATGTACTAGGGAATGCAGGCATGGTGCTAACATCACAACTGCTGTTCGTGTACAGGCTCACTGCCCAGTCAAGACATACCTATCCTTCTCCAGGGACAACAATCCACTGCAAACCATCTTCAGAGAAGTATTCTTTTCATCTGCTTCTTTTTTCACCCTCCTAGGATTTCAAGGTATCCTTTCATCCTGAACAGGTGGCAAGCATCACTTGTTATTTTGCTCTGTACATCACTTTTACATAGTGAAGTTCATTTCCATGAGTCCATATGGTTTCCTAGCTACAGTTCCCTCTGTTAAGTGGCTATGAGACAGTTCCAGCTTCTTCCCAGAATATGGCTCAGCTGAGTGTCTGATGCTCCAGCTCAGAGTTTGAGTTTTGAAACCTTTTAGCAGTGTCCCTTTTTGAGATCCACTTGGTGGCTCTCACCACGCTGAATAGTGCTTTACAAGGCTTAGTGTCAAACCACACAAAAGCACGCAAATAGCTTCCTAGTTTTATCGGGATTTTATTGACAAATGGTTTCCAGAACTTATTTCTGACCCTCGTCTTATAGCAAACAATGGTGCCTCCTTAAGCCAAAGTTTACCCTACATTAAGTATTGCCTGTAGCTACAAATCTAAAATAGACATAAAAAAAATAGAAATGAGCTAATTTGCCAGTGTTTCTGTATTTAAACTGTCTTCTCCTTTGAAGTAAATCCACAGGTATTTCACGATGCTGGCTTCCAGAGAACACAAGTATTTCCCCAGATAATTATCCCTTGGAAACTTCTGCACTAACTCCTTTTTAAAACAAAACAGGCAGAGTGGCAAGACTATCAAGAGAAAGAAAGATCAGAAGTGTTACAAGCTCAACAGCAAGGAACTAACAAAATCATGCAGGGCAAGAATTGAGGCTCCCAAATAAACCACTCACCAGAGCCGTAGCTGCTTTGTCTTTGTGGGTCATGTAAATCTGAAATGTTTGGGTTATAATGGACATCATGCACCTCAACAGCTCGATGCATACCTTGTAGGGTAGATACTAAGTTTGCTGCACACACACCGGAGCAGGAGAGAAGATCTGCCTTTGCACAGGGCACACAGGAAAATATTCTGGACACTGGCAGCCCAGCTAGCTACGTGCATTTGCCTATATAGTGGGGTCTAAAATAGAATAATAATTATTATTGTAATTGCTCTACTATATTAACTTATAATACTATTTATCTTAATCATTTATGTTATAAATTGGTTTTGCCTTCTGGGCATAGGTCTGGGAGTCCCAGAGAAATGTGTGAAATTCTCAAGGTCTGCTTAGATAAGCAAGAGAGAATTACATAGCTGAGGAAATGTGGTCAGAAGCCAGGTTGGTTAAGAGATTGGTAACTTCCTCCTTGTGCCCGCTGCCCCAGCAGTGACACCGGGTCTGACTGGAAGGGAAAGGACTCTTTCCCACTGCTCGCTGAATGGGCAGGAGTGCCGTGACACGACAAATCGACTTTCACTTCCTTCAACAAACAAGTCAAATCCCAGTATGCATAAAAACAACCCCGTACCTGGCAGGGGTTCTCTTCTCCCCTGCAGCTGGTGTTGCAGTTGGTGGTGGTGTTGCTTACAAAGATGAGATAAAAATACATCAGCCTTGCTGCAGGAAGCGCGTTGGCACTGTCTCAGCTTCAGACCATGGCCGGAGCTCATAGGGTCAGGGCAAGTCATTCAGCTCTCCCTCTCAGGAGCAAAACAGCAACCAGCAGGCAGCCAAGACCATCAGTCATCCCACAGGAGTGAGCACCCAGCCCTGGACTCTCCCAGAGGTGGGATTAAATTTCTCCCTGCTGCAGGGAGCGGGTAAAAGGTCCTGAGATGAACTCTCCAGCTTGCTCCTCGCTTCAGCTCATTAACTTACTTCATTCTGCATTCGATGCTCAATCTGGAGCTTGCACGTGCAAGAGAAAGTGATGGATAAGCCCGGAGCACAGGACCAGTTTCCTCTATGGTGTTTAAAACAGATCCCATGAACATGGAAGTAGGACTGGGTTCCTTGGATGTTCTCTGATTTGAATGTGAAGTTAAGGGAAGAGTAACCTGCTGGTCCACATTGGTGCTGTTCTACTTAAGTCAAGGAAGAACCTGGTATTTTAATTCCAGTCATGTCTTCCAGCCTCTTAACCTTCTTAATGGCCCTTTACTAACATGTGTCATAATTTTCACACCCTGTGGTCATGCCCCATCCTTGGGAGTGTTCAAGATCAGGTTGGATGGAGCCTTAAACAACCTGATCTGGTGGAAAATGTCCATGCCCAGGACAATAGGATTGGAACTCTAAAGGTCCCTTCCAACCCAAACCACTCTAAGGTTCCATATTTTATGTTAACTCTGAATATTTTCTGACGAAAAGAGGTCCACAGCCTTAATTTTCATCACACTGTTGTCCCCTGGCACAGCTCCAGAAATGTATGTGTAATTTGTAACCCCACATGCATACTGATTACTGATTCTGGATTTAAAACTGAGATAAGAAATACACTTTCTTTCCACCCTTAAATAGGGATTTAGAAACTTGTTTGTGCTACCTGCCTTGGCTGGTATATGGTTGGAATGTGAGTCTTATGTCTCTCGAGACAATGTCTGCTTTTGATATGGTTGCTAAATCCAGTTCTTTTCCTTGTTAAATTTGGCTACCTCAATGGAGCAATCCACCCTCCCACAGACCAGAAAGGCTGGTTACATTTTTCAGGCAGTTCTCTTTTGGGATGATCAGGTTACAGCAAATGTATCAGCAATTATACAAATAAAAATATACTTCAAGGGCCTGGGATTTTTTAAGGCAGCAATCCTAATTCTAATTCAGTTATAGAGAAGACAGAGATACTTTCTAGAGGTCAACAGCAAAAGAGGCAACAGAGATGAACTGCAAGAAGGAAATGCCAAATAGGAAAAAAAAAATAATAATAATAAAAAAAATAGTCCTCATTACGAGGGTGGCCAAACATCAGAAAAGATGTCCAAAGATAAGTTGTCCAAGTCTCTTGAGGCAGAGACTCAAAACTCAACCAGACAAAGCCCTGAGCAACCCGATCTAATACTGAACTAGTCTTGTTCTGAGCAGAGGATTAGGCTAGATGACCTCCAGAAATCCTTTCTAACCTAAATTATGCTTTGTTTCTATAAAAAAACCTTATAACTCATTGTCAAACCAGACACAAGGTGACAGGCATACCACAACTTGCACGAGGAACAAAAAATACTATAATAATTTTCATTATTTCAAGTAGTTTTGCCAATATAGGAATATAGGCTATGTATTTCATATTTATTGTAAAGTTATTTTGTCTTCACTAGCTGTGAGTTTCTGGGATGCTGTGACTGCCTATGCCTGAGGCTCCTGAGATCCAGCAGCTTTCCAGCAAAGCCAAGACCTTTGCTAAGTTCTTGCCACCAAATATCAGAATAATTTATCAGCTGTCTCACACCAGTTACAGAAGACGCTCCCAAAGGATATCTTCATGTTTGTCTTTCATTCTGGGATGCATAAATCCCTATCTAATCAATCTCAGAAGCTGTGAGGCTGGCAATTCACCGTGCTGCTTTTGTTCAGCCTTCCAATGATATGTCTGGTGAGGAGAACATTTCGCTTGCATACGCCCAGGAATGGTGACCGCCTCCATGAAGGAAACCTGGAGAATAATGGCCACATTCTTCTTGATTAGCAGAGTAAAGAGTAACTCTGTAACATACCCTGCAGCTATGATAAAAGAGATATAACTGGAGATGAAATAATAGAACTCAAATTCTGTGGAGAAGTAAAGACGCTACGATCATTTTTCTCTCTCTCTGGGGCATGCTTCAGAAGTGGGGCTGGACCAAATATGTGGAATAATTCAGGCTTGGACTGACAAGTAATCACAAATTTAAGAGTTCAATATGTGAAGTAATTTCAAACCTACTCCAAAAAAAGACAGGTTTGGGAGGGGTTTCTTTTTTGGAAAATATTTATCTGTAGCCAAGTCTAAGTCACGCATTATGTCTAACTCGATAGCTACCATAGCTATAGTCAGGGCAGAGGAACAGGCATGTCTGGAGGTCAATTTGCTTCCTTCAAGGACATGCATTTAAGACAGTGATGCATATACCTGGGTCAGATGAATACCACCCCAAGGCTTCTGTTTCATAATGTTGAAAATTAAATATTTACCTTTGGAAATTAGAAAAAAATGTTAAAAAATAATAAAATAAATGAGGGCCGTTACTTTCAAGTAGAAAGTAATTTTGATTAATAATTACAAAGTTGCAAAATTAAACATTTTGCTTTATTTCAGGGAAAAAAAAAAAAAAAAAAAAAAAAAAAAAAGGAACTTCAAACTTTTTTTCCATTCTTTTTTGGTCCGAAAAAAAATCATTGATTTCCATTCTACAGGTCCAGTACCGCATACATTGTAGTAGGGTGGAGTCAGTATTTGTGAAGCAAAACAAAAAGCTTTTTAAGTAGGAAACGTGGTTGTTAACAAGCTGCAGAATGTGATTTTTAAATTATTATTATTATTGCTTTATTTATCAAATTAGCGTTTCCCTCAAAAGCCTGTGATTACAAATATTTCATACATTTTAAGAAAGCGATTATCCTCTTGAAACAGAATATGTGACAGTTTGGTATTTTTTTTTCACTGATTTATGATCCTATTTAATATTTAAGAGTCATCCAGTCAAGGAAAACAGCATGTGAAAGTACAAACACACGACATGGATAAATATGCTGAAATGCTCAAAGGAAGCTCTTTCTAACAGCCAAAGGACTGAATGTTATTTTTGCAAGATATTCCACAAAGAAAGAACTGAAAAAGTAAAACCAAACACGTTAAAATCTCAATTCAGAATTTTCCCCTCTCCAAAAAAATAATGCTAAATCCACAACAAACAGTTCAGCCAGCTCAAAACTCAGCTGGGGTCTGATCCAGCCATTATTTTGGTGCTTGAAATCAAAAGGGATTTGATGGGAATGAATAATAGATTATTTTCTTCACGTTTTTAATTGGGTGACTTCTTCCCTTAAAGGGTTCCTAATTTTTCACACATGTCTCCAAATATCCTCTGCCAATACTAAATTCTGCTCAGATGGATTTTCTGTTAGAGAAAAATTTGGCAGTTACGACTCTTTGGCTGCAATCCAGTAAATGCAAGTAGGAGGAGCCTTCAAGTTGAAATGTTTTGTGTAGATAGTGTGTTACTTCTTTGTGCATCCAGATTTACACATTCTTGGAATAAATAAAGTCATGAACTTTTGTTTAGTTTCTTTTGACATTAAAAAAAAAAAAGAAAGGAAGAAAAAAGAAAGAAAAAAAAAAAAAAGGAAAAAAAAAAAAGAACAAGAGAAGTATCAGTAACACAGAATCATTAACAATTCTTTCTCTGGTCTTCAGTCTACCAGAAGTTAACTGTCTTTCTCTCTTTGTCCATGTTGTTAGCGTATACAATCTGATGCAGGCATTTTTAGAAATTAAAAGTGATTCAGTCAGATGGCTTGAGTTATCCATAGTCTTCTTAGGAAGGATCAATCTTATTAAGCAGGTGAATGCCTTAAGATATTACGTCCTCTTTAGATATTCCCTCTTTTAATCTTCTGAAAAGGGATTTGAAAGAAAGAGATACCATTTGTTAAATTTACTTAAAAAAAAAAAAAAAAAAAAGGCTTTGGGTGAATAAATTACAGACACTCAAATCAGAAGGAAAATTGAGATTTCCAAGTTTGTAGATGAATATTTAAGTATGCCAATAACGAGCAGTTGAAATAGTACAGCTGAGCACAGTAATGCAGCTTTAAAAGGCCCCAAATGGTGACATTCAGATTCCATGATTTTGAGTTATTTTTGCTACAGATTTAAACAAAACCTATCTTCTTATTCCAGTTTGCTGAAAAAAAAATAAGGACTTGAAGAATGGGTTGTACCTTGCCACTGATGCCTCTTTTGTACGACATCAGAGGGATGATAGAGGCTTATGGCTAGAAAGTTCCCATATATAATTTCTGTTAGAGGGACAACAGCTTGTATGTTTGAGTTATTGATGACATGCTCATTATAAAAATCTACATAAATTATTTCTTCTCTCTCTCTCTCTTTTTTTTTTTTTTTCTCCTTGCAAGTTTGGGTTTATTGGGTAGTTACTAAGATTAGCAAACATTTCCCAATCTAAAGGGTAATTCGCAGGAAGTTCTGGCATTTTTATATATATCCAAGTTTACAGGGGAAAAAGTCATATAATTTGTAAATTCCCATAAAAAAAAAAAAAAAAAAAAAAAAAAGTCATGTCAATAGAAATACATCATTTTGTTAAAATAATAATGAAAAAAACAAAGGCTTTTTTTTTTTTTTTTTAATAAGAGCTTTTCTGAAAGAGGAGTAATAGATGAGAAACATTCCACTCCAAAAGCTCTGCAATGTGCCTTAACCAAATTTCCTTTTACATAACCATGAATATTTCCAATACAAATATCCACCTAGACTTACTCCCACTGATGAACGAGCAGTTTCAAAATGGAAAACATTTATTTACAAAATGTTTGCCTGCTCCTTTGTGCCACCTTGGCAGCGTAAAAAAGGCCATATAAGAATAGAAGAACTTCAGTCTTCCCCCAGTTTTCACAACTGCTAATTTTTACTTGGGCTCAAGTGTTAATAAATGAGCAGGAGATAAGACAACAAGGAATGTCTGAGGAACAAACTTACACAGTCCTTGTCCCCATCCATAAGACATTCAGCTACACACTTTCTCTACTCTTTGGCACTATTTCCACTGGGATAAAATAACTTGGTAAATCTGCAGAAGCACCCTTGTTGTGGTGGTGAGGTCTCTCCTTGGTTATCTGAGCTTTCACTGCTTGTGTTTTTGCATTGATGACCTGCACACACACAGCACCATGAACCCCACCCACTCACAGACAATAGCATTGTCCAAGGGAAGAGTTATTATTCACTGCTTTCCTTAGTGCTTCTAGTGTAAAATACAATATTTTAGGGTTCTTTCATGGCTTAGTTTAATAAAATATAATTATACTCACATCAGGTTGGTGGGGTTTTTTGCATTAGTGAGAGTGGTTAAGAAGAATGTAGGAAATTGGACCTGGGTGTAAAGATAGCTGATAATTATGCCTGGTAGTAAAAACCAGAGAAGCACAGGATTTCATTACATAGACCTGTACAGCACATTTCATATTCCTTGACTCACGACGCCTTTGTTACAGGTACTGGCTTTTTTTTTTTTTTTATTGGTTTTGGACAGGCTCCAGAGTCATGGGTTTACAGATTATTTGAATGCACTGAGATATTTTAATTGGCTAAAATGCAAACATTTTACATTTAGTGAAGGATAACTTTGGAGCCTGACTTTCCACTGCCTTGTACTGTACATAGCCTTTACTTTACAGTAGAAGAAAGGTCTCAAAGTGCGGTTTGGCAGCCCACTGCTCGTGGCCTTTCCATGACATTAGTCCCGCAGAGCTTTGAGAAATGTTCTCCAGTGTGACTGGTCCTGCTCTAGCTCTTCTCTACTGTCCCAGCATGATGATGGTGCTCATAGTTAATGCAACTGGGCTGCAGGGCTTTTCCCAGTCATTAGGTGCACCCGTGGTCATCTCCAAATTGAGTAACCAGTCTTTGCAACCTGTTAGTGAAAAGATACCTGTTGCCAGATTATGATGGATTACAGATTTTTTTCCCCTTTTTTTATCTTTTTTTTTTTTTTTTTTTTTTTTTTCCGCTGCTATTATTGTACTTGCTAGGCCTCCAAATATCTGGCAAAAAGAAGCAAAAATACAGCTTAAAGTACCAACATTACTTTTTGCCACAAACCTGTTTCAATCACAGCTTGTCCTGGACTTTGAGATCACTTTTCAGTATATATAAAGCCTAAATTTGGCAAATCATTTCAGTATATGTTTAACTTAAAATCTTCAAGTATTACTATTGTATACTGTGAAGAGTTCCTAGCTATTTCACTGCCGTGTTTAACTGGGGCTTAATGAAACAAGTGAATAAGATAGAAGTCAGAAAGAATGTGTCCTTGATTTGAGGTGCTTTCACTATTGGTTTGGAGAATGCATTTCATCACTAAATAATTTCTGATCTTTGCAAAGTATTATGGAAATTGCTCCTTGATGCAGTGTCACAGATGGGATTGTTATGCTTACCCATTGCTTTTCGTGTGACACAAATCCCTGATAACAATATCACGGGGGCTTGGGGGAACGTGTGTATGAAATTACATGTCAACATCACAAATGAACTTGCAAGCTTTTCCTTTCAATATTATTTTTTTTTTAATTTGTGCTTTACTGCTTACAGCATAGTGGCAATGTTCTGGATCACTTCAAAAATGTATGCAGTAGATCTCACGCAAATTGTGTATTGAGTTTTCAACCGAGTGTCACCCTCACCACCATTTTTTTGCATATGGGAGTTGTAGGTGATGCCACATGCTGTGTTTTCTATCACATGTCACTGGCTCACACTGCAGACAAACTGAATAATTAAGAGCACAACAAAATGAGTTTATACCAAAGACAGCATTTCTGTTGTACAACGCACTGAGACTGGTCGTGCTTTTCACGTGAAAGTTCACAATACAATCATGCAAGGAGTAACTGCTAGGTTGCCAAACTACTCACTGCATCACTTGGTAGTAAACAAGTATTTGCTTCATAAAATGTGTCTTTCCATTAAATTCCTGCCTTTAAAGTTTTATTTAGCCAAGAGGTTGGGGTGTTTCATTAGGAGACAAAACATCTCTGTTTAGTCTTTTTGTTCCTTCTTGAATTCAGTTTGCTGAAAAAGCTCTGAGTTGTACAGAGTGTTACTTGTTTAAATTAGGGCTTTCCTATTCAAATAACCTTATTCTATTTCCCTGAAAAGTTGCTTTAGGCAAGCCAAAATGGGATCTTTATTTCACACAGATGAGATGTAAGGTTCCATATAGCTCTTCTGACTACAAACATGGCAAGCAAGACTGCAAATATTTTCATTCTTACAGACAGAAGTCACCCTAAGCTACGGCTTTGCCTTCTCCACTCTAATATCCTCTGATGCAGACTGTTTGTAAGAAATATCTACACTTGACTGATTTCTTTTTTTTTTTTCCCCCTAGCCTCTCTCATATCTGTTGATAACACATCTGTGACAGAGGGAATATACATAATGAATGAGCTATTAAATTGCAGGATCCTACTGAAAGGCTGCAAGAAACTCAGACTTTTCCAGAGTGCTAACATGATTCATACTGTATGTTTGCATGATATTGGCAGCTGTAAGACTTGGGATTATTTTAAAAGGTTGTGTTCTCACATATATTTAAGTATTTGTCATTGTGGGTCTTCATGGGAAGTCTGTGTTTAAGCTGTACAAGAATGCTAAAGAGAAATGATTATTGGTAGCAGATCATTTGGGACCATCCACTTCCACCTCTTGGCTTCAGAACTCAACAAATCCAGCTCCAGCTGAAGAGACCAAGACACAGCTTCATGCAGAGAGCGTCACTGGATCTCTGAGCAGTGAGCACAGCTGACCCATGGGGCCACATGGGTCACGGTCACTTGAGTGCAGCCCAGTATTGTCAGTGGAACTTCTGGAACTGGAAGATCACCATTCAGTTCCTTTTAGACTCTACAGACAGCCCAGATTCAACGCCAGTAACTCATGCAATTGCTATGAACAGCAAAATGGGATTGCTAGTATGAGGTGATGTTTCTTGTCACTGTGGAATTTGCCATGAGATAGTTAGATGGCACTGGAAGCCAAAGAAGAATGGAGTTCAAAATCCCAAATATTATCCTAAAAGCACTATTTATTTTAATAACTATGAGCTCCATGTGAGGACCATTACACCAAATAATGTGAAGAAAACTCTGTGGCAGACAGACCCATTGCCTGTGCTGAAATCCAGATGGCAATGCCAGCCAGTTTCTGACGGATATTTACCTAGGCTCCTTTCAACATTTTCTTGATGTTCTTCAGATGCTGTCGGTAGCTGAAAGCTTTATTCAGTGTGCCTCCAAAATTCCTGCGCTCCAACATTCCACTGAGCTCAGCGGTTGGGATGCCAGCAGAGCTGACCACCTACAACCAAGCCTTGCAGAATGGTATGAACGGATCCCAAACAAAAATTGGTTATTTCCAAGCAGCCCTGTCTCACCATAGAGAGATGTGGAAACAAGTAAATAAAAAGTCAGTCGTTTCGAGCCCAAGAAATGCCCGTTAGAAGGCTACGAGCATGTGCAGAATAGAAAATAACCGTGGGCCCAGCATGTTAAAGTATCAGATGTCCAGAGCATAAATTATATAGTTAATCTGACTTCTCACAGTAAGTGGGTTTACTCTGTGCTGTGCAGCTCATCTGGGCAGCATATGCTGGGAAGGCCCACCTCTGTGGAAGTGCTGTGGAAATACTTCATGGAGCCGAGCTGCAGTGCACGGTGATGTGCCGAGGATTTCTAGATACCCAGCAGCTCAGGCAGGGTCGCTATTTTGGTCAGGCTGTACCAGACAATTGCCAGTACTCTCAAGTCCTGCCTCGATAAAATTACCAAGAACAACAACAATAAAACGAATAAATAAATAAAGGACACATCTGGTGAAAGCCAGATGTATGGTAGGTAAGAAGAAAAAAAAAAATCAATTCCTGTATATTACACGTTTGTTATTGACCTTACACCAGAACCCCCGACTGCTAAGTCATCTCCTTAAGACCTGTGAGACATATATTTATAGAGGAAAGTATAAAAGCATGCAGAGTAATAACCCGAAGTGTTAAATAAATGTCAAATAAAAAGTTAAATAAAGTTAAATAAATTTAAAAAATAAAAGGAAGGAAAAAAAAAAAAAAAAAGAAAGAAAAAGCTTCAAATAACACAGAACTCCAATTCCACATATTGTTCCTGAGCAGAAAAACCTGATACCACTGTGATCAGGGAGAACGGGCTGGACAGCCGGGGCTAACCCACTTCAATGTGTGCAGTTCCTGGGGACTTAGCTTGAAGAAGTGCATGCTCCTCAGCCACACGAGGACTGAATGTGCTCTGCAGTGGCCGTTCCTTTTTCACTAGTCTTTCTCCTTCACAACTGGAGTCACACACTCCACGCTGTGAGTGAGAAGTTCCCGAGCCGTTGGGTGAATGTGGTAAAGCAGGTCACCTGCAGATGACATGTTCTGGGCCACTAACCCCATTCATTCCTCCAGGGTTCCTTTTCCTTCAGATACTGTCTAGTGTTACTGCGCTCGGTATTGATTGCCAGGACACTCCACTTTTGGTTCTTGTTTGATAAGAGCAACTCACTAGAATGCTCCCCCTGAGCAAATCCATTTTTATACAGGTATCTGTGTACCTCTGCAGATGTAGTCAATATGTCCTGAAAACCTACATAAGGGAACCCCACAATATGCTGGTTAGGTGCAGCACAAACGTAACTGCTCTTGCTTCATTAAACATTCACTCATAACTTGCAATTCAATTCCATCACCTGAAATAAAATACTCGAGACAACTGTAAACTAAATGTCAGGCCTCCTTCTTGTCAGAGAAGATGCCTTTTCCATTCAGCAGAATTAATCAACTTATCTTACTTGAAAAATATTTTTTTTCTGGAAAACTCCCAGCGAGTTAGCTTTTTAAAGCTGTCTCACAGCAATTCAATAGAAAATAATATGGGGTGATTCAGATGGAAAGGATCGAACAGTGGGATATAAATCTTGATGTAAGGCTGCAGATGTTTTAAATACTAAGACTTTTAACCCTGATTTTCATCCATGTTATACCAATGATATGAACTAGCAGAATCAGACTCGCAGTAAAGAACAAAAAGTCTATTTCTATTCGGTGCATGAATTTGAAAATAAATCATATGCTACAGCATAGTTTTCTTCGAACATCTTTTTACAAAGCCAATGGCTTCATGGTAACGTAATTTAGGTGATGAACATGCTTGGATAGATGCCACGTGGGCCACAAACTATCCGCTCCACCAAAAGAAACTGCTGCCCCAACCTATCCCAGCTTCCTTCGCACCCACCGTTTGCATTTTTTCCAGTGCAGTAATTGCAATAGCACTGACATGATTCAGGACTTGCTCCAAAATTCTCTGCAGCTCCTTTCAGAAAATATATAGGGGTTATACGCTGAAAGTATCTCCTGACAAGCAGGAGATCTTTTTGGGATTATATTGCCCTCCCCTCTCCCCACCTGCCCTTTCCCTTCCCTTTATTTTCTGTTGCTTATGAGACGGATGGTTATTATCAGTTTATTATTACTGTTTTTCCACAGACTTTCTCAAATGTCAAGTGAATCTGATCTGGAGTTCAGGCCCATAATTACACTGGACTGACTCCAGGAACTCGTAAATAAATCGGTGGTGGCTGCAATGGCTGCCAGAGCTCTGTCATTCTGCTCTTCTGAGGGTGGACAGAGGCTTTGGCTGTTTTCTAAAATTCTACACTTGCCCTTGAGTTTTTCACACCTTCTTTTAAAAGACCCTAGGCTTCCTCACTCCAGTTTGGCATGGCCTTAGGCAGGAAGAGAAAGCTACTAGCCTGCCACATTGTTGAATGCATTCATTTAGAAAAGCAGTTGAAATGCAGATTGTTACTTTTTTTTTTTCTGCTTTCTCCACATGTGGAAACCTTGCAGGAATAGACATATTTCTGCCTCTCCCCTCTGGCCTCTTTGCTGACATTAACAGTTTATGCTGGGCTCTACACTGAGGCACATCTTTGTCGTAGTACATTGACTGTGTTGAGCTACAGAGGTCAGTCCCACAGCTTGGCAAGAAAGTCCCTTAAGCGTAGAGATGCCTGGATTTGAGTTCATGGACTTAAAAGAAGCAGCGGGCACAACATTCATTCACAGATCTGGCTTACTGAAGTCTGGGAAGTTGACTAGTAAAGCTAAGAGTTGTTTTCAAGCCTGTTTCTAATCATATCGATCCATATGGAGCACGGCATCTGGTTACAGATGGAATCTCCACCCAGTGTAGGGTAGAACTTAAAACAATGCTACAGATGTCATCTTCTGATAGACCCCAACACTTTTTCCCCCCCAAAAAACTTCAAATAAACTACTTCAGCACATGATGAGAGCTGATTTGGGGCAGGAAACTGTTCAGAAACTGGTTCCTTTGCATCGACCTCATCTGCTGTTAGAACTAGCCCCGTATCAGCCATTGAATGGCGCAGATGTCAGGGCACATCACAGCTTGCTTTATCTACAGTGGGTTTGTACCAGGAGCTACAATAACTCCTGAAATCAGAGCTAATCCTGAGTGCAGACAAGACCTCAGACTACCAACCACTTCCAAATGTTTTTAAGATGTGAATACTTCTATGCTGCCAGTGTGACTGAGATGACCAATTCTTTTCACATGGCTCACTCAAAGGCAAGCAGACAATAACAGTATTTCATCAGTGACAACTTTGTTCGTGGTCACACCAATCACATAAAGGTAAAAGTTGCCCAACTCCTTTAAAATAGATTGAGTCACTGTGTCTTCTGCAGGGTACTTTTCAAAACAAAGCACGGAGTGAAATACACTGAATTCTTTGCAAAAGAATGTCATTTCTTCCCTATATCAACCCCCCAGGCAGCCCCATTGTTTAAATAAGCATTTGCTTGTGCCCCAAAGTACAGATGTTTTTGACTCCCATCATAAATCAAAAGTGCTTGTGCCTAACATTAAAAAAATAGGGAAAATCATCTTTTAAACTGACATGGATTAAGATGCTTGGTCTGACCCAAATTACGTTTCTTTAATAAACTTAATTCTTTCCTGGTTCTGCTGGGAACAAAAGATTCCACTATATCATTGTGCCTCCCTCTCCTCCCCTGGAATTCCAATCAATCTTTTACTCCTTTTTAAATGTAAATTTTAAATAATCATGTATCTGGATCATGGATTAAGTCTGCAGGAGAAAAACCTCTGGCAGAGGATGGCAGGGACTGTGCCTAAAGCTAAATCCAGACAAATCAGATCTGAACTGGGGTAAAAACGGAGCTCTTGGTAAATGGATTGCAGGTTTTTGGTTGTGAAAGCTCCATCAAGAAACCATTCAGATATTTGAAAATAAATAAGGACAGTGTTGTGTCACTCACAACAAAAGCAAACTTAATATTCAATTACTTTTTTTTTTTTTTCCCACTCAGACAATCCTCTCAGGCCTGTTTTACAGGGCATTTTTAACAGGATCAAAATTCCATCTCTAAACCTTGATGACTTTAGTGAGAAGCTGCTGCCTCTTTTTATCCTTAGGGAAAGCGAAGGCCTTTCATAGTTTCAAATAGGACGACATGACTTGTGTTGAAAGGCAGCAGGATAAGTTATACTTTCAAGGTCACTTTTCAGTCCAGGATTTGGAGCCTTACTACGGTTTTGGTCTGCCCTCCTTTCTGTGCTAGCCTTCCTTCTCCTCTCCCTCACCCAGACTGGAATGACACGTCTACGCTTTCTATTTGATGTGGGTTTCATGTATCTGCTGCACAAAATAATTCATAACCACTAGGCAAAAGGCATGTGCCCGCACCACATCGTTATCCTGCAATTAAGAAAATCCTCCCTGCCACAGAGCTATAAAGCCCAGCAGTGTTTCGAGCTAAGCCCTCAGTGTTCAGTTCAGATCTCCTCCAAGGGCGCAGAGCTGCTGGAGTGCTGCAGATATTTTGTAGCGTGCCTTGTGAGACACACTTGGGGTGTTGATGTGAACTTTCTCTGGTTTGCCTCACTTCAGTGTGTTTCCACACCTGGAGATTTCCCTTCTGCTTCTCTGCACAGGCTTTGTGAGGATGAGGAGGAGAAGTCAGCTCTGCTCGTGTGTATGCAACTGACGGAAGAGAAGGAGCTACTCTGCCTCATCCCATGTGCTCTCTGCCTGGGCTCCCAGGTTTAACACACCCTACAAACGAATCCCCTTTTGGTAATTTGTTTTGTGGTCATGTTTTGGGTTGCTCTATAAGTTGGGTTGCTTTATAAGACCTGAACGAGCGAAGCAGGACTCATCCTCCACGTAACACACTTAGGGAACTGCCTAAACTCAAAGATTAGAGCGAGTGGAGGATTAAAATAAAAAGAATGACACTAAAAGGGAACTAATGACGATACTGAAATGGTACTGGGGACGATGCCTGCTGGGCTGCTCAGCCTCAGAGAACTCGGGTGCTCTGCTCACCCTGGACGAACACCTTTGATATGATACTTAGGTGAGGTCTACAACATTGTAGGTGTTTCCTCCACCTTCCTAACCATGCCTTATTTTGAACCAGCACAGCCAGGCAGGACAATGGGCTGAATTCCCCTCAGGAGGGGCGATGACCTCCTGCACCCCCAGCTCCTGCCCCACAGGGGTCCCGGCAGCAGGGTGGGCAGGGGGCTGTCTGAGGCGCCCCTTTGTGGGGCTCCTGGGGGGCTCCACCCCTGCAGACCCCACAGGGGCACCCTGTACCGCCACTTGCACACCCACAGGGGCTGCGTGTGCACTAACGAGACACGAGGGGAACGTGAGGGGAAGGGGGGCATGGCTCTGAGGGGCGCGGCCCCTTTAAGGAGCGGGGCAGCGCCTCCAGGAGGCGCGCGGAAGCGGGAGCGAGCCGGGCGGGGGGCGCGCAGGGGAGGGGGCGTGGCCAAGGCGGGGAGGGGGCGTGGCTTAACCCCGCTTTGGCCACGCCCCCTCCCCGCCTGGCCCCGTCCCGCGTGGGGAGGGGGGGAGGAGGAGGAGGAGAAGGGGGAGGAAGGGGAGGAGGAGGAGGAGGAGGCGCGGACACCGGAGGCAGCGGCTGCCCCCGAGCCGTGGGCTGCGAGGTGAGTGGCAGCGGGGGCGGGCAGCAGCGGGGGGAGCCCCCCGGAGCCCCCCGGAGCCGTGCCCCAGCAGCAGCGGGACCCCCGCCGGGGGGGCTTTTTGGGGTACGGGTGCTGTGCATGGGGGAACGGGCAGGCAGCAGCGGTGGGTGGGGTGCTGCAGGGTGCTGTAGGGTCCTGCAGGGTGCTGCAGGGTGCCCCGCTTGCTAGAGGTGCCCCCGCACGTGGCTCAGGGGCAGGGCGCTGCGGGGGGGAGGTGGAGGGGGTCCCGCAAAGGGGGGGGTGTGAGTGGGAAGCGCGAGTTGGCCGCTCGGTTTGGGGGTTTTTTAGGTCTTCGGCAGCTGGCGGTGGTGGCACTGAGCGCTCCGGGCTCAGGTGGCATCTCATGACCCGGGGGTAGCTTGCTGCTGGGGGGCACGGCTGTCCCATAGCCCACGGGAAGTGTCCCCGGGGGTTGTTTTTATCGCAGGTTTCTGTAGGGGCGAACCAAACTCTGTCGTAGTGGGGAATGTTCTCAGCCTGCAGTTATCTCTATCTCTTGCGCTCAGAATGAAAACAAAAGCGGCTGTGGAGGGGCAGCCTCCCTTGACAGGCTCACGCTGCCGGTGGGGTTGATGACAGCAGCTTCGGGGCTACCTCCAGCCGAGGAGCTGCCGGCCTCAGGCTGGGTGCAGACAGAGCTCCCGGGGGTCCCACAGCCTCTGCCTGGACGCACGGTCCATGCTTTCCCCTCTGCTCGCAGAGAAGCGGTGCTGGTGTGCAGCACGCCTCCGAGAGACCGAGGGGCCCGTGGTGGAGCCGGGAGGCAGGGGCAGTGGGTTCAGCTCTGCTCCTGCAGCAAAGCCCTGACAGCTGCTCCTGCGGCCAGGAATCCTCCCCCGGTCTGGCATGCAGCTTGCCTGACCCTTTTGGGGCTCCAGAGCCCCTTGAGGCCTCGGTAAGAGGGTGTTGGCTTGGTCCTTCCGTGCATCCGCCGTAGGTAACGGCGTGGGGTGCACCGGAGTAGTTCGCTCTGTTGCAGCTCTTTGTTTATCTGCCCGGAGACTTTGTTGGATATTATTGTATCAATGAGCTGAGATGCGTTCAGTTATTCTCTGTACTGTCCCGATGGGAAGTGTGTTTCAGCTTTCGCTTTGAGTGAGGCAGATAAGAGTTAAAAAGCTGCATCCTAGTGTGGATGTGCGTGCCTGTCAGTTTATCCGGCCGTGATATCATTGTTAACCTCACCGATGGAGGCAGGACCGAAGCGTCTGTTCTGCACAGAAACTTTTGAAATTACTACAGGGGAATCGCGTGCCTTCGAGCAGTGAGGTTCTGAGCAAAATTCCTGCCTGCACGTGATCGCTGCATTCTGCGAGGTGCAGCCGGAGTGTATTCCGCTGGGGGAATCGTCTCTCGCTCTTTGTTTCTGTTGAAAACGTCTAGTTTGTAACCGCGCTGCTCAGTTCTGTGTGGATGCAAACCGTGCTGACTCATATTCTGAACTGTTGCAGCCTTGCTCCATGTAAACACAAGCACACTTCTAAAATATTTAATTTGTAATGTCTTCAGCGGAGAGCTATCCCACAGCTCCTGGCAAAATTCCCAGAAGCAGCAGATTCTGGGGTACTGGGAGTTTCAAAGGCCACTGGTGCCTGGTGGGATAACTGTCTGAACTGGTCGAGTGTAGTTTATCCTGGCACTGGGACAGTTCAAACTGAACAGGTATTTAATCTTGCTGAAAGCAAGTCTGCTTTGAACAATACTTGGTATGTGTATAAGCCATTTAGAGCCTGTTGGGACACGGCTGTCAGGAGATCTACATGGTAGGGAAATCTTTGTTATGGCAAGCAAACTTTGGTGTGGATGTACCTCCTAATAATTTTTAAATAATACCTTTGTGTAGTCGTATTAAATGATTTGTTTGCCTACTTCCTCCATAGTAAAGAACAACAGTAATTGCTTTGTGAAAGAGCTGAATGTGTAAAATGCTTGTTAAAGAGAACTTTTTGAAAGATGGAAACTCGCACCTCTGCTGATAGACATAAGCACACCCCAATAGGTCTTTCAATGGAAATGAACTGCAGTATATGACTTGACTACAAAGAAGGGGAGCGGTGGTAGCAAAGAATGCTTTCCAAGTACACTTATTTTGTCTGTACCTGGTAAGTACAGCGCTGGAATTTTAAGATAAATACCTTCTCTTTTAAAGCAGCAAGTAGTTTACAGGAGAATAACTGACAAAAAAGCTTAGAGACTGGAGCGGTGTTGTGTTTTTTCCCTGGATTATGATCTGTCTTGGTTGAAAG